>NC_073311.1:1070046-1670046 GCF_027595985.1 Sorex araneus | reverse complement strand
AGCATTCCTCTGAGGGCAGGCAAAATGTATTCTGTATACATTTTTATTCATTATAGAATTAGAAATCTGTTCATATGACAGTGTTCATATGACACTGAGAATTCATTAGTTAGTTCTAGATTCTCCAGCTCAATGGCAGTGGAGTTGTTCCTGTTGTAACCTTTTGTATTTTAGTGGTGTCTGTTGCAATTTCTGCCCTTTTATCTCTGATAAGATTTATTTGAATTTTCTTTCCTTCCTTCATGAGTCTACTAAAGGTTTGTCAATCTTGTTTATTCTTTTAATAAAATAGCTTCATAGTTTATTGGCCCTTTGTTATGTTTTCTTGATGTCTATATATGTCTCATTGATTTCTGTTCTAATTATTGTTTCCTTCTTTCTACTTACTTTGGATTCTTTTTAGTTTATCAAACTGTGAGATTGGGTTACTGACTTGAACTTTTTCTTCTTCCCTGTTGTAAGTCTGTTACTTTGAACTTTTCCCTTAGAACTGCTTTTTCTGTGTCCCATAGGCTTTCATAATTTTCATCTACATTCTAATTCATTTTTAGGAACCTTTTAATCTTCTTTGATTCAATGGTTATTCAACAGTATGTTGTTCATATTCCCCATGATGGACATTCCAGGGAGATCTGAGCAGTAAGCTGGTGCTCCAGTTCAATGTCAAGTTTGTGCTTATGGTCAAAAATTTCCTTTTTTTTTGGCTTTTTGGGTCACACTCAGTGATGTACAGGGGTTACTCCTGGCTCTGTACTCAGGAACTATTTCCGGCAGTGCTCAGGGGACCTTATAGGATGCTGGGAATTAAACCAGGTCAATTGTGTGCTAGGCAAATACACTATTAACTCCAGCCCATTGTCACAAATTTCTAATAGTCACTGATGCCTCAGTGAGGATTTCTTAACAGACTTATGGAGAGAACTAGTCTCCAGCATTAATGAGTGGAGATCATGTATGGTCAGGATATAGCAAGAGCTTAGGGATTCAAGATGGAGGGGAAGTATAAGGTATAAGGGACAGAGCAAGTAGTCTGAGGTGGAAGTGGAGTGAAGAGCATGGGTGAGTCTGTGATCCAGGCCTGAGAGGGCAGACAGGCAGGGGTGGGTTCAGATGGGTACAGGGCTACCTGCCAGGGGAAACAGGAGTATAGCCTAGGCTGGGCCAGAAGCTGGTCTAAGGAAATAAGAAGTAGTCTGGTTGATTTTTCCCTGAGTCTATGCAATTTTGAAGTCCTG
The DNA here is from genome assembly GCF_027595985.1 of Sorex araneus. Taxonomy (NCBI): domain Eukaryota; kingdom Metazoa; phylum Chordata; class Mammalia; order Eulipotyphla; family Soricidae; genus Sorex; species Sorex araneus. Next base: position 1,668,811 of record NC_073311.1, on the reverse strand, counting down.
CCTACATATGGTAGTTCTCTTTTCCATCCTTAGCTCCAGGCTGTAACTGCTTACTTTTAGTATCTAATTTTGACTTTGCTAGAGATTTCATTAAAATGCAATTTCATGTGATATGTAGCATTTGATTTTCTGTCTTATGTAATGTTTTTAAGATTCAATCATGCTATTGGTTGCATCAGAATTATTATTTTATGTTGTTTAGTACTATTCTGCGTGAGGCTATCCCATGTTTGCTTTTCTTTTTTCAAAATTTTATTTTATTGAATCACCATGTGGAAAATTACAATGCTTTCAGGCTTAAGTCTTAGTCATACAATGCTGAAACAACCATCCCTTCACCAGTGCCCATATCCCACCACCGAAGACAAAAAAAAAAAAACACAGTACACCTCCCATCCCGCCCACCCCTGAACCCCCCCGCCTTGTAACTGATAAATTTCACTTTACTTTCTATCTACTTTGGTTACATTCAATATTTCAACACAAACCTCACCATTATTATTAGGAGCACCCCACTAGAGTCAGACCTGTTGTGAAGAGAAATGAGGTCGGTTTTGTATTTCTGTACTTTAACAACTAAGTTCAGGGAGATTTCTTCCGGATATTCGATCATTGCAAGCTTGTAAACCCCATCTGTGGTTGTCATAATATGGCGCTCCCCACGCCCTTCATCCCCGGGAAGGGACAGGCGCTCGAGAGAAATACCTTTTTCCCCTCCTGGGCGGGAATGGGGTCGTGGCTTAGTTCTTTGGCTAGAGACAATCTGCAAGGAGCAGTCCATGTTGAGGTTGGTTCAGCTGGGTCTGGATTCACGCTCGTGCAGCTTCGGAGGAGCCTCACAGGCATGCGGCCCTCGGGGTCACATCTCGGCAGCGGTGGGAGGGGCCGGTGCCTCTCACTTTCCCAAGAGTACCCTCGCGCCCTTTTGCTGCAGTTTTTGTCGTAAAATCCCATCTGTGGTCATCATAATATGGCGTCCCCATGCCCTTCATCCCTGGGAAGGGACAGGCGAGAGAGAGAAATACCTTTCCCCTCCCGGGCGGGCATGGGGTCGCGGCTTAGTTCTCTCCATGTTTGCTTTTCATTTGTGGTCATTTACATTGTGGACTTTGTTACTATTAGTAGACAATTGAATTGTTTCCAGAATTAGTATACTGTGATTATGCTGCTTTGAACATGTACATACAAGTTTTTTGCTGACACATTTTTAATTTTTTGGTATGTTCCTGGGAATGGAACTACTGGATTTTATGGTTATTTTTGTTTGGGGACCACATGTGGCAGTGTTCAAGGCTTACTCCTGGCTCTGCACTGAGAACTCACTCCTAGTGAAGCTTATGAGATTATAGATATTTCTGAGCATTAAACCTGGGGTGCTGGCAAGCAAGGCAAGTTCCCTACCCATTGTACTATCTCTTGACCCTATATCTCCTTCCTGACAGTATCAAATAAGTCACCTACCACTGATGCTTCTGCAAATTAAATATATATTGATATACACAATATTGTTAAAGTTACAGGTGTGTTCTTTCTGAATTAGTTGAACCAAATAGAGTTCCTTTTAAAAATTCCTTCTCATAAATCATCTGCCACATACAAAGATCTCTACTTATTAAATTCCTTCAGCTTTATTTTTATGAAGATTATTTCATTTTTCTTTTTCAAAACTCATGCCCTTTATCCTCTTTATTCATAAAAGATATTTATTACTTTTTCTTTCTATTATCCTCACACATATTTCCATATGCATGCATTTCCTTTTATTCACCAAAATTCATTCCCAAGGAACACTAACAGGTAAAGGAGATTTTTCTAGCAGTTTGTATTTTAAAAGGACCCTTTCCTCATTTTCTACCTTTAGTCTCAATTGAGTTTTCATGGTCAGGAAAATTACCTACAGTCAAGGTCAGCAAGACTTTATTTTGTACAACTGCAAGATAAGCAGTAAGAGTGTACAATGCAAAGGCAAGGCAGGGAAAACTTTAGGTTGACTGAGTTTAGTTTGAAAGTTAAATGTTTTTTGATTGCCTTCTTTAATGCTTTTAATTTTATTTCAGAAATCACCAGTTTTATCTTGAGACAGAATTTTCTCAATATAGTATTTTAAGTTTTATCAAAATAGAGTCAATTACTTCTATTAGATGACATCAGTTAATCAGGTTTTGTTGGGGCCAAAGAGGAGCAAAGAGAGTATGGTATAAGGCACTTGTCTTGCATGGTCTCAGTTGGATCCCCACCACTTCACATGGTCCCTGAAGACATCCGCAGTAGTAATCCCTGAACAAAGTCCTGGGAGTAAGCCCTGAGTAACACCAGATGTGAGTCTCCCTCCTGCCTGAAATAAAAGAAGAAAAGAAATTTCATGTCATTGTCTTTTATGTTTCACCAAAAATTTCTTGTTTTGTTTCTCCCCCCACCCTTTTTTTTTTTCCATTTTGGCTTCATATAACTTAGGGCTATGTTGATGCAACTGGTTTTTATCCTGTAAAGAAAGTCCATTAAGCTTTATAGCCATGGAAATACTTAGGAGGAGCTCTCAGAAGCACTGGTAAGGTCCTTTCCATTTAGGCAGTAGTATCCATAGCACAATGGGTAGGGCATTTGCCTTGCACAAGGCAGACCTGGGTTCAATTCCCCTGCCCCTCTCAGAGAGCCCGGAAAGCTACCGAAAGTATCCCTCCCACACGGCAGAGCCTGGCAAGCTACCTGTGGTGTATTCGATATGCCAAAAACAGTAACAAGTCTCACAATGGCGATGTTACTGGTGCCCTCTCTAACAAATCGATGAACAATGGGACTACAGTGATAAAGTGATCAGAAAGGATCCAATCCCCTAGGTCATTAAAAAGTGTGGGAGAAAGCAAAAGGAATATGCAGCTTAAACAAACTTTACTGGGGGGAGTTCCATTTAATCCCATTATTTCACATAAATTGTCCGAGAGAAGCCTAGGGATTGACTAGGAACAGAGTAGGTAGTTCCCATATCAATCAAGAAAAGAAAATTTCTGCCTGCCACATCAAAGGTACTCTGAGATTCAGTCTGTTATAATGTGGTCACAGCCATGAGGTACTGAGGCCTGTGACTTCCTGAGAAGTAGCGGGGAGTGCAAGAGTTATCTCATCTTGCTCCAGGGCTGGGAGAAAACTGCTTTCAAGATTTTTCTATTTTCATTGAGAGCAGTATCCAGACAGTGGTCTAAGACATTAACCTTCTTTGCTTCCATGTCCTTCTCAGTAGAGACTTTCCCGGTTTCTGGTTGAGTCTGTCTGCCATTAGGAACGCCCTGAGGTTTCAAGGCACTAGTGACCGAAACTAGCATCATGTGAGTTCTGCTCTTGTAATGAATACCTTCTATAATGGACTCTGATTTTCTAGAAGAGGATTTGGGATGTCTCACAGCTGATTTTTGAGTTTCCTCCCTATGGGGATAGACAGATTAACTACTAGAACGAGTTTTTTTTATTATTTAAATTTATTTATTTTTTAATTAGTGAGTCACAGTGAGAGTCCAGTTATAGATTCACACATTTTCGTGCCTGTTTTTCCCTCAAGCAATGTTTGAGAGACCCTCCCTCAACCAGTGTTCATTCTCCACCACCAATGAACCCAGTATCCCTCCCACCTCCCCAATCCTGTCCCCCCCACACCACCCTGCATCTGTGGCAGGTCATTCCAATTTGATATATCTCTTTCCTTTTGGGTGTTGTGGTTTGCAATAGGGGTATTGAGTGGTCATTCTGTGCAGCCTCTAGTCTACTTTCAGCACGCATCTCCCTTTCTGTGCAGGATCTCCAATCACATATTCCTTGGTCTTCCCTTCTCTATCTGGGATGACTTCCCCCTAGCGTGTGAGGCCAGCTTCCAAGCTATGGAGCCAACCTCCTGGTATTACATACTACTATTGTTGGGTATTAGTCTCCTACTCAGTTGTTTTATATTCTGCAGATGAGTGCAATCTTTCTATGTCTTTCCCTATCTTTCTGGCTCATTTCACTTAGCATGACACTTTCCATGTTGATTCACTTATATGCAAAGTTCATGACTTAATCCTTTCTAACTGCTACATAGTATTCCATTGTATAGATGTACCAAAGTTTCTTTAACCAGTCGTCTGTTCTTGGGCACTTGGGTTTTTTCCAGATTCTGGCTATTGTACACAGTGCTGCGATGAACATATAAGTGCACATGTCATTTCGACTATACTTTTTTGCTTCTCCGGGAAATATTCCCAGAGGTGGTATTGCTGGATCAAATGCAAGCTCAATTTCAAATTTTTTGGGAAATGTTCATATTGTTTTCCAAAGGGGCTGGACCAGTCGGGATTCCCACCAGCAGCGTAGAATGGTCCCCTTCTCCCCACATCCTCTCCAACAGTGGTTGCTTTTGTTTTTTTGGATGTGAGCCATTCTCTGTGGTGTGAGGTGGCATCTCATGGTTGTTTTGATTTGCATTTTCCTGATGATTAGTGATGCAGAGCATTTTTTATGTGCCTTTTAGCCATTTGTACCTCTTCCTTGGAAAAGTTTCTGTTCATTTCTTCGGCCCATTTTCTGATGGGGTTGGATGTTTTCTTCTTGTAGAGTTCAACCAGTGCTTTATATACCCTTGATATCAACCCTTTATCAGATGAGTATTGGGTGAATATCCTTTCCCATTCTGTAGATTGCCTTTGAATTCTGGTCACTGTGTCTTTTGCGGTGCAGAAGCTTTTTAGTTTAATGTAGTCCCATTTGCTTATCTCGGTTTCTACTTGATTGCTTAGTTCCGTGTCATCTTTGAAGATACCTTTAGCTTCAATATCGTGAAGGGTTTTGCAGACCTTGTCTTCAAGGTACATTATGGATTGTGGTCTGATGTTGAGGTCTTTAATCCATTTTGATCTGACTTTTGTGCATGGTGTCAGGTCAAGGTCTAAGTCTATTCTTTTGCATGTGGTTGTCCAGTTATGTCAGCACCATTTGTTGAAGAGACTTTCCTTTCTCCACTTCACATTTCTTGCCCCCTTATCAAAGATTAGATGATCATATATTTGGGGTTGTGTGTAGGGATATTCCGCTCTGTTCCATTGGTCTGCGGTTCTGCCTTTGTTCCAGTACCATGCTGTTTTAATTGTTACTGCTTTATAGTAACGTTTAAGGTTGGGGAGGGTGATGCCTCCCACCATCTTTTTCCCAAGAATTGTTTTAGCTATCTGTGGGCAGTTATTATTCCATATGAATTTCAGGGTTTTTTTGATCCATTTCTTGAAGAATGTCATGGGTATCCTTATAGGGATTGCATTAAATCTGTATAATGCTTTGGGGAGTATTGCCATTTTGACAATGTTGATTCTCCCTATCCATGAGCAGGGAATATGCTTCCATTTCCTCATGTCCTCTTTTATTTCATGGAGTAGCGTTTTATAGTTTTCTTTGTAGAGGTCCTTTACTTTTTTAGTTAAGCTGATTCCAAGGTATTTGATTCTCTGGGGCACAATTGTGAATGGGATTGCTTTTTTCATGTCCCTTTCCTCTGCCTCATTGTTTACATATAGGAAAGCCATGGAATTTTGGGTATTGATTTTATAGCCTGCGACTTTAATGTATAGGTCAATTGTTTCTAAGAGTTTCTTACTAGAGCTTTTAGGCTTCTCTAGATATAGTATCATATTATCTGTGAATAATCAAACTGAGAGTTTGATTTCTTCCTTTCCTATCTGAATCACCTTAATATCTTTTTCTTGCCTAATGGCTATTGCTAGTACTTCCAGTACTATATTCAAGAGAAGTGGTGAGAGTGGGCATCCTTGTCTTGTCCCTGATCTTAGAGGAAAGGCCCTCAGTTTTTCCCCATTGAGGATAATGCTTGCCATAGGTTCGTGGTAGATGGCCTTGACTATCTTGAGGAAAGTTCCTCCAAAACCCATTTTGGTGAGAGTTTTTATTACGAACGGATGTTGGATCTTGTTAAATGATTTCTCTGCACCTATTGATATGATCATATGGTTTTTATCTTTATTTTTATTGATATGACAGATTATGTTGATCGATTTCCGAATGTTAAACCATCCTTGCATCCCCGGGATGAATCCCACTTGGTCATGGTGTATGATCTTTTTGATGAGTTGTTGGGTTCTATTTTTAAGTATTTTGTTGAGAATCTATGCATCGGTGTTCATCAGGCCTGTAGTTTTCTTTGTTAGTGGTGTCTTTGTTTGCTTTCGGTATTAGGGAGATATGTGCCTCATAGAAACTGTTCAGGAGGGTTCCTATCTTTTCAATTTCCTGGAAAAGCTTGAAAAGAACTTGCAACAAGTCTTCTTTAAATGTTTGGAAGAATTCGCCAGTGAATCCGTCTGGTTCGGGAAGACTTTTGATTACAGTTTCGATTTTCTTGATATTTATGGGCCTATTCAGGTATTTCAAGTCTTCTTGGTTCAGTCTTGGGAGATTGTAGGAATCAAGGAATTCGTCCATTTCTTTTAGGTTCTCTTGTTTTGTGGCATACAGACTTTCAAAGTAGTCTCTGATTATCTTTTGAATCTCCTTTGTTTCTGTGGTGATGTACCCCTTTTCATTTCTGATTCGGTTTATTAGTGTTTTCTCTCTCTCTTTCTTTGTGAGTCTTGCTAGCGGTTTATCAATCTTATTTATTTTCTCGAAGAACCAGCTCTTTGTTTCATTGATCTTTTGGACTGTTTTTCGGGTTTCCATATCATTAATTTCTGCTCTAAGTTTTATTATTTCTTTTCTTCGATCTGGTTTGGGTTCCTTTTGCTGGTCCTTTTCTAAGATCTTGAGCTGCGAAATCAGGCTATCTACATAGGCCCTTCCTTCCTTCCTGAGGAAAGCTTGCAGAGCTATAAATTTTCCCCATAACACAGCTTTAGCTGTGTCCCATAGGTTCTGGTACCTTGTGTCTTCATTCTCATTTGTTTGAGGTATCTTTTGAGTTCTTCCTTGATTTCCTTCGTGACCCACTTATTGTTCAACAGTGAGTTGTTTAATTTCCAAGTGTTTGTTTCTCTGTGTCTGTGTGTGATTAACTTCCATCATCAGTGCATCATGGTCTGAGAAGATAGTTGATACAATTTCTATCTTCCTGATTCGATTAAGGTATAATTTGTGACCCAGAACGTGGTCTATTTTGGAAAATGTTCCGTGTGCACTGGAAAAGAATGTGTAATCTTTCTTTTTGGGGTGTATAGCCCTGTATAGGTCTATTAACCCTGTCTCCTCCATTTCTTCCATCAGAGCCATTGTTTCCTTGCTGAGTGTTGTTCTTGTCGATATATTCAGAAGTGATAAGGCAGTTTTTGAAGTCTTCAACTACTATCGTGGTGCTAGTTATGTCCGCCTTAAATTCTGTTTGGAGTTCTTTTTTGTATTTAGCTGGTCGTTCATTAGTTGGGTATATGTTCAAGAGTGTGATTACTTCCTGTTGTACATATCCCTTGATGAGTAGAATATGACCTTCGCTGTCCCTTCTGATCTTTTTCAGCCTGAAATCTATGTTGTCGGATACTAGTATTGCCACCCCCGCTTTTTTGAAGGAGTTGTTTGCTTGCAGGATTGTTTTCCATTCTTTGATTTTGAGTCTGTGTTTGTTCTGACTATTCAGATGTGTTTCTTGTAGGCAGCAGAAAGTAGGGTTTAGTTTCCGAATCCATTTTGCCACTCTGTGCCTCTTGATCGGTGCATTTACACATTAAGAGAAATTGTTGTCATGGGATTTTGTGCTATCTTTCTGTAGGGTTTGTCGTTCTTGTAGATTTTTTTCTTTGTTTTATAGTAGCCCTTTTAGTCCTTCGTTTAAGTTTGGTCTTGAGTCTATGAAGTTGCTGAGCTATTGCTTCTCTGTGACATAGTGTATGGTTCCTTCAAGTTTAACTGAGAGTTTAGCCAGGTAAAGTATTCTCGGTGAGGTGTTTTACTTCATTAAGTTTTTTCACTGTATCCCACCATTGTCTTCGTCCTTGGAAGGTTTCTTCTGATAGGTCTGCTGTGAATCTAAGGGGTGCTCCTTTGTATATGATATCCTTCTTTGATCTTGCTGCTTGCAATATTGTGTCTCTATCCACGGCATCCATCATTCTGACTATTATATGCCTTGGGGATTTTTTATTTGGGTCCCTTTTAGCTGCCACCCTTCGGACCCCTTGGATCTGGATGTCCATATTCTCTAGCTCTGGGAATTTCTTAGCAATGATGTCTTTAGTTGTGTTTTTTTCATTGGGATTGGTTCCCTGTGGTTCTGGTACTCCAATGATTCTTATGTTGTTTCTCTTGAGGTCATCCCCTAGGACTCTAATTCACTCTAGAGCCATTTTGAGGTCTTTTGCCAGAGAGAGAGAAGCTGGATGGGCTTTCTTCAGAAGATGAAAGATCTTCTCAGGTGGAAGTGGAAGTGGAAACTGGGTGTTTGGATCGAGATTGTGGGATCATCTGGAAAGTCTAGATTTGTTTCTTTTATTTTGCCAGAAGTCATAACTTCTCATTGGGAATCATTTAGGAGTGCTACAAGATCAGGATCAGGGTCTACCACTTCTTTCTGTATCTGCTGCATTTTTAGTTATTGCACAATGGCAGACATGGTCTTCCTCTGGGATACGTGTGTATATGTGTGTGTATGTGTAGATATTTTTTAAAAATCTTATTGACTCACCATGAGATAGACCATTAATAAGCTGTTTATGATTGGATCTCAATCATATAAGAGTTCCAATACCCATCCCTCCACTAGTGTACCTTTCCCAGCACCATTGTCCCCAGTTTCCCTCCACCATCCCCCACCTCCTCCCCAACCAAGCTTGGCTCTATAGTCTATAGTAGGCTTCTTCTTCTTCTTCTTCTTCTTCTTCTTCTTCTTCTTCTTCTTCTTCTTCTTCTTCTTCTTCTTCTTCTTCTTCTTCTTCTTCTTCTTCTTCTTCTTCTTCTTCTTCTTCTTCTTCTTCTTCTTCTTCTTCTTCTTCTTCTTCTTCTTCTTCTTCTTCTTCTTCTTCTTCTTCTTCTTCTTCTTCTTCTTCTTCTTCTTCTTCTTCTTCTTCTTCTTCTTCTTCTTCTTCTTCTTCTTCTTCTTCTTCTTCTTCTTCTTCTTCTTCTCCTCCTTCTCCTTCTTCTCCTTCTCCTTCTCCTCCTCCTCCTCCTCCTCCTCCTCCTCCTCCTCCTCCTCCTCCTCCTCCTCCTCCTTTTCTTCCTCTCCTATTGGGCATTGTGGTTTGCAATACAGATATTGAAAGGTTATCATGTATATTCCTTTACCTACTTTTAACACTTTTACATTTGGCTTTTGTTCATTTAATTCCCACATATGAATGGGATCATCTAGATTTTTTTTATATCTAACTTGTTTTGCCCATCAGGAATTGCTCCAAGCCCATCCACAATGCATTTTGAGTCTATTTTTGGTCACCACATCTTTTGAACTACTCTCCTCTTGGCAGATGAGGAAACTGAGCAAAGTGTCTTAGTTTAGGTGTTTTTGAAATAAACTAACCACAAAGTTAAGATTTATTGTTATGTCCCTTACACATAAGATGCTTACTACTCTAATGGAGCTTATTTGAGTCCACATTTAGGAATTTGGAGGCTCTTGTGTCACTTATTAAAAAATTCTTGCAAATGTTGAAGCAAGCTGTTTCTTATTAGTTCAAAACTAACCAATATTTATGTGTCTTGACAGCATAAGCACTGTGTTTAATATAACTGTCTATACATTCGGAGGCAGATGAGCACACTTCATTCACATTCCTCTTGACTAAACACATTTGGCTTCTTTTCCTCCCGGGGATGTCTCTGTTACTCTCCAGCCTTGCACTGCTTCCAAACATTAATGTCCTGTACAGGGCACCTGCCACTTGGTATTGAACATTACAGCTTTAAAAGGCAAGGGCAGGCTGGGAACATGCAGGTGGGTGGATTTCACAGAAGATGCTGAAAGGAAAACAGCTTTCCACTTCTATTCAAATTTGTTGAGCCAAGCAGGTGGGATTGTTACTACTTTCAAGCTCCTGGAATCTCTTGAGAGAGGGAAGGCTGTCAGAGGGGTCTGTGAGGGAAGAATGGACAAAGAGAACCCAAGAATCACACTCATATCTTAAACACTTAAACAGGGGGTAGTTTACCTTGTCATAGTTTTAGCTGAACTATTAAAGCTGTTCTTCCCACACGGTCCTAAAAGTACAGCACTCTGTTCTCTCCCTCTACTGTAATTCCTTGGTTTGTCTTCATGTCATTTCAATCCACAAGGCCAGAATCTTCAAATCTCTTTTCTAGCAGTGCTCTATCTCACATTACCCTCTATTCCGTGTGTCAGATGCCACTGCTCCCATTAAAAGGTCGTGAGAGACTGCACTTAAACTAGATCCAGACAATCCAGGACAGTATCTCCACCATCAACTCCTTATCCCATATGCAAAGGCCATATATACGTGGAATGAGGATGTGAGCTTATCTGGGGAGGTGTGTTTTCAGTCTATCATTGGCCACTGGGTCTTGAACTCTTCTTTTATCTCTCTCACCAAATCTCAGAAAATTTTGGTTTTCAGAACACATCAACTACCTTCACAGCTGTCTTAACTGAAGCTGCAATAACTCCTCACTTACCTCTTGACTTACCCCCTTCTTATCTATAATGCGCTATCTACAGAAATCAAAATGTTCCTTTCAAAATCTTGGTCAGTTTGTGTTACTTTTTAATTTTTTGTCTATTTATATCATCTTTATTGCATTTTCTTACCAGTTGTCATATGTTTATTGTATAGCATTATGATTAGAAAAAATCTCTGTAAAAGCACTTTATTTTATTCCCAGTAGGGAAAAATAACCAGGGACTAAAAATATATCATAGGCACTCTAATTGTTGAATTAGTGGGTTGAAGGAAAAGGAAATAAACATTAAAATATGATATGTAATAGACTAAGGAGAACTAACCATGTGTAATTACTATTTAATTGTTCTAAGGAAAACAAATTTAGAGCCTTAAGATGAAAAAGCAAGGTAGATAGCTTTGCCTTCAGGGCGTACTGAAGTCATGTGGCTGGTTAGTGGACATGTTCCAAGAGTCAGTTCTGGAATGATATAGCTATGGAAATCTGAGTATAGGCTTTGAGACCAAACTGACATGGAGGTGCTAGTCAACAGACTATTTTGGACAAGTTACTTACCTCTCTTAGCTTTCATTTCTTGATTTTTTTTTGTGGTGGTTGAGGTTATTGGGACATACCCAGCAATGTTCTGGGCTTATTCCTAGCTCTGTGCTTGCTCAGATTTTCCTTCTGGCAGCGTTCAGAGACCACATACAGTGTCAGAGATTGAACAGGGGTCTTCATCATTCTGGATGAAGAATAGCCCTCCATCCAATGGCAGATACCCTTACCAGAGAGTGAGCCGGGACTTTGGAGCAAGGCAAGTGCTTTAACCCTGTACTATGTCTGGCCCCAAGCTTTTGTCCCTAATGAAGATATAATTTCTATCGGGTAGGATTATTCTCAAGGACACAAAGAATGTAGATCCTCTTTTGTACCCAGGTGAGTCTATATCACTATAATTTGAGACCCATAGATTTGTAGTGGTACGATTGGCTAGGAAAATAAAATACCACTAATAATACTATCTTCTCCCTATAACATAGTGCTTCGTATACTCTAATGCTATGGCCTCTGGGACTATCTATATACCACACTAGGACTCTTTGTGGACAGGTAGTGTCTTAATGTTTCTTCATTATTGTATGGCCAAATGATATGAGACACCTTTTATTTAACTAATTCAGTTCAGTTCTTTGAACAATTATTGATGTCATAGGACTCATTGTATTGGTCCAGAGATTTTTGCATTGTACCCTCTGTGGGATAACAAAGATCTCCTGTCTCCTGCTGGGGTTCAGGAAGGACAGTTACTGAGCTGGTAAGTGGAGAAAACGTGATCCTGGACTCTAACTCTTCCTTGAGAACATTTGCCAAGCTTCCTGATTGTAGCTTTACTGTTTGTTTTGAAGAATTTAAAGTGAATTTAATCTGCCTCACCCCACAGATATGTCTGAGTGATAGCCCCTTACCTGTGAATGTGAACTTATTTAGAAATAGGCCTTTGCAAAGGCAATTAAGTTAAGGGTCTCAAGATAAGATGGTTATGTAAGTGAAAGGTCACTCAAAACTTTGTTTTGTTCTACACAGAATTTTCAGATCTTTCTCTCATCCATTGCTTCTGCCTTTCTCTTAACATCAAGAAATATTTCTAGAAACTGCTTAATTCTGTTAAATAAAGTACTAGTGAATCATGGACCAGAGAGAAAGAACAAGTAAATAACTAATGTCTTGTCACATAGACCACCAAGGCCTACCCTCACAGTCTTTGGTGTTAACTTTTTGTTTTGTTTTGTTCTGATTTGGGGACCATAGCTGGTGATGTTCAGGAGCTGTTCCTGGCTCTGTGCTCAGAAGTGAACCCTAGAGGTACGTGGGGAATTGTACTGGAACTGGGTTGACAGTAGTCAAGGCAAGCACCTTACCTTCTGTATTATCTCTTGTTCCCAGCAGTGTTGTTTAAGTTGCTCAACAGGTTATCATGACCCTGTGACTTTACCGAACCAGTGATGTCAACAAGATGTTGCATCTGCCCTCCAGATCTTCTCCAGCACACCGTCTCCTGTGTTTGCTGCACTTCTTCCACCAGCACTTACAACCCCAAGCTCTAGCCTGAGAGTGAGAGGGGTTGGAGACAAGTTCCCATCTTCTCAGATTACTAACACCTGTATAGATTCCTTGTCTTCACATCAACCCTTCTCTCTTGAGTAATAATCTCCAATAGTGAGCAACCTGATCATAGGTTTGGTAACATCTGAAGATGAGCTCATTCTGGATGAAGAGTAGCCCTCCATCCAATGGCAGATACCCTTACCAGAGAGTGAGCCGGGACTTTGGAGATACAGAAACACAGAGAAATCTGCCGTGACAGGTGGAGGAGGAGGTTTAATTTCAACTGCGTGATAAAGGGGGCCAGCATTGCCAGCAGCCACATGGGCTGGGAGTGCCTTGAGCCCCTTCTCTCTCAGAACCTGCGGTGGGAGCCCACCCTGCCTCCATCTTGACTTCAGTCTTGGATCCCCACACTGTGAAAGAATACATTCTATTTCCAGTGTCACCGGTTTGGGGTGAGTTGTTGTAATTCTAGGAAGTAAGTGAAGTAATATTTTGGCCATTTTCTTCTACATGAAAGCATGGGCTTGCTTACACTAGTGTCTCTGAGAAGTTGTCTACTGTGAGAGCTGACAATGGAATGTTGAGAGGGCAGGTATACAAGGGCAAAACCAAACGGGAATCTGAGAGACTCCTTCCATTTATATGACAAAGGCAATTCATTATGTGCTGTGTCTAGCTTTCTGTTAAAAATTCTTTATAGTCATTATTTAATATAATCCTCATATGTTCTCTCTGTGAGGAGCATCTTCCTTAAATGTTCTCTCTGTGACTTTTTTCTTTTTCTTTCATAGTTTTGGTCACACCTGGTGATGCTCAGGGGTTACTCCTGGCTTTACACTCAGGAATTACTCCTAGCAGTGGCTATATGGGAGTTGGGGACTGAACCCTGGTTGGCCACAGGCAAGAAAGACTTCTGCTATGCTATCTCTCCAGTCCCATGATAAGATTTTATGAAAGCTCAGAAACTGCAGCAGATAGGCAACAGAAAGAAGAGGGAAAGTTTCTAAGCTAGGCCTTTCAAAATTCTAAGCAGTGATGTTGAAGATCATGATTAAAAGTTAAAATTTAGCAAATCTTCTAAATAGTTGTTCACATTTCTTTTTTCCATATTTATGTAGAAAAGCTAGAATTTTCAAGTCTTCCTATAAGCCAATACTTATAGTTTAAAAATTAGATGAATAAAACTTTAAGTTGTCTCCATGTTCATTTATACCTAAAGACTTTCTTCTAAAAGAAGCTTCTAAAGAGTCAATTCATCAAAAACATATTAGAAGTTGTTGCACAAATCTCACTGATACCCATAAGATTAAGAAAATATTATGTATCTTTCCCCAAAGCTAGGTTTTCACTGGAGATGAGGAAATATACTGAACCAGTGGGTCAGAGGCTCTGATAATTCATTATTAAGAAAAAGTAGGAAAATAAGAGAATATGGAGAGGCTCCTAGGTACTTATAACGTCTGATAGGTCTTATGAGGACTTATAAGACAATCATTCTTTCTGGGGTCTCCACACATCCTTGTTCATTTAGAAAACAAACACTTCTTGATAAGCCTGATGTGTCATAACTCATCCAGCAGATTATTTTCATGGCACCTTGGGCACTTCCCCTTTTGTTTTATTGCAAGTTGATTTAAACAAAGTTACAGTTGAATCCAGTGAGGGGCTAGACCTCTAATTCAAGGGTCACTGCTGCGTTACCAGCATGGGTAGAAAACAAACTCCCATCTCCCACCTCTTCTTCCTTCTGCTGTTCTCACTGTAATTGGGAGTTGCACAGCCACTGTGCTTGCTGAAAGTCACTTTCCTCCTTGTAGTGGTGGAAGTCAGACACATTCTGATCATTTTGCTCACCGCTGCTTACCTGGATGCACCTACTCGTAATCCACTGTGAGTTTAATAGTTTAATGCGGGGGTGCATGATGAGTGCTTTTGGTGGCTGAAAACCACCTCCACAGACCTCCTCAATAGAGGAACAAAGAGATGTTGGGCCACAGACTGATGGTCAAAATGGACAGTTTAATGCTATAAGTTAGCATATTTATAGACCATCTGAAGGGGGTTGAGGTATAGGGCTGCACCTTAGGTGTGGTTGATCACTTACAAGAGGTAAGACATTTTGAGGCACACAATTCTCTTGGTGGGGGGAAGATAATTGTCTTCCCAGGGGCTAAATGAAGAAATTATGCCAAGAGGCTTTTCTCTTTCCCGGGCTACTAGTAAATATTAAACAATTAAGTTTACTTCTTACTAATACTTGTAGTTATTTGGATAAATACAGTAAGAGATATAGACTCCAAAACTTAGTTGTCTGAGCACCGAGGGCAAGGATGCTGAGTTTCTACTGTAAATCCCAGACTAGGTCCTCAGGCTGATTTAGAGAGCTAAGTAGATGCCCCTTTCCCATGAGGGTCCTATATCTTCAGCCATAATTTTTTGCATCAGGACTGTGCTCTTAAGCTTTCTAGATTGTCCCATTTTGATGCTGCGGTAGCTTCATGGCTCACCCTGGGTCCATCCCAGTCACACAGCAGGACATCCCTTTGTGGGGTGTTAGGGACTTTGGCAACCAAAGTCTGAATCAAGTAATTATGATGGATGCCCAGGAGTAGATATATTTCAGTCAATCAGTTCCCAACTATTAGGAGCACAGCATTAACGGTCTTTCTGTGTTTAAGCAAAGAACATTGCTCTATAGTAAAACATGAAAAGGCTATAAGGGAAATAGAAAAACAAGTAATTCACTCCAAATATATTCCAGAATCACCAGAAGGTTTTGACCTAGTAACTAATACAAAGAAAAGTTTAAAGATAAAGTCAGGGGAATCAGGGATGCTTACAAGAGCACTGTAAGTTTCTCTGAGAGGAAGAAAAGGGACAATTCACATATGAAGCCTAAAACACTTAGAATTAATATCCAACACTCTACTAACTCTGCGTTTTCCTAGACATGGTGTTTGCCCTTATTTTTCCAAAGCTTGTTGCAGGAGGACAGATGGCTGAACCCCTTTTAGTACTGATGCTCACACACACACCTGGCCACCACTGGTCAGAAGGGACTTGATGTGTGGTAGAGCACTGACAGCAGAGCTGCTGGGAACTGCTCCATGCATGTGGTGACACCAGGGTAGGACTCAATGGTTTCCTCTTCTTTTTCTTTTTTCTTTCAAGTCACTGTGTTTTCAATACTGTCAGTGATGAATTTTCATGAGTACATGTTCCAACTGCACACTCTTCACCAGCGTGTTGACTTCCCTCCACCCTTGTCTCAAGGTCCTACTTTCCAACCCAAAGCTCCTATCCCTGTCTTCCCATCATGGTAATCTCAGATTTGTGGATTGGTGTTGCTTTGGGCATTATTACCCCCTTACTCTGTCTCTTCATATCCCACAGATGAGATCATATGTGTTTTTCCCTTTCCTTCTGGCTAGCTACCCTAAATATGGACACTTCTAAGAAAACTAAGAATTGATCTTCCATATGATCCAGAAACTCAATTTCTTTGCATCTACTGCAAGAGCCCAAAACTTACTTAGAGAAGACATTTTCACTCCTTTGTTCATTACAGCACTATTCACAATCGCCAAGATATAGGAACAACCTAAGTGTCCAAGAAAGATGACTGGATAAAGAAACTATGAGACAACCACACAATAAAATACTATTCAGCTGTAAGAGAAGATGACAGCATGCCATTTGTCACGGCCTTATATTTGCAAGGCACGTGAGGTAAATCTCCCACCTGTCCTTTGGGCCCCAAACTCACGTCTCTTTCACCTCCTGAGTTTTCTCCCAGAAAACTTCCACTGTCACTCCCCATTCCAGTGAAGGTTGTAGAACTCCCCTATGACTGTTATCAATCTTGGTTATCATCTCTTTGTGGAGAGGAAAACACAAAACAGAATTACTACTGTGTGCTGTTCCTGCCGCATCCAAGCCAACAGATAGCTTTCCCACAGAGCTGGCACAACGGTTGGGAGCACAGAAGATAAGGCCCTTCTGATTTGCTATCACATTCCTCTGGTGTTATCATGAGATGAGCAGTGATGCTCAGTGGGCAGGGCAGCATGCTGAGGAGGGTTGTGGGGAAAGTGTGGACGCTCTGGAGTAGTCCTTGACAAAAGGCCCCATATCTCCTCTTAAAAGTGTATCTATTCCATGGCAAGGCCTATGTCAGGGCTGACTTGTTGGGTTGACACCACCCATACTCTCAAATATTGATCTGCCAGCTACCTGCAAAAAAATGAACTCTGACCTCTGTCTAATGCCAGGCACAAAAGTCAGATCAATGTGGATTAAAGACCTCAATATCAGACCTGAATCCATGGAGGAAATGTAGGCATAACCCCCCATGGTATTGAAGCTAAAGGCATCTTTAAGGATGAAACACCACTGGCCAAGCAAGTGGAAACAAACATAAACAAAAGGGACTACATTAAACAAGGAAGCTTCGCACCTCAAAAGAAATGGTGACCAAAAATACAGAAAGAACCAATGGAATGGGAAAGAATATTTACCTAATAACCATCTGATAAGGGATTAATATCTAGGATATACAAGACACTAGTAGAATTGTACAAGAAAAAAACCTCCAACCCCAGCAAAAAATGGGGAGAAGAAATGAACAGAAACATACTCAAAAAAGAAAAATAAACAAAAGGCACATGAAAAAATGTTCTACATCACCAATCATCAGGGAGATGCAAATCAAAACAACAATGAGATATCATCTCACACCACAGAGACAGGCACACATAATAGGGACAAGAAAAACTGGTGCTGATGTGGACGTGGAGGAAAGGTATGCTCTTTTACTGTTGGTGGGAATCTGGACTGGTCTAGCCTTTTAGGAAAATAATACGGGAATTCCTTCAAAAACTAGAAATTGAGCTTTCATATGGCCCAGCAATTCCACTTCTGGGAATTTATCCCAAGGATGCAAAAAACATAGTAGAAATGACACCTGCACCTGTATGATCATTGCAGCACTGTTCACAGTAGCCAGAATCTGGAAACAGCCCAAGTGCCTGAGAACAGATGACCGGTTAAAGAAACTTTGGTACATCTACACAATAGAATACTATGCAACTGTTAGGAGAGATGAAGTCATGAAATTTGCTTATAAGTGGATGGTCATGAAGAGTATCATGCTACGTGAAATGAATCAGAAAAAGAGGGACAAACATAGAAGGACAGTACTCATTTGTTGAATATAAAATAACATGAGACTAATATCCAAGGATAGTAGAGACAAGGGCCAGGAGAATTGTTCCATTGTTGGAAACCTGCTTTATAAGCTGAGGGAGAAGGTAGCTTGGATAGAGAAGGGATTTCTAAGTCAATGATTGCTCAGGATGGGGGATGTGTGCTGAAAGTAGATTAAGGACAAAACATGATGGTCTCTCATTATCTGTATTGAAAACCATAATGCCCATAAGTACAGAAAGAGTAAGATGGAAACTGTCTGCCATAGAGGCAGGGGGAGGAGTGATACAGGAGGTGGGTGGAGGGATACTGAGGACATTGATGGTAGAAAATGTACACTAGTGGAGGGATGGGTTTCGATCACTGTATGACTGAAAATAAAACATGAAAGCTTTGTAAGTGTAGTTCATGGGATTCAACAAAAAAATTTATTTAATAAGGAAAAAATATATTGGTCTGAGACTGATTCCTGGGGTATGGGATATCGGTCACCTGGCCAGTGACAGGAGATAAAATTGGATCACAGGACAAAGCCAGGCAAGCCTCAGCGACATGGCCAAAGGGCTCTGGGAAGGCTCTGAGCTGGTCCTAAACACAGTCTTCATTTCTGCCCACAGCCACCTGTGTCTGTAGGTGCCGGTTCCCTACTAAAATCCCTGGAAAGTTGAGGTGCAGAGGCAAAAGGTGTGAGCAATGCCTGTGCCCCACCATTCTGAAGGCCTTTCTCAATCTCACCTTCATTCAAGCTCTCTACTTTGAAGTCTGTGACCAAGCTGGAGGGAGGCTTCTCAGGTCCCAACTGCCTTGGAGACTCCCTTCCTAGATTTGCCGCCATCTCCTTCTCCTCAGCCCTCTACCCATCTTCCTTCAACCACTGTATCAGCAAAGGAGCTCAAGAGAGCAAATGCTTGCTTAGATCTTCCTTCCAAATTTCATGAGGAAGCAATAGAACAAAATAAGCTTCCCATGGGTTGTCAGCACCCCAAAGCAAGGCTGCCAACCCTGCTGACTTCACTGGCCCTCCCTAGAGGAGGTTTACAATGTGGGAAATAAAGATAACTCTAGGAGGTTCTTCCAGCTCTGACCCAAGGTACCTGGGCTTTAAAATCATACTTAGTCATTTTCTGTTCTTTGCAGAAAATCTGACATCCGGGTTGCAGTTCACTCTCTGTAGGTTGGTGGCATGGATGGCATGTTCATCACTTTTGGCAATGACATCTTATAGAATATTTGTTTTTTATTTCCAGTGAATCTTCAGAGTGATTTAGTGAGGTGCAGATTTGAATTCATAAAGGGGTTTGTCCATTCTCTCCCTCTCCTGTCTCAACCATTCATGACAGAGTCTATTGATGCTTGCCTCAAGGAATAAAGAGGTTTGTTCTCTTGACATTCAAGGGATTCAGAAATCGTTTCCAAACTTTCTGGAAACTATTCCAAAGGAGGGGTGTGAGAGAGGTCATGCCTGACCCCAGAATCTCACTTCTCCCTCCTCTTATCTGAGATTTCTTGGGTGTTGGCTCTGCCAATACCTGGCTGAGGAACCTTGAGTAAGTTTCCCTGAGCAAAAAAGAGGTCATAATGGTATCTGCTTCATGGGCTTCTTAGAGACTTTCTGCTTCAGAATCACCCCCAAACATTTGCACACTTGCCTAAATCCAACTGAAACCTCTCTTATGCTGATCAGATTGACACCTTTGACCTCCCTCCAGCAGGACTTGATCAGAGAGAGTAAGACAAACAAATAGGGAATGTGTAAGATTTAGATGCCTGAGTCACATCAGTGAGCTCCCAGGCTGGCCATTTATCCAATGCTCCCAACAGGTGAACCATTGTTTACGCTGACAGAGACATTAAGGACAGTTAGTAGCACATCACATTCAATAGGCAAAGAGCAGAGGCTTGAGTGTTTGAGAGGAAGCACCCTTCAGATATTTCAGTTTCCTATTTTACTTTTGCTTATGCTGCCCCTACATCTAAAACACCCTAACCAGTCTCATTATAAGCTTGCAGTTGTCTGTCATCTATTCTGTCATCTTTATTGCTATTCTATTCTTTCCTGGATACACATTTACAAAACCTTCACATTCTAACACCTAAACTATTTTACCTCAGGGCATATCTGGTCCTTGGGTTTTTTTTAGTAAGGGAAGAATTCCCACAGAAACCAAATCTGGGGACTGAGACACAGTACAAAAGTTAGGGCAGCTGCCTTGCAAGAGAGCTACCCATTTTTGATCTCAGTATCCCGTAAGGTCCCCAAGCATTGCTAGGAATGGTTTCTCCGTGCAGAGCCAGGAATGAACACTGAGAAATGAGCAGCACTACAACACTCGGTGTGGCCCAAAAGCAAAAGCCAGAAGCCAACAGCCAAATTAAAAAAAAGAAAAAAGAAAAAGAAAAAAGGAAAGAATGAGACCAAATCTGCAACTCTGAAATTGGGGCTGAGGTGTACTGGGGAGTAGAGTATTTTCTAAGGGCCCTCTGGTGGCCTGGAGGCCCCTCAAGGTAGTTATTAATTAGTAGTTCAGTGGAAAGGCCTGAGGATGCAGTGCTTCTGAGGATCCTGTGGGGGTGCGCTCCCCCGCACCCAACAACATTCCACATCTGCAGGGTGGCTCCTGGTGATGCTCAGGAAGGGATCATGTGGTGCCAGAGATGGAACTCATAAGCCTTCATCTCAGTTCTCTCTCTCCAGCCTCCAGAGGGTATTGGTAAGCAATTCTCCCAAGTGACACTTCTGTGAGTTGGGGTGGGGGTGAGGGCACAGGTCTTAACCTTTCTGTGCTTCCAATCTCATGCCACATTTTACACCTACCATGAAACGTGGTGGTTTAGCTTGGTTCGATTTGGGGGGTGCTCCCAAGCGGGCCTGGTGCCACAATGGCCACACCCCACAGAGCTAAGGGCCACCTGAGTCACACTGGATGCTGGGGGAACCATAAGTACCAGGGATCAGATATGAGGCTTATGCTAAGGTCACATGGTGTCCCAAAATCTTAGCGCCCAACATCGCTCTCTTTTTTCTCCCCTAGTGCCAAATCTCCTTGCAGGTATGGTTTCCACTTAGCCCCTCGCCAGATCTGGCCTGCCTGGTTTCATGTCTTTGTATTCTATGGGTGAATTTCCTGCCTTGGGGAGGCAAATAGCCACCACCTCCATTTATAAATGTTTTTATCTGTTGCCACTTTTATCTTATCAGATGCACAGTATGTCTCTGTCTTCTGTTCCTAAAGATAATTTCACTTCACTATATGTCATAAGTGTCATCTTAGTCATGGCTCAAAATAACAAATGCATTTGTTTCCAGCATGCAAAGCACTTTGGCAGTGCTTTGCTTAGGGAGAGGAAGAACTCAGATATTTTTTAAAATTTTAAAAATTTTATTGAATCACCATAAGATAGTTACAAGCTTTCATGTTTGGGTTACAATCTCACAATGATCAAACACCCATCCCTCCACCAGTGCACATTCCCCACCACCAATATCCCGGGTATACCCCCCCTTTCCCACCCTCCCCTGCCTCTAAGGCAAACAATATTCCCCATACTCTCTCTCTACTTTTGGGTATTATAGCTTGCAACACAGACACTGAGAGGTCATCATGTTTGGTCCATTATCTACTTTCGGCATGCATCTTTCATCCCAACTGGTTCCTCTAGCCATTATTTTCTTAATGATCCCTTCTCTATTCCATCTGCCTTCTCTCCTTCGCTCATGAAGCAGTCTTCCAGCTATGGGGCAATGCCCCTGGCCCTTGTATCTACCGTCCTTGGGTGTCAGCCTCATGTGATGCTACTCTACACTCCACAAATAAGTGCAGTCCCTCTATGTCTGTCCCTCTCTTTCTGACTCATTTAATAAGTTTAATAACATGCATGATACTCTGCATGTTTATCCATTTATAAGCAAATTTTGTGGCTTTATATCTCCTAACAGCTGCATAGTATTCCATTGTGTAGATGTACCAAAGTTTCTTTAACCAGTCATCTGTTTTAGGGCACTTGGGTTGTTTCCATAGTTTGGCTATTGTGAACAGTGCTGCAATGAATATATAGGTACAGATGTCATTTCTACTGTGCTCTTTTGCATCTTCGGGATATATTCCCAGAAGTGGTATTGCAGGGTCATATGGAAGCCAATTTCTAGTTTTTGAAGGACTGTCTATATGTCCATATTGTTTTCCAGAAAGGCTGAACCAGTCGCATTCCCACCAACAGTGAAGGAAGAACTCAGATCTTGCTCCTTCCCTTTTTTCAACTCCCTCTGTGCCTTCAGAGGGCCTGGCCATATAGAACGAGACAGTGCAGACCCAGACCTGCGCTGCTGGCAGTAAGCCTCCATGAACTGAATAAATCAGAATGTGAAAGCGATATGATGCAGCATGGATAAGTTGGAGCGGCACCTTAGGGAGATGCTTCCACTCTTGTGGCAAAACAGGAAATTGACCAGGATCAGGGTAGGGGCAGGGGCACAGTCCTGTGTTTTGCAGAGAGAAGGAAGTAAATAAACTCTCCTAAAGGGAGAAGCAATGATCCGCCTTGGAGAGGTCAGTGGTTTGCAAGTGGCATGAGGTTTGCTTGCTGGATACCGAGTGAGCAGAGTGAATGTGGAAGCTGAAGAGGCAGAGGTGTTTGGTGTGTAACTGAGAGGCTGTGGCACCATCACTGTAACCAGTGTAAAGCACCAGCATGAGTGTAGAAGGAGCAGGTGTGTGCTCGTGCTAGACTTCAACACTAGCCCCCAGTCTACTCCAAATATGTTCTATTGCCAGAATCTCAATGTTTGCTTCCATTGGCCATTGGTGATTCTCTTGCCTTGTCTCCTTATATGCCACCTAAGACTGAGATCTTCCAGTGTTTCTCTTTCTCTTAAGTAAGTCTGGCTTCTTTCACTTAGCAAGACCCCTTTCAGTTCCACCCATGCTGTAACAAAATGCATGGTTCTATCTTTGCTTATCGCTGAGCACTGTTCCATGTGTTATGGACTACAGATTCTTCCTCTATGCCTCTATGTCAGCAGGGTACCTGGCTGCTTTCCGGGTCTTATAAATTGCAATGGGCACTGCTGCATGAGTCTAGCCAGCTTTTGCCTCTGTTTCATCACAGGTGCTGTTCACAGCACAACTAGATGCCAAGTTCCTGACAAGCTGGCTCATCCCTAGCTCCCCTCAGTGCTGGACTTTCATGGCATGTCTCAAGTCCTTTTGAACTCTTCTGAGCGGAGTCACTTCCCAGACAAGAGGGATTCTGTCACTCAGGTGTGTACCTCAGTGGAGAAGGCACCAGTGATGCCACCATGACTGATATTCTTGAGCAACCTGTCCTACTTTTCTATTCACATTTGTGGTTGTCCCCTGAAATGACCTTGGAGAAACTCTTTGGCAGGTTCTCAGGAGAAGGGCCCCTCCCCAGATAAAGCAATCCAGAGTCTGAGCCAGCTCCCAAGCAGGTTCCCTGGGCTGGGTCCCAACCATCAGATCTTCCCTCAGCTGACCCTGTATGCACTGAATTAGTTTCTATTTCTTGTTTCTTTTCCCCTGTCCTGACATTTACTTTTGAGTTGAGAAATATAAAGTGAGATAGCAGTAGGAAAATCTTTCTCTGTTTTGCAAAGTAATGGTGGTACTTTGGTGGTGTTCAGGACTTATTCCTGGCTCTGTGCTCAGAGATTACTCCTGGCAGGGCTCAGGGGAGCCTATGTGGTATTGGGGATCGAACCAGGGTCAGCCTCATTAAGACATGTGCCTAAACCCTGGTACCTCTTCTTATCATTGCTCTGGTCCAGGGTCCAGGCACACAGTTGGGAGACAGACTCCTTGGAATATCAAGAAATAAGGAATGGATTCATCCTGTGACCCTGTAGTAACTGTGATGGTGCTGAAGAAGTGATGGTTTACCATGAGAAACTGAACCTGGAGGTGTTGAATCAGAGCCCTCTGGATCCCAGTTCTTCCTGCTGCTGAAATGGAACAGGACTTGGAAGGGGGAAACAAGAGAAGTCTGGAAATGTCTGTGCATACTTGCTGTCTTCTGGAAGCTCCTGGGGGCACTTTGGGTGGGTTGGGACCTGGGAAGGAGAACTGGACATCTGTAGGAAGAGAGTCTGATGCTTGTCTCTCATGCCCTCAGCTCCCCCGCAGCAAGCAAGGGAGAAAAGCAGCGTCTTTGTTCCACCTTCCAAATCCCACACAGATGCACATTGAGTAAATGCAGAGCCTCCAGGGTCATTTTTGGAAGCAGAGTGCTTGTTCATGCAAGCATGATGACAGTAGAACTCTGAAAAGACCTACGGAGCGTCTCTCTCCTCTCTTCCCCCAATCCCCTCTCTCTTTCTAATTTCATATATATATTATATATAATATATATATATTCTTTCTGGGTCACACCAGGTGATGCACAGGGGTTACTCCTGGCTTTGCATTCAGGAATTACTCCTGGTGGTGTTCAGGGGGCCATATGGGATGCTGGGGATTGAACCCGCGTCAGCCACGTGCAAGACAAACACCCTACCCGTTGTACTACTGCTCCAGCGGTAGTGTATTTTTTGCACACTTCTATTACTTCTTGGTGATTCTTATCTTAATATCCTACTCCCCATTCTGTGATTCTTCCATTGAGCTTGGCGCATTTAAATGTGTGCCTCTAAGAAGCTAAGAGCATATGCCAATGATGTACCTTTTGCTACTTGTTCTTGTGGAACCCTGCGGGCAGCTGTTCTCTGGCCCACAGCTATTTTCCCAAACGCAGTAAGGGGCTTTGGAAGGCTTGTGGGAAAGAAACTCAGATGGGCATATATAAGCTGGTGACCTGGACTTTATTAGTTCACAGTTTCAGATGCTAAAAATGAAAATGTAGGGAAATAATTCATATTCACAGGGGCTGTTGATTACATTGTCCAAGTTACAACGTTTTGGACTAAATATAAAAAGGTATTATTGTGTGCTTCTAGTCCTGTGTGGACTCAGGTAGCAGCTGTGAGGGGGTTATAGTCAATTAATTGCTGTTTTTTTCCATAGTTCAGTGGAAAGAAGTGGAGGAAAAAGGACTGGAAAGTGTTTTCAGAGACAAGAAATCTCGAGCAATGGATCGACCTTCCTCTCTGCTTCCTTGGGACTTCCTGCCACCAAGCCAGTGTGGGGTGATTTATTCTTACATGAGCAGAGGCCAGAGATGCTAGAGGAGAAAGGACCATGCAGAAAGGGGCAAGTGGCTGCTCTGAAGAGCAGAGAAAAGGGGAGAGAGAAACATCTTAGAAAGCTGCAGGGGACTGAAAGATGCCTTCTCCACTCAGGTGTAGAGACAATGGCTTCTCTATTTAGGGTTCCCAAGAATACTCACAACTGTGTTCTCCTTTCTTATCAAACCTGTGCCTTTCACTATCCTTTAATTCAGTGCAGTACTGTGTAGTAAAAAATAGCCCACAATTTTAAAGTTAATTGTCACCACATCCTGAGCAAATTGTCACCACATCCTTTGCCAATTATGCAAATGGCAGACCGTCTTATTGCTCACTGATTTTCACGACAGGCCTATCAGCTGGCTGCCATGGTGATCCCCAAATCAGGAAGCAGCGATGGAGACAGAGTGGGAAACGTGACCTGGGACAGGTAAGGAGGCTTGAGCAGGGATTAAACACATTAGCGTTGAATTTGGATGAGATATTGCAAGATGCTTAGGTTTGGGCAAGTTGATTGATGGAAATAATTTTTTTAGTTGAGAAAATCATATTATTTAATAGAAATAAGGCTTGATCCTCAATCTCAGTATTGTAGTAAGGATTAAACAGTATTGTGGCACTTACATACCTTGTACATAAGATCTCAGCATGTGTTCCACTTTTACTGGTACTTCCTAGGGCCTTTGAGGCATTTTTCACCTCAGCTGCTTCTCACCGTGCTTTCATGTTAAACCAAGCTTGTGTGTGTGTGTGTGTGTGTGTGTGTGTGTGTGTGCCTATGTGTACCTCTGTGAACAAGCTCAGTCTCCTGGTGGATGGGCAGGAAGGGTGAAGGAAAAGTAGGGTGGCCTGTCAGAATTCAGAGCTACACCACAGAGGGCTCTGTGAGAAGGACTCCACCTGCTACTTTTTTGTTTGCAATTTATTTTGATTTGACACAACAGGGCAGATGGTTGGGAGAATGGGGGCTGATAAGAGTCAATTTTGGGTGACACATGAATAATATGTTTGCAGAATAAGTCACCCATATTATCTTAGGGGAGTTGCTGTGGCTCTGGGAGTCATCTGTCTTGTGTATTTTATAAGTATGTTTGGACCTGAGCATGCCCCTGGCTCTCCAGTCATTTTATGCACCAATGTTTTAGGCAACTCAGGTTCTGTAAATGGCAAGAAGCTCATCTGTGCTTTGGATGATTTTCATCTGCATTCTAGGGCATTCTGGTTGTAAAAACCAGAAAACTCAGTTTATGAACCCACAGTAAGACCTCATTTTGCTTTTCCACCAAAATGCATAGAAAAATCTATTAACCAAGAAATCTATTAATTTGAAAAGGGCACTTTAATGTTGCTTTATGTCATTCACATAAGCAAGCACATCCCACGAGTTATTCTCATGCATATACCTTGTCCCTATGAGGCAGGAGGACAGAACACAACATAGAGCTTCATTTGGCATGACATGGGGGCAATTCCTGGGGTCACAGCAATGGAGCATTGAGCAGCAGGATTGCAAGAGTACCGAAACAGAAAAAAATGAATGGGTAATCAGTTCACAGATTGTTTACTTCCTGGGGATGGCAGAAGCAGGAGCACAAGTAAACTATTAGCAGATTTGAGTAATGTTGTTGGGTGGTAATGGCTTCTTGCCTGGACTTTCTTAGTAACAACAAGTCTCACAATGGAGATGTTACTGGGGCCCACTCAAGCAAATAGATGAACAATGGGATGACAGTGCTGCCTACAAAGTGCTCCATAAAATTTGACTGAGAATTACTGAAAGTCAAATGGGGTTATGGTGGGGACAGAAGAAGGGACTCCAGACAAGTGGCCTAGCTGCAACTCCCTTCCCTTCCATGCTCAGCAGCTGCACTTTGTACTCATAAAGATCACAGTCAACATTTCCCCTTAACTCAATAAGAATCTTAAACCTCAGGCAAACTCCATTTGTTACCTCTGGAATCCAGCTAATTTTCTTTTACTTGGGTAAAATCCTTTCAAGGCATGGCAGTTACTAGCACTTGTGACATGCTGGGTGAGGGGCTTGGCTTTGGAGCTTAGCTGCTTAAGCTCAAATATTGCTTCCTCCATGAGAAGCTTCATGATCTTTGGCAAATGACTTAACTAACCTCTGTGCTTCTGGTTCCTCATTAGTAATTTGAGAGATTCACAGAACCTTCCCCAGTACTTCATCCTGAAAATGGGGTAGTTAGTACAAGCCAAGTACTTCAAGTTAATGCTTGTCACTGCCATTAGTGCTCAAGAGTTGCCTTGAAATTCCCTAAAAATTCAGGCAGATAGCTCCACATCTCAGACCCTCTTCTTGATCTCTCATCCTTCCAGGTAAGGTTAACATCTCAGCTGACAGCCTCAGGAACTAGAAGATGGTTCCCTTCTCTTTCCGCTGCATTCTGTCAGCCTCCGTGCCTGCCCTCTGCATCTTATGAGGCTCACCTCCACGTCTCTTGAATCATATGCACTCATGTGACACTTGACTCATCACAACTCATATTGATCACATTTATATCTCTGGTCACTGGATGAAGATAGGCAGGGAAGGAAAAAAACACTCAGTCTTTCCCCCCAGAGTTTCCCATAGGGGTTAACTTCAAAGATTCACCCTCAGCAAGGCAGAAACACAGTAAACACAGTGGGGGAAGACAAGTAGAAGCCCACCATGCTCAATGAACGAGAAGAATAACCCAGAAGGCTCATCTAACACCAACCAGCTCTGTAAACTCTCAGAGAATGACTTTAGTGACACCCAATTGGGGATGATTAATGAGCTCAGAGAAACAATGGCACAGGTGTCAACACAAGACAGTATAAGAGCAGAAGTGAGGAAAGTATGATCAGAAGTGACAGAAATAAAGAGTATGGTAGGTATAGAAAAAACTCAGAAGATCTGAGCAGCAGAGTATGAGGGAAAGATCAGTGACTCCAAGGTCAGAGGCAGGAACCCTCTAAAAAAACAACAGGCTGGGGCTGGAGCGATAGCTCAGCGGGTAGGGCATTTGCCTTGCACGCGGCCGACCCGGGTTCGATTCCCAGCATCCCATATAGTCCCCTGAGCACCGCCAGGAGTAATTCCTGAGTGCAGAGCCAGGGGTAACCCCTGTACATTGCCAGGTGTGACCCAAAAAGTAAAAAAAAAACCAAAACAACAGGCTATATTTAAAAGTTGGAAAAGAAATGAACAGAGAACTAGAACATAGTTCTCAGCAGAGAACTATGGGAAGAGTTCAAGAGGAACAATATAAGATCCTCAGAGTCCCCAAGGAACAGCAAGGCATGTTTGATGAAAAACCACTAGTGAAAGAAATCATAGATAAGATTTCCCAAAGTTGAGGAGTGCAGGCTCCCAGATTCAAGAACCCCAAAGGGTCCCAGTGAAAATAGACCCAAGTTGAAAAACTCCAAAGCACATTATAATTAGAATAACAAGTCCAAGACGAAGACAATACAAAAGCAGCAGTACCATAAAAGAAGCTCTCATACAGAGGACAGTCCACAGGATTCACAGCCCATCTATCAAATGAGCCCAAATAGAATGATGAAATATAGTAAAAATGAAACAAAACTCAATAAAGTGAATACATCACCAAGAATACTCTCTCCAGCTAGATAATCATTTAGACTTTTAGGAACAATACAGAGCTTCATGGACAGACAATAACTCATGGAATTCATAGCCTTGAAACCAGTTTGGCAAGAAGAATTAAAGGAGCTTCTACAAAAGAACAAGACAAACTTCTCAGCACTTTGTCACTTAGTGTGGCATTCACTTGTGGCACTTAATGCTGCCCTCTATTGGATTAAGAAAGGCCTGTCTTAGTCTCCCACTCTGTTATTCTATATACCATAGATGAGTGCAATCTTTCTAGGTTGACTCCATGGCTTCGAGGCTGGCCTCACATTCCGGGGAAAGGTCAACTCAGAGAAGCGATCACCAACTACACTGTAGTCGAAGGCCATGTGGGGGAATGGAGTTGCGGGCTGAATGAGGGCTAGAGACTGAACACAGCGGCCACTCAACACCTTTATTGCAAACCACAACAGCTAATTAGAGAGAGAAAACAGAAGGGAATGCCTTGCCACAGTGGCAGGGTGGGGTGGGGGGGAGATGGGATTGGGGAGGGTGGGAGGGACACCGGGTTTACGGGTGGTGGAGAATGGGCACTGGTGAAGGGATGGGTTCCCAAACTTTGTATGAGGGAAGTATAAGCACAAAAGTGTATAAATCTGTAACTGTACCCTCACGGTGATTCTCTAATTAAAAATAAATAAATTAAAAAAAAAACAGTTTTATTAAAAAGCAGGTTTACTGAAAAAAAAAAAAAAGGCCTGTCTATTCCTAACTTGCTAAGGGGCTTTATGTTTTTTAATAATTATTTCTTCCATTTATATAGAATGTTCTGTTTCTACTCTGGTGATTTTTTACATTTACAGAGATTTTTATTACTTTATTAATTTATATTTTACTTATTAATGAAGGTATTTAAACATTATCTAGAATATAATACTTTCTAACATAAAGTCAGTATTCACTTTTAAAGATAAGTGGTACTTTTATAGTCCTGTTTAGATTTTAACCTAAAAATTTCCTTAATTCTCATCTTCTCACTCTTACTAAAATGTGTATTTGTGTTACTATTTCATGTAAACTTTAAAATACATCAGCATAGTTATTCATAGTACTAATTTTTAAATTTGTATACCTATTAAAATAAATAGAGTTTTGGGGGCTGGACGTAGGTTGTTTGCCTTGCAGACAGCAGACCCAGGTTCAATCTTCAGCACCCAAATGGTTGCCTGAGTTTGCTAAGAGTGATTCCTGAGTGCAGAATCAGGAGTAACCTCTAAAAACCACCAGGTATGGCCCCCAAAACCAAAAAAATTAAAAATAAAAATAAATATATAAGTCTTTAAAATTTTGTATCAATTTTTCTTTTATTTATAAGGTTTTTTGAATATTAAGAGCTTATCTTTATGTATACGCATGTAGGTGTCACCACCTCCACAACAGAATATTTAAAAGGTCTCTCTCATTTATGTGATATAAAGAAGCAAAATGATTAAAGTCATCATAACTGGAGATTTTGTCACAGAACTGAGCTTATGTGGGAGGGGGCTGCCTGGGAGGGTCATTAGTGAGGGAAGTGGCTCTTTGGGATGGATATGGTGTTAGAATGATGCATGCATGAATAGTATTGTAAATCCCGGTATATTAATATAAATGTTTTGCAGAAAGGTAAACTATCATTTGGGGTCAAATTGATCCAATCAGCTAAGGGCAGAATTGGAGAGAGATGGTTTGCCTCCAATGCCTCTGAAATTTAATTAATTTAATTGAATATGACTTAGACTTAAATTTTGCAGACCTTTCTCCCCGCTCTGTGAAGTAGAATTTCGCACGAAGGAGACGGTGGTCCGATCCGGTTTGGAATTTTGGGACAACAGCGACATCGGTCAGGCAAAACTTTTGATTGAATATGATGTGGTCAATTTCATTGTGGAACTGTCTACCAGGAGACTCCCATGTCCAGCATTTAGATTCGGCCTTCTGGAACTGTGAGTTACCATGGATGGTCTTGGTCGACATGATGAATTCAGACAAATCTCTCACCCTGATCATTTTAGGCCATGGGTCCCAATGTGGAGTTCTTCAGGTAACTTTCTTGGACCTATCTTGGCATTAAAATCACCAACAATGATCTTGTAAAAGATGTGATCTTCTTTATAGAACTACTCCAGTTCCATATGGAACCTCTCAATTTCTTCTTCATCATAGTTGGAAGTTGGTGCGTAGACGAAGATAGAAACTGCAGGAAGTGAGCCACATCTATTTAAGCATAATCGTCTTATTCAGGTTGTTAGGCATTCGAATGAATCAATGCTCATGGCCAAGTTCATGTTGACAAGGACACCAACGCCACCAATGCCTCTGTTGTCGCATGTTCTGAGGAACAATTCTTCTCCAGTGTCAAAAATGGCATGATGTGATTGATGTCTTCTCGTTTCGGTCAGACCAATGATGTCGTACTTGATCTTCTGCGCTTGTACCATCAGGTCCTCGATGGATGCTTCTGATGCCAGTGACCGTGCGTTGAAAGTACAGACAATCATCTTAGTCTTTCTTCATTTTGGCAGTCTAGTTCATCCCCGAGAGTTTTTCAGCCTCTCCTTGCTCATCTTTCTTAACGCTGCCGTATTGGGGGCTCTTTCAGTGTCAGGTGAATGAGGCCAATTGTTGTTACTGTTGTTGGCATATTGAATATGCCACGGGTAGCTTGTTAGGCTCTGCCATACAGGGGGATACTCTCAGTAGCTTGTCTGGCTCTCCAAGGGACAGAGGCTTTTAGGGCGGCCTCCAATCGCAGCAAATTTGAACCCTATCAAATATGGTGCGGGAATAATGGGTATTAGTGTCTTGTGGTTCAGAGAGTGGCCTGGAGCATGGCGGTGGCTGGGTAGTGGATGTAGTGGTGGTCGGCCAGTGAGGTCTGGCTTGGGTAGGGTGGGGCATCTGGGTTTGATCCCTCCCTCAGATGCCAGAGATTGGGGGAGGCAGACAGAGGATCTTGTTTCCAGGTCTCATTGAGTTCAAGGTCGCAAAGTTCTGCTTACCTGGTTTTGTGGGGCTTTACTCGTGCATGAGGTTCGGCCCAAGTGTCTGGAGAGCGGCCTGGAGCGTGGCTGTGACTGGGTAGTGGATACTTAAGTCTAAAATTTAAGTCTAAGAAAGCAACTCCCAGAATGACCACCAACTGGGAGCTCTTTGGCACTATTGCAGCAATGTGGGAAGATGCCATCCTTGACAACATCAATGAGGAATACGATCGACTGGTTCAGCACTTCCATGACTGTACAAAGAATGCCAAGAGTGAGAAAGCCACAAACAGACGCCTGTCTTTGGAAATTCTCGAGCTCATTTGTCAACGTGGTTTGGCGCAAGCCTCAGGCAACCACAAGCTAACTTCTGAGCTCACAAAGCTGTGCAGAGATGCGATAAAGGAAGACCTCAAAGAGAGAAGAGCAGCAGTGTTGGCCAGTGCAGCAGAAGCCAGGAAAAGTATTCGCAATGCTTGCCTGTCCTTCACCAACTACAAGACCAAGATGACTGCCCTCTGACATCCCGATGGATTTATAACATCTTCCAGAAAGGCAATGGAGATTATTATTCATGACTTCTACTCGGATCTCTTTGACAGCCATGTCCACCTGCCCACATACCAAATTCCGCAGGATGGATATGTCGTTCCCAACGTCCTGAAGTCCGACACGTCATGTTGTTGGTAAAGACGCATACAGCACCTGGTCCGGACAAGGTCAGACACGAACACCTGAAGAATCTGCAGCCAGTACTCATCAATACACTGGCTCAGCTTTTTACATGCTACCTGTCTGAATGTAAGGTTCCGTCTCAGTCGAAAACCAGTGGGACTGTTCTGTTGTACAAGAAGGGAGACATCCACGACATCAGCAACTATTGTCCCATCTGCCTGCTCTCTGTCATCTATAAGTTGTTCACTCATGTCATCCTGAATAGGAAAGGCAGAACACTAGACAAAGGACAACCATGTGAGCAAGCCCGGTTCCGAAGGGGATTCAGCACGATAGACCATATCCACACAGTGACCAAACTCATTGAAGTTTTGTGAGAGTTCAAGATGCCGCTCTGTCTGATGTTCATAGACTTAAAGAAGGCCTTTGATTCTGTTGAGACTGAGGCGGTCATAAAAGCCCTAGCCAAACAGGGCATTCAAACTCAGTATATTAAAATCCTCTGCGAGCTTTATTGTGGATTCACCACCAGGATCTCACCATTCTACAGGGAAGTGATCATTGATGTAAAGAGAGGGGTGTGGCAGGGTGATACCATTTCACTGAAACTCTTCAGTGCCACCCTCGAGAACATCATGCAACGACTGGAATGGGAAGGAATGGGAATGAAGATAGACGGTCGGCAATTGCACCACCTCCGCTCCGCTGATGACATCGTTCTCATAACACCACACATTAGCCAAGCGGCACAAATGCTGGTGGACTTTGACCACGAGTGTGGAAAGGTCGGATTGCAGCTGAATCTCAACAAGACGATGCTCATGAAAAACGAACTAGTCCCTGAAGCTTCATTAGCTCTCAATGGAACGAACATCTCTGAATGCAGCAGCTATGTGTACCTGGGTCGAGAAATCAACACGAGGAACGACTTGGCACCAGAACTGTGCAGGAAGAAGAGAGCAGCATGGAATGCCTTCAAGAGTATCGAAGAAGTGGTTAAGAGAATGAAGGACCTTTGACTCCAGGCACATCTTTTTGATTCCACCTTTCTTCCTGCACTAGCACATGCCTCAGAGACCTGAGCAAGCAGGACGAGAATGCTATTAGGGTATCCCAAAGAGGAATCGAGAGAGCTATGCTAGGAGTATCACGTCTCACTCAAGTGAGAAAAGGAATCTGGAGTTCTGACCTCCGTTGACTGTCGAGAATCAGGGACCCTGTCTCGTTTGCCAAGGCATTGAAGGTCAGATGGGCCGGTCATGTAATGCGATTCAGAGACGACCACTGGACTAGAACTGTTTCCGACTGGATTCCATGGGACGTCAGAAAACCTAGTGGCCGCCCACCAACTAGATGGTCAGATTTCTTCATCAAATCCCTGAATGAACGATTTGAGGCTCTTCCTGTTCCTGGAGCGAGCGGATATCATTGGGCTACACTGGCATGCAACAGGGACAAATGGAGATGTTACTGGCGCCCGCTCGAGCAAATCAAAAGATCAACAGGTCAACAAGTAAGTGATACAAGTGAGTGAGTGAATTGAATATGCTAATACATTTAAAGACCATATCAATCAACCACAAGAGCAAGACACCACAGAAACCAAGAAGACGCTGCAATGCAAAGACAAGCTATAACTTGGTGGGCGTTGATGCCAAGAACTTTAATCACTTTGTGTTAAAGTTTCCCAGCCTATCTTAGTTCAGACCCCTACAGTGGAGAGGGCTTCCCCACGCATCTTTGCTGTTGCTACATCTGCCCATCTCCGTTCTCTTCTGACCCTGTACTACAAAATCTCTTTCCATAGCTAGTGGGCTGCCCGCCCAGACCATCTACTGGTGAGTGGTTTGACGCTTCACTCACTGCTTCAAGGTGAGCTGTACTCTCTGTCCACTGGAACCAAACAAGTCAGGGAGCATGGTTCATTGTTAAATGAACAATGGCCATGCTTGAAAGGCTCTCACAAGACAGCTGCCAGTTGTCTTCTGAATTTGAATTTCTGTGGGTAGAATTTTTTTCCTGTCAGCTTATACTCAGGCAACTCCCACGTTCAGGAAGGGCCAGCATGTGGATGTGGGCACTTGATGGGATCAGACCACCTGGAACCAAGTCCCCGGTCACCCTCAAACTCCACTCTAACTCTGCCGTGGAGCCAGGCACACACTTGTTACACTTCACTAGAGTTGGATTAGAGGCAAGGGAAGATCCATCCAGTGTCTGACTGTCTTGGAATAAGAATGATAAGAATGACTAGTTCCATGGTTCTGACCTCAGCTATATCACTATCACTGTCATCCCATTGTTCATAGATTTACTCGACCGGGCACCAGTATCGTCTCTATTAACTCAGCCTGGAGATTTTAGCAGCCTCTCTATACTCTTCTTTCCCAACGATTGGAGGCTCTTTCAGGGTCAGGGGAATGAGACCTATCATTACTGTTTTTGGCATACTGAATACACCATGGGTAGCTTGCCAGGCTCTGCTATGTGGGCAGGATACTCGCAGTAGCTGTGTCACCAAATAAAAGACCACCTTAACACCTTAAAAAACTACATGAGTACTGGAACAAAGGCAGAGCTGCAGACCAATGGAACAGGGAGGAATATCCCCACACACAACCTCAAATGTATGATCATCTAATCTTTGATAAAGGAGCAAGAGATGTGAAGTAGAGCAAGGAAAGTCTCTTTAACAAATGGTGCTGGCACAACTGGACAACCACATGCAAAAAAATGGGCTTAGAACTCGACCTGACACCATGCACAAAAGTCAGATCAAAATGGATTAAAGACCTCAACATCAGACCACAATCTATAAGGTACATTGAAGACAAGGTCGGCAAAACCCTCCACAATATTGAAGATAAAGGTATCTTCAAAGATGACACGGAACTAAAAAATCTAGTAAAAATAGAAATCAACAAATGGGACTACATTAAACTAAAAAGCTTCTGCACCGCAAAAGATACAGTGACCAGAATACAAAGACTATCTACAGAATGGGAAAGGATATTTACACAATACCCATCAGATAAGGGGTTAATATTAATGGTATATAAAGCACTGGTTGAACTCTACAAGAAGAAAACATCCAACCCCATCAAAAAATGGGGCGAGGAAATGAACAGAAACTTTACCAAGGAAGAGATACGAATGGCCAAAAGGCACATGAAAAAGTGCTCAAAATCACTAATCGTCAGAGAGATGCAGATCAAAACAACCATGAGATACCACTTCACACCACAGAGGCTAGCACACATCCAAAAGAACAAAAGCAACCGCTGTTGGAGAGGATGTGGGGAGAAAGGGACCCTTCTTCACTGCTGGTGGGAATGTCGGCTAGTTCAGCCCTTTTGGAAAACAGTATGGACGATTCTCAAAAAACTAGAGGTTGAGCTCCCATTTGACCCAGCAATACCACTGCTGGGAATATATCCCAGAAAAGCCAAAAAGTATAGTCGAAGTGACATATGCACTTATATGTTCACCGCAGCACTGTTTACAATAGCCAGAATCTGGAAAAAACCCGAGTGCCCTAGAACAGATGACTGGTTGAAGAAACTCTGATACATCTATACAATGGAATACTATGCAGCTGTTAGAAAAAATGAGGTTTGCATATAGTGGATCAACATGGAAAGTATCATGCTAAGTGAAATGAGTCAGAAAGAGAGAGACAGACATAGAAAGATTGCACTCATCTGTGGAATATAGAATAATAGACTATAAGACTAACGCCCAAGAATAGTAGAAATAAGTACCAGGAGATTGTTTCCATGGCTTGGAGGCTGGTCTCTCATTCTGGGTAACTCAGGGAAGGGACCACCAAGTAAAATGTGGTTGGAGGTCATGTGGGGGAAGGGTGATGCGGGCCGAATACAGACTAGAGACTGAACACAATGGCCACTCAACACCTTTATTGCAAACCACAACACCTAATCAGAGAGAGAGAACAAAAGGGAATTCCCTGCCATAGTGGCAGGGTGGGGTGGGGGGAGACGGGACTGTGGAGGTGGGGAGGGATGTTGGGTTTACTGGTGGTGGAGAATGGGCACTGGTGAAGGGATGGGTTATCGAACTTTGTATGGGGGAAACATGAGCACAAAGATGTATGGATCTGTAACTGTACCCTCACGATGACTCTCTAATTAAAAATAAACTAATAAAAAAAATTAAAAAAAATTTAAAACACTAAAAAAAAAACCTACATGAATAGCTTTTTAAAATATGAACTTGGAGCAAAACACTCTGCTCCCTGCAACCCCAAACTGGGTGTCAGTTGTTGAAATGAAGCTAGATGAGCTTCAGAATGTGTTCCTCT
The DNA here is from genome assembly GCF_027595985.1 of Sorex araneus. Taxonomy (NCBI): domain Eukaryota; kingdom Metazoa; phylum Chordata; class Mammalia; order Eulipotyphla; family Soricidae; genus Sorex; species Sorex araneus. The sequence goes on along the minus strand of NC_073311.1, from coordinate 1,632,146 downwards.
TGTCTGGGCCTCTCACACTCCAAGTTGTCACTTGCATGAAATTCCAGGACCTCGAATACCTTTCTTCCTTGTCCCTGGAAAGTGCCTATTCCCCAAACCTCACCCTGAGCTCTAAGCATGGGTGGAGCATAGGGTCCCTATTTTGTCTCCCAGATGCACAGTATTTCCAAGTAATACCGGTGAGCTAATCAGGGACTTAGACATTTACCATCTTAACCAAGTTTTGGGGGAGCTACTCCAAGTGGTACTTAGGCTCAGAGGCTATGAGGTGCCTGGAATTGAACCTGATCCACAAGCGTGGTCCCACCAGCCAATAGTTCTGGTTGGAAAATAAGCTTGCTGAGCTTATCTAACATCAGTTCAAAGCAAAGAAAACTGATATTCTTAGCAATTTCAGCAAACTGCTCTCTGGGAACTATGAAACTTTGAGTAATATTTTTGCAGAAAACAGCTAAGTAAGCCCAGTGACAATTTTCCAGGCTCTCTGCAGTTCGGAGACTGCAAAGATTTAGCCCCCAAACGTCACTTCTAAATGAATTTATTTATTTCTTATGTTGGGACCAGCCAACAGGTAACTGACATTCAACTCTACTGGGTAAGGATTCTAGGAAGTGCTCTCTACTATCCTCATTCTATAGGCGAGGAAATGGAGACAAGAGTGAGTACTTTTTGCAAGTTAACCAGTTAAATAGCTGGTAAAAGTAAGTTAGGACACTGACTCAGTATGACATTTTATCTTATTTAATTAATGAATGATGAACCTGTTTATTGGTTTTCAGACCACCCCAGTAATGCTCAGGAGCTACTTCCCGCTCCTTACTTAGGAATCACTCCCTCTACTGCCTGGGAAACCACTGGGCCTCCTGCACACAAATCATGTGCTGTTGAGATCTCTCTCTGACACTTGGTTTTGCTTTCATAGCTTTCCTGAGATATAATTCATAAACACTTCTGGACCCCACGCCAGGCTCACATCTGGGGCACCCAAAGTCATCAGCTAGTTAAAATCTAACTGTGTCACCCCATTCAAAATTTTTCAATTCCTGAAGCATCTGGCTGCATTTGTGGCCATGCAACATCTCAAACTCTACACCAGTGATAAAACAAGATTGGCACACACATTGGATGGGTTGTAGAGCAGAAGGCAACCAATCTTGATTAAGAAAATATAAACACACAGGCTTAATCTGTAACAATATGTTAGTAATCTCTTCTACAAAGGCTTAATAGCTCCATGGTAAGATACAACAATATTCACATATTCTTCTAAGGAAATATTGTTTGATCATTTTTAGAGAATTATAACAAGCCATATAAAATAAATTATTCAAGGCCTATTATAGGCGCAGGCATGATGGGTGGTTGGGAAATTGGAAATAATGTTGGTGGGAAGGTACAGTTGTGGTAGGATTGGTGTTGGAATATTGAATGTAATAAATTATTAACAACTTTATAAAAATTAATTAATTAATTAAAAATAACATACAATATGACTAGTTAGCATTTAATGGACACAATTGTTTTATTATATTCGGAGTTTTGAACCCCTCAAAAAAGCATTGCAAAAATTTTCTATTACACCCCAAAGAATCCTGTATCTGATAGAATATTAGGCAGCCAAAGAAAAAAATGAAATCTTGCTGAAACTTGGTTGGAGCTGGCCAGCATCATGTTGAGTAAAGTAAGCCAGAGGATGAAGGATAAGTAAGAGATTCTCACTTGTCTATGGTATATAGAACAGGACAAGGGAATTGTTTGCTTCAAACTGTTGGCCCTGGATTAAGAAGAAAGGTAAGAAAGGGGAGGCTGAGGAAGAGGTGGGAAAGTGATAAGGTGGATAAGGTAACAAAAGGACATTTGTTGGAGGTCTTGGATAGTTTGATTGTGGGAGGTGAGGCAATGGTGTATATCAAGATAATGAGAGCTAACACTGTTTTAAGCATGTGATCCAAACTGTAATAATTCAATGAAAAAAGGAGTTTGTTAAGGCAATAGAATGGTCCAGGGGTGGGAGACTCGAGCCATTTGTAGAGAGATACTGACTCTAAAGGTGGGTTTGGAGTTTCAACACTCTATACCTGAAACTCTATTATTAACAGTGTCTAAATACAAATTATTTTTTTCAAGAGGAAACTTATTAGCAGCCACTGTCATTTTGCTCACATCTTAAGTATTCCTAGGCAATTGCCAGTCTACTTTCTTTCTGTGTGGATGAGCTCTCTATATTTGATACATCATAGAAAGTAAGTGAGGTTCAAGACCCTAGCCCAGGAATCAAGGCAGATGGCAAGCCCTTTTCATAATTGTATAGGCTGTTTCTTATGTAACTTTGGAAGTACATAGAAAGGGGTCCCAGTGTAGTTTCAGAAATAGAGAAGCTGCCTTGCAGGCATGATGTTGTGAGTTAAATTCCTGGAACCATTCATAGTTACAACCATCCATAGAGACAACCATCTTTGTGACAAGACAATCAAGTGAGGGATCTCGCAGGCACCAGTACAGAATATCCCACTCTTGGTCCTTGCAACAACGAATGGAAGATGAAGGGGGAAAAGGAGGAGTACAGAGACAGTAGAAGTAAGCACCCCTCATATTTGAAGCATACCAAATATAAAAACCTGCAAACATTATTACACATCAATGAAAACTGACATGCAATTATTTAGCTGTCATATCCTTGACCTTGAACATCATCTCTTTTACTCTGTTGCCACACTTTGCAGGCACTCACCCAGCATTCCGAGAGGAACCTTCCCTGACAAACGCTGTGTTAGTCTTCTTGTCATTTTGTGTTGAGTCTGTCACCACAACTGCCTCAGACAGCTGTCTCCTTCTCTAGTTTGCAAGGGTTCTAGTGCAGGTGATCTGAGGTCTCTGTCCGATTGAAGATCCTTCTGTGTTGCTGGCTCTTCTGTTCTGTCCTCCTTCACCTTCTCTGCCCTGCAAATTGCTGTGGGCAGCATGATTTATTCTCCTGCCACAGACACTGGGGATGTTTAACACCCATGTCTAATAGTTTCCATATAGAATGCCCCACTTGTCAACTGTTTAGTCTCTAGGGTTCAGGTTTTGTTTCCCCAAGTGATTAATTATACCTGAAAGCTACAGGAATTATTCCTTTGGAATCTTTGGGGCCTTTTCTGGAAGTCTGTTGTGAGATGTGTGTTGACTGGTGCCTTGGGTGTTGGTGAAAACTGCTTTCATTTTGCAGTCAAATTAGTTCTAAAGGACAAGAACCTTTCAGAAACTGATAGTCCCCATGAAGCCACTGTTTTATTGTGCATTTGTTCATGTTCATTCACTCATTCCTTTTCTTATTGGGGTGTGGAGACACACCAAGAAGTTCTCAGGGCTTACTTCTGGTTGTGCTCAGGGGTCACTCCTGGCAAAGCTTGGGGAGTCATATAGGTGCTGGGGAACTAACACTAGTCAGCAGGGGGCAAGGCAAACACCCAATTCACTGTACTATATCTCCCTCATTCCTTTTCCTATTGGCTGGTCTAGGGCTATCTCCAAATGCTGTAGGGTATGGGACACTCACCTCTGATCAATGTTGTCCCCACCAACAATGCTTCCCACTTAAGGGACAAACACGTTCCATCCACCTGTATGAGTTTGAGGCAGGACTCACAAAATTCTGAGACAAGCAAGAAGCCTCTTTCTGGAATGGAAAATTTATTATCTGGAGGGAATTGTTGTTTTGAAAGCAAGGACTGACCTATTACTAGAAGTGAAAACTTGGACTGAAGAGTTAGCACTTGGGTAAGGCAATTGCTTTTCACATGGCCAAGGCTTCTTTGATCCTAGGCACCACATATGATCTCCTGAGCCCCACCAGGCATTCTCTCTGAGGACAAGCCAAGAGTAAGACTGCCAGGTGTGGCCTCAAAACAAAAACAAAGAAGTGAAAAAAACTGTGAATTACCATGATTTTTAAAGATCTGTAAGAGGCCCCGAAGATGTGTAGGAGCCAGAATAAGAATGTCTTCCTCTCCCTACAACCCTGACTCCTTTTGCACATGCTGGACACACTCATACCCACTGTTGGGGCACATTCCCAACTTTTGACAGGCAGGAGGGCTTCAAGATCTAGAGAAGGAGAAGGACTTATGCATGCCCACAGTAGAGTTTATTGAATAGGATCTTCTTGGGCTCTTCCTGGTAGTAATTTCCCACCCAACACCCCGTACTGAGCCCATCTGAGCCTCTCCTGGAAGCCTAAGAGGTGACTCCTCTTGAGTGGGCCTGGAGACAGAAGCAGCCTTGTCACTGAGGATTGACTGCTCTTTCCTACATAGGAAAGGAGAAAGCAGGTACTTATTCAGGGTGAGCTGGCCCCTTGGGATGACCTGTGCTTGTGGAGTTGACACTCTTCATTCATCTATGATCATGTTCAACTGCTACTTTTATTATTTAAAAATCATGATGAGAGACTCACAAATGAATCTCGGAACTGAGCAGCTCGCTGCAGGGATGTCCCCAGACCATGCACCAGGATGATTGCACCAGGGCGCCTCATATGGGAGCAGGTATCCTCTCTCCGCCTGTACCAGATGAACCCTGGAAGCCATAAACGTCCAGAAACTAATCACCGCCACCCTCATGGCTGATTGTCACAGGATCATTCTGGGCCTCCCGCGCTGAATAAACCACCAAAAAGCCCAGGTATGTGGGACCAGTGACTGAAAAACACCAGGCTTCATCATGTCAGGACTGGGCTGTCCCTTCCCATCTCCCTGCCCTCTGGGGTCCTGGCTGTCATGCCCACGAGCTGCCTCTGGGTGCCATTTTAGCATATTAATGGCCATGAACCAGAGACTCACAAATTAATCTCAGAACTCAGCAGCTCGCTGCAGGTATGACTCCGGACCTAATTATTATTTAAGTTTTTAGAATCCCAGGATTGCATGGCTGCAAAAGCAGTCGTGTGATACCTTATACTATTTTTTGCTCTTGTGTTGAATCACTGTGAGATAGGCCGTTAAAGACATCTTATACTGTTCATAACAAGCAATACAAAATATATTATCTAGCATCTGCCTGTGGGGCAGGCTTGAGTGGTGGTGGGAAACTTCGAAATAATGGTGGTGGGTAGGTGTACTGGTGGTGGGATTGATGTTGAAACATTGAATATAATCAATTATTGTAAACAACTTTATGAAAATAAAATTTTAAAAATAAAAAAATCATGATGAATTTCAACTGGTCTTTGTTCTTTGTTTTGATAATTATTTTTTTAGCTTGTGGGGCCCCACACAGAAGTTTCCCACATTATTTATGGCTCTTAAAGATTAATCCTGGAGGTGCTCAGGGGAACATATGCAGTGATAGGTATTGAACCAAGGTTGAACATGTACAAGGTTACCTTCTGGAACCTGGTTTTTGTTCTGAACAACTCACACTATGATGTGACCATAAACACTTGTGTATTCTTAAGAAATGGTCTGAGGCCCCACCTCAGATCACTCAAAAGACCACTGTGGTCAGTTCTAACATGAGGCAAGAATTGGGTCTTGCCTCCCACAATTGCTGATGGACCAACCAGCAGCCCCATTGGTCAGACACAGGCTTACTAGGAAAATCTGGGCCTGTTCCTTTACAGCAAAAGGCACTCACCAGGAGTTTACATCTGACAGTGTTGTTATGAAATGGGCTACAGTATGAAACACCCCTAAGTGACGTATGTGGCCCATTAGGGAGCTGGGCCACATATAGTTCTTATTTGTTCAATAAATATGCACTGAAGAATTGCATGGTTGAAACCTTTTCATCACTAGGAATACCCCCATTATTTTTGTCTCATGTGCTTCAGCTTAGGGACATAAGAATAGCTCATTAATAGAGATGAAGTTATCTGTCTTTTTTTAAAAAATCAATTCCATTTTAGAAATGACTTGAGGATTCTTAGTGATTTGTCCTTATGTAGGAATCTCAAGGTTACCAACAGATCCTTTTCTTTGGGTATTGTTTACCTTCTGCGTCTCAGTCTGAGTGTGTGTGTGTGTGTGTGTGTGTGTGTGTGTGTGTGTGTGTGTGTTTGTGTATACTTCAGGATGTATATTTTGCTCATTTCTTGTATTTGCCAAAGATTTGGCAATTTGGGGACACAAGTTCTTGGATCCTAATCTCCTGGGATCCCAATTGTCTGAGAAACAATGAGAATTTCACAGTTTCCCCAAATCAGAGGAATAAGGGCTCACTATCACATATTTTGAATGGGAGTTTCTCATTGATGCTAAAACATATGTTCAAACTAGCACTTAGAGGCCCACCATAATTCCACTCTGGGCTCTAAGACCCATTTAGCAAGTTGATATTCTACCTCAAGCAACAACAAGTATCTGCCCACGACAATGCTGAGGCCCTTCCTTCTGGTCAGGCAGACAGTACATCTTGTATTACTGCTTTGTCCCAAGCTCAACTTTCTTAATGAAAATCCTTCATTCCTTTGGTCTGTCTCTAGGTACCTCTCATCTCTCCTGAGAAGCTAGAAGATTTAAAGCCAAACATCCTTCAGTGTTAAGAAGGCACCAGGAGCTACGATTAAATATGTATTAGAATAGTGCTCTCACAAAAAGGGTTCATAAAAGAAGTCTTATTTGGAATGCCTGGGTCGACTTTGGAACTCTCTGCTCTCCATTTATGCTTTCTGTTGGCTTGATTCTGATCTGGACCATTGATTCTCCAGCTTCTGGTGCAGTGTTTCACATTCCTTTTTAAATGGAACAGAAGCTAATAAGAATCTTCACGAATCACAAAATCACGAAAATCCTGTTAATCACCGATTTTCCTGAGTGGGCTCAGTAACCTCTCATTTTGTCCTTTCCCTGAGATCTTAGAAGGCTATCTTGACTTGGCCCTCCCAAGGATGTCTCACTGGGGGCTCTTTCAGGGTCAGGGGAATGAGATCCAGCTTGTTACTGGATTTAGCATATGAATACACCATGGGATGCTTGTAAGGCTGTCCCATGTGGGCAGGGAACTCTCAGAAGATTTCCAGTTTCTCCCAGAGGGAGAAGCAGGCTACATGATATCTTCTGGGAGCTTGCTTTTAAGTCTCTCTCTGGATGTTGGCCGTTGATAGGATTATACACACCTGGGTTCCTCTGCCAGTACCTTCATGCATGAGGTTTGTCCGAATGTGTGGAGAGGGGCCTCCAGCATGGCTGTAGCTAGGTTCCGGTAGTCTTCGGCAGCCAAGAGCTCTGCTCAGGGTGGGGAGGGAAGCTGGAGCCCATCCCCTCTGAGAGGCCCTGGGGAAGACAGCCAGGCATGCGGGCAAGAGACTCTCTGCATCGCTCTCTTCTGAGAGCTTGCTTTTAAGCCTCTCTCTGAATGTTGACCATTGATGGGATTACACACACCTGGGTTCCTCTGCCAGTACCTTCATGCATGAGGCCTGTCCGAATGTGTGGAGAGGGGCCTCCAGCATGGCTGTAGCTAGGTTCCGGTGGTCTTCAGCAGCCAGGAGCTCTGCTCGGGGTGGGGAGGGAAGCTGGAGCCCACCCCCTCTGAGGGGCCCTGGGGAAGACAGCCAGGCATGTGGGCAAGAAACTCTCCTCTTCCAATAAGAATCTTCAGTGACTTATTTTCCTTCATCAGACGATAGATGACATCACTCCCTTCGTGGCTATTTTTATATACCTCTCCCTATTCAGCCTCACAATAAAGATATTAATTGCACAATTTTAAAGCTGGAAGGAGATTAATGATTCTCTCCAGTCTTTTTCAAAAGGGTGATACCACCCCCCATGGGGTTCTAGACAACCCAGGAAAGAACAGTGACCTCATATGCAATTGAGGGGTGCTCTCTGTTTGTTCACTCAGAGAAGTAGATTTCTAGTTAGTGTTTTCTGAGAAGGGGAACATTAGCCCAGATAAGTTTGGGAACCTCTAACTCAGACCTACTCTCTGACTTTACGGCTAAGGAAACCATGAGAAGTGATCCTCAGTAACCACAGATTATATTTCACAGGGAGTTGATAAAAACCATAGTTCTGAACCTCTTGATTAAGTTGGGGGGAAAGGGTCGGGAGAGAGAAGTTTGAGAGGGCAGAAAGAAGTTTATGACAGAAAGTGGAATAGAATAGGGAACTGGAAGCTGGCAAATAATGGAAACAGAAGCTGATCTGTAAAGCAAGACCCAAATGAGGAGTTAGATGTTGGTCCAGACATGTAGAAAGAACATGGGGGCCCCTTGAGGCTGTTCATAGCATGGCTTACTCTCAGGGAATGTAGGAGCACAACAACCTGATGTGTGGCCTCGTGAGCCCCCACAACTGGGAACATGTTCTACCTCAGTCCACAACTGCCAGGGGCAGGAAATTACATGGAAGGTGAGGAAAGGGAAGTAAGTGTGTGGGGGAGGCATGAGGAAAAGAAAAAAAAATTGAGTTGTGAGTTTATTTTCTACTCTAGTTGGTAAAACGCAGTAACTCTGAGATTTGGGTCCTACCCACCCCTGGCCTCCCTCACCTTTATTTGAACTATTCGGATTAAAGATAAAGAAGATATGGCTGAAGCCTGTGGAAAAAAATCCCCTGTGTAGGCTGCCACCAGCAGGCTTCAAGGCTGTGGAGGGGACATGTTCACCTGTGTTCTGGCTCTGTCACACCTTCTTGGCTGACCAGTCCAGGGCCCATGGCATCTGCCCCTCTATCTCATGACCTGTCTCTGCTGCCTGAGGAATTTTCTGTTCCCACTTGAGATGAGACTGTAGATGTACCTACCACCCACATGTTCTCTTGGTATTCTGGTATTCTGAGATACTGCAGGCAGACATGGAAGCACAGGAGTGTTTATTGAACCAAACCCCATTGCCTGGATGGCACTGCTAAGGAAAGTGGCCTCCTGGGTGACCTATGGCAGGTTAGAGGGAGCGTCACAGAGGGGTGGAACAGGAAGAGTATCAACCACGTAGATATCCAGAGTTCAAGTTTATCTATTCTGAATCAGACTGTCAAGAGGATAAAAAGCCTCATCAGCATTTATTTCTTAATTAGAAGCTAAAAAGTTTGCCCTCTATCTCTAATCATATTACTTATTTGTCTATTTATTGCTTCCCTTCCATCCTCTTCTACATTCTGGCTTATTTTGGTCTCTTTTATAGGTGACTTCTGGGAGAAGAATGGGACATTACCTCCAACATTTGATGATTCTTGGTTGTCTGCTTATAGTTGTAACTGTGGCACCAATAAAGATAATTGGAAAAATTCCATGCCTTATGCTCATACATTGGGCAGAAGGAAGGTGGCCTCTGGCCTAGTAGGGGCTCATCCATTGAGTCTACTTTCTTTCTCTGCAGGGGAAGCAATCCTTCCTGACCTGGGATGCAGTACTCTTCAGTCTGTGTCCAGCAAGACGGGGTGCTGGCAGTGGCCCCTCCATTAGTGAATTTCCATCACTTTGATGGTGCCAGCCCAGTGACTTACTCTCTGCTAAACCTGTAGTTCCCACAGATTAATGCCTTTACTTTTTTGGCTTTAGCAGAAGACAATCTTCTGATCTCCCAGTGACATCTAAAGCATAGAGGTTATTGGCTCCCATTAGTAGAGACCACCAAACAAACCCCTCTTCCTCTCCTCTGCTTCCATGCAAACTGAGCTCCCTGGAGGCTCCATGGAGAGTTGTCTCCTCTCTTCATTCATTGCTCTCCTCTTCCTGGAAATATACTAGTTATTTCCCCCATAGTCCCTCCTGTTCCTTCAATCCTTTGGGGTTTATAGCTGCCTCCCCCACTCACCTTTGCTTTCACCTGAATGAGCTTTTATTTTTTATTTTTAATTTGATACAAAGTAAGATCTATTGGTGGGTGACTTAGGTGAGGCAGTTCTAAGGTTCTCAGAAGTGCAGGGCCTACCATTTTTTCCCCAGGAGGCCATGCTTAGCATTATGTTTGCCTCCATAGCCATGTGAGTGACTTGCTTTTCAGCCACCATATCCTCAAACTCCTCTGAATTATGGTTGACAAAGCCCCCTTCTTAGAGATTTGGATCTTTGGGTGGCCAGAAAACTTGAAGTTGATGCCACTGAGAATGACTCAGGCAGCTATCCTGTTGGTGAGTATGGACACTACAACTTGGCCAGTGTGGACTCTGGTCACCGTGTCAGGCTTTCCAAAGGTACCACCCATTCTTGTCTGTAACCAGTCAGCACAAGTGCAAGTCAGTCAGAATCTTGTTGATGAAGATTACAAGGAAAGAGATGGAGTTGCATTTGGTTATGAAATCTGCTTATACCACAGTTTCCCACCATGTCCTTGTTGATATAAATAGGGTTGCCTCCAGGGCTTTGGAAGAGAGCTGACACCAGAGAGTGGGAATTCATCCACTTTGACCTTCTTCCACCTATTAGAAATAAAGTTGGTATAGATCCATTTTCAAGACAAAGTATTTAATCCTAGAAAATGACTGGCAGCATGTCTACTTAATGACTTGCAGCTACAGAGCATTTGAACCAACAAATAGTGTATTAGGAGGTGGGGTGTATTAGGGAGGGAGGTTAATGTAGAAACTCCATACTGGCTACAAAGCATATATCTAGGAAAGTCTTCCAGCCACAAGAGAACAAAAAGAGGTAGAGACAACAGCAATAACAAAAGCAACCAATAGGGGTACATGAGTTCAAACTATCCAATAAAATTTAGGTGACTTTTGATAAGATTGTATGTTCCATGGTACTCATCCAGTGAGGAACAGGAGATGGGATTTATTGTTAGGGAATATGATGCACATTCTGGCCACTTTGGGTATACCTGCTCCTTAGCAACTCAATCTTGCAAGACTCTAATCAATAGCTGCTAAAGCCTCACTTTTGCTGATGCATTTTTAGACAGGTGGAATATTTCTCATAATTCCATGTCAAAGTCATGAATCTTAGCATTAGGTTAACCAACAGAAGCAAGATTTTGCATATAACTAGTTCTTATGGGAGGGGTGGTGGGCCCTAGAAGCTCTAGGATCTGAAGACTTGTGTGGGTCTTTGAATGTAAAAACTTCACTTGTCTCTTTGATAGGTCAACCTTTTGCCCCTAAAAGAGAACTTAACTAGCTCTCACATAGCCAGTAGAATGGTTTTCAGTTCCAGAAAGATCACGTGTATAGAAGCAAGTGGAGCTGAAAATAAGAATATTTGGGGAAAGGGATCTCAAGAACATCTACTGGAAAAATCCATCATTTCCTTTTAAAGCTCCTAAATATCTCTTGATGCTGGTACTGGGAACTCAGACAAGATAGAGGGAACCACAGTAGAGTCACTGAGCTCCCTGGGAATCTTTCCTGTGTTGGGAGTACCCTGCAGACCAGGAGGGAAGGCAAAATCAGTGTTGATCTTTGCATTCCTGTAGAAAGAATTTTCAGAAGCAAAAACAAATTCATCATTATTAATATAATATTATATAGTAAATATACTTATGTACTATATAATTATGGGAGAGAAAAGAGCTTCGGAAAGTAATTAGGTACCCAGAGTTGGGATGTGTGGGAAACCCCAAATTGGAGTGCACAGGGTTTGCTTTCTCTAAGCCCTCTGTGCAGATAAGAGTCCATAGCTAAGACATTATCAACGATAAGGGACTTCCAAAACCTGGTGGTCCTTATTTAATGTCTTATCACAGGCTTGGTTCTTGCTGAAACATCTCCAAAGGAAGTCCAGCCTTAGGCATCCTCAGTGTGGGGATAGATGGAACTTCCTTTTAGATCACATCTTAGTTCTGGACTTGGATTGGCCTTGCCAAGAGCTCCCCTTGTCTCACTACTTTATCTTTCTCTTTTGGGGCATACTAACACTGGCCCCACTTCCTTTGTTTCTTTGTAGGACAGTGGGCCTCTCCAAGCTCACGCTTTTCCCCTTCTGATTCCTAGATATAAGTTTACCAGATTTAGAAAAAAAAATAGATTCATTAAAAAAACAGCAGCAAAATGTGCAGCTAAATTTGAACTTCAGATGCATAGTGGGGGGTTGTACTTTTAATACAGATAGGTCCCATACACCCTTAGTGACATTCACTAAAATGTTTTCATTGTTCATCTGATATTTAAATGTAACCTAGTGTCCAGTATTTCTTCTGGTAACTCTATCCAGGTGGCCTTTCTTAATTCTCTGAAGATCTAGGAGGTACTCATCAGCAGCACAAAAGGGCTTTCTTTTCAAGCCTTCTCTTGTCTTAAAGGGAACTCCAATTATTTACATAACATATGGCAGACTCACACACCCATGCAATTGTAATTAGAGCCACTTATTCATTGTCAAGTAAGGAACACAGCCCAGACATATTTCCCAGTTGTCTTCAGTTCTGCAGCCTTATATGAAATAAATAAATGCATTGCTCTGTCTTTGTACTTGTACTCCAAGGGTCTGTGACTGTGTGTGTAGGGGGGGTCAGAGAACACTGACACCCTTCTGGGACACTCCTTCAGGATCAGCCCCCTGGTTTATTGTTTGGACCCTTGGAGGGAATGCTTTCTGGGTGTTGCTATTTCAGAAAAAATTGCTTATCTCTTCAGCCTCTTCACTGAGAGGGGCTAGCAGGTGACGTTGTTCTTAGCAGGATTTGATCCTACCATGTGCTCAAGAAAATGAACTTGACAAAGAGCCCTTGTTCACAAAGAAAGGCTAAATTGTGATGGAACCAATTACATCAAAGGATACAGAAAATGAACACAACAAATGAAAAACTGCTCAAGAGAGCAATTCACAAACCACTGTGAATACTTTCATCTAATCCCTTTTCTTTGAGGTGATTTCCATAAAGACATTTTTCACAAGTCATAAACCTGTTCATGTTCTTTCACCCCTACCACCCCTTCTAGAACTCTTGAAACCACATTTCTGGGAACTGGTTGTGATCCATAGTCTCACAGCTCCTTTATGTTAGTCTCCAGCCTTCACTTGAGAGTCCATTCCCTGTTACCTTGGTTCTCTCAGAAGAAGGGAATGCAGAAGGCAGGTCCAGACACGTGAAGAATTAACTCAGAACCAGAGCCAAGCAATGACCAGCACAGTGGAAACACCCCAGAAATGGCCTGCTGGAACCTACAAGGCCCAGCACCAGATTCCTATTTAATGCCAGGATTTGGGCACATTGGAAAAGGAACTGAGTATGGGTACCAAGCAAGCTGAGTGAACTGTCAACCCAGAAAATCGATCCCCCTGACAACCTGTCTGCAGCTCCATGCCAAGAGGTTGTTTTACTCTCCAGATTCCCAGTTCTCTGCTCAAGGTAGCTTTTCATGAAGAAAGCCTTCCTTTTTGTCAATATTCAGGGCTCCCCAAACTTTGGGGGTTGGAGAAAGGTACCTTATTATAGCACCATTAAGATGCCATTATCTTTATGTGGTTGTTTGGTTTTGGTGGGGGAAGGGCACCCAGCTGTATCCTAACTCAGGGATCACTACAGGCAGGGACTGGGGAACCTTATATGGTGGCTGCATTGCAAGGCTTCTCTCCCCTCCAGCCTATGAATCTTTGAAAAACCCTGTCTACTCCCACCCCTCTCTCCATTTTACCATCACACAGCCCCTGCTTCCATGTAAATTATAAAGTTCACCCCTAGTAGAGCAGCAAAATCCACACTCCAGGATGATGTGGGGCCCATCACGTGACATGTGTTCTGTGTTTTGCTCCCCAGTGGGAAGATGCAAAGATCTTGGAGTTATTGTCCTTTCCTGAGAGAACAACAAGGTCAACAGTAAACAAAAAAGTATTTATTTGGGTTCTCAGAGAATTGCCATTTGGGGATCAAATGGTTCGAAACCCAGATATGTCCTGGGATGGCCGAGGTGAGAAACTCTTGGGGAAGAAGATGGATGGGGTGAGGGAAGTGGAAGTAATGGTCAGATGCAGGACTCACAAGGTCAAATGTTGGGCAGAGGGCTCATGGGGTGCAGTAGCTGAAAACTCTCCCCAATCCTCTTCAGTAGACTGTCTCGCTTCTTGCTAGCTTCTTGGAATGTTGCTAGGCTAATATGCAGGATAAAGAGGAGAATAAAGTATTTTTCTTTTCCCTCTGACCCTTTAAATTTTTTTGAATTTAATTTTTTATAGGACCCCTCCCATGCAGTGCTGAAAGGGTTCCCAGAGTGACACCAGGGGTGAAGTTACTTGAGGTCTCGAGCTATTTCCTAGCCTCTCTAAGGCCCTATAATTTGTTGTTTTTGAGCCACACTTGGGGGTGTCAGGGCTGGCACCCCAGAGTGCCCAGGGATCATGCATTGCTGGGGGCTAGCTGTGTGAAAAGCAAGTGCCTTAACCACTGTACTATCTCTCCAGCCCACAGGGCCTGTTTTAGTGCTTACACTGAGAGTATTCTTCACAAAGCAGAGTCTGAAATGGGAAGTTGCAATTTTTTTGGTTTGTGGAAAAGGAGCTTTTCCAAGAATGAGATTTCAGAGCTGAAATTGGGATCACCTTGAAAGACCCAGACAGGTGTTTGTCCTCTGCTTTGCCATCCCTTCCTTTCACTCTCTTCCAGGTTTCTCATTCACTGAGAGAAGGAGAGTCAGGTCAGAACCTAACACTGAGCTCTGGAGGCTTTTGTCACACAGCGTCCAGAGGTTTGGAAGGTTTCATACTAAAGCTTTATATAAATTTTTCTTAAGGTTTTTTTGAGGGAAAGGAATAAGATTGTAGGGAAAGGTGTGACCACTGTTCATTTGTGAAGAAACTTTAAAGAGCTATTTAAAATATGTTTATAATTTGCATTGTGTTTCTATGCAGTAAAAAGAAGCATTTATGATTGTGACCTGTAGTGTTTCCACCCCAAGTCACTTTGTAGTTTCAGCAGATGCCTGCAGCTAATGGTCCAGCCCTCACACCCATGACTCATAACCACAGTGTATGTGACAGTGTACATGACAGTGTACACAGTGACAGTGTACGGAAGACAAGTCCTGATGGTCCAGACTCTGCCATGTTTTTTGTGTGTTGAGAGCATTGTTTTTCTAGAGAACTTTTTAAGAGCCCAGATACAAAAATAATAACTCATTTCATTTGATACCATCATCCACAGTTAGAATATTAGGGTCACTTAAAATCTGAGATTTTATCTTTGTGTTTGTGTTATGCCTCACCTGTGAGATATTGAGCTAATGAAGACATTTAAATAGTTGCTCCCCTTCATTTCATGAAGAATGTGAAAAAAGAGTAATCAGGGCTGGGGAGAAACCGAGAGCACTGAATGATGTGCAGAGGCCCTGAGTTCAGTGCCAGGAGACTCATGAAAAGGCCACCTTGAAAAGGCCACCCTGTGTAGCCTCCATTGCCACACCAGGCCTATACATTTGGGTATAGCTGTGAGTACCACTTGGGGGCTCAAACACTGTTGAAGAGATGCAACCTAAAATAACTTTAAAAGAAAAAAGAAATTGTAAGCAGACACTATGAAACTAAAAGAAAATATGTCTCACATCTTCTTTTGGAAAGAAACTGAGGTTTTCAGAACCAGGAAGCAGGTAAAGTACTTGCCAACCATACGGACGGCACCAGTTTAATCCCTTGATTCCAGAATACAGCCACATGTAACACTCTCAAACAAAATAAAACAGGTTGAGGTTTCAACTGATTTGGCCACTTCTATAAGCAATCAAATTGTTTTCTTCCTTTATCTGTAAAACACACTATTTTTCTTGACTTCCAATGTCACTCCCAGCCAAAACCCTGTAGATTTTGATAGATGTTCTCCTTGCTGGGAGGCCATCTCTATGAAATGGGCCTCAATTACTGTTCTTGAGTTGAATAAGCTCCTCCTGGGAAAGAAGAAGAGAAGAAAGAAGAAAGAAGAAAGAAAGAAGAAAGAAGAAAGAAGACAGAAGACAGAAGGAGAAGGAGCCCTTTTTGCGCGGCTGCCGATTGAGCATGGTAGAAGAGCCCAAAAGAGCGCCCTTGGACTCCAGCAGCCCACTGAAATAATTCCAGAATGGGAACGGAGACTTTACGCTGGGCTGCGACAGTGGAAGCCGGGCATTCCCCAATTTTTTTAACCTCTCTCTCTCAACCCCTTCCTCCTGAGCACAGCACAGGTTCCACCGCTTTTTGAGCGCAAAATGGAGACGCCGAGCCAGCTCTCTCTAGGTTTCTCCATCTTATGAGCACCATAAAAGGGTAAAAGTTTGTAGTGATGTTATTTCTGGTTGTACTTTCCCTGGACTTTATACAGAAACCCAAAACCACGCAGCCGCGGCTGCGGCCGCGCGACCTAATGTCATCTAAGCATCAGCAATATGTAATGGTTCCTTTTTAACGGGTCAGACTTTGGGGGGAAATCTTAACAAGAATAGTAAGTCTTTTGCTGAAATATTGAAGGCAATCAAAGTGGTAGCCATCTCTCTAGACTGAACTAAGCCATATCCCCACGCCGGCTGAGAAGAAATATCCTTCTTTCTCGGGAAGAAACGCGGCGTGGCGTTAACCATAGTATGATGTCCATTAAGCAAACACAGACCTGGTGACGTGGGAATGGGATATAAGGGAAAAAATTATGTACATGGAACAGCGGGACACTGGTGGAATCTCGAACCGGAGCCGATACCAGCGCACTACTTTTGGTTCCAGAAACTGCTTGCAGACATTCTACTAGACTATCAACTAAGCCAGAGCCCCACGCTGGCTGATGACGGGAAATAACCATCTTTTTCATTTTTTTCCCTTTGTCAGGCAGCGTAGAGATTACTAAACAGGCATAAACTCAGTGGCGCGGGACGAGGGGGGAAAAAAGAAAAGTTATGTAACAAACAGCGGGACTTAGTATCTCTACATTCTCAGCAATGGAGAACTATCAAATGCTTCTTTGGCAGTAGGACTGTCTTTTTCTTTTTGGGGGGAAACCCCAGCAACAATAGTGAGTTATGTGTTGAAACATGGAATGTAATCAAGATAAAGCGTAAACAAAGTGAAACTTATCACTTACAAGGGCGGGGACTGGGAGGGTGGGAGGGAGCAGGAGGTATACTGGGGTGGTTGGTGATGGAATATGGGCACTGGTGAAGGGAAGGGTGTTTGAGTATTGTATAACTGACATAATCCTGAGAACTATGTAACCCTCCACATGGTGATTCAATAAAACTTAAAAAAAAGGAGAAGGAGAAGTAGGAGGAGGAGGAGGAGACAGCAGCAACAGCATTCTCAGGCTCTATTATAGGGCATACTTCACATGTGTGAGGGCTGGATTCAATGGCCAGCTCCTTAACAACAAAAATCAAGGAACAAGAGCAATAGAAACCTTCCAGAATAAGATGCCAGACTGTTTCCTCCTACCTGGAAACCAAGTCACTGACAGTCAAGTTATTCATTGTAACGTTTTAGAGATGAAGTGTTCCAATATCCATCCCATCTCGAGTGTCCTTTCCTCCTTCAGTGTTCTCCAGATTTCCCCCTACTCACTGAGCCTTCCTACTTGATAGGAGCATTCTAAAATTTGGTTGCTGCAGCTTGAGTCTCCTGCTTACAGTGCTGTTGGTTCTGTGGTCTAGATACATGCATATGCATCAGTTCTACACTACCGCTATGCTTGAGGCCTCTGCCCTCTGTTCCTATTACCGCCATTGGCCACTTTTTATTTCTTCCCTTGATTTCTTTTCTTTTTCCCCTTACTTTTATAGTCTAGATTCAAAGGTAGTGTAAAATTTCCCCCACTTTATATCTTGCAATCCCTTATTTTATTATTCTATGTACCACAGTATTTGTCATCAGTACCTGTCCTTCTGATTTAGTTCACTTAACATTATAGCCTCCAGCTTCAGAATATTGCAAAATACAGTGGGCATCAACTTGTCTTCAAGTTTGCTGACCAGGTTCTCTACATTCAGAATTCTGTTGTTCTGGTTTGGTCTTGTATTTTTCAGCTCCTTAAATTCCATTTGTATGGATTATTTCATATTCTGAATCAATTCTTTTTTGAGTCAATTGAATTTCTCTTCCAGTGATTGCTTAATTTCCACTGATTTTGCATAGAATGTTACTTTGAGGTCCTTCTCATTCAGATTCAAGGGTTTTGAGGAACTTAAGGATTTGCCTGGACTTCTGTCCTTATCTGCCAATGAAACTGAATTTCCTTTTATTTTATTTTTCTTATAGTTTTGTGAAATCTGACAGTTGAGTTTTTACATTTCTGGTTATCTGAGTATAGACATGATTAGTTATTTTTCCCTAAAAGTCTATTGTTTATGTCCACAATTCTATTTCCACACACATATTTAATATGAGTTAATATGTGATTTCCTTTAACAATTTTTCAGCTCAACATACAGGCAGGTATATATAATTTTCCCATTTATTTCCTAGGGCTTTAATGGGGGATTCTGGCACCAAATTAAGACCCTGTAGTTTCTTACCTGTCCTTACAGTGTGTGATGTCGGAGAGCACAGCAGTAAAGATGTTTAATACCTGAGCAGTCCTGGGTGTCTGCTCGGTCCTGGGGGCTGTGGCTGTCTTCTCCCCACTGTGAAATAGAAGGTGTGGGTCATTTTTAACTTAAATTAATCATGTTGAGCTTTTTTGCTTGCCACCAAGAAATCTAGTTCATCTCTTCAGCAAATAAAGTAGTAATTCAGCGATTTGCTTTCTCCATCAATATTTTCTGAGCAAAACACTGTTGTGAGGTAGTTTTACATTTCTTCATTTTGTTAATACAAAGATGGGAGTTTATAAAATTTATCATCATCATCACCATCATCATCATCATCATCATCATCATCATCATCATCATCATCATCATCATCCTGTTGATCGTCGAATTTCTCGAGTGGTCTCAGTAACATCTCCATTCATCCTAGCCCTGAGATTTTAGAAGCCTCTCTCTACTTGTCCTTCCCAACGATGCCACACTGACCTCTTTCAGGGTCAGAGGAATGAGACCCAGCTTGTTACTGGTTTTGGCATATTAATACACTATAGGGACTTTTTGAGGCTCTCCCGTCTGGGCAGGAAACTCTCGGTAGTTTGCAAGGTTCTCATAGAATGAGAAGTAGGCTATAAGATATCGTGGGGCCACTTTGTGGCTGCACACTTCCAGGAGCTTGCTTTTAAGTCTCTGGATACTGGCCGTTGATGGGATTACGGAGGTGAGAAGGGGCAGTCCCTGGGTGTGATTGACTAGTTACTAGGAAATGGGAAGTCTGGGCAGAGGAGGCCCAGTCCCGATCCGTGCAGGCTTGGAGGTCTCAGCCCTAGGTCCCACACACCTGGGTTCCTCTGACGGTACCTTCATGCGTGAGGCTCATCTGAACGTGTGGAGAGGGGCCTTGAGCATGGCTGTGGCTAGGCTCCGGAGGTGGTGTTCGGCTACTGAGAGCTCTGCTCAGGGCAGAGAGGGAAGCTGGAGCCCATCCCCTCCGAGAGGCCCTGGGGGAGACAGCGAGGCGTGCGGGCAAGAGACTCTGCTTAACTTTAATTTAAGTTTGGAAAATTTAAGTTTGGAAAATTAACAATATGATCAAGGGTTTTGTGTTTAATGTGGTGTTTCCTGTTTCTTTATGGTGTGCCTCCCTGCAGGCAGGAGAGTCAACATTTTGTCTCAAATTCTGGAATATGTTGAGGTCTGAACACTGCATAAATGTCTTATTTAGATAAAGTTTTGCCTGATCTGGGAAGAATCCAGTTTTATGGTCAAAGTGCCCGTCATCTGTAAGAACTACATACCCCCCAGTATCTTTTCGGTGGCATCTTTTTTTGACTAGCAACACTAGATGACTCCAAGTGTGTGTTTGAATGGGGCAGGGAAGGGGAAGTGGGGTAGGGAGAGCAGAAAGATAAGAAAGGCCAGAGTCAGAAGGCTGAACTGTCAGATTATTATTTCAGCAAATTATTCTGTTTTTCAAATTAATTTCATTGAAACAAAGATTATTTTTTAAAAACATTTTTTTATTTAATCACCATGAGATACAGTTACAAAGTTGTTACTGATTGGCTTTTGGTCATATAAAGGATACCCATTCTTTCGCCAGTGTACATTTCCCACCACCCCACTCCCAAGGTCTCCAGGTTTCTCCTGCTGGCCCCCTCACCCTTGCCTCTTTGCAAGAAGGCACTTTTCTTCTCTCTCTCTCTCTCTCTCTCTCTCTCTCTCTCTTTCTCTCTTTCTCTCTCTTTCTCTCTCTCTTTCCCACACAGCCCCACCTCTCATTTTGGGGCATTATGGTTTGCAATACAGATACTGAAATATCTGTGTGTATCCCTTTACCTACTCAACACTCATTTCAAACAAAGGTAGTCTCTAAAATTATGTAGTCTCTAAAACTAAATAAAACCTTTCTACCATTTCTTCAAAAGGAAAAAGAAAGAAGTATCAATAGTTAATGAAATAATGAAGTATAACAGGTAAGATCAACCCGGGTTTGATCTGTGCCATCTCATATGGTTCCCTGAGCACCACCAGAAGTGATTTTGGAGTGCAGTGCCAGAGTAAGCCCTGAGCACAGGTGGGGGTGGCCCAAAATTAAACAAACAAACAAAAAAAGAGTCAATGAAACATAAGTCTCCTTACCATGCCCTGGGAAGGTGAGAGATTTGTGATTGATGAATGAAACAGCAATCAAGACAACCAACTGAAGGCCATTTGCTAGATGATTTTCCCATAAAACACAGATAATAGCATCCTTCTAACTTTTAAAATCACTTGACAAGCATTTGGGGAAAGTTTGGGGGGGGTTGGTAACTTGAATAGAGCCTTCTAGTGTTGAAGGTTAGAGTTGTTAGTTCTCCTGGAGAAGAGACCACAGACTTTTTACAATGATGTGAGACAGAGGGAGGGTGGGAAAGGGGGGGGGTATACCCGGGATATAAGTGGTGGGTAATATGCACTGGTGGAGAGGTGGGTGTTTGATCATTGTGAGATTGTAACCCAAACATGAAAGCTTGTAACTATCTCATGGTGATTCAATAAAATAAAATTTAAAAAAAGAATGATGTGTATTTCTGGGACTAAAAGACAGGGTTGGAGTGGGGTGGCTGAAGTGTTTTCCAACATTTGGTGCTTAATAAAATGAATTATAAAACATGGTAGAAATTAACAATCTGATATCCCCACTTGGTCTTGGGCAGTTTTCACCTTGTTCTTGTGATATGTTATTTCTAATTCTACATTACTTTTACACTGCATTTTTTCAAAATAAAATGAAAAATAAAATATCATCATTTTAATCATTTGGGAAGGCAGTTTAGCTTGCTCCACTGATGATTAAGCCAAAACTGTGGAAAAGTTTAAAAGTTAAAAAAATGGAGAGAAGCGGCAGGCATTCTGGTGAGCAACGCGGCCCGGACAATGCTCCGGACCCGAATCGGGGCCAGCAACACTGGGGGGCCGGAGGGAGGAGGTGCTGCCAGCACACCTTCTCCAGATGGAACCCTGGTGCCACTGAGCAGCAACTAACACGGCTCCAGGATTCGGGACTGGGACAGATCCGAGCCGCGCGGCCACTAACGCGGCCGCGCGACCTTTTCTAACACCTGAAAACATACAATCTTTGAATGGAAAATTAATTATCAAATGCCTCCTCATTAGGGTTATCTTGTTTGGGGATATAACTCCCACAACAATAGTGAGTTTTGTGTGGAAATATGGAACGTAATCAAGGTGAAGAGAAAATAAAGTGAGGTTCATCAGTTATACAGTTGGGGTGGGGGGCGGGGGGTATACCGGGGATTTTGGTGGTGGAATATGGGCACTGGTGAAGGGATGGTGTTTGAATACGGTATAACTGAGACATAAACCTGAGAACTCTGTAACTTTCCACATGGTGATAAAATTTTTAAAAAAGTAAAAATTAAAAAAAAACCAATTCCCTTTCTTAATATAAAAATCAAAAAAAAATTAAAAAAAATTAAAAAATGGTAAACTCAGCCTCAGAGTCAATGTTATGTAGGGACTTACACATCACAATATCTTTCCTATAATTTTGTGTTTGTGTGTGTCTGTGCAGCACCAGCAATCAAAACAGGACTTAACACAGTGCTTCACCACTGAGCTACATTCCTGGCCACAATTTCTTCTCTTAATCATCATTACTCTGTGTTGACCTGTCTTAGTACTTATAAGATTTCCCCACTCAAATGTATCTCCCAGCAGTGTTCAATCTCTTGTGCTTTGGCTTTGTAACCAGATAAAATTACTTGGTAGTATTTTTTCAGTGACATAGCCTATTAATTCTCAGAGGAACATGCAGTTCCAGAGTTTATATTAAGAGCCTCACATATACTAAGAATATGCATATTACTGACCTTCTCTAGTTGTAATTTTTTGAGTCTCTACATGGTTGGCCTTAATTGGTTTGCATCAGGTCAGATTCTTGCAATATTCATGGCTATAATATCCAAAAGTTAAAAGATATCTATTTCTATTTGGATAATATCTTATAGTGTGGAAATAGGGGGGATGTATTCCTTCAAGCTCCTCTACCCCAAGAAGGGGCATTATTCTCATAAGAAACAAATTATCTAGATAGAAGCATATTCTTACACATAGAAACAGAGGCTTGAAGCAGAATTGTTCTTTTTTTAAAATTTAATAGTTTATTTTTAATTAGTGAGTCAACGTGAGGGTACAGTTACAGATTTATACATTTTTGTGCTCATGTTTCTCCCTTACAAAGTTTGATAACCCATCCCTTCACCAGTGCCCATTCTCCACCACCAGTAAACCCAACATCCCTCCCCCCCTCCCCAGTCCTGTCTCCCCCCACCCCACACTGCCACTATGGCAGGGTATTCCCTTTTGTTCTCTCTTTCTGATTAGGTGTTGTGGTTTGCAATAAAGGTGTTGAGTGGCCATTGTGTTCAGTCTCTAGACTATATTGGGCCCGCATCATTTTTCCCCCACATGACCTCCAATCACGTTTTACTTGGTGTTCCCTTCTCTGAGTTGCCCAGAATGAGAGACCAGCCTCCAAGCCATGGAGACAACCTCCTGGTACTTAGTTCTACTATTCTTGGGTCTTAGTCTTATAGTCTATTATTCTATAGTCCGCAGATGAGTGCAATCTTCCTATGTCTGTCTCTCTCTTTCTGACTCATTTCACTTAGCATAATACTTTCCATGCTGATCCACTTATATGCAAACGTCATGACCTCATTCTTTCTAACAGCTGCATAGTATTCCATTGTATAGGTGTACCAGAGTTTCTTCAACCAGTCATCTGTTCTAGGGCACTCGGGTTTTTTCCAGATTCTGGCTATTGTAAACAGTGCTGCAATTAACATATAAGTGCAGATGTCATTTCGACTATACTTTTTGGCTTTTCTGGGATATATTCCCAGCAGTGGTATTGCTGGGTCAAATGGGAGCTCAACCTCTAGTTTTTTGAGAATCGTCCATATTGTTTTCCAAAAGGGCTGAACTAGCCGACATTCCCACCAGCAGTGTAGAAGGGTCCCTTTCTCCCCACATCCTCTCCAACAGCGGTTGCTTTTGTTCTTTTGGATGTGTGCTAGCCTCTGTGGTGTGAGGTGGTATCTCATGGTTGTTTTGATCTGCATCTCTCTGATGATTAGTGATGTAGAGCACTTTTTCATGTGCCTTTTGGCCATTCGTATCTCTTCCTTGGTAAAGTTTCTGTTCATTTCTTCGCCCCATTTTTTGATGGGGTTGGATGTTTTCTTCTTGTAGAGTTCAACCAGTGCTTTGTATACCCTCGATATCAACCCCTTAAGCAGAATTGTTCTAATAGAAACTCTCTGACAATTTTCAGAAGTCTTGTAGAAAATTTTGGATTTATAAATGAGGAAATGGAATTTTAAATCAGTCTCATACAGATTTCCAAGGATTGCTTGACTTTAATATATCTAGCTAATTTTATCTGTTTTGTCTTTGGGGCACTTGTCTGTGCTCAGGACTTACTTCTGGCTCTACACTCAGGGGTCACTCCTGGCAGGTTTTGGGGGTTATATGGAGTGTTAAGGATTGAACTTGAGTCTGCCATATATAAGGCAAGTGCCCTATGCACTAAACTATTATTCTGTATATAAAATTGCAAACAATTTTAAGGGAAAAATAAAAATTAAATATCATTTTAAATTGATGTTAAATGATAATGGCAAAAAAGGTCAAATACAAAACAACCCCCAAATTGGTGTAATTGTAAGAATATGCAAATGAAGTAGGTATTAGTTTGTATGGATTTTTCTTTTTCAATGATGCGCTCATGATCATGTAGAAGTATGTACTGATTTTGAGAGATGCATGGCAAACAGGTTATTGATAAAGTCTCATGAATGTAGCAACTGAAGAGATTTCACACACAAAAATAGTAGCATGTTTTTTTCTTCTGGGTTTCTTAGTAAATGAATAGACAAGGCAGATAATCAGATAGATTAGCTAGATATTGACACAGAAAGATTAATAAACTGCATCAAAAATGCTAATAACTGGTAAATCCAAACCAAGATTACATAGGTACTATTTTCTTTTATTTTTCTTAGAGCTTTGACATTTTTCAAGATAAAAAGTATCTGGCCATATAATGCAAGACCTAGAAAGGTCCTTACACTTTTTGTATTCTAAATATTGCATTGTGTATCTCATAAAATTAAGCCACAAAACATATTAATAGCTTTTCCAGAACCACGGAATCAACAAGCAAGAGAATGTGGCCTCAGGATTATTTTCAGTACCCTCTGTTCTCTCTCAGGGAAATTGGCCTCACTTTCTTAGCAGGAAAATTCTTTCTGAAATCTTCAGTGGCACTAGCTTTCTAAAGCTTGGCAGGGAGCATAGCAGAACTCATCTCACTCCTCAGTGCCATGGTTTCTTGTCTGTTAGACCTGAGCATATAATCTTCAGGATATCTGCAAACTCCCAGACTTCTGCTTATTCAGTCCCAGATATAACCACTGGGGTTTCATGGACTCCTGTGTTATTTTCTGGGTGCCACTCCCACTGAAGTAATCCCAGCACATTTCTTAATAGCCCTTGGCAATTTTTTAAAGAGTGGTGTTTGCACTATTGAAATTAATCATAACATAACCAAACAAACATAATTGTAGAATGTTCATTGGAAACATCAGTTTAAAACAAAAGATTTAGAAATGCCAATATTGTTTTCTCAAAAAACTAGAAATTGAACTCCCATACCACCCCAGCAATACCATTTCTGGGAATATATCCTGGGGGTGCAAAAACACACAGCAGAAATGCCATCTGCACTTCTATGTTCATTGCAGCACTACTCACAGTAGTAAGAACCTGGAAACAATCAAGTGCCCAAGAGCAGTCAACAGGTTAGAGAAGCTATGGTACATCTACCTACACAATGGAATACCATGCAGCCACCAGTAGAAATGAAGTCATGAAATTTTCTTATACATAGATGTACATGGAGAGTATCATGCTGAGTGAAATGAGTCAGAGTACAGGGCCAGATATAGAGTTATTGCACTCATTTGTGAGATACAAAAAAAACCCCAACATAGTATGAGACTAATACCCAGAAACAGTAGAAACAAGGGCCAGGAGGATTGGTCCACAGTTGGAAGCCGGCCTAAGTGCTGGGGGAGAAGACAGTTGGGATAGAGAAAAGACCACTGTGACAATGGTGGTTGGAAAGACTGGACAAGAACTGCGAGCTAAAAATGGCACTGTAACTTCTCAGTGTCTGTATTGCAAACCATAATGCCCAAAAGGAGAGAGAGAAAGAAAAGAAGTTCCTGCCATAGAGGGAAGCTGGGGTGCAGAGGGATGGTGGGAGAGAAAGTGGGGATGTTGGTGGTGGGAAATGTATACTAGTAGAGGGATGGGTGTTGGATCATACGTGTGACTGAAACACAACCATAGCAGCTTAGTAACTGTGTATCTTATGGTGATTCAATAAAATTTTTAATTAAAAATAAATAAATAAATAAATAAATAAAACCAAAGACTGTGGGCTAGAATGATAACAGTTGGTAAGGCACTTGACTCATTCAATGCAAACCTGCGTTCAACTTCTGGCACCCCATATGGTCCCTTGAACCTGCCAAGAATGATCCCTAAGTATAAGCCATAAGTACCACCAACTATGACCCCCCCACAAGTATGATCCTCCAAATAACAAAATAAAAAATAAATAATGAAACAAAAGATGGTGCTGAACTATTTTCCCATATCTCCAAAGGGCAACCTGAAACACGGTTTTGCACTGGCTGAGTTTGTTCTAGAGCATGCTGAAAAGTGTGAACACTAAGGAATGAAAATTATTCCTAACCAGCTCTCCTGCCTGTAAGGGATGAGCGATTGCAGTGGACATGCTTTGTGGAAATCAACCACACAACTTCCCGGTGCTTAGGCTTTCCTATGTGGAGAATGAGAACAACAGAAGATTGTTCTGGGTGAATTCCCTCTCCTCCTAGCTGATACCTCTTCTCCCTGCCCCCACCTTTTGTTTCTTTTGCATGTCTTTTTTTTCCTATTCTGAGGTTTCTACAGTTTTTCTTCATTAACTGAACAGAGATGATTGTTATTCTTTAATATGCATTTGAAATTTGGCATAAAAAATTCTAGACACTCAATTCCTTTCCCCCACCTAGTTGTTACTTACAATGAACCTTATTTTTCAATGAATATCTAATGAAGGTAGCTGTTAAATAAAAATGAGCATCCCATGTAAAATTGTGAAATGTTATTTTCTACCTGATAAAGAGAAATATGTCAGTGCTGAATGTATAATTTATAGTCAAGCTGGAAAACTGTGGCCACTTAAATGGCATCAGACTTGCAGTGGGTTGGAAGTCTAAAGGGATTCAGGAAACAGGAGAGTATTCTAGAGATGGCTCGACAATCTCTGGGAATTCAGTGTATTTGCTGAGTAAGGTCCTTGGGAAAACAATACTGGGTTTTCTATTATAGGCACATTCTTTTCAAATGAGAGACATTACTTCTTCTCTGAATTTATTGAGCTGAGTCTCAATTCTGGTATGTTGTTTTTCTGCCTTTGGAGCTCTAAAATTAGATTTAAAGACAGTCACAATAAAAGGTTGGCCTGGATTCTGTTTGGTCTGTACAGTGTTTTCAAAAATCAGAGCTTGAATTTTTCTCCTGATTAAATGGATGGTTCCCCATGGCCATGAGTTCTGTGGTTTGCCACGACATCTAGAAATCCCTGTTATCATTGGGGCCGGAGCGATAGCACAGTGAGTAGGGCGTTTGCCTTGCACGCGGCTGACCCGGGTTCAATCCCCGGCATCCCATATGGTCCCCCAAGCACCCCCAGGAGTAATTTCTGAGTGCAAAGCCAGGAGTAACCCCTCTGCATCGCTGGGTGTGACCCAAAAAGCAAAAAAAATAATAATAAAATAGAAATCCCTGTTATCACATATCCAGAAAGATCTTATTTTAAATGACAGACTCTTAGAAGCATGAGAGTTTGAGACTAACATTATCCAGCCTTGAATTCATTTAGATGAAATAATTTCTTTTGACAAAGATAGGTATTTACAACTTGTAAGATACCTGTTTTTTAGATAAGAAATGTGTTTTAAGTTCTTTTGTGCTATAGTCTCTTATTTAAGCCTTCTTACAACAGTTTGAGGTAAGTGCAGTAATAACCACTTAAAAGAAAGGATTCTAGGGGCTGGAGCAATAGCACAGCAGGGAGGGCGTTTGCCTTGCAGGAGGCCGACCTGGGTTCAATCCCCAGCATCCCATACAGTTCCCCAAGCACCGCCAGAAGTAATTCCTGAGCGCAGAACCAGGAGTAACCCCTGAGCATTGCCGGGTATGACCCAAAAAGCAAAAATAAATAAATAAATAAATAATAAAGAAAGGATTCTAAATCTTGGAGATTCTAAATCTTAGAGAGAATGTATAACTCAGCAAGGAGCCAAGCCAAGGTGAATTTGCTATGTCTGTGCTGTGAGGTAGCTCAGGCAAGAGGTTGCTGAGGTCACTGTCTCAGATAATGTCCTTGAAGTGTAAAAAAGTAACAAGGTAGTTTCAAAAGGGTCTCAGGTAAAAGGCCCAACAACTTCATGGAGAACACAGGTTCCTTGTTCTATGGACCTCACCACTTCTAGGTGCTAACCTTGTGAAACTCTTCTTCCTCTCTTGGTCTCAGATTCACAGGCCATAAAATGAGGGTGGGGATGGAATGAGTAGGGTGAACCTTGGGGTTTCTATTAGCCCCTGACCTTCCAGCTTCCTCTGCCTGATACCTAAATTAGCACACATTTCTTCCCTCCTTCCTTCCCTCCTTCCTTCCTTCCCTCCTTCCTTCCTTCCCTCCTTCCTTCCTTCCCTCCTTCCTTCTTTCCTTCCTTCCTTCCTTCCTTTCTTTCTTTCTTTCTTTCTTTCTTTCTTTCTTTCTTTCTTTCTTCTTTCTTTCTTTCTTTCTTTCTTTCTTTCTTTCTCTCTTTCTTTCTTTCTCTCTTTCTCTCTCTCTTTCTCTCTCTCTCTTTCTCTCTCTCTTTCTTTCTCTCTTTCTTTCTTTCTTTCTTTCTTTCTTTCTTTCTTTCTTTCTTTCTTTCTTTCTTTCTTTCTTTCTTCTTTCTTTCTTTCTCTCTTTCTCTCTTTCTCTCTTTCTCTCTTTCTCTCTTTCTCTCTTTCTCTTTCTTTCTTTCCTTTCTTTCTTTCTTTCTTTCTTTCTTTCTTTCTTTCTTTCTTTCTTTCTTTCTTTCTTTCTTTCTTTCTTTCTTTCTCTCTCTCTCTCTCTCTTTCTTTCTTTCTTTCTTTCTTCTTTCTTTCTCTCTTTCTTTCTTCCTTTCTCTCTTTCTCCCTGTCTCTCTCTCTTTCTCTCTTTCTTTCTCTCTATGTTTCTTTCTTTCTTTTCTCTCTCTCTTTCTTTCTTTCTTTCTTTCTTTCTTTCTTTCTTTCTCTCTTTCTCTTTCTCTCTTTCTTTCTCTCTCTCTCTTTCTTTCTCTCTTTCTTTCTTTCTTTCTTTCTTCCTCTCTCTCTTTCTTTCTTTCTTTCTTTCTTTCTTTCTCTCTCTCTTTCTTTCTTTCTTTCTTTCTTTCTTTCTTTCTTTCTTTCTTTCTTTCTTTCTTTCTTTCTTTATTTCTATCTTTCTCTCTTTTTTTTATTTTATTGAATCACCATGAGATATAGTTACATTTCTTCCTTTCTTTGGCTCCCTCTGCTGGGCATGGAATGAGGGAATATTTTTGTTATTAAAATCATTTAAGATTTCATTCCAATGATTTAGTTAAGATCTGTCTTACTCAAGATCATGGTGAGCTCCTGGTGACTTAGTAAGAAGACCTATACCAGAAATAATTCTGCATTACTTTAAGATAACCACTGATTAGAGGAGAAAGAAGTGAGCATCTAATCTTAAGCAACTCAAGATTCTTTTTCATACATGGAAATCATGAAATTAGAACATGTTATCGTAATTATGATAAAAATAACAAGATCCAACAATCATTGTTTTGACAATAGATAAGGTACAGTACAAGTATTTTTATTTCATTTTGCAGTAGCATGAATATTAGAATCCAATTTCTTCTTTTTCCTATTAAAAAAATTGAAGCTCAGGAAAAGAAGTGACTTACCCAGAGTTCCCCAGCAGCTGACTGTTGGCAGAGTTAAGACCAGAAGATAGTTTAAAAAGCTTTTAATTCAGCTTCTCCAATTTAAAATCTGACTGAAGAGATATAACTAATATACCAAGAGATAATTAACAAGAGGAGGAATATAATTAGAAGCTCACATTTTGAGAGCTAAACAGGGCCTTGGAGTCTCTCTCATATTCTTTCATGCTCAGAAGGAAACTTCTCTCCATATTCCTGACAATTTAGTACTTCACAGTTGAGTTTAAATCTACTCCAAGCACTAATTTTCTTCCCTCGAGTGATAAAGGATATATTTAAATCCTCATCTCTTCCAGTTCTTAATAAGATTTCAAATAACTCTTAGGATCCTCTAAAGCATTATGCTAGTGTCAAAACTTCCTCAATTTAATCATGACATCCTCATCATACAACTGAAAGTAAAATCTATTAAAATCTTGTCCTCCTTCACTAGAATCCAAAGAAGGCCTCTAATGAATACCACCTTCTTGTATTTATATCTTTGTGCAGTTTTTCCTTACTGATGTTTGGTTGTTCTTTGACTATATAAATGGTGTGCCAGTTTTGGACCTCAGCCTTAAGAAAGGTTGACAACTACTATTCACAATGGCCAGAATCTGGAAACAACCCGAGTGCCTGAGAACAGATGCCTGGATAAAGACACTATGGTACATCTATGCTGGAATACTATACAGCCACCAGGAAAAATGAGGTCATGAAATTTGTGTATAAACAGAGAATATCATGCTAAGTGAAATAAGTCAAAGAGAGAGGGACAGATACTGACTGATTGAACTCATTTGTAAGATAATAAAACATAAGACGAGACTAATACCCCAGGACAGTGGAAACAAAGGCCAGGAGGAATGGCCCATGGTTGGAAGCTTGTCACAAGTATTGGTGGGGGAGTGAAGATAGGATATAGAAGGGACCTCTATGAAAAAGATAGTTGGAAATGATCATTCTGAATAAGAACCAAGTGCTGAACATAAAGGGACAAATCTTTCAGTACCTGTATTGCAAATCAGTGCTCAAAAAGAGAGAAAGAGAAAAGAGAAAGACACACACATACACACATACAGAGGAAGAGAGACAGAGAGAGAGAGAAATAGAGAGAGAGAGAGAAGTAAAGTGCCTGCCATAGAGGTAGGCTGAGGGGAGGGAGGTAGGAGGGAAACTGGGGATATTGTGGTAGGAAATGTACCTGGTGAAGCAGTGGTTGTTGGAACATTGTATGACTAAAACATAATCATGAAAAACTTTGTAATTGTGTATCTCATGATGATTCAGTTAAAAATATATATAAAAGAAAGACTGACTATTTTTTGTGCTCTTGGAAACTAATTAACTACTATGTAAGAAGTTTGGCTATTCTGCTGTAGAAGAAAGAGCACTGGGAGATGAAATACCACATGAAGAAGAACCCAGGCTTCAGTTTGCGAGTGAGGAAACCATCTGGGATATTCTTGCCCGGAGCCTCCTGTGTACTCCAGCCCTAGCTGCCAACTAACTGCTACTGCACGGCAGATTCCTAGCAAAACCAGTTGAAGAGTCCCCAGAAAAACACAATTAACACGGACTCGTGCAAGCTGAGAGAGAAAACATTTTTAAGCCACTATGTTTGCATAGCTTACTATACAGCAATAGGTAATTAAAACAGCCCAGTCAAAGAAATTCATAGAACTAAATGCCAAAGAAGGAAGGCCTCTACATGCCTAACACTATTATTGGCTTGGTCCTGCAATTCATTTGCAGTTAGTAATAGTATCAGGATAACCTAAAGCTTTTGTCACAGTGCTCTTTGACTACCTCTCTCCAATCTCTTTCAAAATGGTGTTTGGAACTTAAAGAAGGAATTTTATCTATTTTTTCTTGAAAATTTTTATCTTGTGATTTATCCTGCTGGCTTGATGAGCACTTTAGAGAGTATTTTATTGTGAGTCAGAGAGATAGCTTAACAGTTTTGAGTTCATGCATTGGACATAGGAGACCCAGGTTCTGACCTCAGCACTACAGGGTCCCCTGAGCACTACCTCAAGTGAACCACCCCTACCCTAATTTAGTTGTTGTTTATGATAATTATGACAAAGTACTCTGAAGTTTGAAAAACATCCCATATATCTTCTATTCAAATCACTGATAAAACTTTTGAATAGGGCCAGGAAAACTTAGTCTTTTCACAAGGTCGCTTCCCAGTAGATTTAGATATGTTAATTGAGC
Source organism: Sorex araneus (assembly GCF_027595985.1). Lineage (NCBI taxonomy): Eukaryota > Metazoa > Chordata > Mammalia > Eulipotyphla > Soricidae > Sorex > Sorex araneus. Next base: position 1,600,462 of record NC_073311.1, on the reverse strand, counting down.
AGCACATAAAGAAATGAAGGAACTAACCATTCTAGACCTACATATCTTGCACAAAATAATGACAAAATTATTAAATAAGATTGAAAATTCAGTCTTTTGTCAAGGCACTGAAGAATTTGTGGGGGTGGATTTTTTCCATTGACTGAGCAATGCTTTTAGGAAATGGTTGTACTGGCTCAATGTCTGTTAAATCTGTAGTGTACCAAGCTGCTTACTCTCTGTTGATTGATAATGATACTACCCAGAATTTTCCATGGTTTCTAGTCTGCCTTGATTGGTAAAACTGCCCAATTTAGTGGTTTAGAACTGTATTCTGACGTGATTGGCTATATTAAACAACTCCAGTAGGTTCTTAATAACTAGCCTATTACCTAATAATTATGAGCAATTTTTCTTAGGATTGGGAGAACACAGGTTTGGTAGTCAAGGAACTGGACTGAAAGACTGAATATTTTTACTGTGAACTAAGGCAAGTTACTCAATGTCTTTACTAATGTGCTCCAGTGCCTTCTATAAAATGAGAATAAGAACTATTTCTTTATACCCAGCATTCAATACTTCAATTTTTGTTGAGTTCAAGTACTTATTATTTTATTTCTATTATAATAAATTGATATTCAGTGCATGTCTTTTCAAATTGACCTCTTTCTTTTCACTTCTCTGAAAATATGAATAAAAAAGTCAATCTGGTCTTGTGGTACTGCTTTGAAGAATATAGCAAAAATAAAAATAGTTCTACTTTTTCTCTGCCATCTGTTAAAGTTAACCATCTGCCCAGAGCTGTAGGTCTATCCTATTTTTTGTTCTTTTTGCTCAGAACACTACCAAATGTGTTCTGTACATCTCCTTAAGAAGAAATATCTCAACAGAAAAGACCAGGTTTGATACCTGGCATCACATTGTCCCTGAACACCACCAGAAGAGATTACTGATTAACAGTGGGGTAGCCCCCAAATAGACAAAATGTGACCCCCCAGCAATCCCTGTAGCTTCACTCACACAATTTGTGTTACGTGGCTCCACTCATATGGGACCCAGACTACCATCAGGCAGACCCACTAGGGTCACTTCCTATACTCCTGACATTTTGCATAGTTTTGTCATCACCATGAATGAGTTTCACCAGACCTAGAAGTTATTTAACGTTGCCTGGAAGGAAGAAAAAAACAGTCATAAGAAGAAGTCATAGAACCTAAGGTTAGAAAGAAGGACATAGAGATTCAGGGGTACACCATAGTCACAGGGAAATAAGGGTATTAAGAAGAGAAATAAAATGCAATTATAGTAGAAAATATATGAGCATAAATTTATAGAACCAGGTTGACATAGATATCAGAAGGAGCAAAATCAGGGCCCCAAGCCTTGTGGTAGCAAATCTTGTGTCTAAATTTAATCTCTCAGTTAAATTGACTGGTGTGAGAAGGTTAATAAATGCTTTTGCGCTGTCCCAGCAGGAAACCAAGTAAGGTACTAAACTGGCCTTCACAAGAGTTTTCAAGATTTCATTACTTGCTCATCCAATTCAGTTCTTGGAGGTGATCCTGAATAAAATCGTAGAGATTCTATCAACTGATCTCAGAGGCTTTGAGCGATAACTTTATTGTAAGACCCAATAAAAACATGGCTTCTTTTTTTGGCTGGAATGACAATATTTGACCAAAGCTGATTGGGGTCTAGGTCACTGATAAGTCTCAGAATATTAAAAAATGTCAATTTCAGGCAAGACCAGATTTGATAAAAATCTTGGGGGGGAGGTTGTTTGTCACTAAGGGTTTATACTGCCCAAATCAGTCATTTTTATCATCTTTAATGATCTGAGGGAATGGGTCTATCTGTAACTTCAAGATGCCCTTCACTCACTCAGAGGCTTCCTAAGACTCTGGCCATTTCTTTCTTTTTTTTAATTTATTTTTTAATTAGTGAGTCATAGTGAGGGTACAGTTACAGATTCACACATTTTTGTTCTTGTTTTTCCCTCGTGAAATGTTTAAGAGCTCATCCCTCCACCAGTGTCCATTCTCCACCACCAATGAACCCAGTACCTCTCCCACCCCCCCACCTGACCCCACCTCTGTGGGGGCCATTCCAATTTGATATCTCTCTTTCCTTTTGGGTGTTGTGGTTTGAGATAGGGGTATTGAGTGGTCATCCTGTTCAGTCTCTAGTCTACTTTGAGCACGCATCTCCCTTCCCGTGCAGGATCTCCAATAACATATTACTTGGTGTTCCCCTCTCTATATGGTATGACTTTTCCCCAGTGTGTGAAGCCAGCTTCCAAGCTATGGAGTCAACCTCTCGGTATTATATACTACCATTCTTGGATATTAGTCTCGTACTCTGTTGTTCTATATTCCACAGATGAGTGCAATCTTTCTATGTCTGTCCCTCATGTCACTTAGCATGAAACTTTCCATGTTGATCCACTTATATGCAAAGTACATGACTTCATCCTTTATAACTGCTGCATAGTATTCCATTGTATAATGTATCAAAGTTTCTTTAACCAATCGTCTGTTCTCAGGCACTCGGGTTTTTTCCAGATTCTGGCTATTGTACACAGTGCTGTGATGAACATATAAGAGCACATGTCATTTCGACTATACTTTTATTTCTCCAGGATATATTCCCAGAAGTGGTATTGCTGGATCAAATGGAAGCTCAATTTCTAATTTTTTGAGAAGCATCCATATCGTTTTCCAAAGGGGCTGAACCATTCGGCATTCCCACCAGCAGTGTAGAAGGGTCCCTTTCTCCCCACATCCTCTCCAACAGCGGCTGCTTTTGTTCTTTTGGATGTGTGCCAGTCTCTGTGGTGTGAGGTGGTATCTGATGGTTGTTTTGATTTGCATCTCCCTGATGATTAGTGATGCAGAGCATCTTTCACGTGTTTTTTGGCCATTTGTATGTATGGGAAAGTTTCTGTTCATTTCTTCGGCCCATTTTCTGATGGGGTTGGATGTTTTCTTCTTGTAGAGTTCAAGCAGTGCTTTATATACCCTTGATATCAACCCTTTATCAGATGAGTATTGAGTGAATATCCGTTCCCATTCTGTAGATTGCTTTTGAATTCTGGTCACTGTGTCTTTTGCGGTGCAGAAGCTTTTTAGTTTAATATAGTCCATTTTGTTTATCTCTGTTTCTACTTTATTGCTTAGTTCCATGTCATCTTTGAAGATACCTTTAGCTTCAATATCGTGAAGGGTTTTGCCGACCTTGTCTTCAAGGTACCTTATAGATTGTGGTCTGATGTTGAGGTCTTTAATCCATTTTGATCTGACTTTTGTGCCTGGTGTCAGGTCGAGGTCTAAGCCCATTCTTCTGCATGTGGTTGTCCAGTTGTGACAGCACCATTTGTTAAAGAGGTTTTCCTTTCTCCACTTCACATTTCTTGTCCCCTTATCAAAGATTAGATGATCATACATTTGGGGTTGTGTGTAGGAAAATTCTGCTCTGTTCCATTGGTTTGCGGCTCTGCCTTTGTTCCAGTGCCATGCTGTTTTAATTGTTACTGCTTTATAGTAAAGTTTAAGGTTGGGGAGGGTGATGCCTCCCATCATCTTTTTCCCAAGAATTGTTTTAGCTATCCGTGGGCGTTTATTGTTCCATATGAATTTCAGGATTGTTTGATCCATTTCTTTGAAGAATGTCATGGGTATCCTTATAGGGATCGCGTTAAATCTGTACAATGCTTTAGGGAGTATTGCCATTTTGACAATGTTGATTCTCCCTATCCATGAGCAGGGGATATGAAATAAAAGAGGACATTTCCTCATGTCCTCTTTTATTTCATGGAGTAGCATTTTATAGTTTTCTTTGTAGAGGTCCTTTACTTCTTTAGTTAAGCTGATTCTAAGGTATTTGATTTTCTGGGGCACAATTGTGAATGGGATTGCTTTTTTCATGTCCCTTTCCTCTGTCTCATTGTTTGCATATAGGGAAGCCATGGATTTTTGGGTATTGATTTTATAGCCTGCGTCTTTACTGTACAGGTCAATTGTTTCTAAGAGTTTCTTACTAGAGCTTTTAGGCTTCTATAGATATAGTATCATATTGTCTGCAAAGAGTGAGAGCTTGATTTATTCCTTTCCTATCTGAATCACCTTAATATCTTTTTCTTGCCTAATGGCTATTGCTAATACTTCCAGTACTATATTAAAGGGAAGTGGTGAGAGTAGGCATCCTTGTCTTGTCCCCGATCTTAGAGGAAAGGCCCTTAGTTTTTCCCCATTGATGATAATGCTTGCTATAGGTTCATGGTAGATGGCTTCGACTATCTTGAAGAAAGTTCCTCCAAAACCCATTTTGGTGAGAGTTTTTATCATGAATGGGTGTTGGATCTTGTCAAATGCTTTCTCTGTGTCTATTAATATGATCATATGGTTTTTATCTTTACTTTTGTTGATATGATAGATTATGTTGATCGATTTCTGAATGTTAAACCATCCTTGCATCCCCGGGATGAATCCCACTTGGTCATGGTGTATGATCTTTTTGATGAGTTGTTGGCTTCCATTTACAAGCATTTTGTTGAGGATCTATGCATTGGTGTTCATCAGGCATATTGGCCTGTAGTTTTCTTTGTTAGTGGTGTCTTTGTTTGCTTTCGGTATTAGGGAGATATGTGCCTCATAGAAACTGTTTGAGAGGGTTCCTGTCTTTTCAGTTTCCTGGAAACTGAAAAAAAAGTTTTCCTTGAGGAGAAGTGGCAACAAGTCTTCTTTAAATGTTTGGGAGAATTTTCCAGTGAATTCGTCTGGACCTGGGCTTTTGTTTTTGGGGAGACTTTTGATTACAGTTTCGATTTCCTTGATATTTATGGGCCTATTCAGGTATGTCAAGTCTTCTTGGTTCAGTCTTGGGAGATTGTAGGAATCTAGGAATTAGTCCATTTCTTTTAGGTTCTCTTGTTTTGTGGCATATAAACTTTCAAAGTAGTCTCTGATGATCTTTTCAATCTCATTGGTTTCTGTTGTGATGTCCCCCTTTTCATTTCTGATTCGGTTTATTAGGGTTTTCTCTGTCTCTTTCTTTGTGAGTCTTGCTAATGGTTTATCAATCTTATTTATTTTCTCTAAGAACCCGCTCTTTGTTTCATTGATCTTTCGGATTGTTTTTCGGGTTTCCATATCATTAATTTCTGCTCTAAGTTTTATTATTTCTTTCCTTCAATCTGGTTTGGGTTCCTTTTGCTGGTCCTCTTCTAAGATCTTGTGCTGCGAAGTCAAGCTATCTATATAGGCCCTTTCTTCCTTTCTGAGGAATGCTTGCAGAACTATAAATTTTCCCCTGAACACAGCTATAGCTGCATCCCATAGGTTCTGGTAGCTTGTGTCTTCATTCTCATTTGTTTTGAGGTATTTTTTTTTATTTCTTCCTTGATTTCCTTCATGACCCACTCATTGTTTAATAGTGAGTTGTTTAATTTTCAAGTGTTTGATTTGGTTCTCCGCGTCTGTGTCTGATTAACTTCCATCTTCAGTGCATCATGGTCTGAGAAGATAGTTGATACAATTTCTATCTTCCCGATTCTATTAAGGTATAATTTGCGACTCAGAACGTGGACTATTTTGGAAAATGTTCCGTGTGAGCTGGAAAAGAATGTGTATTCTTTTTTGGGGGGTGTATGTATAGGTATATTAGCTCTGTCTCCTCCATTTCTTCCTTCAGAGCCATTGTTTCCTTGCTGAGTGTTGTTCTTGTCGATATATCCAGAGGTGATAACGCAGTAGTTGAAGTCTCCAACTACTATCGTGGTGCTAGTTATGTCCTCATTAAATTCTGTTAGGAGTTCTTTTTTGTATTTAGCTGGTCGTTCATTAGTTGGGTATACGTTCAAGAGTGTGATTACTTCCTGTTGTACATATCCCTTGATAAATAGAAAATGACCTTCGCTGTCCCTTCTGATCTTTTTCAACCTGAAATCTATGTTGTCGAATACTAGTATGGCCACCCCCACTTTTTTGAGGGAGCTGTTTGCTTGCAGGATTGTTTTCCATCCTTTGATTTTGAGTCTGTGTTTGTTCTGACTATTCAGATGTGTTTTTTGTAGGTAGCAGAAAGTAGGGTTTAGTTTCTGAATCCATTTTGCCACTCTGTACCTCTTGATTGGTGCATTTAGACCATTGACATTAAGAGAAATTATTGTCAAGGAATTTTGTGCCATCTTTCTGTAGGGTTTGTTGTTCTTGTAGGTTTTTTCCTTGTCTTATGTCCTTTGAGTCCTTCTTTTAAATTTGGTCTTGAGTCTATGAAGTTACTTAGCTGTTGCTTCTCCATGAAATAGTGTATGGTTCCTTCAAGTTTAACTGAGAGTTTAGCCGGGTAACGTATTCTTGGTGAGGCGTTCATTTCATTGAGTTTTTTCACTATATCCCACCATTGTCTCTGGGCTTGGAAGGTTTCCTCTGATAAGGTCTGCTGTGAATCTAAGCTCCTTTGTATGTGATTTCCTTTTTTGATCTTGCTGCTTGCAGTATGGTGTCTCTATCCATGGCATCCATAATTCTGACTATGATATGCCTTGGGGATTTTTTATTTGGGTCCCTTTTAGCTGGCACCCTTCATACTCCTTGGATCTGGATGCCTGCATTCTCTAGCTCTGGGAATTTCTTAGCAATGATGTCTTTAATTGTGTTTTTTTCATTGGGATTAGTTCCCTGTGGTTCTGGTACTCCAATGATTCTTATGTTGTTTCTCTTGAGGTTATCCCCTAGGACTCTAATTCACTCTAGAGCCATTTTGAGGTCTTTTGTCATTATTTGTTTTTGCCTATATGCTTTCTGCAGCTCGTCTTCAAGCTCACTGATTCTGTCTTCGGCTGTAGTCATTCTACTATTGAGGGCTCCTACCTAGTTTTTTTTTTTCATCTACCAATTCTTTTAATTGTGTGACTTCTGTTCATAGCTTTGAAATTTCTGATCTCGTTTCTTTCTAGATTATCTTGGTGGACCATTCCAATGCTGCATCCATATTCTCCCTTAACTTATTGGATATTCGTTCCATAGTCGCTTTGAGTTCGTCAACCATCTTCACGATTTCTTCTCTGAATTCTTTATCTGAGAGGAGGTTGTATTTCTGGGAAGTCACTGCTGGGATTGCTGAGATCCTCCCTTCCGTTTCTCCTGGTGGTGGGGATTTTCGCTGTTTCTTCATGTTGTTATGGGCTTTACTATCTGGCGCCTCCTTAGCTTGAAAAGGGCCTTAACAGAAGACGTGGGGCTATGATCTTTTTACAAAGGACTTTATTTGCAGCTTGATGTGTTCACTGACAGTTTTTGTGAATTTAGGATAGGCTAGGCTAGTTGACTATTAACATATAGTGACTAAGATGACCAGGGCATTCTTCAGAGGAATAGATTATATCGATTGTGGCCCAAGCACAATGCATGAAATGGGAAAAATAACTGCCGCCGCTCCATAAGGAGGCCACATCCTCTTTTTGAGGCCACGCCCCCTGATGTGTGGACACGCCCCTAACAACCTGGTGAAGAGGGAGGGGTCAGGGTACCCCCCGCCCCCCCAGGTGACTGAGAGGCTCAACGGGTCTGGAGGCTTCAGGCCCCAGACCGAGGACAGCGGGGAGGGCGATGGGAGAGCTCTTCGACAGGGGGCCAACTTTGGCCATTTCTTTATCTTTTATAATGAAAACATGCCCAAAATGATTTTTAGAAATATATGGAGAAGAAAATCACATCGCCATCATCCCTTGGCCCGTTGTGAAGACCCTCACTGTTGAAATGTGGGAGTGTTCCTGGACTTGTTCCTCTGTGCCTTCTCTCTTCTCCTTCCCTTCCTTCGTGCCTCATCTCTCTTGAGACCTCAAGGGCAGATCTGAGTTATTTACATTCCTCTGTCATGGGACATGATTCAATTGTGCACATCCTTGGCTTGGCTTCTATTTCATCATGATCCCTTCACTTTGAGATGTTAGTTTTATGTCTTTTCCCACCCTGGTTGTCAGTCTAGGAGGTGATTCCTGAACTTTCATGCATTGTCAATGTCTTTTCAATTGACATCAATGGAACTTGCCATAGGACTTGTTCTGTTTCTTATGTTTTTATTTATTTTTAACGCAGCGCCATTTCCATGATCTATTTATAGTGTGAGGTATCCATCCAGCTCATTGATGTTGGCTTCTGCTATATCTTAATGATATGCAGCCAGCACATTTTATTCACCTATTTCAAAAGTGATGGATTTGGAAGTTACTTCTATCATCCCATCTCAGAAACAATGCATTAAGCATCCTTCTGCATATGAGCCTATGGATCTGATTAGCAGGAGCACATAGGTAGCACTGAGATTGCTGAGTCATAGATACATGTATTTAGCACCATTAAGTGCTTATAGTTTATTCTTCAAATGATCATAGGATTATTTTTTAATTGAGAAATGATCTGCATGCCAGAAAATCCACTTGTTTAAAGTTTAAATAATTCAGTATTCTTTAACGATATTTAAAGATATATTCACAGAGATATGCATCTAATTCTAGAACATTCCAGCACCTTTAAGCATGTTCTGTAACTATTAGCAGTCACTCCCTATTTCTCCCCTCACTCTTTCCCCACAACATGCCTGGCAACCGAAGGTTGAAGATCAACTTTCTGTCCATATAGATCTGTCTATTCAGGATATTTCTTATATAGAGAATCAAATGTGACCTTTTGCATCTAGTTTCCTTCACTTAACACATTGTTTTTCAAGATTCATTTCTGTCCTAGCTTCAATCCTTTGTATGGTTAAATAACCTTCCATTGTTTAGAGATCTCATATTTTATGTGTCCATTTGCTAATTATGGACATACAGGCGTTTTATTAATATTTTCAGAAGCCAATAGAAAAAGGATGCTAGTATCATTTCCATTTTATGAGTTTAGAGGGTCTCGCAGCTATTTGTCAGTGAACTGGAATTCATCCCGACTGTCTGTAAAGGCTGGCTGCCTTTATTATTCAATGTTAGGCTCAAACCCAGGGTTTTACACATGCAAGGCTAGTGCTCTCCAATTAAGCCACATCCATGGCCCCTAAAGCCTAGCCTGGAACACTAGTCTGTGGTCATAGATCCCCTTCACCGCCTGTTCTAAAGGTCAATGACTGGGCAGCTAAACACCACATCCCTGACCCTAAGCCCAAGCTAGCTCTGGTGTATCATGCCTGCTTGATCCTGCAGAGGCAAGTTTTGGCTATTCCTTTAGTGGAGGTGATCTCATCCTCAGGACATTGCACAGTGAGATCAGCACCTGAGGGCTGACAGACCACCAGATGGGATGATTTAGGAAATTAGTCTGAAATTAGTCTTTTATATCCAATTTTATATCCAAATATAAAATATAAAATATTTATATCCATATTAGTCTTTTATATCCAAAGTTCTTAAGTCTTTGGCTAAAACATACAAACAAATAAAAAGTGAGGATAAACAGTACTGTGGTGCTGGTTCTAGGAGCTCAGGGATGTGCAATCTCACTGACTTTAACCAGCCAGAATTTCACACAGCTGCACAGATGTTGAATATCTGGGCTTCCGTTCACAGTGGGCTTTAGTTTCTGAATGTAAGCACTTTGCAAATGTGTCTTTTTGTTGGAACAATAGTGACTAAGTACCTTCTCCACAATTTCAAGTAAATTCGACTTCCTCTCTGCCTAAACATAGCATCCTTCCTGGAAGATGGCTACTTTTAGTAATAGCAGGCAAAAGCATTTTCCTAGTATCTTACAGAAAACGCTGATATAAAGTAACAGAGGCAAACTATTTCTTCAAGGACCCCGAATTCCATAATATTATATGTAATTATATAATACATAGCCTATATTATGCTATATATGATACGTATGTCTATACTATGTTATATACTCTGTAGTATATATGTTATACATACATAAACATGTGTAATATACGGCAAGTATATGTAAATATAATACATATACTATTGTGCTCTCATGTATAGCTTATATATGTATATATCTTACATACTGGTTACATAATAGACACATATTCATAATGCATATACTATAATGCATATATTATGCACAACACATATATTATAATGGATATATTATGACTGGAGCCATATATCAGGACTGGAGTGATAGCACAGCGGGTTGGGCGTTTGCCTTGCACGATGTCAGCCAGGGTTCGATTCTTTCGTCCCTCTCGGAGAGCCCAGCAAGCTACCGAGAGTATCCTGCCCGCACGGCAGAGCCTGGCAAGCTACCATGGTGTATTCAATATGACAAAAATAGTAATAAGTCTCACAATAGAGACGTTACTGGTGCCTGCTCGAGCAAATCAATGACAACGGGACGACAGTGCTACAGTGCATATGCTATGGTTATATCTTTATTATTATACTATTATGTTCTCATTATATTCATTATATGCATTCATATTCCCTACTATTTAAAAGATTTAAGGAATTCCTAATGACTAATGACTTCTATTAAAGATTTTTAAATAATACTGAATCCTTAGGTATCTATAAGGTTGTTTCTGAAAGATACACATAGCACTGTGTATTGATACACCTACCCGCTGTGCTATCACTCGTAACCAAATGCTAATTCCTTACTCCATATTTTCAAACTAACATATTTCAACAATGATATTAATAATAAGAGCACTGGCTTTGGCAACACAAGCTTGTGTTTATTGAATATATACCATGAGTCTTGAATTGTTCTAAAGCAGTGTATGAGCTCTTTTAAAAGATGAAGTCATGAAATTTGCATATAAGTGGATCAACATGGAGTATCATGTTAAGTTAAATGAGTCAGAAAGAGAGGGACAGACATAGAAAGATTGCACTCACTTGTGGAATATAAAATAACATAGTGGGAGAGTAACACCCAAGGATAGTAAGGGTCAGGAGGATCAGTCCGTGGCTTGGAAGCCAGCCTCACATGTTGGGGAAAAAGGCAGCTGATATAGAGAAGGGACCACCAAGTAAGTGATGCTTGGAGGACTCGCTCAGGATGGGAGATGTGTGCCGAAAGTAGACTATGGACCGAACATGATGGCCCCTTAGTACCTGTATTGTGAACCACAACACCCAAAAGGAGAGAGAGAGTAAAAGAGAATGTGTCTGCCACAGAGGCAGGGGGGATTGGGAGGGGTGGTGGGAGGGATACTAGGATCATTGGTGGTGGAGAATGAGTACTGGTGGAGGGATGAGTACTCGATCATTGTATGACTGAAATGTAATCATGAAAGTTTGTAAATCTGTAACTGTATCTCACGGTGATTCATTTAAAATTTTTTAAAAAATATAAGAGCAGCACATGGATTACTTCACTATTATTATCCCCATTTAATAGATGAGCCAGACTGAAGTTAAGTAAAATCCTAAAACACTGAGGAGCCAGGATTTGAACTCTGAGTCAGGCTGTACAATCTCTCCTTTCACTCATTTAACAAGAACATATTCCAGGCCCTGAGAGTGTGAACTTTCTACTACAATCAAAGTAGACAGAAGAAACCCAATATGCTTACCATGTTGTCTGTGGCCTTCAGACACAGTAGTAAGTGCTGTGGGAAAAATAAAGCAAGGATGAGGAAAGGTTGGGGAGTGGTCGAAGCATGTGATGCTTTTCAAATCTGAGCGGGGTATGGGGAAGGAGAAGGAAGTGGGCCAGAGAGGAACTTTAGCTAAGTGTCCCTCGGGATACTGATGCCAGGCAGGCAGCAGAGAAATGGGCATCCTAATGGGTGGAGCTTACCAGCTCAGATCTTAGAGGCTTTCACTAGAGTTTGGAGTGAAAAGAGGTTAGCTTTGGAATATATTTTGAAAGTAGAGCTGACAGAACATGAACAGGCTGGGTTAATATCTACCAACTGGCCGGTCGGTGTCAAACAAAAAATATCAGCTCACATATTTATGAATATAAATTTCACTGTCACTGTCATCCTGTTCATCGATTTGCTCGAGTGGGCGCCAGTAACGTCTCCATTTGTCCCAGCCTTGAAATTTTAGCAGCCTCTCCTTACTTGTCCTTCCAAATGGTGCTGTATTGGAGGCTTTTTCAGAGTCAGGGGAATGAGACCCGCTATTGTTACTGTATTTGGTATATCAAATATGACACAGGGAGCTTGCCAGGCTCTGCTGTGCAGGTGGAATACTCTCAGTAGCTTTCTAGGCTCTCTGAGAGGGACAGAGAATGTATATAAGAGAATACAAGCAAGTATTTAAAACCAAACACATGTGTGCTGCTTTAGGTATATCAGTGGGCTAGACTATAAGAGGTCTCAAGACCATGAATGCGGCCACGCACTTCCGGGAGCTTTGTCTCCTAGTCTCTGGATCTTGGTCGTTGATGGGATTACATGGCGCCAGGGCAGTGTGTGGGTGCAACTGCAAAGCTACTGGAAAGTGGGGGATCTGGGTGGAGGAGGCCCAGTCCCGGTCTGAGTAGGCTTGCAGATCTCAGCCCCAGGTCCTACATACCTGGGTTCCTCTGCCGGTTCCTTCCTGTGTGAGGCTCACGCGTGAATAAAAATTTATTCAAATGTAATTGCTAGAAAGACAAAGGAAGATATTCTCCCTACCTAATTCAACATGGAACTCTGCAAAAGGCCTGCATCTGAGGCTCCCTGTTCAGCCTGGGTCATGAGAAGCTTAGTCAGACTGGGACGCAAGTGCATTGCTCTCCAACATCCCAGGAAGTCTTGGAGTTGCAAATGCACTTGCTTGGAAAACTTACTCAGACACAGGGTTTGCATGTTTGCTCTCCTACCTCTTGCTCTGAAATTTGGCGCAAGCCCTTTAGGTTTCTGAACCTATATGAGAATGCTAACCTCCCCTCTTAGAGCTGGTTCCTCCAGAGGGTGTGATCTGAAAGCTGCGAGACACCTCACAAGAATCAGCTAATAACTACAGGATCTCTGGATTATATGGAGTCTATATGGGGCTTCTTCTCAGAATTCCAGGAAGTTCTTTCTCCCTGGGGGTGTGAAAAAGAGGTCGAGGGTAAAGCTACAGAATCCTCCCCTCCAAAGCTGTGAGTTGTCGACTCTAGGCTCACTCTAGCTTCTTGTCTGTCTGTCTTTTATCTCTCCTCTGAGGCTTAGTGGTTCCTCCAGAAGGCAGGGATTTGAGGTTTCCTTTCCCTCCCCTAACCCTGGAGAAACTGTTGCAGTTTTCCAGGGGACCAGAATGCTCTCTGGAGGGAGCAAGTGGGAGTTTGGGTTTCCCATTTGGTATGGTATTCAGAGACTTGGGTAGACCAGGAAACATTTTCCAACAGCCTATGATAAATGATATAAACTCCAGATGGCACAAGCATATCTACAAAATAATTCATTAGAAGTTTTCTGTGAGAGAAGGGACTCAACCGGAAACTAACAGGCCTAGCACCCACAAGGACACACTGTAGCTTGGGTGGGAGTCGGCCTGTGCTTGAGCAGCATCAACATCCAGAGTTCCACAGATTGTCTCAGATAATACAGTTCACTTCTCATGCTTGATTGATATGGGAGTCCTGTTTTCCTTAATGCAGAGAATGCTTCTCATTAACAACAGTGAGACTGGGAACTGATCCCCATGTCTCCCTCTCTACTTATGCACCTGTCCTCTCTCCCTGCCTCTCTGTCTTTTCTCTCTCATTACCCACATACTTATCTCTATATACTTTGAGAGACAACACAGTAAACCCAACCAGGACTTCCTGTAACTTCTCTCCAAAGACTGTAATTAGTGAGTATTTTATCTCAGGAAAGTTCAACTTCCAGTTTGAGAATGGACACATACAGTATCTCTCTGGGGGTGCTGGGTGGGTTGAGGAATTGTGTTTAATAGAAGTTGTTTATTCAGAAATTTCCCTTGGAAAATTCCCTCAACTAAAATTGAACATAGCTTTTGGTGGGTTCTACCCTTGAAATTTTATAAAAGTATCCATTGGCAACTTTCCTCAAATTTTTCATTGACTGTGAAATTTTTCTGAAAGTTCCCTTTCCCCCAAAACACACAGTTTCTCTGCAGACACCCCTCAGCAACTGCATTGGAGAGGTATTCTGCAAGGTGATATCACAAGCAGGTTGAAACACCCTCCTACTTTCAACCTGCTTTTAACCCAATTCCCCATCTATTTAAAGAACTTCTGGTTTACTTGTGAATACTGCATGAGTTTTTATTTGAACCACAGATCATTTAGCTAATAATACTTTCTTCATAGTATTTTGAGCACAAGTGTACCTTTAAAGATGACTTGTAGGTATCTCTGTGTGAGTAATAAGTAAGAGTAAGCAACTTAAAGGAAAGAATTTACAGCTTTAGATCAGATATTTTAATGTCATGTGCTTATGTCACGTTTCCTGTTTGAAAACTGGAGATTAAATTTGCTCCTACTGGTTAGAAAAGTCCTACAACCTTCTATCATAGGACTTCTATCATACCTGAGATCTCAACAGATATGGGAATCATAGGGGAATTATATTTTTGCATTGAAGTAAATGTTTATATTAAGGTTTACAATTGGCAAAGAAAAGAGGATAGAGATGTTAGCTCCTAAAGCCACTGGTAATGAATAGATTAATATAGGCTGGAGTGATAACACAGTGAGTAGGGCATTTGCCTTGCACACGACCAACCCAGGTTCGATTCCTTTATCCCTCTCAGAGAGCCTGGCAATCTACCAAGAGTATCTCGCCCACATGGCAGAGCCTGGCAAGCTAACTGTGGTGTATTCAATGTACCAAAACCAGTAATAACAAGTCTCACAATGGAGACATTACTGGTGCCCGCTCAAGCAAATTGATGAGCAATGGGATGACAGTGATACAGTGATCTCTATCTAGTTGACTTCTAATACACATCATTCAACCTTATAAGCACTGTCTTGGATAGAAATCTCACACAGACATGTTCTTGTGTTACTTACAGAATGGGAAGGATCTGAGTTCTAAGTGTGAACACCTGGAGCAAGAGATCTTTCTTTCTCATTATGTAAAAAAACAAGATGAGAGAAAGAAAGAAAGAAAGAAAGAAAGAGAGAGAGAAAGAAAGAAAGAGCGAGAAAGAAAGAAAGAAAGAAAGAGAGAGAGAAAGAAAGAAAGAAAGAAAGAAAGAAAGAAAGAAAGAAAGAAAGAAAGAAAGAAAGAAAGAAAGAAATGAAGAAAAGAAGAAAGGAAGGAAGAAAGGAAGGAATGAAGGAAGAGAGAAAGAAAAAGAGAAAGAAAAGAGGAAAGCAAACAAGCAAGAAAGTAATGAAGAAAAGAAGAAGGAAGGAGAGAAGGAAGGAAGAGAGGGAAGGAAGGAAGGAAGGAAGAGAGGGAAGGAAGGAAGGAAGGAAGGAAGGAAGGGAGGAAGGAAGGAGGGAAGGAGAGAAGGAAGGAAGAGAGGGAGGGAGGGAAGGAAGGAAGGAAGCAAGGAGGGGGAGGGAGGGAGGGAGGAAGGAAGGAAGGAAGGAAGGGAGGGAGGAAGGGGGAGTGAGGGAGGGAAGGAGGGAGGGAGGAAGGAAAGAAGATTACTTTTCTGTAGTACTTTAGTTACTACAGAAACAAATGCAGACAAAGAAATAAAGAATGAAAGAGAGAGAAAGAAAGAAAGAAAGAAAGAAAGAAAGAAAGAAAGAAAGAAAGAAAGAAAGAAAGAAAGAAAGAAAGAAAGAAAGAAAGAAAGAAAGAAAGAGAGAGAGAGAGAGAAAGGAAGGAAGGAAGGAAGGAAGGAAGGAAGGAAGGAAGGAAGGAAGGAAGGAAGGAAGGAAGGAAGGAAGGAAGAAAGGAAGGAAGGAAGACAGACCTTCCTGGTGTTGATTGCATAAGCCTACATGTCCTCTCAGAATCTTAGTCATCCATCATCAAATAGCATGTAATGAGCACCTGTGTGACTCAAAATTCCACAATTCATTCTGAAAACTCAAATTTGGGGCTGCCTCTTCCTCTAACGTTGATGATCCATTTAGGGATGCTCCTGATTTGTTTGGTGTCCCTTGGTGATAGGATTCGAACCAGGACACTGTGCTTCATGCATCTTCTCTTATTCCTCTCGCCCGTCCTCAAATTCAGAATCTCTCCACCTCCACAAGACTGGTGCTTTGAAATAAACAATTTTCTAGGGCACAGGCAAAATGGGATACATTCTGAGGCTTGTAAAATGTTCAGTCTCATCTAAAGTGTCCCTAGTCATCACCTAATATTCCTTTGCATGCTTGGCAGGTAAGTGTGGGGAGGAAGCAAAAGTACCCCCTGCTGAGAACCACAGTTACCTAACTCATGGGAATTCTCAGACTCAGAACTTTGCCAGAAATGATTTGCCTGCCACTATCCATTACGAGCAGGGATTATCCATGTAATTTAATCATGTCAGCATTCTCTACCCTGTCTGCATAGTTGTTACTGAAATATATGCAATGATCACCTGAGCATAACTATTTCAAACAGCTTACCAGGAGACCTCCATTTGAGACAGGTTCGACAACCTCTAAATTACATGTTTTTAAGAAGTTTTAATACACATATTAAAAATACAAAACTATTCTATTTTCTAAAAGGGATTATCTAGTGTTGCAGAAGTGGCTCATGGATAGAACACTTGCCTTACATGTGTGAGGCCCTGGGTTTGATTCCTGGCACTGCAAACAAAAAAGCAAAATAAAAATAAAATAGCTGGGTAATTTCAGAGCAAGAAAGAAGTTTCTTTTGATGAGGGATCATAGAACATGGCCACCAAATACAGCTCCATTTGCTTTTTGTTGTGCTGTTATCATCACAAAGTAATCAGAAAACTGGATTATCTCTAGGAATTCTGGACTTTGTAACAGTTTGATTCGGAAGTGTGTCATCTCCCTTGAAACAATTTCTCCATTGCTAGAAACTCATAGAAATGCTCTTCACCAAAGTAACATTACAGAGAAATTCAAAATGAATAACATGACCAAGAGGATGTTCCCTGAACAGAGCATCTGGGACTTTCAGAGTAAAATTACCAGGACTCCCCACGGCCCAGTTAGGACAGGAGACATTCTGTCAATGCTTTTCAGCCATTGATAAGTATAATCGAACTTCTCCCTCTTTTCCTATTAGTACTTCAGTTACTACAGAAATAAAAGCAGACAAAGAAGGCCTTTAAGATCCAAGAAAATTATGTCCAGAAGGTGTCTGTGTTCTGTATTCTACAAAACCTGTGAATTCTATTTCTGTGTAGCTTGGAAAATCTGGCCAAGATACAAAGGCAGGGGTAGGAAACATTAGAGGCATTTAACATTCTATGTGGCCTTAGGAAACTTCCCTGAGATTTGTTTTCCTAGCTAAAAAATGTGCAGCAGGTCATTGACCTCAACCACTGAAAGAATTCTATGAGAGAACATGCATAGAATTGTTTTGTTGGTTCTGATATCTAATATGGTAACCCATGATTTTTGGGACCTCCATCCTGAGAACTATTAGACTAGTGGTGACTTTTGATTGGGGATCTTAAAACTGTGAGATTACGGATGAGGGCATCCAGAGAATTAATTGTCAAATGTCTGCCCTCAAGTGGGCAATTAGGAAAACTTATTTGGGCTAAAAATATCGTGATATATTTTTTATGACTGAAGTTGTAGTTGTAGTTGTAGGTTATTAGATATGAAAGATCAGGAAATGAATTTGGTGTCCTCTAAAATGCAAAGAGCAAGAGATTAATCTTCTAAATGATCTCCATGGAAATATTCCTTTTAGTTTCCAAAATTTCTCTTGTCCTCCAAGGTTTCTGAATGCCATGGTGTTTTCCTGTGCCTTGTAGCAGTGTTCTACAGCTTCACACATCGTTAGGTTTGAAAATATCAGTATTTATATAAAAATATGATATAACTACAGTTGATTCATTACCAGTGATGATTATGCATATTAAATTCATGATCATGTTAAATTCGATCACTGCTTTGTCTTTCAATCCACCAGACATCTGATATTGATACTCAGCATCCAATATTGTAGATTTTGCAAGCAAGGCTTTTGGAGGCATGGTTTCTTTCTAATAAGTTCATGGTCAAGGTTCCAAGTTATTAGCAGTAATACAGATTCTCACCAAAAGATTAAATTACAGGAGAGAGATTGTATTTGGGATGGTCAGTGCAGAGGTCAATATTTTCAAAACTTCATTTGGATGCTTTTCCAGGTAGGGTCCTACATTACTAGCAGAGGAAAGTGTGTGGATTTCATCTTACAGGTATGAAAACATAGACACCCGGATGCCACTTTTTCTGAAGAAAACAAACTTAGCCAACAGCAAACCAGAAGTGAGCACACCACTACATTATCACACTCAGTTCATATTTCTCTGGTATGTCCTCGGAGTGTTCTGTCTTGAAGTCTGTGTTGAGGTGATGGATTTCAATGAAAAATACATAGATGAGACCTCCAATGACAGCACCAACCAAAGGCCCCACGACTGGAACCCACCAGAAGTTATTTCCAGCTCTGAAATCAAACAAGAAATTACTGATGTATAACCTGGCATTCCTTTTGGCATCACTACCCAGTTATTTACTAACCAGTTTGTTTATCTCATACTCAGGCTTCCTTTGAACAACACCGCAAAACATGTATTAGAACACTCCTGGTATCTTGGAAAACATCACTCTAGACTGTGCAGTCAGTCTGATTTCAGACGCTCCATACTATTGTCCTTTTTGTACCTATCAGAGTACATGATCCAATTATTTTCTTTTTGGAAAATATGGTCTTGAAATCATAGTCAGAATCAAAAGAAATAGGTGAAAATTCAAAGGGACTACTCAGAGATTTATTTTTCCTTAATCTGAAATAATGTGTCTAAAGGATTAGGAATGAAAAGAATTCATGGCATTTTGTGAATATCATTTATCGGTGAGAGCAAGGTCAAACTAAACAACCAGAAACTGTTTATCCATAAATAAATGAATTTAAAAAGTCAAAAATGGATAGCTGAATTACCTCCTAAATAAAATTAATTTGGTGATTTATTATTTTGAGGTTGCAGCTTAAAGTTATTCTCTGATAAGACTTTAACCTAATGAGTCTTTTTTCTGGAAATCTTTAGTGTCAGTATCTTATACAAAAGAGAGTTCTAAGAGAAAGGAGGAACTTCTCTGACAATTCATCATCTCTTGAATCATTAAATAAGTCCATAGAAGTTTCATGTTGCTCACAAGCTAGTGAAAGTGTAGAAAGACAACTCTTTGAGAGAAAATCTTTTGAACATAGGGGATGATAAACACAAAATTTCTGGATGATGCTGGCAGACAGGGAACCAGAAGGAGTGCACAGCTAGAAACACCTAAAGTTTTCACAGGTCCTAGCTGGAGCAAGAATCTGTGTCTCATCTTTTTGCTGCTTTGCTTAATCACTGTCACTGTATCACTGTCATCTCGTTGCTCATCGATTTGCTTGAGCTAGCACCAGTAACGTCTCCATTTTTGAGACTTGTTGTTACTGTTTTTGGCATATCAAATATGCCATGGGTATCTTTCCAGGCTCTGCCGTGCGGGCGATATACTCTTGATAGCTTGCCAGGCTCTCCGAGAGAGGTGGAGGTATCGAACCTGGGTCGGCCAAGTGCAAGGCAAATGCCCTACCACTGTGCTATCGCTCCAGTTATTAAGCTTTAAATTCATTTTTCTTTCTTTTGTTTGTGTAAATAAAATTCCCGTTAGGAAGAAAAATAAAGGAAAGAAGCCAAAAACAAGACCCCTGTTCTAGAATTCATGAGATCTAGTTCTAACCTCAGGGTGATCTAGAATGCTCTGAGGAAAGCTTCCCATCTGAGATTCTTCCACAGCAGCCACCAGATGTCACTCTTGCTTCGTGGGAGAGAGAAAGTGCGGGGGGCGGGGGGGTCTGTTTCCTGGCTGCCCTTACCAAGCTCCCAAATCCAGAAGTTTTTGATGACAGGCACATAGACTTTCTGCTCTACTCATAGTGACTCTGATGCACTTCATTTACCCATAATTCATTTCCTTCTATCATTCTTTCATAAGTATTATTTCACAGAAGAGAATCCAAGATATCTGCCAGGACATTTTTCTTCCCACAGTGGGGCCCTTTCTTCTTTCAGTGGGGAATACATTGTTCCAAGATAGTAAGTTGTAAATGGAGATGCTAAGATGTGTTACCTGCCCATCTAGTCTTGCATCTCTAAGGGGTATCTGTATGATGGATTTAAGGATCCAAATAAATCTATAGATCCATTTGATCACTATCAAAGGGATTATCATCTTTTAGTTTGAGGGATCCCAAAAAAAGTTCTCTTAACTGTTTAAAGTGCCATCATCAGAAATTCATTCCTTTGGATAAAATAGCTAAACCCCAACAGCTTCCTTAACACCTTTGTTCCATTAAGTTACTAATTCCTGACTGAGAATTAGTCTAGAGAACCTGGATAGAAATCCTCACATTTTAAGAACGGTTAAGAATCAGGCTGAATCCATGAGCTCCTGGCCTTGTTTCAGCCTCTGATTCCACCACTTGGCATGCAAGGACAAGTGAAGACATAAAAATAAGGGGGGCTTGATTTTATTTGATAAATTGGGGCTGCACAAACCAGGATATCCAGTGAAATACTTATTTTGGAGAGACTCCTGAAAGAATGAAACATCTGCGGGACATTTTGGATGTATGCCCTCCCCCAAATTTTTCTTGGTACGTTTTATCAGTAATCCTAGGTCTTGCCTGACTAATATTTTTCTTTTCTTCCTTTCTTCCTTTCTTTCTTTCTTTCTTTCTTTCTTTCTTTCTTTCTTTCTTTCTTTCTTTCTTTCTTTCTTTCTTTCTTTCTTTCTTTCTTTCTTTCTCTCTCTCTCTCTCTCTCTCTCTCTTTCTTTCTTTCTTTCTTTCTTTCTTTCTTTCTTTCTTTCTTTCTTTCTTTCTTTCTTTCTTTCTTTCTTTCTTTTTAAAATCTTGTCTGACTAATTTCTATTCCTCCATTCTTCCCACTTTAATATATATTCTACAGAGGTACAAGAATAACTTTTGCTTATCACCTCTTCTAAATGTGTAGAACTTATGCTCTGGATCCTTTGTTGCTCTCCATAACCTATAGGGTAGGAAGGTGCAACCCTCCACCCCACACATCCCATTTTCATTATGGGATGGATAATATTACAATTAATCTTTCTTTAGTTCTTCATGCAGCTTTCCAATAAGACTAGATCACTTTACTTTCTTAAAATTTTGTCTCTGCATATAGGATTCTCTTGACCTGAAATATCCTCTATCCCTCCATTAAACATGTTTCAATACTATATAATGCCCCACTTCTGTTTCCCAAACTTAAAACTTGGAGCCCCAAACTTTATCTTAATTTCTGAAGTTAATTAATCAAGTCTCCTTTATTGGACTTGACAACTTCAGTCTTATATCAAAGCTTATGTCAATTTTCTAAAGCAAAAAAATTGAAAAAGCACCAACAATATAAAGCAGTGAAGAACAGCATCTTGTTCTTAACCTTTAGCAGAGGGTCTTGGATGCATCTGGTAGCCTTATAGATAACAAATGAGTATTTACAGGGCAAATGCTTTTAGGTTAAGGAGGGTGATAGAGCTTAGGATTTGACGTTAGACAGCTGCATCATTTTCCCACTGACATGATATACCACATACTTATCAAGGAAAAGAGCACAACGGCAAAATGTCTATCTTATAACTATTACCAATTCCTTTTTTGTTTGTTTATGGGCGACACCTGGCAGAGCTCAGGGCTCACTCTTGGCTTTGTTCTTAGGGATCATTCCTGGTAGAGCTTGGGGAACCATATGTAGTACCAATTGAACCTGGGTCTGGCACATGAAAGACAAACATCCTAGCCATTGTAGTATTGCTTCTGCCTTACTACCATCATTCTTAGAATGTTAGACAAATCACTGAGGAAGGCTCTTTGGGGAGAAAATGGGAAGGAACTAATGAACAAAGTTTGTGCTGGGGAAGTTTGTGCTGGCAATAGATATAACCTCAGCACGTTCTGAGGTATGAATCATGGGTTTTGCCATTTCCCATGAACTCTTCGATGTCTTTTCTGCCAGGAATTTCTTGCTCATCAGACTCAAAGCAACTTTCACTTATACTGCCAGAGTTTTTCCCAACTTCCCCAACAGAGTTATCATCCATGAAGCATTCCTTCAGCACTTTATTTTATGGGTTTCCATAGGATTTTACATTGCTTGAGGCTAGTGTCTTCGTTGATATTGCCTGGCACATAGACCACAGCATAGTGTTCAATAAAGATCTGTTGAATGAATGAATGAATGAATGGTGTGTAGCTTGTGTGGTTCCCTAGGAAGTGTTCTTTATTATCACCAAAAAATAAATTATAGTTCAACTTTATTACAAAGTGAATGTGCAGATAAGTAAATTAATAAAAACGTTTACATAAAAATATACCAACGGGGGAATCTCTTTATATCTACCTACTTTTAATTTACCTGAAACCCCTCTGAGTTTACTCTCTCACACTGTCCTTCTGATTGTTGCTTTCTCTCATGCACTCTCTCTCTCTCACACCTACACACCACGCACCATATCACCAGTGAAATCTTCCATATGTATGCCCGATTATTTCCTAATATATATTCTGGTGTCTGGAGTATACAAGAATATACTGCTCAGCCTCTATTCTCCCTTCTCACCTCTCAAAGTGTGAGCCTTTTCCAGCGGCTCTAACTATGAAGACTCTGACCTTATCACCCCAATGAGGCAGCTGTGTGGCTCCTATTTAGTCCCAACCCCCCACTCATACTTACGTGAAGACTTCAAATCCCCATCCTGCCAAAGCAGTGAAAAGCCTGGGACTCAGGTCTCGAGCTGGGTTCATGGCACAACCACTGTTCAGGCCCAAAGATGAAGAAATGGTGATAATCAGGAGACCAACAGCAATGGGTTCTAGACCTTTGGGTACTCCCAAGTTTCTGGTATCAAAAATAGCAAAGACAACCATGAGGAGGAACATGGTGGCCACTACCTGGGGAGGGATAAAATGTGCATGGAGGTTAGTTTGCCCTATGCAAAATTGTTTACCTCAAAATTAATCACTACTTATTTGAAACATACCTAACACACACACTGGGTGAGCACAAGTGCTTTTCTTATCGAGCAACTCTACACCTGGGTGTTAATATTCTTCTCATTTACAGATTAGTTACCTGTGCTTGGTCATATACTGAGTAAGAAGCAGTCAGTAGGGGACCCAGGGAAATTGATTATTGAGATTATTCTCTTCACCACACAATCCTGTAATACTACCCAGCTAAATAGGGCAGCAGCAGCTTGAAAAATTAAATGAAGAATGTACTTCCAAATAGTGAGAAAATCAAGAAAGACTTAAAGAAAATCAACACAAATTTCTAAAGAAAAACAAATTTGGTTGCTGCTCTGCCATTACAGGTGAGCTGTCTCTGGCAGACATCACTGGGCCTAATCTGGAATGGGGAGATTAGACCCAGTGGACAATCTCTCCATTTTGGCTAGGACCCAACAGCCTTCACACTTGACCTGTGCCATATAAGGCACATGGTCACTTACCTGGCTGTGCAAAACATTATTCAACAAATTACATTTGCTCACAGTTATTTTTCCTGTCATTTGGTGAAGATGGGCAGGGAAGAGACAGAGCAAGCACAGCCTAATCTCTCAGCTTCTTCCAGGGGCTCTAACTATGAAGACTCAGCCCAACACAGCAAAAACACTAGAAAACCAATAGCATGTAGAAGTCCAACAAGCTCAATGAGTGAAAACAATATCAAGAAAGACATAAAAAATGCCAGAAAATCCTCATACAATGTCTTTAATGGCACCATCTTGAGCCCAAAGAAATGATGGCACAATGAAATATAGAAATGTCAGCAAAGCACAAAAAAGGTATAAATGAAAATGCTACTACACTCAGAAATGACCAAATTTCCCAGAATTGAGGATTACAGGCACTAAGATCCAAGAAACATGGAGGGTCCCAGAAAAAATAGGCTCAACTAGGAAAATTCCAAGACATGCTGTCCCCAAAATAACAAAATTCAAAGACAGATGCAGAATACTGAAAAAAGCAAGATCAAAACTTGAACTTAATACAAAAGAAAACCCATACAATGTACAGCAGATCTATCAAATAAGACTTTGAGAGCCAGAAGAGGAGTATGGAGGGGTATAGTACAATATGAACACCTTCCTAAGAATATTCTATCCAGTTAAAATATCATTCAGATTTCGAAGGAATGATACAGAGCTTAATGGACAGGCAATAGATTAGAGAATTCATAACCTTGAAACCATCACAAAAGCTTACCTAAAAGGCAGGGCAAATCTCTCAACACGTGTCCCTGAGTATGGCACTCACTAACAGTACATGTGGTCACCCTCTATTAGATTATGAAAGGTATGTATACTCCCAACTTGCTAAGGGGTTTTATATTTTTCCAATAATGAATTAATGTCTTATTTTTATTGGTTAAAATCACTTAATAGATCATCACAAATTGACTTATCAATTTATTTTCTCATAATTTTATTCACCATTCTTTTAAGTTTTATTAGAGAAAGTAATATGAAATAAATTTGCTCTCTGCCTGCTAAGGGGACAGGCTGGAGGACAGGTAGGAAACCTAGGGACAATGATAGAGGGAAGAGGACACTGGCAGTTGAATTGCTCTGGAACATGGTATGCCTGAAGCATTTCTACTACGAACAATTTTGTAAATAACCATATCTTAATAAAAACTGAGAAGAAAAATCTCAATTCTAAGACAT
This sequence comes from Sorex araneus, assembly GCF_027595985.1. Taxonomy (NCBI): domain Eukaryota; kingdom Metazoa; phylum Chordata; class Mammalia; order Eulipotyphla; family Soricidae; genus Sorex; species Sorex araneus. Next base: position 1,575,779 of record NC_073311.1, on the reverse strand, counting down.
ATATATACATATATATATACACTCTATGTTTATTATTAACAAAGGCCAAGAGCTGAAAACAAGTGCTATTAATATTGTATGAAGATGATTTGATATATATATATACACACACACACAATGGAATAATCACTGTCATCACTGTCATCCCGTTGCTCATCTATTTGCTTGAGCAGTAACGTCTCCATTGTGAGACTTGTTACTGTTTTTGGCATATCGAATATGCCACGGGTAGCTTGCCAGGTTCTGACATGCGGGTAAGATACTCTTGGTAGCTTGTCGGGCTCTCCAAGAGGGATGGAGGAATATAACCTGGGTCGGTTACGTGCAAGGCAAAACACCCTACCTGCTGTGCTATCACTCCAGCCCACAATGGAATAATACCATTAAAATTTCTATAAAGAAAAATGAAATCCTGCCATTTGCAACAAAACAGATGGACCTACGGTGTATTAGGCTTAGTGACATAAACCAGGCAGAGAAAAAGAAATACCTTATTATTTTACTCATATGTAGTATATAAACAAAAATAATGCATGAACTAAGTAAAACAAAATTAACCTATCAACTCTAAGAAGACTAAATTAGTGCTCATTAGAAAGGAAGGCAAGAGGATTTTGAAATAGGTAAATTGGGTGGTCAAAATCTATAATAAAATTGGATTTCCAGCAGTGAACTTAATGTACTGTATTTTGGTTTCTTTTTCATGGGCACCTGAACTGTGCATGTTATAATGCAGTGTTACTTCAATTAAAGCAAAAAGGGTGAAAGGAAAACAGATTTAAGGAACAAATGAGAAAAACAGATATTTTTGTTTGTTTTTGTTTGGAAGTTACACCCAGTGGTGCTCCGGGGCCCACATAGCTCAATGCTTGGGAATTTCTCCTTGCGGTGCTAGAGGAACCATGAAGTGCCAGGGATCAAATGTAAATTTGATATGATCCTTATGTAAAGCATGAAATCAATCCTTGAGCTTTCTTTCCAACATTTAAAATTGACTTTCCCACTTACTTTGTGCACACTCAGTGGTTCTCATGGCTTATTCCCGACTCTCCACTCAGGGATCACTCCTGGTGGTATTTAAGAACTGTTGAGGATCAAACAGATTGGCTGGGTGCAAGTCAAGCACCTTTACCCTCATACTGTCTCTTGGTCACTACCAAAACTAACCAATAATGAAAAAATACAAACGACACAGTAAGGGAAATAATATAAGTTAGCTCAGACTTTTCTAGTAGAAGTGACTGAACATGTATTACACTTTTGAAAAGAAAGTCAATGATAGTTTAGTTGTAGGCATTAAAAAAGTTTGCTATACAACTTGATTCAATTGGGAATTTTGGAACTTTACTTAGAGAAATAATCTAAAATGAGGGAAAATATCATAAAATATGCTTACTTAATCATAGTGAATAGTAGCAAAAACCTGGAAGTCAACTGTATTTGCATCAATAAGGAAAAAGCTAGAACATTCATTTTATAGTCTAATGTACATCCATTAAAAACAATAATTAACTTCTCTCCTGGAAGGGAACATAACATGACACTCGTTATAACCATGCCGCCAGAACCCGTGCCAGGCTGTTTCACTCGGGGTGTGTGAGAGCCCTCCCCGCCCCAAGGGACCCAGCCTCTGCAGTCAAAAACGCCCAGAATTCAACCGTTGCCATGCTCATGGCTGCTCTTCACACACTCGGGCCAAGCCTCATCCACAAGTGAACCTACTCTTTTTTTTTTTTTTTTTTTTGCTTTTTGGGTCCCATCCAGCAATGCTCAGGGGTCATTCCTGGCTCTGCACTCAGGAATTACCCCTGGCCATGCTCAGGGGACCATATGGGATGCTGGGAATCGAACCTGGGTTGGCCGCATGCAAGGCAAACGCCCTGCCCTCTGTGCTATCACTCCAGCCCCAGACTTTTTTTTTTTTTTTTTTTTTGCTTTTTGGGTCACACCCAGCGATGTTCAGGGGTTACTCCTGGTTTTGCACTCAGGAATTACTCCTGGCAGTGCTTGGGGGACCATATGGGATGCCGGGGATCGAACCCGGGTCGGCCTCATGCAAAGCAAACGCCCTACCCGCTGTGCTATCGCTCCGGCCCCAGTGAACCTACTCTTGGACACTTCATTCCATACACCCTACCCATACTCTAAAATTGCCGTACCACATTTGATGGAATTCAAAATAGGAGGCAACCAATCTTAGGGGGAAATATATATGTATATATACATACATACATAGACTGGAGTGATAGCAGGACTGGATAGCACAGCAGGTAGGGCGTTTGCCTTGCACACAGCCGATCCGGGTTCGATTCCTCCATCCCTCTTGGAGAGCCCGGCAAGCTACCAAGAGTATCCACACTGCAGAGCCTGGCAAACTACCCATGGTGTACTCAATATGCCAAAAACAGTAACAACAAGTCTCCCAATGGAGACAAGCAAATCTATGAACAATGGGACGACAGTGCTACAGTGCTACCTACCTATATATATGTATATAAATGTATGTATATATGCACAACACAAGGCTCAGCCTCTAGCAACACCTTAGTTATCTCTTATAGAAGGGATTAATGGCTTCTGGGTGAAATACAACAATCTTTTCCCTCTTTCCTCTAAGGATACTTTTTGGTACCATTTTCTTTGGCTTTCATAACAAATTATGCAAAATATATTCTTTTGGTTCTGCTTTGGAGCAGGGATTGGGATTGGGGATGGAAACATCCAAAATATGGTAGTGGGAAGGTGTAATGGTGGTTGGATTGGTGTTTGAATATTAAATATAATGAAATATTGTGAACTACTTTATAAAATAAAAACTTATTAAACAATAAAAACAAAACCATTATTAGGGCCTGGAGAAATAGTACAGTGGGTAGGGTGCTTGCCTTCCATGTGGCCAACCTAGATTCAATCCTTGGCACCCAAGCCCACCATAAATGATTCCTTAGTATAGAGCCACGAGTAACTGCTGAGCACTACAGTGTGGCCCCAAAGCCAAACTAGATAAATAAAAGTGAAAAGGAGCTGGTAATAACCTCTTACTGCCTGTCAATTCCCTTTCTCTAGTCCTCAATTTTTAATTTGACTAATACTAGGCACTGGAACAAATACAATAACTATGCATTAAAATTATTATGATATTAAGCTCAAATATAGATTAAATTACATGGGCATGTTTATTTTTTTAAATGGCTTATAGAAATCACTGGTGAAACTCTATCTGAATTTAATTATTATGTTATTTGTTATGATTTCAGTACTTGTATTGATCTGTTTAAACTTTCTATTTTTTTAGGTTCATCTCACTTGTAATGGGATTATTCTAAAAATTTCTTCTTCTAGGTAATCCAATATTTTCTCATATATTCTCTTCTTACTATTTTTTCATGATCCTTTGTACTATGTGTAGTAACTTCACATCTTTAATTTCTGGTTTCTTTTACTTTCTGTTATTTATTTTATTTTGGTGAATTTAGTGAGAGGTTTATTAATCATATTGATCTCTTGAAAAAGCAGATCAGTATTTCGCTGATTTTTGTATCGCTTTTTTTTGTTATACTTCATTTATTTTCATTTAAAATGAAAGTAAATGAAACATCTTTTAGTCTTTCATCATTCCATATTATGGTAGCTTTGAGTCTTTTCCAAGTTCCCTTCATTAGTAAGTTCCCTTAATTTAGAACTTACTTATATTCCTAGTTTAAGTATTTTAACATTGAAGGATGTTAAATTTTGTCAAATGCCTTTTCTGCATTTATTCAATTGACCATATGACTTCCCTTTTAATGTGGTATCTTACATGTATATATTTACTTGTTCTGAACCAGCCCTTCATTCCTGTAATAAACCCCTCTAGCCATGGTGTATAAGCCTCTGTGTGCTGCTGGGTTAGGTTTGGTAGTGTTTGAGGGTTTTTTGTACCTATTTTTACAAGTCGGGAGAGCCTGGCAAGCTCCTCGTGGCATATTCATATGCCAAAACCAGTAACAATGAGGATCTCATTCCCCTGACCCTGGAGAGCCTCTAATGTGGCACCATTGGGAAGGATGAGTAAAGAGAGGCTGCTAAAATCTCAGACTGGGACGAATCGAGACATTGCTAGGCCCACTTGAGCAGATCGGCGATCAATGGGATGACAGTGGTACAGTAAATTTTATTTATTAATGATTCCAAATATTTCATTTGCTTTTAATAATTTTTTTCCTTCTGCTATTTTGGGTTCTGTTTGTTTCTGCAGGTTAGTTAATTTGAAACTATTCTTGCTGATTGATGTGGGTTTGTACTGCAGTGAACATCACTTTTAATATTGTTTCTGCTGCATCCCATAAGATCTGATATCTGCTTTTGTTTTTGCTGTTCTCTAGGTAACAGCTTTTTAATTTCTCCTTTGATTTTGTCAGACCCCAAAGTTGTTTAGAAACATGTTGTTTAGTTGCCATATGCTTGAGACTAATTTCCATTTTCTTGTTGTTAATTTCTTTCCTTTCATTTTTTAGTTTAAAAAAAAGTTGTTCCAGCTTGCTCTTCAGACCCTGAGCACCCCAGCCTCCCCCCCACACCCGACTGCCGCCCTAGTGGCCGGCACGCTGCCCCCAAGCACCGCAGCCGGTCTCTTTCCTGGCATAGGTGTGTGCTATTGTGAGAAAGGGGTGTGGCCTAATCGACAGGGGCGTGGCGTAGGCAAGTGGGCGTGGCCTCTTTTCAGGATGGCGACTGCATTAGCAGCTGCAGATGTTCTCCTAAGACCCATCAATATGTTATTTCATCTCAGCCTTCATTACTTATGTCATGTCCAAGAGTAACATCCTAGCCATCCATCAACAGTAGGAAAATAAAACACAAGACTTCACATAAGGATTAAAGGAACATCTGAGTGAGAGGCCATGTTCTAGAATGGGATAATAAAAAGGCAAACACCATTGACCGAGCCCATCCACAATCCTTTTTCACAACAAGAGGGAACAGGGATACTGATCTTCAAAATCCCTCTTCCATACCACCACAACAACATGAAGAAACAGCACAAATCCCCACCACAAGCGGAGGAAGATGAAAAGAGTCCAGAAACCTCAGTAGGTGTTTCCTACAAACTTCAGCTCTCTGATAAAGAATTCAGAGTTGAAATCCCCAAGACGTTCAATGAACTCAAAGGAAAGATAGACAACTTAAAGGAGGACCTGACAGAAACAGTACAAAAGACAGCTGAGAAAATATGGAAAGGAATGAGAGCAGAAATAAAAAACCTACAAAAAGAAATGAAGGATTCGGTAGATGCAATAAAAAACTCTGTGCTGCCCTCAACAATAGAATGACTGCAGCGGAAGACAGAATCAGTATGCTTGAAGATGAGCTGCAAGAAGCCTACAGGCAACAACAAACAATGGGAAGAGATCTCAGAATAGCTATAGGGAGACTCAGAGTCCTAGGGGATGACTTCAAGAGGACCAACATTAGAATCATTGGAGTACCAGAAGGACAGGGAACCAACTCCAAGAAAAAAGCCACAGTCAAACAAATCATTGCTGAAAAGTTCCCAGAGCTGGAGAATGCAGGCATCCAGATTCAAGGTGCCCAAAGGGTGTCAGCTAAAAGAGACATTAACAGAAAAAACACAAGACATATCATAGTTACAATGATGGACGTCATGGATAGAGACACAATACTGCAAGGAGTAAGGTTGAAGAAGGAAAGCACATACGAAGGAGCACCCCTTAGACTCACAGCAGACCTATCAGAGGAAACCCTCCAAGCCCAAAGGCAGTGGTGGGATATAGTGAAAAAACTCAATGAAATGAATGCTTCACCAAGAATACTTTATCCAGCTAAATTCTCATTCAAACTCGAAGGAATCATACACTATTTTGGGGATATACAACAGCTCAGGAACTTCATAGACTCAAAACCAAACTTAAAAGAAAAACTAAAGGGGCTATTGTAAGACAAGAACAACCCCTACAAGCACAACAAACCCTTACAGAAAGATGGTGCAAACTCCCATAACAATAATCTCTCTTGATGTCAATGGTCTAAATTCACCAATTAAGAGACACAGAGTGGCAAAATGGATTCAGAGACTGAACCCAACATTTTGCTGCCTGCAAGAAACATATCTGAATAACCAGAACAAACACAGACTCAAAGTCAAGGGATGGAAAACAATCCTACAAGCAAACAACTCTCTCATAAAAGCTGGGCTGGCCTTACTACTATTGGACAACATAGATTTCAGGTTGAAAAAGCTTAGAAAGGATAGAGAAGGCCATTTCTTATTAGTCAAGGGATATGTAAAGCAGGAAGATATCACACTCTTAAACGTGTACACACCCAATGAAGGACCAGCCAAATTCCTACAACTGCTAACAGACATTAAGAAGGACATCTCTAGGAACACAATAGTAATTGGGGACTTCAACACTGCCCTATCACCCCTGGATAGATCAAGAAGATTAAAACCCACCAGGGAAATACTGGCTTTGAAGGAAGAAATAGAAGAGATAGGGCTAATAGATCTATACAGGGCTTTATATCCCCCCAAAAGGAAATAAACATTCTTTTCCAGTGCACATGGAACGTTATCCAGAATAGACCATGTGCTGGGCCACAAAACATACATCAACAGATCAGGAAGATAGACATTGTTTTAGCTATCTTTTCAGACCATGATGCACTGAAGATAGAAGTTAATCACACACAGACACAGAAAACCAAATCAAACACCTGGAAATTAAACAACTCGATGTTGAACAATGAGTGATTATTGGAAGGAAATCAAGGAAGAAATCAAAAGGTACCTGGAAGCATGTGAGAATGAAGACACGAGCTACCAGAACCTGTGGGACGCAGCTAAAGCCTTGTTAAGGGGAAAATTTATAGCTCTGCAAGCATCCCTCAGGAAGGAAGAAAGGGCCCACATAAATAACTTGACTTCACAGCTTAAGATTTTAGAAAAGGACCAACAAAAGGAGCCCAAACCAGGCAGAAGAAAAGAGATAATAAAACTTAGGGCAGAAATCAACGACATGGAAAACTGAAAGACAATCCAAAAGATCAATGAAACCAAGAGCTGGTTCTTCGAGAAAGTAAACAAGATTGATAAACCATTACCAAGACTCACAAAGAAAGAGAGAGAGAGAACCCTTATAAATAGAATCAGAAAAGAAAAGGGGGACGTCATAACAGAAACCAAAGAAATTCAAAAGATTATCAGAGGCTACTTTGAAAAGCTGTATGCCACGAAAGAAGAGAACCTAGAAGAAATGGATAAATTCCTGGATTCCTATAATCTCCCAAGGCTGACCCAAGAAGACCAGGAATATCTGAACAGTCCTATTAATATCAAGGAAATGGAAACTGTAATCAAAAGTCTTCCCAAAAACAAAAGCCCAGGTCCAGATAGATTCACTAGCAAATTCTTCCAAACATTTAAAGAGGACCTGTTGCCAGTTCTTCTCAAGCTTTTCCAGGAAATTGAAAAAACAGAAACCCTCCCAAACAGTTTCTATGGGGCTCATATCTCCCTAATACCAAAACCAAAGACGCCACAATAAAAGAAAACTACAGGCCAAGATCCCTGATGAACACAGATGCAAAGATTCTCAACAAAATATTAGCAAATAGAATTCAACAACTCATAAAAAAGATCATACACCACAACCAAGTGGGATACATCCCGGGGATGCAAGGGTGGTTTAACATCTGGAAATCAGTCAACATAATTTATCATATCAACAAAAGAAAAAAATTAAAAACCATATAATCATATCAATAGATGCATAGAAAGCATTTGACAAGATTCAGCACCCGTTTATGATGAAAACTCTCGCCAAAATGGCAAGAATAATCCTTAATGGGGAAAAACTAAGAGCCTTCCCTCTGAGATCAGGGACGAGACAAGGATGCCCACTCTCTCCACTCCTGTTCAATATCGTACTGGAAGTATTTGCAACAGTTGTTAGGCAAGAAAAAGGCATTAAAGACATTCAGGAAAGGAAGAAATCAAACTCTCACTATTTGCAGACGATATGATACTATATTTAAAGAACCCTAAAACCTCTACCAAGAAACTCTTAGAAACAATAGACTTGTATAGAAAAGTTGCAGGCTATAAAATCAACACCCAAAAGTCCATGGCTTTCCTATATGCAAATAATGAGAGAGAAGAAAGCGACATGATAAAAGCAATCCCATTCACAATTGTTCCTCAAACGATCAAATACCTTGGAATCAACTTAACTAAGGAGCTAAAGGACTTGTATAATGAAAACTACAAAACGCTACTTCAAGAAATAAAAGAGGACATAAGGAAATGGAACGATATCCCCTGCTCACGGATTGGAAGAAGTAATATTATCAAAATGGCAATACTCCCCAAAGAATTGTACAAATTCAATGTGATCCCTATAAGGATACCCTTGGCATCCTTCAAAGAAATGGAGCAAGCACTCCTGAAATTAATATGGAACAATAGCACCCACGAAGAGCTAAATCAATTCTTGGGAAAAAGAAAATGGGAGGAATCAAACTCCCCAACTTCAAACTCTACTACAAAGCGGTAGTAATTAAAACAGGAACAAAGGCAGAGCTGCAGACCAATGGAACAGGGTTCCATATTCTGACACACTACCCCAAATATATGATCATCTAATCTTTGATAAGAGAGCAAGAAATGTGAAGTGGAGCAAGGAAAGCAAGTTTAACAAATTGTGCTGGCAAAACTGGACAGCTATATACAAAAAATGGCCTCAGATCTCTACCTATCACCATGTACAAAAGTCAGATCTAAACGGATTAAAGACCTCAACATCAGACCAGAATCCCTAAGGTACATTGAAGGTCGGCAAAACCCTCCAAGACATTGTAGCCAACGTTATCTTCAAAGCTGACACGCCACTGACCAAGCAAGTGAAAACAGAGATAAATAAACGGGACTACCCTAAACTAAGAAGCTTCTGCACCTCAAAAGATACAGTGACCAAAGTACAAAGACAGCCTACAGAATGGGAAAGGATATTTACCCAATACCCATCTGATAAGTGGTTGATATCAAAGATATACAAGGCACTGGTTGAACTCCACAAGAAGAAATCTGCTGACCCGATCAAAAAATGGGGTGATGGAATGAACAGAAACTTTCCCAAAGAAGTAATCCGAATGGCTGAGAGGCACATGAGAAAGTGCTCGACATCACTAATCATCAGGGAGATCTGCATCCTACCACTCTACTATTGTTCTGACCTCTCAAAACAACGAGATATCATCTCACACCACAGAGACTGGCCCACAACCAAAAGAACAAAAGCAACCAATGTTGGTGCCGATGTGGGGAGAAAGGGACTCTTCTTCACTGCTGGGGGGAATGCCGATTTGTTCAGCCGTTTTGGAAAACCATGTGGATGATTCTCAAAAAACTAGAAATTGACCTCCAATTTGACCCAGTAATACCACTCCTGGGAATATATCCCAGAGAGGTAAAAAGGTATAGTAGAAATGACATTTGCATTTCTATGTTCATTGCAGCACTGTTTACAGTAGCCACAATCTGGAAAAAAATGGAGTGCCCCAAAACAGATGACTGGTTAAAGAAACTTTGGTACATCTACACAATAAAATATTATGCAGCTGTTAGAAAATATGAAGTCATGAAATTTGCATATAAGTGGATCAACATGGAAAGAATCATGTTGAGTGAAATGAGTCAGAAAGAGACAGAGATAGAAAGATTGCACTCATATGTTGAATATAAAGTAGCAGAATGGTACAAGCTAGCAATGATCCAACTTCTGGCAGAAATTCCTCTTGACTTAGTTACTGAAATACTAAAATACAGAAATTCAAAACCTCGTGGCTGCTATGGTGGCCACAGGACCTCATATCTGTTCATTCTCAGCAATGGAAAACAAATTATCAAATGCTTCCTTTCCAGCATGTCCGACTTTGGGGGTGAAACTGCAGACAATAATAGTGAGTTTTTTGTTGAAATATTGAATGTAATCAAAGTAAAGAGAAAGTAATGTGAAATTTATCAGCTACACAGGCGGAGTGGGGGGTTGGTGGTAGGGGGCTGTGGGGGAGATTTACTGTGGTTCTGGTGGTGGAATATGTGCACTGGTGAAGGGATGGGTGTTTGAGCATTGTGTAACTGAGACTTAAGCCTGAAAGTTTTGTAACTTTCCACATGGTGATTCAATAAAAAAATTAAAAAGACAATTTTTTTTAAAGTTGTGTTTTTTGGTCCACATCTGTCAGTATTCAGGACTTACTCCTGGCTCTGCACTCAGGGATCATTAATGGTGGGTTCAGGGGACAATGTGGGGTGGTGGGGATCTAACCCTGATTGGCTGCTTGTTTTGTAAGCATCCTACCACTCTACTATTGTTCTGACCTCTCAGACTTCTGCCTCATTCATTGTCTACTTGTGTCATATTTCTCTGGGCACATTAATCATCCTCAACAGGGTTTATAGGACTGATTGATGCAGTTTATGTTTCATTATTTTCACTCATTGAGCTTTGGGGCTTCTATGTGCCCTCTGTTTTTGCTGTGCTCCTGTTGTGCTGATGGTGAATCTTTTCAGTTAACCATCTTAGGAGTTTCTGAGGGATTTTATTTGGTGTTGCTCTTTTTCTTCACTGTTCGACTTCACCCAATAGTAGTATGTAATGTGAGTAGCGTGAGCTGTGATGAGTAGAGCTGTTGTGTGGCTATGTGTGCAGAGGGACTGTGATGTGGTGCTGGGTCTGCTGAGAAGGTAGAGCTGGAGCATGGGAGCTGCTGAGACCCGGCCTGACGGAAGGAGACCTGTTTCAAGTTCTAAAAGGCCCTGGAGATGTCCAGCCAAAGATCAGTCTCACCTCGAAGACTGTGTAAGCAAGCAGAGGGTCTGAGATGTGGAAGTGCACCTACTCAGATGGTGGGGCAGAGGGTCTGGGGGGCTGCATCTACCCTGTGTCTTTTGATTGACCAATTCAGCCATTCACATAGAAGGTTATTGTTGGTACGTGGGACTTGTTACTGTCATTCTACATCTTATTTTATGGCAATTTCATTTCTTTCCATTCCACACCCCATCCTTTGTTTCTAGAATGTTACTTTTATTCAGGTACTAGGTCCTCATCAGTTAACTCTACAGATTCTGTCCTTTTCTCCCTCCTCTTTTGTTAGTTGTTCATATCACTGCTCTTTATGTTTCTGCTACTGTATCATGTGTTTTAATTACTTTTTTGTGTAAAAATTTTTTTCAACATTTCTTTTAGGTCAGGTGATGGTGAACTCTATTGTTAATGGAAAATCTTATAATTACTGTTACAGGGGCTGCAGATAGGCTAGCTGACAGAAACTTATGCCAGACTTGGTGCAATCAGGCAGTTCACCACCCCTGGTTTCTCAAGTTTCTCTTTCTCAAATGTGTTAGACCCACTGCCCTAGGTAAGATACCACAGCCAAGCACTGTAACAAGGATAGCAAGTGTTTCTTATATAAGGAAAATATAAAAGGGTTTGCACTTTACCCAGCAACATGTTCCCACTTGAAGGATCCTGGGCCCTTGTAAAACTTGCCTGAAGATTTGTATGGAAAAAAAGGGTATAAAAGCCATGTTTTTTCTATATTCTAGGCCCAGAGCATGAGATTTGACTTGCTTCTCTGGGTTTTTGCCAGTGATAAATAATTGCTGCTATTATTAATTTTTTCCCACGAGTGCCATTTGTTCCTTTTGGTTAAATCAGGCCACTTTCCATAATACTATTAGCTTTTGTTTTTCTGATACAGTCTTATTTATATATCATACTTAAAGATTTTTTTTCTGCTTACACGTCTGGATTATCAGGAGGAATTATGGGATTAGAGTTGCAAACCTGTTTCGAAGGGAAAGTGGTGTTGGAGATGGGGAGATATGGAATGAAGTGGTTGCCAGGGAAGGTGGAAGGGAAACAGTCCACAGGGAAAATTCTAACTGCATCTCTGCTCTCAGCACTAATCCTGACCTCTTCTTATGTCAAAAAAACAAACAAAATAACAGCAACAATAAAGCTGTAAACCAGTTGCTTTGCTATTTCCTAAAGGTGGAAGGAATTTGGCTGGTCCAGGTATTGCTAACATACAAATCCAGACTTAATTTTTCTGGGGTTGGTTTGTTTGTATTTGGTCCCAGAGTCCATTTTCTGCAAGCAGTTAAATATTTCACCCTGTCTGGAAACTGAACTATTATTTAAACAGTCTCTGTCCTTCTTGGTCTGCGGGGTCAAACTAACCAACAGTAATGATGGCTGGTATGCCCCATGACGTGCTGGGGGTGGAGTCTCTTTACAAATTGATTTCTCTCTTCATCTCATGCTGCAGTCACCAACTTTCAGATATCTGGGTTTGTGTGTCTCTCCATCAGACCAGGCTCTGAGCTAATTGTCTTTTCTACATTCTGTAGTTGCTCTCAGAGGTGTAGTTACCATCTCTGGGTTCCCATAGCAATCTGACACTATTTCTGCTGGGGCTCTGACTACTGCAAGAGAGTGACTTGTCTGACTGTCAACAACAGGAGCGCCAGCCTGAACTCTTGGAAGAGGAGACACGCAGACCTGTATGCTAATTGGTATTTATTGGGCAATAAGCCCTGATTAGCCCAACATATAATTGTTTATTAATTAAATTATAGAATATGCTCACACAATATTAAAACAGAATAAGTGAATAATCTTGGAAGAAAGGTGACAGAACTATGGCTTTGTGGCCAGGAGTTTTGTTAGGTGTCCATTGACAACTGGTTCTAGCCTGGACTATTATTGGAACCTAAGGAACATAGAACCTTCAGAGACTGCAAGCACTCAATCATGAATACTTAGGGAAGAATGAATAACAGTGAAAAAAAACTGAAGCAGTGATATGTGAATGAACACCAGGGAAAATATATGATTAATCTTCATTGAGGTTGGATCTCTACTAATCAGAAGAACAAATGTGTGTGTGTGTGTGTGTGTGTGTGAGAGAGAGAGAGAGAGAGACCAAGATGCTGATGAAACATGTCTAAAATAGTAATAGGGAAAGGTAAAATTCTATAAAATTCCATGGTGGGAATAAAGTTTAAAGGGAAGAGAGGAAAGGAGAAAATACTAGCTTAGGGTAGGAAAGATCAGTGCAGGAGAGTGGATTTCAGAAATCTGAAACTAGAGTCTCCTTGCCACTCTCTCTTTTAGAGAGATTGATACCCATGGACATCAGAAACTTGTCATTGTCCATTTCTCTCACTGCAGCTTTGTCTTCTCATGTTTTTCAAGTTCATAAAATAATTACCCTCCTCCCCCTCTTTTCAGATGGAACCAGCTTCCAAAGAGTGAACCTAAAATCCTTGAAAGGCTCTTAAAGTTTACTTATTTCATATTCCCACCCTAGGGCACTGGGATTTCCTTAAGAGTTCTTAAAAGAATCTCTTTCTATATCCCTAAAGGCCTTAGAGTAACATCCTTTCCCATATCACAGGTTTATAAGGTCTATAAGTGATATTCCTCTTATGAGATGATGTCTTTTCTTAAAGTTAGGTCCTTGCTGAATGTCCACTTACTTGGTCTGCAAGTGCATTCGTCAGAGACAGATATGGAGATGGGTATGTTGCAAAAATTTGAGCTGTTGCATTTTCTCCCTCGATGAGCAATTTTCCACCAGCAAAGGACATCAGTCCATCTATGGGAAGACAGAGCTCTGGCATGTTAGTGGGCTCTGGGCATGGATGAGACAGATTTATGTCAGGTTTGTGCCAAAAAACAACACTCAAACATACAGCTTCAAATCAACAGAGCCAGATAATTTGCCTCTTTTATTCATTTTACAAAGCCATTGTTTTAGATAGATGCAGGAAGATGCAGGAAGATCTCCAGAGAGCAGCTACAGATATAAGTCCTGCCTTGACTTGGTGGTTCCATTTAAGGGACCCAGATCCTTAGCCATTGGATCCTGGGAATAAATCTTTTGGGATAATTCTTGGAATTTTTAAAAGAGAATCTTGGTGCTGAAGAGATAATAGAGCTTAATCATTTGACTTGCATGTGGGTTCCCAGCTCAGTTCCTAGAACCACCTAAGAAACCCTGACTTTTGCCAGAAGTGAGCTCTAAGCAGAGAATTAGTAGTAAACCCTGAGCATCACAGGTGTATCTCAAAGAACAAGAACAAAAAAAAGGAGGAGTTTAGACCTACTTTAGGAAGAATTCATAATTTTATGAGTCTTCACAGCAACCCCTAGTATAAGCCCCAAATTTGAAGGTGCTAAGGGGAAGTTAGAAAGCACTTAGAGCTTAGAGCAAGGGAAAAGCAGGCCCACCTTGGCCAGAGCAGACCAGGGCACTCATGACACAGTGGCCAGTTGCCTGATTTCTTGTCTGGTCTAGACCTAAACATTGGTATTTTAGAATCTGCCTCTTAGAAGGACTCTCTATGGGAGAGTTTCCTTTTCTAAAATTTGGCTCATAATTAAAGTCCCCTAGTTGGGTTAGACAGAAGGTGCTTTGATGGCCACTAGATTTGTATAATTCCGCTCCCCCCTTTTTTCTTTTGGTGGAAGGGTATTGAAAGTCAACTAGTTCCCAGCTCCTTAAATTGTGGGCTGCAATCCCATATAGAATATGGGAATCATAAACAATCTTAACATTTGGCTCCAGGACCAGAGAGAGAACTCAACATCTGAGCACGTGCTTTGTGTGTAGAAGACCCAGGTCTCATCCTCATCACTTTCTGGTTCCTTGAGCATAATCAGGAGCAACTTCCTGGAAGACTTCCCGAGAGAGACACCTGAACACAGATCTGGAGTAGCTCCTGAGCACTTCTGGGTATGGCTCCCAAAATGAATTGTCTTAAAATAAGTTTATGATTTGTTTGACATGGATACCTGTTTTTATGTATCTCTATATATCTATGGTTGCATACAGGTGGAGAAATTGTAAAAGTTCTCTGATATAAAGGCATTATAAATGGACAAAGTTTAAGAAATCCCTATCTAGTTCAATTTACTCACTTTCCAGAGAGGAACACAAAGTCATATGACTTATTTAAGTCACACAGCAACTCACTGACCCAGCACAAAACTCTATGCTGATCAGAACTGCTCTACCAGGACTGGTACAGTGAGAAAGCTTGGCTGTTAAAACAGAAGGCAAATGAGCTGCCCATTAGCTCTTTCTTCTGCTAAGCTTTTGCCTGCAGACTGCTCAGGATTCCTTCTTTAAATCCTCATTTATCACAACTTTACCAATGCCAGTGCCCCCTCTGCACACCACTTCAGAGAAAGGTGTGGAGAAACATAGACTCACTGCTTAGTTTGTGCATGCAGAGCACTGCAGCTTGGCTGGACCCGAATAGAGGCTGCCTTTAAGATCTTCCCACATCTACCCCCACTCTTTCTTACCCTACTCCAAACCCCACCCCAACTGTGTTTAAGCTATGGTCATTTTCACAAAGAATTTGCTTTACTTCTAGCAAGGTTGGCCATTTTTTCCTACTTAGAACTGTCAGAACTTTTTTTCAATTGTAAACTGCTTCTAATCTTGCCTCCTCTCATTTCTTGCAATCAAATCATTCTACTTTCCCATTATTCCCACCTCAATTCTAACCCCTGGACTTCAGACCTTGCTCACCATAATAAATGCCAAAGAGGGTGGCAGCCCCTACAAAGGCTCCCAGGAACTGGGCTCCTACATAAAAGGGCAATTTGTACCATTTCATTCGTCCAAAGAGACACATTGCAAAAGACACAGCTGGATTGATGTGGCCACCTGTAAGGAAGATAAGACAGGAATGTCAGAGTGTGGCCAAGGAGAATTCATGATGAAAAGAATCTTATCTAAATACCTCAGGTTGAACTCACCAAACTTGGTTATCTAGGTAGAGAACTGTATCTCAAGAGAAAGTTGGCGTGTGTGTGTGTGTGTGTGTGTAGGAAAGGAGAATTAATATGCCATGGGATAATTTAACATTGTTTAAGAATTCTAGCTTTCTGCAAATGACACATAGAGAAAAAGTTTTATGCTCAAATAGTTCTCATCCTTCTATTCATTTATCAACCCTCTGGGCTTTATAAATGAATAAAGCAATAGCCCCAATGAGATTATTGCAAACTGCTAACTCTACTGCTTTTTAAAAACTCAGAATACTTACACAATGTACTGAAAGGTTTTTGTCTGTTCTTAGAAACTCTCCTGTCCATGTCCAGAGATTGCAAAAGCCATTGCTACCTCTGTAAGGGCAAATGACCCTTGTTTCTCACTACGCTCTCAACAAGAGAAGATGCTCCACTGATTCCGAGGTGGCACAGTCAATCTGAGTGGATTTTGCTCAGGTATTCTGCATGAACAATACATTTTCTCACATACAGGAAAGTAGTAACACATGCATTAGCCCCATCTCAATCGTGGCAAGAGAGACCAGCCACCCGAACTCTCATCTAGCCATAAGATCTAATAGAGGGTCTCTTCTATTCTGGATCAGCAATTTCCCCAACACTTTACTACCTTAACCTAGTAGTACTGGCAGTGCTATTAGTAACCTTCTCCCAGTACTAGTAGTAAGTAGTACTAGTAGCAATACTTACTTTGATAGTAACAATGGCAACCCTCATATGAGATGGCTGCTATTCCAGTTTACATGAAAGGAAACCCCTCAGTCTTCAGGATCAAAGCAACATTTATTAAGATTACCTGGTTAGAAAACAGGGGTTAGGAGGACTGGTCAATTGTTGGAACTAACCACAAGAGTGTGGGGGGCTGAGGATAGGTAAGATATAGAAGAGACCAGTATGACAATAGTAGCTGGGGATGATCATGCTGGATAAGATCTGAGGGTTAAAAGTAGGTAAAGAGATATTCGTGATAACTTTCAGTATCAGTATTGCAAACCACAATGCCACAAAGGACAGAGAGAGAGAGAGGTGCCGTCCATAGAGGCACATGGGGTGGGGGTTGTGGGGTTGTGGGAGGGAAACTGGGCACACTGGTCCTGGGAAAGGTACACTGGTGGAGGGATTGGTGTTGGAATACTGTATGACTGAAATTCAATCATGAACAGCGTTGTAAGGGTTTATTTCACAGTGACTCGATAAAAAAGTTTTTTAAAAAAGATTGTCTGGTTAATTAATAATACTAGGATTACAAAAGATGTTTGTCTACACTTGGCGCCTATACCTTTTCTAGGCCTTCTTCACCATATCTTTGGAAGATTCTCTTCCTTTGAGGGAAGGGAGAATAAAGAATTTCAAAATCAACGTCTTGAGCTTGGGGGCTCACTCTGGGATGAAGGATGTTCACTGGGAAAGAACAAATGAAATTTGTGTGAAAATGGGTCCCTGGTCCTGTGCCTTGTAGAAATATGGGATTTCAGACTCTAAAGTATGGTGTAGATGAGCTTATTGGCACTTGACTATTTGACTCACACAGTTGCAGAGGAGCTTGTTTGTGAAAACCTTTCCCCCATGGAGAAAGAAGTGTTCCTCAGGGCTCACAGGAGGTAGCTCTGCTGCCAACAAAACTAGTGCTGTTTTTCTTCACCTATTCATGCCACTCAGGGGCTAATGTAAGCAAGACAAAGCCAATGTTTCAAAGCGGAGACCTGTTATCTGAAGCATATAAACACAGCAATTGTTTTTATTTTTAGTTATTTACTTTTTTGGGTGACCTTTGGGATACACCTGAGTAGTACTCAGGGATCTGTGCTTAGGAATCAGTCCTGCTCAGGCCTAGGGACCATATAGGATGATAGAGATCAACAAGGGTTGGTCGCATGCAAGGCACCGCTGTAGTAGCACTCCAGCCCTTGTTTTAAATTCATTTAAAAATGTTTTAAATTATTTTTATTTTTTAATATATCTCTGTGAGGTACAGTTACAGAATTTACTCAAATTCCAGTAAACCTATTACTTTATATTCCACAGGTGAGTGCAATCTTTCTATGTATCTCCCTCTCTTTCTGACTGATTTCACTTAACATGATACTTCCATGTTGATCCATTTATATGAAAATTTCATTACTTCATCTTTTCTAACATCTGTATAGTATTCCATTGTGTAAAGATACTAAAGTTTCTTTAACCAATCATCTGTTCTTGGGCACTCGAGATTTTTCCAGATTTTGGCTATTGTAAACAGTGCAGCAATTAACATACAAATGCAGGTGTCATTTCTACTATACTCTTCTGCCTTTCCAGGATATATTCCCAAAAGTGGTATAGCTGGGTCAAATAGGATCTCAGTTTCTAATTTTTTGAGAATAGTCCATACTGTTTTGCAAAGGGCTGAACCAGTCAGCATTCCCACCAGCAGTAAAGGAGACTCCCTTTCTCCCCACATCTGCGTCAGCACCGGTTGCTTTTGTTCTTTTGGATGTGGGCCAGTCTTTGTGGTGTAAGATGATATCTCATAGTTGTTTTGATCTGCATCTCCCTGATGATTAGTGATGAAGAGCGTTTTTTCATGTGCCTTTTGGCCATTCAGATATATTCTTTGAGAGAGTTTCTGTTCATTTCATTGCCCTATCTTCTGATGGGGTTGGATGTTTTCTTCTTGTAGAGTTCGATCATTGCCTTGTATAACCTTGATATCAACCCCTTATCCAATGGGTATTGGGTAAATATCCTTTCCCATTCTGCTGACTATCATTGTATTTTGGTCACTGTTTCTTTTGAGGTGCAGAAGATTTTTTTCATTTTGCTTTTTGTGTCACACCTGGCGATGCACAGGGGTTACTTCTGGCTCTTCACTCAGGAATTACTCCTGGCGGTGCTCAGGGGACCATATGGGATGCTGGGAATCGAATCTGGGTCGGCTGCGTGCAAGGCAAACGCCCTACCCGCTGTGCTATTGCTCCAGCCCCTGAGGTGCAGAAGATTCTTAGTTTAAGATCTTTTAAGCAAATTTTTAGCTAATTTAACAAATTAACCACTTGGTAATCTCTGTTTCCACTTGCTTGGACAGTGGTGTGTCATCTTTGAAGATATCTTTAGTTTCAATGTTGTGGACGGCTTTGCCAACCTTGTTTTCAGTGTATTTTATGGATTCTGGTCTGATGTTGAGGTCTTTAACCCATTTTGATCTGATTTTTGTACATGGTGTTAGGTAGAGATCTGAGCCCATTTTTCACATGTAGCTGTCCAATTTTTCCAGCACCATTTGTTAAAGAGGTTTTCCTGCTCCACTTCACGTTTCTTGCTCCCTTATCAAAGATTAGATGATCATATATTTGAGGGTGTGTATAGGATACACAACCCTGTTCCATTGGTCTGCAGCTCTGCCTTTGTTCCAGCACCATGCTGTTTTAATTATTACTGCTTTGTAGTAGAGTTTGAGGTTGGGGAAGGCGATGCCTCCCATCTTCTTTTTCCCCAGAATTTCTTTAGCTATTCATGGGGGTTTGTTGCTCCATATGAATTTCAGGAATGTTTGATCCACTTCTTTGAAAAATGTCATGGGTATCCTTATAAGGATCACATTGAATCTGTACAATGCTTTGAGGAGTATTGCCATTTTAACAATGTTAATTTGCCCAGTCCATGAGCAAGTGATATGTTTTAATTTTCTTGTGTCCTCTTTTATTTCGTGAAGTAGCGTTTTGCAGTTTTCTTTGCACAAGTCCTTTACCTCCTTAGTCAAGCTGATTCCAAGGTACTTGACTTTCTGAGGCATGATTGTGAGTGAATGGGATTGAATTTTTTCATGTCACTTTCTTCTCTCTCATTATTTGAGTATAGGAAAGCCATGGACGTTTGGGTATTGATTTTATAGTCTGCAACTTTGCTATACAAATCTATTGTTTCTAGGACTTTCTTGGTAGAGGCCTTAGGGTTCTCTAAGTATAGTATCATATCATCTGTGAATAGTGAGAGCTCGATTTCTTCCTTTCCTACCTGAATGCCCTTAATATATTTTTCTTGCCTAATTGCTATTGCAAGCACTTCCAGTATTATGTTGAACAGAAGTGGAGAGAGTGAGCATCCTTGTCTCATCCCTGATCTTAGAGGGAAGGCTCTTAGTTTTTCTCCATTGAGGATTATGCTTGCCATAGGCTTGTGGTAGATGGCTTTGACTATATTGACGAAATTTCATTCGATACCCATTTTGGCGAGAGTTTTCATCATAATCGGGTGCTGAATCTTGTCAAATGCTTTCTCTGCATCTATTGATATGATTATATGTTTTTTATCTTTTCTTTTGTTGATATGATGGATTATGTTGATTAATTTCCAGATGGCAAATCATCCTTGCATCTTCGGGATGAATCCTGCTTGGTCACAGTGTATGATCTTTTTGATGAATTGTTGAATTCTATTTGCTAATATTTTGTTGAAAATCTTTGCATCCAACACATCCAAAAGAACAAAAGCAACCGCTGTTGGAGAGGATGTGGGGAGAAAGGGACCCTTCTTCACTGCTGGTGGGAATGCCGACTGGTTCAGCCCTTCTGGAAAACAATTTGGACGACTCTCAAAAAATTAGATATTGAATTCCCATTTGACCCAGCAATACCACTGCTGGGAATATATCCCAGAGAGGCAAAAAAGTACAATTGAAACAACATCTGCACATGTATGTTCATCGCAGCACTGTTTACAATAGCCAGAATCTGGAAAAAACCCGAATGCCCCAGAACGGATGACTGGTTGAGCAAACTTTGGTACATCTATACAATGGAATACTATGCAGCTGTTAGAAAAAAGGAGGTCAAGAATTTTGTAGTTAAGTGGATGGGCATGAAAAGTTTCATGCTGAGTGAAATGAGTCAGAAAGAGAGAGACAGACATAGAAAGATTGCACTCATCTATGGTATATAGAATAACAGAGTGGGAGACTAACACCCAAGAACTGTAGAAATAAGTACCAGGAGGTTGACTCCATGGCTTCGAGGCTGGCCTCACGTTCCGGGGAAAGGTCAACTCAGAGAAGCGATCACCAACTACATTGTAGTCGAAGGCCATGTGGGGGAAGGGAGTTGCGGGCTGAATGAGGGCTAGAGACTGAGCACAGCGGCCACTCAACACCTTTATTGCAAACCACAACAGCTAATTAGAGAGAGAGAACAGAAGGGAATGCCTTGCCACAGTGGCAGGGTGGGGTTGGGGGGAAATGGGATTGGGGAGGGTGGGAGGGACACTGGGTTTACGGGTGGTGGAGAATGGGCACTGGTGAAGGGATGGGCTCCCAAACTTTGTATGAGGGAAGTATAAGCACAAAAGTGTATAAATCTGTAACTGTACCCTCACGGTGATTCTCTAATTAAAAAAAAAAAAAAAGAAAATCTTTGCATCCATGCTCATCAGGGATATTGGCTTATAGTTTTCTTTTTTTGTGGGGTCTTTGTTTGCTTTTGGTATTTGGGCGATATGAGCCTCATAGAAACTGTTTGGGAGAGCTTCTTTTTCTTCACTTTTCTGGAAAAGCTTGAGAAGAACTGGAAATAGGTTCTCTTTAAATGTTTGAAAAAATTCGCTAGTGAATCCATTTGGACCTGAGCTTTTATTTTTGGGAAGACTTTTGATTAAAGTTTCAATTTCCTTGATATTAATGAATCTATTCAGGTATTCTAGGTCTTTTTGATTCAGCCTTGGGAGATAATAGGAATCTAGGAATTTATCCATTTCTTCTACGTTCTTTTGTTTCATGACATATAGACTTTCAAAGTAGTCTCTGATGATGTTTTGAATTTCTTTGGTTTCTGTTGTGATGTTGCCCTTTTCATTTCTGATTTTGTTTATTAGGGTTCTCTCTCTTTCTTTTTGAGTCTTGCTAGTGGTTTATCAGTCTTGTTTATTTTATCAAAGAATCAGCCCTTGGGACTTACAAACTTATGTTTAAATCATATAATGATCGAGTACTCATCCCTCCACCAGTGCCCATTCTCCACCACCAATGATCCCAGTATCCCTCCCACCACCACCACCACTACCCTGTCTCCACCCCACCCCGCCTCTCTGGCAGGCATTTCCCTTTCGGTCTCTCTCTCTTTTTGTGTGTTGTGGTTTGCAATACAGGTATTAAGTGGGCATCATGATCGGTCTATAGTCTACTTTCAGCACATATCTTCCATCCCTAGCGAGCCCTCCAAGCATCCCTTACTTGGTATTCCCTTTTCTATCTAAGCTGCCTTTTCCCCCATCATGTGAGGCCAGCTTACAAGGCATGGAGAAATCTTCCTGGTCCTTATCTCTACTATCCTTGGATGTTCGTCTCCCATTATGTTACTTTATATTCCACAGATGAGTGCAATCTACCTATGTCTGTCCCTCTCTTTCTGATTCGTTTCACTTAGCATGATGATTTCCATGTTTATCCACTTATATGCAATTTTATGACTTAATCTTTTCTAACAGCTACATAGTATTCCATTGTGTAGATGTACCAAAGTTTTTGTAGTCAATCATCTGTTCTCGGGCACTCGGTTTTTTCCAGATTCTGGCTATTGTAACTAGTGCTGCAATGAACATATAAGTGTATATGTCATTTCTACTATACTTTTTATCATCTCTGGGATATATTCCCTGAAGTGGTATTGCTGGGTCAAATGGGAGCTCAATTTCTAATTTTTTATATAAATTTATTTATTAAATCACTGTGAGAGCAGTTACAAAGCTTTTGGATTTAAGTCTCAGTCATACAGTGATGAAACACGGGTCTCTTCATCAGCGCATATTTTCCACCACCAAAAACCCAGTATAACCTCCATCCCACACCCTGCCCCTTCCTGTGTGGCAGATGATTTTCACATAACTTTAACTCTACTTTGATTACATTCAATATTTCAACACCAGACCCACCATTATTTTTTTTTGACTGGTAAAATTCAAATTTATTGAATCACTCTCTCTGTCTCTCCCTTTTTGGCATTGCAGACCCACCATTATTATTTGAGATTTTACCCCAACACTCAGATCTGCCAAAAAGGCAACATTGGACTGTTTGTTTTCTATTGATGATTGTGAATAGCATGTGATGTCATGTGGCTATGTGATTTGGGAGTTCTGAAATTTTAATAATTTAATCAGGAGGGATTTCTTCCAGAAGCCGGTTGGTTCAAAGATTTGTTTCTGAGTCTCTGGGATCATGTCCGTTAAGCAACTTGATAGGGAGTCAGAGAGGCTCGTGGGTGGCGACTCAGGATCTAGTTGGGGCGGGGGAGGAAAGGGCCTGCTCCACTCCCATCCCGTGAGGCCCCAAGTGTCTTGTCACTGCGGGCCCATACCTGTCTGTCCATTGGCTTCTGAAAGATGGCCGTCACTGAGCCGCCTGAGGGAAAAGGCAGTGCGATGGCACCCTTTCCCACCTAGGGTGGCCCAGGGCTGGTAACCTAATGCAGAGTCCGGACGCATTTCTGCCAAAAGCCACTGGGTTCTGAGACTTGTTTCTGAGTCTCTGGGATCATGGCTGTTAAGTGACTTGATCAGGATCCAGAGAGGCTGTTTGTGGGCGGCGACTCCAATTTCTAATTTTTTGAGGAATGTCCATACTGTTTTCCAAAAGGGCTGAACCAGACAGCATTTCCACCAGCAGTAGAGTCCCTTTCTCCCCACATCCATGCCAACACCGGTTGCTTTTCTTCTTTTAGATGTGTGCCAGTCTCTGTTTTGTGAGATGGTATCTCATTGTGGTTTTGATCTGCATCTCCCTGATGATTAGTGATAAAGAGCATTTTTTCATGTGCCTTTTGGCCATTCGAATTTCTTTTTTTGAGAAAGTTTCTGTTCATTTCATCGCTGCATTTTCTGATGGCATTGGGTGTTTTCTTCTTGTAGAGTTCAACCAGTGCCTTGTATATCCTTGATATCAACCCCTTATCAGATGGGTATTGGGTAAATATCCTTTCCCATTCTGTAGACTGTCTTTGTATTCTAGTCACTGTTTCTTTTGAGGTACAGAAACTTCTTATTTTAAGATAGTCCCATTTGTTTATCTCTGTTTCTACTTGCTTGGTCAGTGGTGTGTCATCTTTGAAGATACCTTTAGCTTCAATGTAGCAGAGGGTTTTGCCAACCTTGTCTTCAATGTACCCAGTGGATTCTGGTCTGATGTTGAGGTCTTTAATCCATTTTGATCTGACTTTTGTACATGGTGTTAGGTAGAGGCCTTGTTTTAAATTCTTATTTAAAACGTTTTTAGTTGACTGATATTTTGTTAATTACAATACATGTTAATGATGGTTTTCTGTAAACTAATTCCAACATGGGGTTATTCATGCTTTCAGGAATTCTTCTGGCAAGTTTGCAGGCCTGTTTGGGATACCTGAGATAGAATCCAGGTAGGCTGTGTGCAAGGCAGGAGCCCTATCTGATATATTATTGTTCCTCTCTCCTCTAGTTGGATATTTGGGTTCAGCTCCAGACTAGAGGAGTTCAGCTGCAAGGACAGCTACAAACAGAGTGGGAAGAACAGAGCAGAGCCCAGGGCTCTGGAAACTTCCTGAAGCTGCCCCCAAACCATGTTCCTGAAGACTCTGGGGAATAGTCCCTGGCCAGCTACTGTCACACCACACGGGAGGTGAATCCTGTGGGTAAAAATAGGAGCCCCAAGAAATCACTGCCGGGGCCCAGGGAGATGAACTCTGAATCTCACCTCCCTCCCAGTACCTCATGGCCCCCTGAACTCAATCAGGAGTGGCCTCTGAACACCACTAGATGTGGCCCTCAAACAGAAAGAAGAATCAAATGAGGAAATAAAAAAGACAGGAAAATACTTTCTAATGTGCCCACAGTGAGTTGGCTGTCAGGAAGCTGGGTTTGTGTTTCTTAGCACCCTGAAGCAGGTGACCCAATTGGTGATGCCAAACACTTAGTAGGGGCTGAAGTGTGAGGACTGATGAGAATCAGAAGGCTTTGGCTAGGTACCAGACCACAGATCTGTGAGGAGGCCAGAGAGGGTCTGTCTGGGCGTGGCCCTGGGAGTGGGGTGCAGAGCATGGAGGAAAATGTAGAGGTGAGCGTCATCAGCTTACCAAGGACACAGCAGAACTGCCAAGTAGAAAGAACAGGAGCACCGGAAGCAGAGGGTAGCTGTCAGGCTGCAGCTTCACCAAGGGCCAGATGGGTAGATTATTCCCATCGAGTGCCCAGAGCAGGGACTGGGTCACCTGCCAAGAAGGGTGTCTAATGGGAGTGGGGTGAGCCTTCTCTGACTGTCCAGAACAGATCCCTTCTGCCCCCACCCACAGGTGAATCTGGAACCAAGATAACATTTGTTACTGGCTTTTCCCTATCAATTCTCATTTCTTGTAAAATGCTATGTCAAGAGCAGACTATGTCAAGTCTGGCTACAGGTGGTAATGAGTGGCTTCATGGGGGACTTTGCACAATAACACCTTGTTTGTCAAGTTCAACTGGGAGAAAGGCCAAGCAGTGTGACCAGTGTCGCGCTGAGCAGCCAGGGGACCCTGGTTGCATTTGTAAGTCTGCTAGGGGTCAGCAGACTTGTCTGCCAGCTGCAGTGGGTATGAAAAAGTCATTCACTCACACATATCCATCCACAAGCTACCACCTCCATCCACAAACCCACATCCAGTACACAACACACACAGCATACAGATTACACATACACACCAACAATCACAATCATGATCACGAAATCCAGTTATTCATCGATTTCTCGAGCAGGCTCAGTAACCTCTCATTTCATCCTTTCCCTGAGATCTTAGAAGTCTCTCTTGACTTGGCCCTCCCAACGATGTCACACTGGTGGCTCTTTCAGGGTCAGGGGAATGAGATCCAGCTTGTTACTGGATTTAGCATATGAATACACCATGGGAAGCTTGCAAGGCTGTCCCATGTGGGCAGGAAACTCTCAGAAGCTTTCCAGTTTCTCCCAAGGGAGAAGTAAGTTACAAGATATCGCGCTCTGAGAGCTTGCTTTTTAGTCTTTCTCTGGATGTTGGCCGTTGATGGGATTACACACACCTGAGTTCCTCTGCCGGTAGCTAGGTTCCGGTGGTCTTCAGCTGCTGAGAGCTTTGCTCGAGGTGGGGAGGGAAGCTGGAGCCCAACCGCTCGGAGGGGCCCCAGGGAAGACAGCCAGGCTTGCGGGCAAGAGACTCTCTGCTACACACCAACACCAGACCCATATCAACCCCCTCCCCACCACACACACACACACACACACACACACACACACACACACACACACATGCCTGCCCTTTACTCTGCAGTGTGACCTCCTTGAGTGGGAGTTACTTGCTGGCCAGCAGCTGTGGTCTACACACTCCCCAGTGCTGGGTTCCCAGTATGTCCTCAGTTCCTGGCCCTCCCGGACTGAGGAGGTGATCTATAGCATAAGCAGTCCCTGTGCTTCTGGTCGTGTTCCCCTGAGCTGAAGGTCTGAACACGATCTGGGTGCTGCTTGCGAAGACTCCAGGCCACTCCAACTCTTTTTTTTTGGTCTTCCTGTTGGCCCCTCCCCCTTTCCCCTCTAAGAGGACCACCAGAATTCCCAAGCATCTAAGTGGAACTCAAACACACGTGGCAAAGAGAGTGGGGGAGGATAGTAACTACTTTGGTGGGTCAGGTGCCATGCATTCTAAGCAAACATCAGGCATTGATCAAATAGACAAAACGTGTCTCCCTATAAACTAACTGTGAATGTACCCACACTTATGTGACTGGGTTTGCAGAAAGTACAGTGTGGAGATGAAGGGGGGTATGTAGTGCATCAGAGCAGCCTGTAGACCTGTCATAACCGAGTTGTGCTGTGTCTGGGGTCAACACTGCCCCATTAGCAGGTCCAGATTCACTCAGCAGGATCCCGCAGGGCTGGCATCACAGGAAGGACTCAATAGGAAGTTTGAACAGTACTTCTGTTCCTGCCCCAGAGACAGGAATCTGGAACCTGAGTGCTCTAAAATCTAAGTCTGACTGTGATATGAGAGGGTTCTAGCTGACAAATGGCCATTCCAGTTGGCTCCCAGGGAGTCTAAGCATCATTCTTCACAACCCCAATGGCAGTGACTTCACCAGAGCAGTGCACTGAGTCCTCTAGGCACCTTCCAATGGGACCGGCAGGAAGCTTGAGTAGTAACTGACCAAAATTTTGTTGTCATGCAAACCTGGACCAGACCTTTGTTCTGCCTCTCACCAGCTATGGCACTTTCACAATTTACTTAATCCCCTGGAGTTCTGGTTTCTTGAAGAATGGAAAAAGCAACACTCTTCTCAAAGTACAGCTGCAGAGAAAGGAACTGGTATGTTGCACCCAGCCCTGTGCCCCGCTCGCAGTGCTTCCTCGGTTCCTTCCTTCTCTGAGTGCTCTGAGCGTTCAGAGCAGATTCTGAAAGCGCCCAGGTGCCCTTGGCAACTTGATCGTGACTAGTCCAGTCTTAAGTGCCTGGTAAGTGTTAACCATCATAGTTCCATTTTGCTCCTAAACCCCTGAGAATGGCTTCTAATTGGCCCACCCTTAAGGAAAGAATTGGACCAGGACTTTCTGGGTCAAAACTGCTTTTCCAAAAAAGCACCAGAGACCTAGATTTTCTCATCACTATAATGGAAGTGTTGGGACTTGCCTCAGTTGAAGACTCTTTACTAAGCCAGTCACAGGTTAGTGGGAAGTGACTTTCAGGTGTGGAGTAAAGCATGTCAAAGAGTGTGTTTACAGATGAAGAATATGACACAGTCGCCAGTTTTGAGTTTCAAGTTCTCACTTTCCTCTTGCTAAATGTTGCATTTATACAGGTCAGTTATTATTTGCTGCTAATTTATACTTCGCCATCTATAAAGTTAGAATTAAGGGACTGAAGAGATAGAACAGAGGCTAAGGTGCTTGTCTTGCATGCAGTCGCAGCCATGACAGTGGTTTGGATCCTGGCACCATATATGGTCTCTCGAGCATTACCAGGTGTGTACTCTGACAGAAAGCCATAACTGGGCTCCTGAGCAAACAATCAGGTGTGAAACACATAGCCCCCCCATTCCCCTGCCAAATGACTCAAATTTATATTATTTTAGGATTGTCAACATCTAAGTGAATGAAAGCACACCAAACAGCCAACATTGTGTTAGCCCATCAGAGCCACGGTGTTGAGAGCAGTTATTATTTTTTCATTACTTACCAGAGACACCTCCAGTCACATAAATCGCCATCACAACTGCCATTGCAAAGCCAATGTTAATAGTGACAACTCCCCCTCCTTGTCCTCGACTGAGGACAGCTTGGGCAACAGAGCCACATCCAAGAACCTGGGAGGAGAGGAAATTGAAGTGTAACTGGAGACTGTCATATAAAAGCCTCTGCAATGAGAAGTACTTTCACTTTTTAAAACATTTTTATTTTTATTTAAGCACTGCAGTTTACTTTTAATGATTTTTAAAATAATTAATGATTTAATTAATGATTTAATTAGTTTAATTAAATTTTAGTAAATTGTTTGCAAATAGAAATGTATCTATTTGTAGTATCAGTTGTAGAGATCAAGTGATGGGATGGTTGGGTGGGGGCCCTCTTTCTATTTGCAGTCTTGTTTCCTTCTAGAACAGCAAAAACTACACTCTCTAGGATGTCCCTCAGTGCACTAATGAGATTAATCCCCATTGACCTATAGATCTAATCATGTCCCAAAAGTTTTAGCTCTTTTTTTTTCTTTTTGGGTCACACCTGGCAATGCACAGGGGTTACTCTTGTCTATGCACTCAGGAATTACTCCAGGCAGTGATCAGGGGACCATATGGGATGCTGGAATTTGAACTCATGTCGGCCGCGTGCAAGACAAACACTCTACCTGCTGTGCTATCGCTTCAGTCCCAGTATTAGCTCTTAATGCCATCACTTCAGTCTCTGGGTTTCCATAAAATGAATCTTGAGGTCACACAAACAATAGGATACTAACATCATATATCTCCTTCAAAAACATAGGCTCTGTATTTTCATTGAACAACCAAATAAAACCATCTAATCAAGGTTCAATAAGGGAATGAAGTGAGGGAGACTTACTGAAAAGGATGGAGTCATCACATACCAGTTTGGTAGGAAAACACGACCCCAAATGATCACCATGTGACTCTTTAAAGAGCTAGTGTAGGGCCAGAGCAATATTATAGTGGACAGGGCATTTTCCTTCAAGGTGTAGACCTGAGTTCGATCCTTGCATCCCATATGAGCCCCAAGCATTGCCAGGAATAATTCTTGAATGCAGAGCAAGGAACAACACCAAAACCAAACAAACAAATAAAACAAATAATCAAAAACCAGCTAGTGTAGTCTCAGAGGAGTGCATCTGTGACTGTAGAATCATTAGATTACCGGAATTTACATGTTGTGTCTGTCAGACTTCTTCAAGAACACTAATTTCACACTGTGTTTCATGACTACAGAAGAGCAACCAACGTAAGGGGGAGGTCAGCCATAAGTGAGAGATACTGCTAAGGGCACATGAGGGAAGGTTTCAGGATAAATACATTTATGACTACAACCAGTTGTTGTGTCTTGTCATGAAAGGATGAGAAGAAAGGTCTATAACTGAGATATGAGATGGTGCTCATAAAGAACATCACTGTATCACTGTTACTGTCATCCTGTTGCTCATTGATTTGCTTGAGTGGGCACCAGTAATGTCTCCACTGTGAGTCTTGTTGTTACTGTTTTTGACATATTGAATATGCCACGGGTAGCTTGCCAGGTTCTGCCGTGCAGGTCAGTAGCTTGCCAGGCTCTCCAAGAGGGATGGAAGAATTGAACCTGGGTTGGCCATGTGCAAGGCTAACGCCCTACCCACTGTGCTATCACTCCAGCCCCATAAAGAACATACTGATAGAAATTAATCAATTCTCAATATCGTTCCTGGGAATCAATATAGTTTACAAATAAGGGCCATTTAATACAGATGAGACACATATGTATTTCTGAAGGAAGAGATTCCCCCTTTAGAGCTCAGCAGATCAATTTACCTGAGGCGTTGGGTTTGATACCTGGCACTGGGGTGTGAAGGGGGCAGAGAAAGAGTGCCTAAGAGATGGTACGGGATTGAGGCATTTGTCTTGTATACAATTAATCTCGGGTTAATCCCCAGCACCTCCAGGAATGGCCCCTGAGCACGTAGTGTGGACCAACACTCTTCCCCCAAAGATTAACAAAGAAAGAAAGAGTACAGATTTGGTCCTGGAGAGCCAGTATCAAGGTCCAGCCCATGCTCTGTGCTCTGGAGGCCAGTTTTATCCCAGCATTGCATGACCCACAGTGTACTGCCAGGAACACCCTCTGGAGCACCATGCCTGAAGTATTTCCCAGGCACCACCTTGTGTACATAACCCCCTTCCTCAAAAAACAAAACAAAACAAAAGCTCCTCATCAGTCCTCCATTCTGAGATATGTTAATTTGTTTTATTTTTGCTATTAGGCAGAGAGAGAAGAGGAAAGGCTTGTAAACTGTCACAATAGACAAGACAGACTTGGGCTTTGATAACAGAGCTGGTTTCAGATGCCACTGTACTAAATAAATTCTCAGCAGGAACATATTCCCTCGTTCCTCTTCAAATAACTCCATGGGTATGCATTTTTAAATAACTATTTAATTTAATTTTTATCTTAGTCACCATGATTTATAATTTTATAGTGCTGTCAGACTGGAGTGATAGGACAGCGGGTAGAACGTTTGCCTTGTATACCGCTGACACAGGTTCGATTCCTCCGCCCCTCTCGGAGAGTCTGGCAAGCTACCGAGAGTATCTTGCCCACATGGCAGAACCTGGCAAGCTACCTGTGGTGTATTCTATATGCCAAAAACAGTAGTAAGTCTCACAATGGAGACGTTACTGGTGCCCGCTTGAGCAAATCGATGAATAATGGGACAGTGCTACAATGCTAATGCTGTTAACTTTAGGGTATCATGTACATAACATTTCAGCACCACATCTGCCACCACTATTCCAGGGTCCCTCTCTCATGCCCTGCCTCCCACTCCCATTACTACCCACTACCCACCTCTCGGTGCCCCAATAAGTTGCACTCTTTAGACAAGTTTTTGATTCTGTTGCTTTTGTTTTCTTTCTCTGGGTTTTATATATCTCTTGTCAGAGATCATTCTATACATCTCTTTCTCATGGATAACTTTATTCATCACGATATACTCCAGTTCTCTCTATATAGAGACAAATTGCACAATTTTAGTTTTTCTTATGCCCTAGTATCATTTCAATGTGTCTCATATATAGATATGTAAAGATGTGTGTATATGTGATATATATTATTTTCTTTATCCAGTCATCTTCTCTTGAATGCTTGGGTTGTTTACAGGTTTTGCAATTAATATCACTGTATCGCTGTCATCCCTTTGTTCATCAATTTGCTCGAGTGAGTGCCAGTAACATCTCCATTCCTCCCTGTTGCATGCTAGTTTGGCCTGATGGCAACTGGGGGCTCTTTCAGGGTAATGGGAATGAGGACCATCGTTGTTATTGTTTTTGGCATATTGAGTACACCACTGGTAGCTTGCCAGGCTCTACTATGCGGGTGGGATAATCTCAGTAGCTTGATGGGCTCTCTGAGTGGGACCAAGGCTTTTGGGGCGGCCTCTATTCGCCTTTATAGGTGTTCTCAGTCTACCGAATGTAAGCTTTTGGTCAACTGGCATGTTGTAACTATCTGCACACTGACAAACACGCACCTGCCTGGGTCTCTGGGCAGCACCTGGGACATCTACGGCCTCAAGTTGATCTCCTTGAGGATGATGGAGTGAGCCCAGAGGTTGTTGAGCAGCTGGCAGAGGAGGGCCCTATCGAGGAGGGTCTGTGCCAGGTGGAAAACCTGTGCCGAGTCCCAGGTCACTCGGTGTTTGGCTGATAGCACCTCACAATGAATGAGCCACTGCGTGCACTGCTGCCATGGCTCTATGTCCGACGGTGCTGTGACTCAGCCCAGCCAGAGCAGGTGGTGATGCTATGCCATTTTGTCCGAATCTTGCAAAACAGCCAGTGAAGTCCATCAGGAATCACGTGTAGAGTTCCAGCAGGGATCACGCATAGAGTTACATGCATGGCATTTTGAGCTGCGCCTTGTCTAAAATGAGATGGTAAGCTGGGTTTGGGAGAGTGTGAGGGGTTCAGAGCGTGATGGCCGATAGCTCCATCTTGCAATTAATATAGGCGTACTAATGTCTTTTCTGAATAGATTTTTGGAACCTTGGGGTTATATCCAGAAGTGTGATTGTTGGGCCTATAAAAGTGCAATTCTTAGTTTTTGAGTAATGTCCATATTGTTTTGAAAAAAAAAAAGAATGAAACAATTGATATCTCCACCAGCAGTAGATGAGGGTTTCTTTTCCTCCACATCCATGCCAATACTGATTATTTTTGTTCTTTGTGATGTAAGGTAATATCTCATTGCTGTTTTGATCTGCATTTCCTTGACGACTAGTGATGCAACTCATTTATCCATATACTTCTTGGCCATTGGAATGTCTCTTTTGAGAAGTTTTGTATTAATATATTCTCCCCATTTTTGATGGGGTCGACTTTTTAAATTTTTCTTATTACAGTTAACCAATGGACTGGAGCAATAGCACTGTGGGTAAGGTGTTTGCCTTGCATGCAGCGGATCTGGGTTTGATTCCTCCATCCCTCTTGGAGAACCTGGCAAGCTACTGAGAGTATCCCGTCCACACAGCAGAGCCTGGCAAACTACCCGTGGAGTATTTGATAGGCCAAAAACCATAACAACAAGTCTCACAATGGAGACGTTACTGGTGCCTGCTTGAACAAATTGAGGAACGGGACAACAGTGCTACAGTGTTACAATTATCTAATGCTTTATATATTTTGGATACTAGATTCTTTTTGTCAGATGAGTGGTGAGCAAATATTTTGTCCCTGTATATGAATTATCTTTATTCTGATCATCATTTGTTTTGTGGTACAGAAGTTTCTTAGTTTGATGTAGTCCTATTTGCCTAACTTCCATTTGCTTTACCATTGGCATTGAATCATTGATTCTGCCTATGTTCTCCTAATATAATTGATGGATTCAGGTCTGAAATCTAGATCTTTAATCCAAACTGTGCACTGCAGGAAAAGAACAGAAGGGGAAACCAACAATGTAGGGACTTTAGCTCTTCTCAGCAGAAATCGCTTCTCAGGAGATGTCAGTTTATATTTACAGCATTACATCATGTTTAACTGCTGAGCGACAGCACAGCAGGTAGGGCATTTGTCTTGCTCGTGGCTAATCCGGGTTTGATTCCTCTGTCCCTCTCGGAGAGCCTGACAAGCTACTGAGAGTATCCTGCCTGCACGGCAGAGCCTGACAAGCTACCAGACATTACTGGTGCCCGCTCAAGCAAATAGATAAACAGCAGGACAATAGTGCTGCTATGGTACAACAGTGCTACAGTTATGGTGTAATCAGAAATGAGGAAGACAATAGATTGCCTATTAATATCTGCTTTGCCTGATGCGCACACAAGAATTTTCAAAACTATGGAAGCAGATCTTGGCTATTCAGTGTATCATGGGAATTTGTCACTCACTCTGGGTTCCTGCATGACAGTACTCAGTGTAATTTTCTTCTCTTCAAAAATGTGAAAGATGTTCTTACTGGTTTTATTGACAAAGATTTTCCCATCCAAATCTTGCCTTAAGAAATTATCAGAGCAGTGTCATCTCAGAGAAAAAGACACCGCCCTCATATCCACCCTATCAATTTGGGGGATTCCCTGTAAAGTTTTATTGGTTCTATTACTCAATCTTCTCACCAAACTACTCTTCTCCAAAATGCAGTTGTACTCTCTATACTATATATGATTTTTTTAAGTGCATTTTTTTTTGCTTTTCAGGTCACACCCAGCGATGCACAGGGGTTACTCCTGGCTCTACACTCAGGAATTACTCCTGGCTGTTCTGCGGGACCATATGGGATGCTGGGAATCGAACCTGGGTCGACCGCGTGCAAAGCAAATGCCCTATCCGCTGTGCTATTGCTCCAGGCTCTAATGTGTATGTTCTTGATTTTACATTTAGAAATAAATCTCTAAGATTATTTTTCATGCCAACAGCCAAAAATATGCTATTCTGTTTTTGTTGCATTCTGTTCTCATGGGTGTGGTTTCCTAAACCTACCTCTCAAACCTGTGCAGGCCTCTGCAGAACTTCAAGGTGATATTTTTAACCTGCTCGGATCCATTGTCTTCTCAGCTGCTTTCTCCAGTGTGAAAGAGAACAATAAAGAACTATGTAGGGGTGGAAGTATACTACACAGTCATGGGACCAATACTGGGGTCCTTCATTGGGAGCTGTGCACCCAATCTCCATGTTATTCTTTTATTTCTATTACAACTGCTTTATCAAATAGCCTCTCTTCTGATCGGATCAGCACACCAATTCACCCTTCCATAATGAGTGCTACCTTTGACTTGATACCACACTTGATACTCAATGACAATTCAGAATATCATGTGTATCATGTTCCAGTGATCCTGTTCTGTGTAACTTCCTTCCCTCACTTTATTATTATTAGGGTAGGGACACTAGAAGACACCCAACAGTGTGCAGGGGCTGCTCTGGAGATCAGGTATCCTGCTGCCTGCACAATAGCCCTTTGAGATATCTCCCCTCCCAAACTTCTTGATTTCATACAAGAAGGGGTTTTTTTTTCTTTTTGCTTGAAAATCTGTTAGGAAAAGTTTGGCAGGGTATATCATTTCTGTTTCATCTGTGTTGGACAGCACTGGGTTGTCTTTGCTGCTCCCGCAGGGAGCTTAAGTCTATTGAGCCACTCCCACAACAGAGCAACTGAGGCACAACTAATAATCCTATATTATTTTTATCTTTCCTTTGCATCATTTGTATGGTTTATTTAGCAATGTCCTTTTTGTATAGACATAGGAAGATAATTGATGCTATCTATGTAACATGGGAGTTAATTGACTCCAAAATAATATTTACTCCTAGGCATCCATGTTTACTTGAATTAAGCCTCAGTTGCCCTTAGTTCCTAGCACTCCAAGAGCAGGGTCTTGACAAAGGACTGATGGATCAAGGGCAAGCTGTGAGCTACCCTGGCATCGAAATGGGCCAGGCCAAGCACCATAATACCTTAACATAAGTTAAGAGCACGGTCATGGACAAACTCTGTCATGACCCAAAAGAGGTAACAGAATAAGGACCCTGCTGGGGTTAGGAAGACTAACCTGGCCTGAGGACTGCGGTCTGGAATATATAGTGAGATGTCCTCAGGAAGAACCAAACTTTAAGCTTGATATATCTCTTATTGTGCTCATACAAATGACGTTGCTAGAAATATTAGAAGTAAATTTACTACAACTATTTAAGTGATGGGACTCCGTGTCAGGCTGTCTGCACTTGGGGCACCCCAGAGGGGGACAGGTGATAGCCCTCCCCACCCCAAGGGACCCAGCCCTGGCAGCCGACCTCCACTACCCCACCACTTCCATACTCCAGGCTGCTTTCCACATGCTTGGGCTGAGTCTCACGCGTAAGTGAAGTCCCACAGAACCCAGGTAATGTGGAACTTTGTGATCTTGGACTCTGGGCTCAACAGGACCCAGGATCAGAGATTCTCTGCCTGCTTCCCCCAATCTCCAGTGATCTGGGGATCACACCCATAAGCCACTTCCTGCTGGTGCCAGATAATCTCCTCATTGACCACCCTCCAGAACTCACTGCAGCTTCTCACGGAAGGGAACATAAAATGAGGCCCCCATAACCATGCCACGGGACTCTGTGCCAGGCTGTCTCCACTTGGGTGCCCCAGAGGGGGGGTGAAAGACCTCCCCACTCCAAGGGACCCAGCCTCAGCAGCCGACCTCCACTACCCAACTGCTGCCATGCTCCAGGCCACTTTCCACATGCTCAGGCCGAGCCTTACACATGAGTGAACTGCATGGACTGCACGGACACATCATCATAGAGGGAAATAAATATATATGCCTCTCTGAGAGCCCAGCAAGCTACTGAGAGTATCCTGTCCATATGGAAGAGCCAGGCAAGCTCCCTGTGGTGTGTTGATATGCCAAATACAGTAACAAAGACAGTTCTCATTCCTCTGACCCTGAAAAGAGCCTCCAATCATTGGGAAAGATGAGTAAGGAATGGCTGCTAAAATCTCAGTGTTGGGACAAATGAAGACATTACTGGTGCCCACTTAAGTAAATTGATGAACAACAGGATGACATTGATACAGTGATTTAAGTGGATTACTAGCTGAGGAAAAAAGAAAGCAATGCACCCTGAATGGAATCCTGCCCTTGAGCGGATCTCCTAGTAATCTGGAGTAATCTCCTTAGATGAGATTTTGTCCTTGAGTTAATCTCCTGGATTACCTTTCTTTGTTGATTCAACCCCACCTTTGTATCCCCACCCTACATGATTTCTATATAAACTATGCTGAAAGGGGCCGGGGTGGGGGGGTCAGAAACTTAGTTAGAGGTTAGAGGCTAGAAAGGTCAGGTCGGATGGTTACAAGGTCCTCACAATCACAGGGTTAGAAGAAGTCAGAAGAAGAAGAGACCAGAGACTGAAGAAGAAGACAGTGGCGGCAGACTAGAGAGCAGGAGAGACAGAGACAGAGAGAGCGAGACAGAGCACCATGGCATGGACAGAAGGCAGAGGACTTAAGAGCACAACACCAAGGAAGTTAGGAAAAGACAGACTATGGAGACTGGAGAGGAGAGACTGAGACTGGAAATGAAGACCAGAGGAGAGATATAGAGACAAGAGTCAGAGACTACAGAGACAGATAAAAGAGAGCACAGCAGCACAGATAGAAGCAGAGCACAAAGGAAGAAGAAGATAAAAAGAGAGCACGGCAGTGAAGAGAAGACAAGAAGATGAGAAGGAAAACTGAGACTTTAGAGACTTTGAGGTCCGTGAGAAGACTATGATGATGGAGCTCTGATGACTGAGACTACAGCTGTAACGACAATCATGACTGCCCCATAAAGGAGAGATGGGATGACGTCCATTGCCCGTCCTTCGCCCATTGTTTCGGAAGAACCTGGGGAGGCCGCTCCTGGTTCACTGACCGCCACCTCTGTGGCCTGCATGCGGGTCTGCTTTTGCAACAGCCCACTGTTCCTTACTTCTTAAGTATCACATGTTGAGTTGTGAGGTGTGAAAACTCAACAATTCTGCCAAAGATGATGTCTCAAAGTTGGAATTAGGGGGCAGAGAGACAGTGCAACAGGTAAGGCACTTGTTTTGCATGAGGCCAGATTGGGTT
This sequence comes from Sorex araneus, assembly GCF_027595985.1. Classification (NCBI taxonomy): domain Eukaryota; kingdom Metazoa; phylum Chordata; class Mammalia; order Eulipotyphla; family Soricidae; genus Sorex; species Sorex araneus. The sequence goes on along the minus strand of NC_073311.1, from coordinate 1,538,624 downwards.
TGATCCCTTGTATTCCCATGAGCACCACCAGGAGTGATCTCTGAGAGCAGAGCCAGGAGTAAGCCCTGCTGGCTCTCAGTTAGGTCCTTAACAAGGGTATTGGTCAAGACACTTACAAATGGCTTTTTGACTTATCCTGGATTCTTCAAGTATAGTACATATATCCCCAAGATAAGCAACCTTTAGATTTCAGAGCCTGTGCTATTGAAGACTACACAGTTTTCTCATCTGTGACACTATGTTGAATACTGGTTTGACAGCATACAACTGGATTTAATATTAGCATTCTTTTTCATAGTAAATAGATACCTTCCTGGGATGCATTATGTTTTTCTTGGGATAGGATACTTATTAACTCCTTGGACAGATTCCTCTATAGGTTTTTGTTGTTCAGTGGTGGGGAAAGCTGGAGTCTTCTTTTCTACAACTGCATTTCATTAGCTTCCAGACCCAGTCTTGGGAAAATGAAGAAGCCTCATTTGTGAACCAGTTATTCCTTGGAACACAAAAGAGAAAGAACATAAGGATCTTCCTGAGTTTGCTTCTCCTGGATGACTAATCTCTGAGGTTCTTCAGATTCACAGTGATTACTTTCTGCCTAATAGGTTTTAGGTTATCAGCATTCCCCTTTTAAATGGAGCCCTAAAATGGATGCAATCCTCCCTTATTTATGCATCAAGTTATTATGTGTCAGATAATTAGACATCTGCTTGTTGTTATTCTGCCCCGTAGATGGACATTTAGCCACGGATGCCATTTACCTCTTCATAGATTTATGCCCAACTTTTCACATATCTATTTTCCAAATTTTAAAGACATTTGTGATTATGTATCAAACTTCTTTATCCCTGTAACAGCATCTAGTATATAGGAGGCAATTACAAAATAGATCCCAGGGATTAGAGCAATAGTACAATGGGTAGAGTACTTGACTTGCACACAGCCCACATGGGTTCAATCCCTGGCACCCCATTTATTCCTCACTAGTACCACCAGGAGTGATCACTGAGCCCTTAGTGTAGAACCAGGAGTAAACCCTGGCACTGCTGGGTGAAGTCCAAAAATGAAAGGAAAAAGACTCAAACGACCAAGTAAACAAAACCCAAAAAAATAGATCCTTGATGTTATTGTCAGGTATGAGACTTGAGGATGTACAACGGGCCATGTTACTTCCCAGTCTTAGGTTGTGCAGCTACTATTAAAGGAGATTAACACCTTCCAGACTTGGTTTATAGGGTTGTTGGAGAAGATCCAGATGGGACAACATTCATGAAGATACTACTTAAGCAGCAAAGAAGAATACTGGGTGTGACGTATTACTGGCTTTGGTAAATGCTCAAAATACAGAATATATGAAACAAAAGAGTTCATGAGCAGAAACACAACTTAATGCCTGTCAAATAAAACAGGGAAGAAAATACATCCATGACAGAATTTAGAAATAGCTATTGTTTATTTTTTTCTTTTTGGTTTTTGAATCACACTCCACTATGTTCAGGAATAATTCCTTGCAAGTACTTGAAGGACCATATCTGTTGCCAGAGATCAAATGCAGATTGACTGCATGTAAGGATTCAGTGCACCTCCTTGGAGATTAAATTAGGAGTCAGTAGAGCAGAGCTGGTGGGTGAGTCAAAATGATGATGGCTCTATACATTCTCAATTAAGAAGTGTATACCTACTTAATAAAAAGTTTTACTATCATGTTCTATGTATGACAAGAATGGGAGGATGAGATTCAATGATATGGAAAGAAAAATAGTTGAAAAGCAGAATCCCTTTGAAAGAGTGAGTTTCCTTGGCCATTTCCAGTCATGCAGATCAGACATTATTCCTCCCCCTTGGTCACCTATAACTGAATTTCACTGAACTTCCTAAAGTTGCCATGAAGGGTTCCCATCTTTAGCAACATTCTCTCAGTCACCATACAAATGAAAGTTAACTGATGTTTTGTCTCCTGCCTGCTCCATTGAGCAGAAAATGCCTGAACAAGCACCTGGACATAAATCTCAGTGTGCCTCTGGTATGTGTCTCCTGAACAGGTATCACTGTCTGGGAAGACAAGTGTAACTGCCCCGTGTTGCTGTGCATGAATGTTCTGCACCAATCAGGCTGGTGTCTTCATCGCTTTCAGCACTTGAGCTTATTCTTATGATGCTCATTCTCTCCTCTGCACACCTGCTTACACTCTTTCAACAAGAAGGCCCTTTTCTTGTGCTTTTCCCAGAACAACCTAATGGATTCTTGACACTGATCTACAATCCTCCCTTCTATGTGGTTCTTTCTCTGGCAACGTCAGCCCTCTAAGGTCTCATTGACTTCTATCACATACTCTTATTTCATCTCATCTTGTTCTGTCTTGTTTTGTGAAACCCTCCTTAGTCTAAGCTATTTATCAGGGCAGTTGTTCTTTTGCATATCTCATCAAATCTTTTTTGGTTAAAATATTAAATTTAGAGGCCAAAGAGAGAGTACAGAGATGAAAACACAATTGCCTTTCATGTGACTGACTCTGGTTTGATCCTTGTACAGCATGGCTCCTTGAACACCAACAGAGGTGATTCCTAAGCCCAAATCCAGGAGCAATGCTGAGCATTGCCAGGTGAGACTCAAGTCCTCCTCCAAAATAAGGTATTCAGTGTTCAAATCACACGTGTTTTTTTAAAGCTGTATTTTTTCAAGAGAAAATGAGGGAAGGAAGTGAAAACTGGGAGGTGTAACTTCTACAAATATTTATTGGAAACACAAGGAAGTTCCAGCTAAGCCATAAGGGATGACCTGATGCCTGGATACAAAAAAACATTGTGAATAGGTGACTACCATGAATCAAAATACTGGGAGTGAGAGAAAATAATTAGGACACAGATTTTCTCAAATTTAAACATACGATACTCCTTTAACATGTAAGCTATCATGTTCCTAGTACAGTGAACAGAGTATTAGACACTCAGTGACTGCATACAGAGTTTCTTGCCCCAGCACCTGGCTGTCTTTACCAGGGCCTCTTGGAGGGGGCAGGTTGAGTTTCACTCCCCGCCCTGAGCAGAGCCCCTGCAGCCAAAGACCTTTGGAGCCCAGCCACAGCCATGCTCAAGGTCCCTCTCCACATATTCAGACAAGCCTCACACATGAAGGAACCGGCAGAGGAATCCAGGTATGTGGAACCTGGGGCTGAGATCTCCAAGGCTGCTCAAATCGGGGCTGGGCCTCTTCCTCCCAGACGCCACATTTTCCAGTCGCTAGGCGGTCACACCCAGGGACTGCCCCGACGCCGTGTAATCCCACCAATGACCAACATCCAGAGACTATAAAACCAAGCTCCTGGAAGTGTGGGGCAGCAAAGATGTTGCATGACATCTTATAGCTTAGTTCTCCTCTTGGAGAACCTGGCAAGCTACTGAGAGGTTCCTGCCTGCATAGGAACCTGGCAAGCTCCCCATGGCATATTTATATGCCAAAATAAGTAACAATGATGGGTCTCAAAAAAAAAAGAAAAAAAATGATGGGTCTCATTCCCCTGACCCTGAGAGAGCCTCCAATGTGGCACCATTGGAACGAACGTGTAAAGAGAGGTTTCTGAAATCTCAGGGCTAGGATGAATTACTGAGACCGCTCGAGAAAATTGATGATCAACAGGATGATGATGATGATGGTGATAATGATAATGATGATGATGATGATGACTGCATGTTTAGTCAGTATGTAAAAATATAACTCTTACAGAAAAGAATTTATGAAAGTTTAAAATTCCCTTAGTCAATTTTTTTTGCCAATTCATGCAACCATGGCCACGGCCAACCTGTGGACCCTGCAATTGTTGCAAGAGGTCTGCTATTCCTTGTACAAGGACATCAAGCATTATTCAAAGAGGTAAAGCTCAGTATGCCTTGCAGTCATTGTTTATGATACAGTAATTTCAGAATTAGCAGAGTGAAAAAATAGCTATAATCCTATAAATTCTTGAAATATTTTCAAAATTAAAAGGAACAGATTGAATGATTTTTTTCTACTTTAAAAATTTTTATTTTAGGGCCTCCCGGGGTCCCCTGGTTCCCATGCAGCCACCCAGGCTTCAGTTGTCCAGCCACCCCACCTGCGTCCCGTGACCCAGCCTGCCCGCCTGGCTCCCTAATATGGGCCCTTTTTTCAGGTAATTGGACCAGACCACTCCCCAGTCATACCTCCCCGGGTCCCCCTGGTTCCCACGTGGCCGCTCGGGTTTTGTCATCCAGCAGCCGCCAGGCCCCGTCTCCAGTGACCCCGCCAAGAAGAAACTGGGGGCGTGGCCTATATCGCAGGGGGTGTGGCCTCAAAAGGGGCGTGGCCTCCTGCAGGAGCAGCTGCCGTTATTATTTTTTACCTTAGCATAATAGGTATAGTCTTTTTCTTTGAAAATCACTTTAGCCATCTCAATCACTTATGCAAAATAGTCCATTAGCTTAGTTTAACTTTATAAAAACTATCAGCGAATAAAAGAAGCTTGGCAAAACCTTCGTAAAGAGAACATAGCGTTAAGCCTTCATTAGAGGCCCACATCAATCAGGAAGAGCGCCTGAGTATAAGGAAGAACTCTAGAATAGGAACAAGGCTGCCATCAGCAATAGCACAACCAGAGCCCCTCCCTTCCAGCAAGAGGGAATAGGAATAAACAACTACAAAGTTCCAACTCTATACTTCCATAACAATATGAAGAAGCAGCGAAGATTCCCCTCCACGAAGAGAGGGAGAAGAAAAGATTCCAGAAACCTCAACAGGGGCTACTCACATCTACGACCTCTCAGATAAAGAATTCAGAGAGGAAATTTTGAGGAGAGTCTACATACTCCAAGCAACCATGGAACAGACATCCAATAAATTAAGGGAAGATATGAATGAAGCACTGGAACTGTCTACCAAAAAAATGCAGGACAAAATGAGAGCAGAAATTTCAAAGCTACAAACAGAAGTCACACAGATAAAGGAATCGGTAGATGAATGAAAAATCTCAGTAGATGCCCTCAACAATACAATGACTACAGCCAAAGACAGAATCAACTACCTTGAAGATGAGCTGCAGAAAGCATACAGACAACAACAAATAATGGCAAAAGATCTCAAAATGGCTATAGAGTGAATCAGAGTCCTTGGGGATGACTTCAAGAGGAACAACATAAGAGTCATTGGAGTACCAGAAGGACAGGGAAGTAACCCAATGAAAAACACACAGTCAAAGACATCATTGCTAAGAAATTCCCAGAGCTGGAGGAGGCAGGCATCCAGATCCAAGGAGTCTGAAGAGTACCAGCAAAAAGAGACCCAAATAAAAAGACTCCAAGGCATATCATAGTCAGAATGATGGATGCTATGGATAGAGACACAATTCTGCAAGCAGCAAGGTCAAAGAAGGAAGTAACATACAAAGGAGCACCCTTCAGATTTATAGTAGACCTGTCAGAGGAAACCCTCCGAGCCCAAAGACAATGGTGGGACATAGTGAAAAAACTCAACAAAATGGACGGCTTACCAAGAATACTTTATCCGGCTAAACGCTCACTCAAACTCGAAGGAACCATACACTATTTCTCGGATAAACAACAGCTCGGGAACTTCATAGACTCAAAACCAAACTTAAAAGAAGGTCTAAAGGGGCTATTGTAAGACAAGAAGGAACCCCATAAGAACAACAAACCCCACAGAAAGATGACACAAAACCCCATCAGAATAATCTCTCTCAATGTCAACAGCCTAAATGCACCTATCAAGAGACACAGAGGGGCAAAATGGATCCGGAAATTAAACTAAACATTCTGCTGCCTGGAAGAAACACACCTGAACAATCAGAGTAAATACAGACTCAAAGTCAAAGGATGGAAAACAATCCTGCAAACAACTCCCTAAAAAAGCTGGAGTGGCCATCCTAGTATCCAACAACATAGATTTCAGGTTGAAAAAGATTAGAAGGGACAGTGAAGGTCATTTTCTATTTATCAAGGGATATGTACAACAGGAGGAAATCACACTCTTAAACTTATACTTACCTAACGTATGACGGGCTAAATATTTAAAAGAACTCCTAACAGACTTTGAAGAGGACATCACTATCAGCACAATAGTAGTCGGAGACTTAAATACCACCTTATCACCTCTGGATAGATCGACAAGAACAAAACTCAGCAAGGAAACACTGACTATGAAAGAACAAATTGAAGAGAGAGGCCTAATAGAATTATACAGGGCTTTACACCCCAAAAAGAAAGAATAAATATTCTTTTCCAGTGCACACGGAACATTTTCTAAAATAGACCATGTTCTGGGCCCAAGAACATATCTCAATAGAATCTGAAAATAGAAATTGTATCGACCATCTTTTCAGACCACGATGCGCTGAAGATAGAAGCTAAGCACACACAGACACGGAGACAAAATCAAACACCTGGAAATTAAACGACTCAATGTTGAACAATGAGTTGGTCAGGAAGGAAATCAGGGAAGAAATCAAAAGATACTTAGAAACAAATGAGAATGAAGACACGAGCTACCAAAACATATGGGACACAGCTGAAGCCGTGTTAAGGGGAAAATTTATAGCTCTCCAAGCATTCCTCAGGAAGGAAGAAAGAGACACATAGATAGATTGACTTCACGACTCAAAACCTTAGAAAAGGACCAGAAAAAGAAACCCAAACCAGACCGAAGTAAAGAAATAATGAAAATTAGAGCAGAAGTTTATGACAAGGAAACAAAAAAATCAATCCGAAAGATCAATGAAACAGAGCTGGTTCTCGAGAAAATAAATAAGATTGATAAACCGCTAGCAAGACTCACAAAGAAAGAGAGAGAACCCTAATAAACCGAATCAGAAATGAAAAGGGGTCATCATAACAGAAACCAATGAGATTCAAAAATCATCAGAGACTACTTTGAAAGTCTATATGCCACAAAACAAGAGAACCTAAAAGAAATGAACTAATTCCTAGATTCCTACAATCTCCCAAGACTGAACAAAGAAGAGTTGGAATACCTGAATATACCCATTAATATTAAGAAAATTGAAACTGTAATAAAAAATCTCACAAAAACAAAAGCCTAGGTCCAGATGAATTCACTGGCGAAATCTTCCAAACATTTAAAGAAGACTTGTTGTCAGTTCTCCTCAAGCTTTTCCAAGAAATTAAAAATACAGGAATTCTCCCAAACAGTTTCTATGAAGCACACATCTCTCAAATACCAAAAGCAAACACATCACTAAGAAAGAAAATTATAGACCAATATTCCTGATGAACAATGATGTGAAGATCCTCAACAAAATACTAGCAAATAGGATCCAACAACTTATCAAAAAGATCATACACCATGACAAAGTGGGATTCATAAAAAATAAATAAAAAATAAATAAAAAATCATATAATCATATCAATAGATGCAGAGAAAGCATTTGACAAGATCCAACACCCGTTTATGATGAAAACTCTCACCAAAATGGGTATAGAAGGGATCTTCCTCAATATAGTCAAAGCCATCTACCACAAGGCTACGGCAAGCATTATCCTCAATGGGGAAAAACTAAGGGCCTTTCCTCTAAGATCAGGAACAAGACAAGGATGCCCACTCTCACCACTTCTCTTGAATATAGTACTGGAAGTACTTACGATAGCTGTTAGACAAGAAAAAGAGATTATGGGCATCCAGATAGGAAAGGAAGAAATCAAACTCTCACTATTTGCAGATGATATGATACTATATCTAGAGAAGCCTAAAGCCTTTACTAAGAAACTCTTAGAAACAATAGACTTATACAGTAAAGTGGCAGGCTACAAAATCACCACCCCCAAATCCATGGCCTTTCTATATACAAACAATGAGGCAGAGGAAAGGGACATGAAAAAAGCAATCCCGTTCACAATCATGCCCCAGAAAATCAAGTACCTCGGAATCAGCTTAACCAAGGAAGTAAAAGACCTCTACAAAGAAAACTATAAAACGCTACTACATGAAATAAAAGAGGACATGAGGAAATGGAAACATATACCCTGCTCATGGATAGGGAGAATCAATATTGTCAAAATGGCAATACTCCTCAAAGCATTATACAGATTCAACGCAATCCCTATAAGGATACCCATGACATTCTTCAAATAAATGGATCAAGCAATCCTAAAATTCATATGGAACAACAAACGCCCACGGATAGCTAAAACAATTCTTGAGGAAAAGACGATGGGAGGCATCACCCTCCCCAACCTCAAACCTTACTACAAAGCAGTAACAATTAAAACAGCATGGTACTGGAACAAAGGCATGCCGCAGACCAATGGAACAGGGTGGAATATCCCTACACACAACCCCAAATGTATGATCATCTCATATTTCATAAGGGAGCAAGAGATGTGAAGTGGAGCAAGGAAAACCTCTTTAACAAATGGTGCTGTCACAACTGGACAACCACATGCAGAAGAATGGGCTTAGATCTCGACCTGACACCATGCACAAAAGTCAGATCAAAATGGATTAAAGACCTCAACATCAGACCACAAACCATAAGGTACATTGAAGACAAGGTCGGCAAAACCCTCCACGATATTGAAGATAAAGGTATCTTCAAAGATACATGCAACTGGCCAACCAAGTGGAAACAGAGATAAACAAATGGGACTACATTAAACTAAAAAGCTTCTGCACCGCAAAAGATACAGTGACCAGAATACAAAGACAATCTACAGAATGGGAAAAAATATTTCTCCAATACCCATCAGATAAGGGGTTGATATCAAGGGTATATAAAGCACTGGTTGAACTCTACAAGAAGAAAACATTCAACCCCATCAGAAAATGGGCCGAAGAAATGAACAGAAACTTTCCCAAGGAAGAGATACGAATGGCCAAAAGGCACATGAAAAAGTGCTCCACATCACTAATCATCAGGGAGTAGCAGATCAAAACAACCATGAGATACCACCTCACACCACAGAGACTGGCACACATCCAAAAGAACAAAAGCAACCACCATTGGAGAGGATATGGGGAGAAAGGGACCCTTCTACACTGCTGGTGGGAATGCCGATTGGTTCAGCCCTTTTGGAAAAAAATATGGACAATTCTCAAAAAATTTGAAATTGAGCTTCCATTTGACCCAGCAATATCACTGCTGGGAATATATCCCAGAGAAGCAAAAAAGTATAGTTAAAATGACATCTGCACTTATATGTTCATCGCAGCACTATTTACAATAGCCAGAATCTGGAAATAACCTGAGTGCCCTAGAACAGATGACTGGTTAAATAAACTTTGGTACATCTATACAATGGAATACTATGCAGCTGTTAGAAAAGATGAAGTCATGAACTTTGCATATAAGTGGATCAGCATGGAAAGTATCATGCTAAGTGAAATGAGTCAGAAAGAGAGAGACAGACATAGAAAGATTGCACTCATCTGTGGAATATAGAATAACAGAGTAGGAGACTAACACCCAAGAATAGTAGAAATAAGTACCTGGAAGTTGACTCTGTGGTTTGGAAGCTGGCCTCACATGCTGAGGAGAGGGCAACTCAGATAGAGAAGGGAACACCAAGTAAAATGTGGTTGGAGGCCATGAGGGGGAAGGGTGATGCGTGCTGAATGTAGACTAGAGACTGAACATAATGGCTACTCAACACCTTTATTGCAAACCACAACACCTAATTAGAGAGAGAGAACAAAAGGGAATACCCTGCCACAGTGGCAGGGTAGGGTGGGGGGAGATAGGATTGGGGGGGTGGGACGGATGCTGGGTTTATTTGTGGTGGAGATTGGGCACTGGTTCACCAAGTGGGATGGGTTCTTGATCTTTGTGTGAGGGAAACATGAGCACAAAATATATAAATCTGTAACTATACCCTCACGGTGATCCACTAATTAAAAAATAAATAAATTTAAATTGTTTTAAATTTTAGGTCACATTTTTACAACAATAATATTTATGGTACTAATACACACAGTTATTGCTTCTTACCACTACCGTGCCCAAGACTCTACTGTCCTTATGTCACTTCTGATCCTGCTCTTCTTTCTTCCACCTTACTCTGCTCATTTCTCTCAATTTTGTCATCTAAAGTCAACGGTTGGTTGTCATTCTACATTCTATACTATGTATTCCCTTTTTTGTTTCTATGTGACAAATGAATGAGATCATACAGTGTTTGTCCTAATCCCTCTGACTTATTTCATGTAACACACTCAAACTACAAATTTAATCTTTTCTTATAACCACACAGTACTCCACTGGGTCTATTGCCCTTATTTATGTTTACTGTAGCATAAGGAAAGGTATATAAATACTAGCTTCCACTTGGTGTGTGCTTAAGTCTGGTTTTCCTGCTAGGTGTGTTTTCTGTATGACTTTGTCATTATCCATTATGAACTCATGATCATGCTAGGAGAGAAATATAATTATCTCCATTTTATGGATGAGGAAATTGAGGTTGAGAAAGGCCAAGCAATACTCCCAATGTTCCATAACAAAAATAGAAGAGCCATAGGCTTGTATGATGGTACAATGGGGTAGAACAATTGCCATGTAAGTGGCAGACCCAGGTTGGATGCCACCAGGAGTGATCACTAAGTGCAGACTCAGGAGTGTAAAAAGAGCCAGAACCAGGATTTGACCCCAGCTCTGCTTTAGTCAGAGGTCTGAGCTTAGTGACCACACATTGACTTAGATGAGGCAACAGGTCATAAGAAACAATAAATACTCAGGGAAGACTTGTATTTTTAACAGGAAGTGGCATGAGCAGTTGTTGTTTTTGTTTTGTTGTTTTTGCATATGGAAAGTATAGGGCTATGTGGGGAGGTTGAAGAGGTTGGAGACCCCAGACAGCAGCCATCTGTAGTAGGTGACAAAATAGACCAGAGTATACCAGAAGTTTCCATCTAAGAAAAAGGAGTCAGGCTGAAACTCACACTCACTTGCGAGGATTCTTTTTTTTTAATTTTTATTTTTTAATTATCATAAACATTTCCTTAGAGGAAGTATGTGAAGATTGTTGTATTTCACCTGGAGCCATTAAGCCCTTCCATATGAATGAGATGTCATGAGGTTGTGGGCTCCAGGAATTCTAAAATTTTAAATACTGTTATACAGCTGAGGTTAACTTAATTAATTTATTTTTTAACTGGATAGTGGCTTTGCGGTGCAGAGACATCTCTATGGTGTTATCGTTCTGTGCTCTCCTGTGAGAGTTTTTTTTCTGAGTCATTGGCTCATCGCAATTAATGAGATGATATGGCACCAGAGGCAGTTTCTGGGCATGACTGTCAGGCTATTGGAAACACAGGGAGATGGGTGAGGGCTCCCATCCCTGAATCCATGTGAACCTGGAGGTTTCAGTCACTGTCCCACATACCTGGGGTTTTCAGTGGTTTTGCTCATAGGTGAGGCTTATCTGAGCCTGTGTAGATCAGCGGGGAGCATGGTGACAATTGAGTTCTGGAGGTTTTTGACTGCTGAGGCTCTGTTATAGTGGGAGGGGAACTCACCTGCTGCCCATCGGGTTGCTCCAAATAAGTCAACCTAGTGTAGGATCTGGAGGCATCTCTCTGGCATATTGTGGGATTCTTATACTTTCTGATTTTTGACCCACTCCATGTGGCTTTTCTGGGGACAAGAAGTATGGCCACATAGAAGTGGACAACATGTGCCTTTTTATGTTTTCCCTGACCCAGAGTAAAGCTCTCTTCAGTCCCATTTCCCTTCCTTTTTGTTCAGAGCTTAATCAGACTTGATAATGCTAGGAATTACAGCAAGCTTTTTCAGTGTAGACAAACCCGATTTTATTGATCGGAATTGGCTTGATTTATAGCTTCTCTTGCACAGATAACTTCTACTACATGACTAAGCAAGATTCTAGACCTAAAAATAACTTAAACCCTTTCTTCCCTTTTTCTCTCTTGCTATTCTTTTCTTTATACTATAGCATCCCACAGCTGTGTGGTTTTCAGCAGAAGACACACTCTTCCCCAAATACTGGCTAAATTTTCCAAATACTGAGGCTGAGACAAAAAAACAGGCCATTTACATACTGATAAACATCCTGTGCCAAGACACTGTAGAAGGCTTAAGGCACCTGCTTTGCATGCAGCCAACTCTGGTTCCATCCCTGGCAACATATGATTCTCTATGCACTGCCAGAAGTGATCCCTGATCACAGAGTCAGGAATTAGCTCTGAGCACTGCTGAGAATGGCCTTTCTAGGGAAAAAATATCCAAAAGAAGACAAAAGTAGTACAATAGCACAAAAATATCACCCCCAAACCATATCGATTCCTTGTGGTGTTGTCAACATTTGGGGAGTTTTGTGAGAATTACTGGTGCCCACTTGAACAAATCGATGAGCAACGGGATGAGAGTGACAGTGATATCTGCACAGGGGTGTCAAACCATTGTCCCAACTCTGCCTGTTTTGAGTATTTTTAACTGAGCCAGAGTTGAAGACATAACCCAGGCAGCTAGTACGAAATTTCTCAGTACCTCCAAAACTCACCTCACCGGTGTTTGTTTATTATTCTTTAAAAATGTCTCTAGTAAACTAAAATCTCCCTTTAAATCACTGATGGCAGTTTGGGGTATGTAAGGTATGTCCCATGTGGGCAGCAATTAGATTACTCAAGAACATGAGTCATGTATGATTGTTTACCTTAGCCATTGCTGCAAGTCATTTTAGGGAAAGGAAGGGGGCTTATTTTCAATGAAAAATATCCTCCAGTAAACTCCAAACAATAATAGTGAGCTTTTTGTTGAAATATTGAATGTAATCAAAGTAAAGTGAAAGTAAAGTGAAATTTACCAGTTACACAGGCGGGGTGGGGGGCTGGGGAGGTGGGGGGGAGGTATACTGTGATTCTTGGTGGTGGAATATGTGCACTGGTGAAGGGATGGGTGTTCGAGCATTGTATAACTGAGACTTAAACCTGAAAGCTTTGTAACTTTCCACGTGGTGATTCAGTAAAAGAATAAATTAAAAAAAAAGAAAGAAAAATATCCTCCAGAGAAGAAAAGTGTCTACCACAGAGGCAGGCTGGTGCATGGAGGGGGTGGAAGAGAGCCGGGGACTTTGGTGTTGGGAAATGTATACTAGTGAAGGCACCGGTGTTGGGCTAGTGAAGAGACTGGTGCTGGAACATTGTATGACTGGAATCCAATCATGAACAACTTTGCAACTGTGTATCTCATGTAATTAAATTAAAAACAATAATAAAAAATAACCTCCAGGACATATTTTGTCAATAAATGATGCAAATGCTCATACAAAGGACTAAGTCTTAGTATTTTTTTTTAGTTTGTCAAGGCCAAAGTGATAGTACAGCAGGTAGTGTGCTTGCCTTGCATGCAGCTGATCTGAAATCGACCTCTGGCACTTCAACTGCTCTCCCAAGAACCCCTAGGAGTGATCCCTAAGCACTGCTGCATGTGGTCATTCCAAAACAAAATAAAAATGTATTTGTGGCAATACCACCTTTTTAATGAACAAATTTGTTTCATATGTATGTGTATCTGATGTGTTTATATACAGTCACACAGACACATTGCAAATATACTCATTTGATTCCCATAGACTCCTAGAGGTTTCTATAAAAAGCACTCTTCTCTTTTATTCTAAATAAATCTTGAGGAAAGAAGTCAAGTAATTTACCTGAAAACATACAAAAAGTAAAAAAAGAGGTTTTTAAAAAGATTAATATTGATGTCCAAATTCATGTTCCTGTATGTACACTAAGCCCAAAATATTATCTGAGCCCAATATGTATTTTCTACAATCATAGATGCTGAAGATTCTGCATCTACAAGTGCTTCTTCTTAGGATTTGACATTTACTCATCCATTCTTCTATGAATGTGTACATTTGACATTCTAAGATCTAGGCAAGGCGACTGCCAAGGATGAAAACAAAATCAGACAGAGCTCCTCCAAAATCTCACTGTCTAGTACAAGAGGAGGAGAGCCATGACCCTGTAAATATCATAATAAAAGTATAGACCAAGTATGGCACTGTCACTTAATCTCCCACACTTGTTTATAATGAATGGTTTGAGCATTCATGTCTTTGGAAAGTAAACATGGAAATATGGTTTTGTGGCTAACTAGATGAAGGCTATTTTGACGTTTACATCTGCCCACATTCTTGAATAGTTTGACTAATATTCAAAATACCCAACTTCCAGACACAATAGAGTTACTAAAATATATCAGTATAATTCTAATGAAGAAATGAAGATGTTATGAGTTTAAGATTTCTCTTTTGATAGTCTAAAATAAAATGGCTCTCACATCATAGCCTCAACCAGTTTTGCCAGTTGTGGGATGGGAAAAGAAAAGAGCCAAAGTCTGGCATGTAGAACTAGTTACTCCAATAAATAGAGGAGGGAGCGCTTACTCAGAGACTCCAATGGCTCTTTTTTTGCTTAAGATAATATATCTAAGAACAACTTCAGAGTCACAAACTAGTGGCACATGACAGACAGACTTGAGTAGGATTGATGCATTGTTGTGTTTTTGAGGACTTGATATTAAAATGGTAATTTTTAATTTATAATTTGTTGTACTTTACCATTCTTGGAAAACTGGAAAATCATGATAGAAACTTTTTCTCAGCCACTGTGAAGTTGGAGCCCACAAGGGATCCAGGTAGAAGGTGCCTCCACTGTGCAGCTCTGTTCATCCACTACCCGCCTGTTCTCAGTAAACTTTGAGGATACTCAGTTCCACTGTACATCTGAGAAAAGAAACCCATTTAACCTTGAGGCTAATAATTCCTGTTCCCTAAGACTCCTCGTAACAGTACACCAGGCTGAAATGCAAGATAGCCTGGCAGTGTCCCAATAAAAGACCTGTTGCTTCTTCAAAGGAAAAACTGAACTAGAAGCAAAATTTTTCTCTTAGGTGATGGTTCTAGGGGATCAAACATCAGTCCCAGTTCTTGAGAACTGAATTGCTTTGGGGCTTGCCACATCCTCCCCTCTTCCTGTAAATATCTCATGGTTTGTAGGAAGAGAAGAAGGTGAATATAAAATCAATGTCAAGGAAATCAACTGATGTTGATCCACATTCTCTGCAGATGCTGGCCCTCAACTCTGAGCTCTAGGTATCACGCAAGTCTCATAGCCCGCTCCAAGTTTTCCAAATGGACCTGTTAGTCTTTATATGTTTATCTTTAGTTTATAGTCATTGGAAAATGTAGCGATCACAGCAACAGCTACTACTTTTGTTGAGTGATTTGTATTAACTAAGAATTTTCCTACATCAGTTCATTTATCCTTATGATGACCTGAGTCAGGTTCTCTTGCTTTCTATATTTTACAAACAAGAAAATAAACTCAGAGTACACTAAGTAATTAAGAGGACAAAATAATGTGTCACATTTGTAGGTAGTATATGAAGGGGCCCAGGCTGACTTTACATCATTGTTACTTAGACATGGTTAGTGAACAAACATTTTAGTATGTCTTCTGTGCACCAAGTAGTCTCTATTAGGAGAATGTGCGTTACATCTGTTATTCTTCCCAATATTCAGCCCCATTTGTAAATTGAAGACTGAACCACTTGACAAAATTCCTATAGCAAATAGGTGCAAAACTTGAATCTGATTTTGTTTTTTGCACGACATGGTTGGTGCTCAGAGTTTACTCCTGGATTTACACTCAGGGATCATTTCTGTGATACTTGAAGGTCCATATAAGTGCGGCTGACAATCAAACCTGAGTTAGCTGTATGCAAGACAAAGTACCCTATATGTTGTACTATCACTCCAGCTTCTAAAATCAGAATCTGATCTAATTCTCCTGTTCCCAGTCCTGTTTTTTTTCCCTATGATAACCATTGCTCTCTTTCTCTGGGTCTACTTGTTCCCTTTATAAGGACAGAATGCATATTTATGCTTTACTTTCCAGTCAGTTAGTTTCTCAGTTGAAAAATAAAATTCTCTCATTCATAACAAAAATAGTCACAAAGAACCAAGACTGAAACCTGGACATTCTGGCTAAAAATAAAGTATTTGGTGGCATAAAGCCCGAGAGACTATCTGAATGAGATCAATCACCCATCAAGAACCAGCTGTACTTGAAAGGAGATTATATTAGGGGTTGGCTCATAAAAAGAGAGGAATATGATATTTGAGAAAACCAGGTGATGGGCAAATGGCCAAGCTCAGTGTTCTGAGAATAGAATATTACCAAGAACCCATGCAGGTCTTAGAAATTATAGGTGATTCAATCCCATTATTTCCTCATAGGCTGAACTGGACAATGCCCTTTTGCAGACCTACAGCAGGCATTCACAAGAATCCAAATTAGTTCTAATTTGGATAAGAAGTTTGTCATGGTCCCAAGGGTCAGAATAATATACCAAACATTTATTAAGTTGGCTGTATTCATAAGATAACCTCTAAGATAACCTTGGAGCTGAATGAACTGAATGTGAATGGGACATTGCTAAAATGACTCTGTCTTCATTCATTGAAATCAGATTTGTCAGGTATACCTTGGGTCAATGCCTTTCATACCATAATATAAAAGATGTCTGATCATAGAGGAGCTCTAGAGACTAGAGACTGCTTTGCTGCCGAGATTCATTCTAGGCTTTGCAATTCCCCAAATATGTTCATGATCATGAGTTTACTTTGTGGGGGTGAGGGAGGAGACACCTAGTGGTACTCCAGGCTTCCTCTTGGCTCTGTGCTCAAGAGCGACTCCTGGCGGGACTTGGTGGACCTTATGTAGTACTGGGGATTGATTGTAGGTCTATCTTCTGCAAAGCAAGTGCCTTGTCTCTTTAGTTCTATGAGAAACTCCTCAAATAAAGGAGTTTGGTCAGAAACATTTGGGAAAATTATATATCCCATTCCCGTTACACTCCTGATATTCACCGCTAACATTAAAGGCTCTGGTCATTCCTGTGGTTGAGAAAACTGTACTTCAGTTGGTTCAACTTTATTTCTTATACATGTTAGAAAAAGACATTCAGTTGATTTCTTTTTCTTTACTTATTTTTCACTTGTATTTAAAGCAACTAGTTTTTCCTCAGAACACATTTTGAGCATCTCCCTAAAACACATAAAGCAGTAAAGAGACAGACTCCACTGAGTGAAGTACTTACAAGGAGTAAGGGGCAAAGACAATGTACATGAATATGTAAAATTTTTCAATAACAAAGGTCATATGGTAAAGCATTATAAGTTCAACTCTTCCAAATTCATAGTTTATTCTATATAGGTTACATATTAAACAATACTTTCTGGTATATTCTGTCAAAAAATGTGTGCTTATATAAGGAAGTATTTTATACCTGCCATTGTCTGCCTGTCCTTCAATTTAATAATTAAAATGTTGTCATCACCACATAAACACTGACCTCACTGTCTCCAATCTTTTGCATCAAGACACCCAATTTTTCAAAACTATTAGTGGTGGTAGCTAGAGGTATTAGAGGAAGTTCTACCAACGTGGAACTCAAGCATGTGACCAGCTTCTAGACTGAAGAGGATTAACCTCTCAAGTCCTGGTATTTATTGATCATTTCAGAAATAAATATCTGCATTATCAGGTGTCAAAATGGATGAGGAGTGCAGTGTATCTAGCACATTCTGTTGTATATTTTCTCTTAAAATTTTATTATATTCATTGTAGTTTAGGTGGCATGGGAACAGTGGTGCTGACTTTCACGTTATTTATGTACATGGTTACTACACTTCCATCATCACCAAAGTTTCCAAGCTCTTTCACGACTGTTCTTTTCTTTTGGGGGGAGGGGTAGGGTAGTCACACCCAGAGATGCACAGGGGTTACTCCTGGCTCTGCACTCAGGAATTACTTCTGGCAATGCTCAGGGGACCATATGGGATGCTGGGAATCGAACCCAGGTCGGCTGTGTGCAAGGCAAACACCCTACCCGCTGTGCTATCGCTCCAGCCCCCTTCACGACTGTTCGTATGTCACTTATAGTCCACCTATTCCTTCCTTCACCATTTGTTAATGTCTATCCTGCCCCCCCATGTCTCTCCCCACCAGTGCTTGTAATATCAGTTTTGCAATCAAAGGCCAAGGGTTCGTCATCATTTGATAAATCTATTCCCTTGTTTTGTTTCTCTGTGTACTACAGATGAATGAGATTCTCCTGTATTCATTCTTTTCCTTCAAACTTATTTTAATTGACATGATTCAACTCAATTTTTATCCAAATTGCAGCAAACTGAAACATTTTATGTTACCTTATAAGATTAATAGTATAATATACTTTCTCTGAAAGTATTTGCTTTGCAGGTTTGGTGAACACAGACAAAAAAAACAAAGCAAAATCCCACCAAACTTGCTCAGTTGTTTTAGGCCATTGATTTTAAGAGATTTTTTAAAACAGGTGAAGTAGGAGAAGTATTTCACAGACTGCAAAAAACTAAAATAATTCATTATAAAATATTTGCATATCAATATTATAAAAGTATCACTAAACTATCCAATTATACCTCCGATTAAAGGGCAATAAGTTTTTACAGACCAACAGGAAATATCTGCAGACTCAGGTGTTGAAAATCTTTCATTTAGGCCATTTGATCAGTTCTTTTCTGAAACTCTATTTTATGAAGTTTTTCTTCCCACTGTTTCTTCATCTTATGAAATGTCCTCATAGTAAAGCTGACGTGGAAAGGGGAGCCACTTTCTACTCCCTGTGTATGACCTCCTTTCTTGTAAGGTAAGGACAACATGTTGTAATGACCTTTGTAATGAAAACTGACCCAAACCCCTTCTGGAAAAAATAAAAACAAATTTTCTCCTTTGAAAGTCAATAAAAATAGAAAGTTTTCCGCATCAAAATTAAGACTCAGTAATCAAAAGCAGGCTTCTGCTCCTCAGGACCAAGTTAGAAGAGTCTGTAACATGAGAGATCCATAACATTTCCCCCACCCCACAATTTTTTGCAACTAAGCAATTCTTAAGGTATTTTTTGTCTTTTCATATTCACTACTGGTAAGAGAAAGCCTTCAGAAAAATCTTTCTCCAGCTGGTGCAAACTCAGGACTCAGTGAAGAGAAGCAGCCTCATTCAGAGACAACAAAGGTAGATTTTCTACTCCTTCATTATCTATTTGGTTGAGGAGAGCCACTCTTTCAGGAGAAATGCTCTTCCAAAAACCTTCCATAGTCGTCATTATTCTTTCTCTCACTTTACAGTTCATGATAATCACGTCTGGCTGATGATGTACCCAAGTAACTAGCAAAAGCCAATGTACAATGTACACCAGTTCTGGAAGAACATTGAGCCTACACGGAATGCCCACAGAGAGACACAAACCTTTTTGAATTGCTCACAACACAAAATCATAGAACACTCTAGGGTATGGCCATGACAGACCATGGGTCAAATAAGCAGGATTTGCAATAACAACTATAAAATACTTTTTATGATAAACAAACAGGACAATAATAAAATGCTTTTTATGATAAATGATCAGAACAATCATAAAGTCCTTTTTATGAAAATAAGCTTCAGTGAGTTAAAGAGATGAAAGAACTCGAATGTGGCTCAGCCATGAAGTGCTGGCCTGGCATGTATGTGTAAGGTCCTGGAGTGGATCCCCAGAAGAAATTGAAAAGAGAGAGAGAGGCAGGGGGAAAGGGAGAGAGAGCAGGGGGTGAGAGAGAGGGAGAGAGAGTGGAAGAGAGAAAGAGAGAGAGGAAGAGAGAGAGAAAGAGAGAGAAAGGTTCAAGAGAGAACACCACGGGCTTCTCCAGAACAGCTGGGAAAAGCAGAGAACAGCTTTTGGGAGATTATATATCTATCTCCTCAAATTTACTTGGAATGGAGGTATCTGCCTACATAAGTGTCAATCTGGGTATTGTAACAGAAAAAAATGCTTGAGCTCTTCATGGTCCTTCTATATATTTTTAACAACCTTTAGGTTCTTTCTTTTAAAAGAAATTTCTATATTCCAAGCAGAGAGTCTGTAGCAACTAGGTGGTGCTAAGGGAATTATAGTATGCCCCCAAATCAAAACTGTCAATCAGAAAATAGTGGGGAGATCATGGGGAGATGGAAGGTCAGACCAGAGGTGAAATAGGGACAGGGGTGGAGGGTCATGGGCACTTCAGTGGCAATGGTTTAAAAGAAAGTATGTGCATCAATATGATTAAACACTATTGTAACTGCATTAACTAAACTATAATAAAAATATTCAATTTTGTACAGTGGAATATGGTAGGGAATAAGGGAGTCAGAATATATATTTGAAACAAGTGTATAAAAGTAATTATGAATAGGTAAAATATGAAAAAATGATTGAAAGACAGAAAAGGGTCAGAAAATTTAACCTATCTATAAATAAAATATAAGAGGAATTCTAAGAGGAGAAAAAAAGAGGGATCAGGGAAGAGGTAATAAAATTGGACATATTTCAAAACTGGTGAAAATTGCAAATCTTGGGGCTGGAGAGATAGTATAGCAAGTAGGGTGTTTGCCTTGCACGTGGCCGACCCAGGTTTGATCCCCAAAATCCCATATGGCCTTCCTGAGTTCAGTCAGGGTTTACCCATGAATACTGCCAGAACACCCCCAAACCTAAATGAATAAATAAACATAATTGTCATATTTAAATTGAAGATAAACTATGGATTCTGGCTACTATGAACAAGATAGTTGATCCTAGTTATATTAAAATAAAAAATTTGAGATAAAAGTAACAACCTACCAGAGAAATAAAAATGATTACTAAGAACAAAAATTATACTAATAACAAGCTTGTCAGTATCACAATAGAGACATTTCAAGATAATACCTGGTAAATTTTAAGTAAATTAATGCATCAACCTATAATTTATGAGCTAATTTATTTTTGAAACTTGGGACATTCAGATAAACATGATTGAGGAATTAATTCTTCAAACATACTTCCTGACATATTTCCAAAGAAAGCTTTAATTTAATTTTGTTTTAAAAATTAAAATAATTAAACATTATGCATCAGAGAGAAGTAGGAAATTTACAGAATAAGAAATCTAAAATCTTGATAAAAAGACAGTCACCTCTTTTAAGGATTGCTTAAAATTACTAGTGAAATTCTATTTCCTAGATGTCAGATGGACAAAATAGAAAAGTCAGACAATATCATGGGACAACAAATACCGCAAATTTGGGAATCCATCAGTGGTAGCTCATAGTGCATGTTTGAAAGCACTTGAGAAGAATTTTTGTAATGGTAGGTTATAGAATCAGATAATCCAGGGATTCCAAGCCCAATTTCAGGTCATACTTAAGAGAAACTTGGCAACACAAGATTTCCTGTGGTGATGTAGGCATTTGTGACAAATGGCCAGCCACATAATATCCCTGATCTTGAAGGGACCTTAAATATGCTGTGCTGCACAACAGCTACAAATGTTCTCCCTGTGTCTACATATGTTCCTGGACAGAAAGAACTGACAATGACAGTCTCTTTGTAAAGAAATCTCAAATTTCAGAAAATCTCCAAGCTCTGAAGACACATATATTGTCTTGGAAAGGTTTAATCCACAGTAGCATAGATTGTTAGACTAGAGGTTCAGTGTCAACACAGGAATGGTAACTTCACATCACGAGAAACCAGAGTTACTAGACACTAATCCTGGCTCTACCTCAGCTTGGCTCCTGGGCTATCTGCTGAATTTAGTCTTCACTTCCTCATGTGGAAGAAAGCAGTGCTCTTATCTCGTGAGATTTGTCAAGAATTAAAGGGTGTCTGGGTGTTAACTCTTCAGGAGCCATGTCTCTCCAGCCTCCTGCTTGGGACACACTGCCTTTTTGCTGAAAGTGCAGCAGACCCTGTAAAACCTCAGCGTTTCTTCTCCCATACTAGTAGATACAGAATGTTGGGGTTCCTTGAATTGACAGGATCTCATTCAGATGTGTGAGTTCTTAAAAGGCTGAGTCCCAGTCATAAATCATTATAGGTGTCAGCAAACCTGTGGGATTTACAGAGTTAATGCATCAACCTATAATTTATCAGGGCAGCCTAAGAGTCCAGCTATGGTGGAAAGAACATTTAGTGGACTTCTTGGACGGTGTGCTTATCTGTCCCCTACTCTTAGTGTGGCAGGGTTGGACAACAAAGGACTTTATTTTGAAGCCAATGTGCAAGGCTCCAGGGCACAGTCAGGACAGGGGCATTGCATTGCAGGGACACCTCCAGATCAAGCTTCATAAAAGCCTCAGTCTTGGATATCCCATGAGTAGAAGGATGCAGCTCAAGCCAGAAACAAGGAAAGAGGAAGCTGAGAAAGGGCAAGGGTATTGTTGGACACTGAAAATTAAGAGAGGTTAGAGGGTCTCTCAGATCCTAGTCTCTGTGGGTCCTTTGCTTTGAGCCACAGGTTGGTCTTAAGGAGAATCCAAAGAAAAGATTCAGTAGGAAGATGTACAATGCAATGCACAGACAACATGTTATTAGAGTCACAAAGGCATAGCTCAGCTCCCTGGTTTTGGAAGACAGTTGATTGTCTCACTGAAATGTCTCCTGACTCTCCGCCTTTGCTATTCATCTTTAGTGCACTGATTCACATTTTACATGTTAGGAATACTTGCATTTTTCCATTATGTAGATCTCCCCCAATGAAACTCTCTCTTCTGAAAATATAACATGGTGAGAAAAATATTTAGGGTCATTCCTGATAGAGGACTAGACAATCTCCACTTCTAGGAGGGAGAAGTAGAAGCCCGAGCATCATATGTTTTCTGAATGCCTTCTATGAGCACATTTATTACCCCAGAGAAAATGAGGACTCTAACTTTGGGAATAACCAAGAGCCTGCCTTTAACAGCACAGTCTACCTTCATCAGAATAGCCCATATATCGAACCCCTATTCCCAGAAGCAACCGTTATAATAGAGAGAGTCTGATTTTCTCTGCAGGGTATTGTGGTAATTGAATGCTAGGAAGCGGTCAGCTCTGAAGATCAAAAGAACACAGTTCCACACTACTCTGGTTTGGTCAGAGTTACTTCATCTCTTGGCGTTCTCACTTCTCTAACTACTCATAGGTGATCATCAAGAATTCTGAATGCAGCTAACTCTTGTTTGAATAAAAAAATGTATACAGATGTGTACAGGAGCTATCAGAGGGGTAGTACTTGATATATAGGGTTCCCCATCTTGCAGCCTCTTCTCTATGGTAGGGAAATAAATATGGCACATTGCTCTCTGGCACTAGCAGAGGCTAACTGGTCACCTACCTCAAGGTCTAAAAGGCACATTATAATTAGTTCTCAGGTTTTTTACTACTATTACTTTCAGTTAAAGCTTCAAATGAATTTTTATGAATCATCTCTTTCCTTAATGCAACCAGTAGACTCTATCAGTCATTTACACAATGGTGTGGATGAGCTTGAGATGCTGCCCCTAAATACAGAGCTTTTGAGCAATGGCAGAAATGGCACCAGAGTCCCAGGGTCTGGGAACAAACCAGCCTCATCAATTTGAAGGACAGATGAATCCTATACACCTTATGTCTTCTTTTAATTTTTTTGAAGGTAAAATAATCTTATCTAGAGAAATTTACTTAAAGAAATACATGGAAGGGAGAGAGATGTGTTTAAGAGAGAACAGAGGTTTCTTGAGAGAGGGAAAAATCTCAGGTAAAGATGGGGCTAAATCTCCAGGGCAAAGATTCACCCCACTTGCCCTTACAATATCAGGCTTCAAGTAGGAATTCTACCAAACTTCCCCCCTACCTGGGGACTTTCTGTGTTGCTTAGGGCATTGCCAAGAGGACAAGGTGAGGCTGCTGATGATCTTTTATTTTATTATGACCTTTAGATTCTCTAGATTCTCTAGAAGCTTATCCTTTTCTAAGGGGGGGCCACCCTTATCTGGACATAGCCTAGTTTCCGGTGGTGCTTCGTTTTCTCTATCACAGAAGAGACCAGTATTTGCTTCTCAAAGAAGTTTGATCTTCTTGCCCTTAGAGTAGTCAGGGCTGCTGGGCAGGCAGTTGCCCAGAAAACTCATTACCAGGCACACAACCATCCCAATCTATCTCCCTGCCCCCTAAGCCCCTAGAGATTTCAATCCTTTAAATCTTGAAGGAGAACTGAGTGATCTGTCTTCAATAACTATTTTCTGCTGTCTGTCATCTTTTTAAATGCTTCCTCTCCTCTATGTTTTACCAATATTTGAATCTTTTTATTATTAAGAGATAAAATGTATGTTTGCTTTTTAAAAGGGCAGAAACAACTATGTTGGATACCATTGAATAAAAGTATGTGGATTTATATTAAAGATTACTATGTTTAGGTAGAAATATCCTCACGATCAAAAATAAATAAATAAATAAATAAATAAATAAATAAATAAATCGGGGCTGGAGAGATAGCATAGCAGGTAGGGCGTTTACCTTGCACGCGGCCGACCCGGGTTCAAATTCCAGCATCCCATATGGTCCCCTGAGCACGGCCAGTGGTAATTCCTGAGTGCAGAGCCAGGAGTAACCCCTGTGCATCTCTAGGTGTGACCCAAAAAGCAAAAAAAAAAAAAAGAAATGTCCTCACGAGACTCAACAAAATTGAAGAGTGGGACTGAACAGATAGCACAGAGCTCTGGGACAGCCTACTGGGTCCTTTGCACCAGGTGTCCCCCAACATAGCTGTTTGTGGCCCTGGAGGTCCTGAACATTGCAAAGGCATGGCAACAATGCAGGCTCACACTCTGCTCATCCATCCTATCTGGCTGAGTATTTCTGGGAGGAGGCCCGGAGTGGACCCTGAGCTCCTAAGCCCTGATTGGGAAATGCTTCTTCTCCCCAAAGTTGAGGATTGGGACCAGAAAGATAGTGTAAGTGGTAAGACATTTGCCTGGCTTCCTAATGACTCTGGTTCAAATGCCCAGTTCCACATATGGTCCCATGAGCACTTCCAGGGGTCAGTCCTGAGCACAGAGTTAGGAATAGCCCCTGAGCACCCAGTGCATGTGATCTTAAAACCAAAAATAAAATAAAATAAATAAAATTGAGGATTGTAGTCACTACTTGTATATACTCAGAGTTCACTCCACTTGGAAGCCTGCCTTATGAGCTGAGGGAAAAGACAACTGGGATAGATCACGGATCACTAAATCAATGATAGTTGGAGGGATCACTCAAGATGGGAGATGTGTGGTGTAAGTTGATAAAGGACCAACATAATGACCTCACATTATCTGTATTACAAACCATAATACCCATAAGTAGAGAGAGAGAGAGAGAGAGAAAGAGAGAGAGAGAATAAAAGGGAAACTGCCACAGAAGTAGGGAAAGGGGTGGGGGAGGGACATTGGAGAGGTTGGTGGTAGAAAATGTACACTGGTGAAGGGATGTGTGTTCTATCGTATGACTGAAACTCAAACATGAAAGTTTTGCAACTATAGCTCACAGTGATTCAATAAAATTTTTTTAAATGATAGAAATAAAGTCTTTCAGGACAAAGATTAGCTTTCATCAGAAGAAACTGCCTTATTTTTCTATCTACAGCATTAATCCTATTTCTTTCTCTCCCGCATGACATTAGCAAAGCAGTAACCAGCTGAAAACCACTTTCCCTTACTCAGCCCTGGCAGGATGGGGTAATGAAACAGGATCTCATTAAGAAATAGAGGTTTAAACTTATGTGGGGGTGGGAGGCAGGTTGTGAAATGAATGTTTCGTTCACTTCCTCCTCTGCTTTGCTCAGCACTCAGAATTTTGACTGCCTGCATAGCTTTACTTCTCAGTCCCTGCATAACAAACAAGATGAGTCCTTGAAATTGTGGTGACACTGTTCCTCTCTTTGGGTCAAACCGTCAAGTACATGACCCTGGGCTTTCTGGCTCCCAGAGGGCATTTTCCCAATAAACAGTGACTGCAATCAGTGGAATGACTAGCTCTTTTTCCCCCCTTTTTTCTTTAAATTTTTTCCTACCTAAATCAAACTCCCACCCCTCCTAATCTAATTCCCGTAAGGGAAGTCAAGGACATAAGAAACAGTCACACCACCCCAAAAATACTTGAATGAATTCACTTGAAAGGGGGATTTCAGAAAACAAAAATTTTCCAACTTCCTATTCATTTTGCACAAATTTTCAAGTACACATTTGTTTCTCAATCTTGTGTTGGCATCCTAAATTCTTACATAACTGTTCAAAGTAAAGCACTTTTAACGAACAAAGTTTATAGACAATTCTCTATAACAGTAAGAAAAATGAAATTGTTTTTACTTGTAGTAAAGACTCTTTGAGCAAGTTTTAGGGTTATTTTGGGGTTATTTTTTTTGAAACCTATTGAAATCAGTAGTTGTTATGCATGAGCATAATTAAACTTCAAATACTTGGTTCACAAATGGTCTGCTTCTGAGAAATCAGAGGCAAGAATTCAGGATTCAGCCGGATGAAAAGCACAGGAGTTAGCTTTCCAGTATTTATTTAATAGCTGTGATACTGGACAAAATCCTCGAGAGACTCTTGAATCAGTCTTTCCTTAATATCTAGAAAGTTCTCTGAATTATCTAATTAAAGATCTTGAAAGATTAGCTTGAGTCAAAAAGAGAAAAACATGATATCATATTATAGTAGATTATATAATAGTAGATTATTGCCCAGTATATAACTTGTATCTCATGCAATTTACAGTTTATTATCTGTCAAGACAATCTCTGCCAAGCATATGTAATATTAATGAGCAGGTTTTTGTTCATCGTATTTATTGACTGTCAATACTTATTTTAAGTGACTGAGTCACCTCAAATTTTAGAGAAAACAAAGTATAAATCAATTAAACAAAGAGAAAAATTTCTAACTAATGACTGGAATCATAAGGACATCTTAGAGAAAATCTCTGAAACAGAAAAAGGCTCCCCCTTAGCTCCTATCAACTTTTATGTAACTGAAAAGAATATATAGATACAATACCATGGCTACTAAATAGACAAACAGCATGGAAATAATTCTCCCTTGTTTCCTGAAAGCTACAAATCTAATGCAGAACTTTATGAAAAAAGCAAACCAAAACAAAACTCTCCCCCACCAGTAGTAGATAGGGAAGCATTGTTGGGTCAGAATTCAGAAATCAGGAAATACTTACAATCATTATGAATGTGCCCAGGAACTCTGAGACTGTTTCTTTAGCTAAACTGCTCTTTAAGACCAGTCTCTGCTTGAAGCTTTTCCCTTTGTGCTTCTTCTCAGGCTGCATTTTTGAGGTTTCTCCAAGGACCACTCTTCTGATGGATACTTGCTTTTTCAGGCTTCTACTCCACTTCCGTGTGTTACAGAGGTTTTGACAAGTACTCAGAGATTCTTGGAGATGTCTGGTGAGTTTCTCTGGCTGTACCAACTAACACTCCTATTACAGCCCGTGACTTAATCCTCTCCTAGTAAAACTTTCATTCCCTGTATTCCCAGCTGTTGAACTGAATTTGCGAGTTAGAACCTGAAATTCCCAAAACAAACCTTTTTTTAATTGTGCCTGATAGATTAATCATTACCTTTATTCTCAAGGTATTTTTTTTCTCTGCTTTTTTTTTTCCAAGAGATGAGAAAAGAGATGTTGTGCTATCGTGTTGCCAAACCACAGTGATGGGCCTGAGTCCAGAAGAGATTTACATGTTTCACAACTGCAGCCTTCTGATGTTTTTTTCTTCTTTTAAAGTGGGTAGCTAATGTGTAGTTTGGTATTGTCAAGAATGTGTATAAATACATCCAGTGTAAACATTATTTTCTGAAAAAACTTTCCATGAAAATTGGAAAACATAAAATAAAGATGTACTATTTGCAAAATTGATCACACATTTTTCTCCCAGTATCCTTTTAGTGGTTGAATGACCTCTGCATCCACTTGGAGATGAAATTAACACAAAGGGAGACCTTTGCAAATTTCACATAGTCTTACATACTTGTAAACTTACTCTATAGCTGTTCTAGACTTCCTCTGCTGAGAATGAATTTTCAGAAGATTGAAAAGGCAATTTATTGAGTTTCTTCTAAAGAAGAACCACAGTTTGAAAATCAGGTTATACTACCCTCATTGAAATATGTAGGAAACAGAAAATTAATAATAGCAGCTTGAAACTCTAAACGACTTTGAGATTACCAAGCCAGAAAGAGATTGATTCAAGTATATGCCACCACTTAAATAAGAGTCCAAGGTTAGACCATTTAAGTTAAAATAATTAACATCCTTGCCAGTAGCAAACTATGTTTAGGACTTTCTGTCAAGCCAAATATTCAAGCCTTGTTTTTCAAAACTACTTTGAAGAAATAGAATCCAGCAGTAGTTTGTAAATAGCAAGGCAGTTCCAAGGAATTATCACCCACATTATACCAGGGAATTAGCGCCCACATTATATGCTTTCTCCAAGCCTCCCACAAGGGAACAGCTCTGGTTCCAGTCCTCACTTATCTTTGCAAGGGATCCACAGTCATTCCCAGCTAAAGAGGCAGGCAGGCAGGCAGGCAGGAGAAGTGTGAAGGGAACAGCTGTTGATGGTTCCAAGAACAGGGGATAAAAAAAAATCACCTAGTATGGAAATATAGAACTTATCTCTAAAAAGTTGCAACTTGATTGTGGACACATCATGGCACAGCAAGGACAAGGAGGTAGTATTTGCCCTCTAACTCCAGGTGAAGGTGTCATGGAAACTATAGTCTAGACAATTTATCTATAACCACAGTAATCCCATTCCCAGTGGATGGACCAGAGAAACAGGACTTTATAGCTGTAATATACAAGGCCATTCTTTAGTTTCTTCATTCACTCATGGAACAAATATTTATGGCATACTCATATGTGCCAACCACTACACTTAGTAGAAGTATATGGGATTCTTGCCTCTCACAGACTTAGAGTCTAGGAAGGGAGACAGACATAAGTGAAACAATGTCACACACACACACACACACGCACACACACACCAATTTTTAAAAATCCCAATTGAGGCATATGATAGAAAACAAATTTTTATGAGAAAACAGATTTTTATGAGAAAACAGGTGGGTGATTTCATCTTGTTAGAAAGCTTTCTTGGGGCTGGAGCGATAGCACAGCGGGTAGGGCGTTTGCCTTGCACGTGGTCGACCCGGGTTCGATTCCCAGCATCCCATATGGTCCCCTGAGCACTGCCAGGAATGATTTCTGAGTGCAGAGCCAGGAGTAACCCCTGTGCATTGCCAGGTGTGACCCAAAAAGCAAAAAAAAAAAAAAAAAAACATAGAAAGCTTTCTTAAATCTTCTCTAAGGACACCAGGTCTAGACCTAGCTGGGAAGAAAAGGCAGGGGTTAACCATATGAAATGGGCAAGGAAGTGCATATTCAAAGGCCTTGAGAGTGGGGATGTAAGCAGCATGATGTCCATCTGAGAATGGAAGTGCCCTCTGTGATTGACTCCCAGACACCAGGATTGAACCTGTTGCTGAAGGAGCCTGGAGCCATGGGCAAGAATTAGACTATTCTGGACCTCATAAACAATGGTTAGAGATAACAGTAATAAGCTTGTGAGATGGTTTTAAGAAGGATAACAATACTGTGATAGATGACTTTTAGAAAGTCATCTTGGCCGTGATGTGATGAAGGGGTTGTAAAGGCCCTAAGGTTGTCAGTTACAGGTATAAATTCATGAGTAGATATCATAAGAATTCTAGGACAAAGTAGTGACTTTGACATGAAGAAAAATGGATAGAATACAGTGTTCTTTTTAGAGTAAAACTGGAACATGTTAGTGCGTTGACTATGAAAGATCAGGAAAAGGGACTCAGAGAGGTTGATTGATATCTGTGTACTCAGAGAGGTGTCAATTGAAATTATGAATAAAAAGGAGACTACCTAGGGTGTTTGAAGAGAGTAGAGACTGTGACTATGGATTGGAACATTCCTTGATCAAATAGAGAAGGAAATCCTTAGCATTTCTTTTATTACCCTTTCAGATAGTCATCACACTTGAGACTTCCATCACTATGAACAATTCATTATCAAAGAAAACTCACTCGCCAGGCAACCAGCAAACAAAGTACTCCAAAGCATACAGCCTAAGTCAGCAATGGTCATCTTCACCTGATGTTGCCAGTGCCAGTGTTATGTGGGAAGAGAGGGGAGGAAGACCCAGGAAAAGAGTTCTTTTGCCTCACTGCTTGACCCACCTTAGTCACGAATACTCAGGGAAATTCCTGCTTGGGTCAGGACTGGTGAAGTCAGCAATGAACACCTACTTGGCAGAGTAGCTCACATCCAGCTTGCCTCAAGAGGCAGTTACCTTTGCCTGAAACCCACTTGTCTGCCCAGGGTGGGGAATGACCCCTGTGCCCATTCCTCAGGGAGCAGGGGACTCAGTCTGGATTAGGGAAGGAAAGTGAGTCTGAAAATCAGCACAGGCATTCTGGGTCTGTCGCCTTTCTCTCACAGAAAAGAATTTCATGAGGAGGCTAAATAGTAAAGAAAGATCATTTCTAATTGAATGAAGTTTTCTTAAAAAGATGTGAGAGGAGACAAAGAGAGAAGTATGTGTTCAAGAGAACATGGACTTCTCCAGAGTGGGGAAAAAACCACAGCAACCCAAAACCCAAGCATAGAGATAAGCAAGCAAAATACCTGTTCAAGGAAGAACAAGGACTTGAAGAGCAAGTCTTGAATGAATTTTGGAAAGAGATTTTATACAATTTTTTCCTAGAGGTATTTTTCATAGATGAAAAATGAGTTTTGTATGCATAAAAATCAATCTGGGCATCATCACAAGAAAACTTTACACTGTGGATTGTCTCTCAAAATCTCACCCCTTGCATTGTGAATACTCTTTTCGTAATCTCATAGATTTTTCTGTAACTTCTCCTTTTCTTTTTTTTTTACCTGTATAAGAACTTTTTATTTTTAGCCATGTTTCTGACATTTTCTCCCCTCCCCCACTTTATTTAAACATTGTGGTTTACAGAGTTGTTCATGATGATTTGTGACAGGCATTCAGCGTAACTTCTCCTTTTCTGAGGAGTCCATCCTTCTGTGGGCAAGTCCTAGATTTCTGTATCTGGGTGGTGCCTCAGTTTCTCCTTTTTAGAAGCTCAGAATTTG
Organism: Sorex araneus; assembly: GCF_027595985.1. Classification (NCBI taxonomy): domain Eukaryota; kingdom Metazoa; phylum Chordata; class Mammalia; order Eulipotyphla; family Soricidae; genus Sorex; species Sorex araneus. The sequence goes on along the minus strand of NC_073311.1, from coordinate 1,507,597 downwards.
TATTTCAAAGGAATGTTACTTTTATGCTTTTGGGCTACTTCAGGGCTTGGCATATTCTTTTTAAGTTTTATTTTTTCCCCAAAGTACAATACCAGAGCCCTCCTACCAATCTATCTCCAACAAAAGGAACCATCTCAAAACATCTTTACACAAAATTTCCTTTAGGAAATACTGACTGTTTCATTACTTTCGTTCGTTCATCCATTTTTGATGTTGCTGCTTTCAGTGTTATATATCTATCTATAGTCTTTGTCATTCTGATTAGGATGTGTCTTGGGTATTGTACTAATTTACTGGGATTTGTTTTATATGGCACCCTTGGGCCTCCTAAATTTGAATGCATCCACTTTTTAACTCTGTGAATTTCTCAGCAATGATGGCTTTGACTGTTGCTCCTTCAGCAGTGTTTTTTTCCAGCCCAATGACTCTTATGTTATTCCTCTTGACTTTATAACGATTTTCTTGTCATCTGTTGGTTTGTTTTTAGATTCTTTTCCATCTTCTGCTGTAGACTTGGGATTTTCTGCACCTCATCCTGGAGCTCACTGATTCTGTTCTCAGCAGCTGTTACTCTGCTGTTGAGGCCTTCCAGTGAGTTTTTCATTTCACCTACCAGGATCTTTTTTTTCTTTTTGGGTCAAACCTGGTGATGCACAGGGGTTACTCCTGGTTCTGCACTCAGGAATCATGTCTGACAGTGCTCAGGGGACCATAGGGGATGCTGGGAATTGAACCCAGGTTAGCCGCATGCGAGGCAAATGCCCTACCCGCTGTGCTATCATTCCAGCCCCACCTACCAGGACTTTTAGATCTGCCAAATATGATTGTATTTTCATTATTTCTGCCCTCCCATCCTCCTTATTTTATTGGCAGTGCATTCCATTGTTTCTTTGAGCTTCTTATGCGTCCTTAACAGTTCCACTCTAAATTCCTTATCACAGAGATTATATAGTTTACTGTTACTCGTGGGGTCAATTGGGCTAGCTTCTTCTCTCCCTGAGCCTGGTGGGTCTCTTTACCCTTGTGACCTTTGTAGTCTTGAGTTGTTTCCTGCTTGTTTTGTATGGTTAGGAGACTAAGTTAGGATGTTTTTGTATGTTTAAGTTGTTTTATGGAGTCGTGAAGAAATGCAAGACCTTGGTGCTCTTCACAGCCAGTTCTGGGTGGTACCTGTTAGAGAAGAATATCTTCCCTGTGTCCAAACATCTGCTCTGATGCTGCCACACTGCTCTGCTTGAGCCCCTTGTTGCTCTGAGGCTCAATACCCCCATGCTCTTCATGTCTGGTCCCTCATTTGTTAATCCAAAGAAGCATTTCCTTGAGCATTTGCCTTGTGCCAATATTAAGCAGTGGAGACTCAAAAATAAAAATATATTTGTTTTCTAAAGAATTATGTAATCAGTGTCTGGAGATATAGTACAGCGGGTTGTTCAGCTGTCTTGAAACAGTCAGCCAGGGTTCAATTCCTGGCATCTTATATGGTCCCCTAGGCACTCCAGGAACATTTCCTGAGTTCAGAACTGGGAGTAAGCCCTGAACATTGTCAGGTGTGATCTTCTTCCCCAAATAAAAAGAATTATGTCATCAAAATAACAAAGACCTGCAAATTAGTATGTCATAATCAAATAAATGCATGTCAATTACTATATAGAGCTAGAATTCAAGTCACCCCATAGACCTCTGAGAGATTACTACTGTATAGTAACTCATCTTGTCATCATTTCCAATGCAATGCAGCTCTGAATCTTAGAGGTTGACCTGTCCATTTTTTTAGTTTATCTTGATTCTGCCCTTCCCTGACCCTGACATTCTCTGTCTGGATTTGATTCCATTCACAGAATTACACAAGTCTGATGTTCATAAGGGTAGTCGGTTTACACCACTATGTAGTGACATATATCTAGCCTTTTTAACTTTGACCAACTTTATCTCCACTAAAGTCCACTGAAGTCCCTTTGATTGACACTTTTAGGATAGTGTAATCTTCTTTTTCAAAAGTTTTTACAACAAAGACAAATCATACTGGCTAAAGTTTCCAGTTCTCATATTTCACCCACTCTCTTACACAATTCTGATTCACATCCTCCTCATAAATTCCAGTGTTTCAGCTCCTCCCTCTCCACCCATTTCTTACCTAGTGATTGCTCAGGTTGATGATGTACTTACCTCATTTCCACATACCCACTGAATTTCTTCTGTAGCCACACTGCAAAATTCCAGTTCCAGTTATACCCAACAATCTATTCTTCTTAAATACCGTCTTCCTAGGCTACTGAATGATGATGATGGAGAAAATCATATAACTAAATTGATTTTGATGTAGCATTTGCAGATTCTACATCCTTAATGAAGCTTTGATCTCAAAGGTTCCACATTTTAGCACACATTAGAATCACCCACATTCAGAGATTATGAGCTGATATATTTGGGGTGGAGCCCAAGAATTTCATAAGCATATCTGATTATTCAAATGCCATGCCCTATCTGTTTTTCTGTGGCAGAAAAATATTTCTTTCCACCCCCTTCACCCCACCCACAGATCCCAGTTACAACTCTCCTTGGCTAGTTATCTTTTCTTCAAATCCACTTAAAATATAGACTCATTGACAATTTTACTTGTGTTTACATCCTGCACAAAAGGTTACTTTTATTTATATTGTGTTCTTTTTCTAAGCATTCCTTCTAAAGTAATCCATCATTTTGATATTATGTTGAATACATGTTGATATTATGTTGAATACATGTTGGTCATTGTCTGTGATTAATATTCTCTTTACCTTTATCTCTTTCTGTCAAAATATTGCCTTCTTTTTCCAGCCCTGAGCAGGAATTCCTAAAACAAGCTCAGATCTTACCTAATGTGTAAAGCATTCCTTCAATTTTTTTTCTCAAATTACCATTGTCTTTGGCTTCCATAGCAAGACATCATCCATAGACAGAATAATTTGAGCAACAAATATTAACTAGCTTATAAGGATAATCTATATAAAGAAAATCCTATAAGAATTCTTTCCACTCTCTAGAAACCATAAGTGACTCAGAAATAATGCTGTGTGATCATTTGGGTCAGTGGAATTTGAGGAAGCTTTTCATGACTCTGGAAAAAAATCTCATCTCTCTGAAAAGTTAAAAAATAGTTTATTGGGGCTGGAGCGATAGCACAGCAGGTAGGATATTTGCCTTGCACGCAGCCAATCCGGGTTCGATTCCCAACATCCCATATGGTCACCTGAGCACTGCCTGTGGTAATTCCTGAGTTCAGAGCCAGAAGTGACGCCTGTGCATCTCCGGTTGTGACCCAAAAAAGCAAAAATAAATATATAAATAAACAAATAATAAAAAATAGTTTATTGTCCAACTCTCTACATGAACATATAAGCTACTAACACCAAGTGTTACAGATGCCAATCTTATAAACTTAGGAGCTGGGGAATACCCTTCTAATTAAGCTGACACAAACATTAGCAGGACATCACGATCATCATGATCACGAAATCCCATTGATCGTCGATTTCTCGAGCAGGCTCAGTAACCTCTCCATTTGTCCTATCCCTGAGATTTTTAGAAGCCTCTCTCCACTCGGCCTTAAAACGATGCTGCATTGGAGGCTCTTTCAGGGTCAGGGGAATGAGATCCAGCTTGTTACTGGCTTTAGCATATGAATACACCATGGGAAGCTTGCAAGGCTGTTCCTTGTGGGCAGGAAACTCTCAGTAGCTTGCTAGTTTCTCCCAGAGGGAGAGATAGGTCATAAGATATCGCTTCTGGGAGCTTGCTTTTAAGTCTCTGGATGTTGGCTGTTGATGGGATTACACACACCTGGGTTCCTCTGCCAGTACCTTCATGCCTGAGGCTTGTCCGAACGTGTGGAGAGGGGCCTTGAGCATGGATTACCTAGGTTCCGGTGGTCTTCAACCACTGGGAGCTCTGCTTGGGGCAGAGGAGGGAAGCAGTACATGAAGACAGAATATACTTGAGTTCTTAATGATAGTTCTAAGTTACTGGATCAATTAACCCTCAGAACCTCTTAATCTGTACTTGCAGTTATGTAAGCCAATATTTCATGTCTTCAAACTACTTTGAATGGGATATGTTTTAGTATCAGTAGTAAAAATCTTTGTGGCCAGAGAGATAGTATAGCAGGTATAGCTATAGAACTTGCTTTTCATGTGACTGACTTGGGTTTGACTTCAGGCACCCAATATGATCCTCGAACCCCACCAGGAGTAATCCCTGATGGCAGAGTCAGAAGTCAATCCTAAACACTGCTAAATTGTGGTCCAAACACCCCAAACCCAAAAAGCAAAAATCCCTGTGCTTTAGGGTACTTGTGCAAGGTGGTGCTCAGGACTGTCAGAGGTGTTGGGGACTACCAGGAATACACTAGATTGTGCTTGGGGTGGGACATAAGTACTAAGTGCTGGGCTTTTAATCCAGGCCTCCCACACACTAGCATGTGCTGTACTCTAAGCATATACCCAAGTCATACCCTGGGTCCTCTTCTAGCTGAAAATGTGTACTTCCTGGCCAACTTTCTCCAACTGTACTCCAACTTTTGGTAAGCAAAAGTTGTTTTATGTATTTTATATTTTTAGTTTTTGTTTGTTTTGGGGGGACTCACACCCAGAGGTGCTCAGGACTTAGTCCTGGTTTTGTACTCAGGGATCACTCTTGTGGGGCTTGGGGGACCATATGGGATGCTGAGAATCAAACTCCAGTTAGTCATGTGCAAAGCAATCACACTACCAGATGTATTATTGCTCCAGCCCTCAAAGCTGAGATACATACAATATTTGTCTTTGTCTGACTTATTCACTTAGAATAATGACTTCATCTACATTATAAGATTGTTTTTGTAATTGTCTTATTATAACTAATAATCTTAGCATGTTAGCTAACATTGAGCATGAGATATAGATAACTTTTCTTATACATTTAAAATTTCGTTCTTTTTTTCTTGAGCCATACCTGGCTATTCTCAGGCCTTACCCCTGGATTTGTAGAGTTTAGCAGGACTCAGGGGACCATATCTGGTGCCAGGGATAGAACCAAGGTTTGCTGTGTACTAGGCAACTACCTCACCTATTGTACTATTTTTCTGTCCCAAATGATTTTTCTACTTAATGTTTTTATTTCTTTGTCTATCTTCTCAGAAATAGAATTGCTGATTCTATTTTTTATTCTATTTTTTCTATTTATTTATTTTTATTCTATTGATTCTGGACTGGAGCGTTAGCACAGCAGGTAGGGTGTTTGCTTTGCATGTGGCCAACCCGGGTTGGATTCCTCTGTCCCTCTTGGAGAGCCTGGCAAGCTACCGAGAATATCCTGTCCTCACGGCAGAGCCTGGCAAGCTACCTGTGGCATATTTGATATGCCAAAAACAGTAACAAAAAGTCTCACAATGGAGATGTTACTGGCCCACTCGGGCAAATAGAGGAACAACAGGACTACAGTGTTACAGGTTTTTTTTCTTTTTGCTATTGAGTTATAAGTTCTTTGTATATTTTGATTAATCCCTAATCAAATATATACATTTTTAAATTTTGTTTTATTTTTATAAAATAGTTCACAATATCTGATTACATTTAATATTTGAACACTAACTCCATTACCATTACACCTTCCCATCACCATATTTTGGATGTTTCCATTCTAAACCCCAACTCCTGGCCCCAAAACAGAACTAAAATAATTTATTTGTATTTTTTGTTATGAACAATCTGCTAAAAATGATCAAAAAAATGCTTCTTAGAGGAAAGTGTGTGAAGATTGTTGTACTTCACCCAGGATCCATTAAGCCTTTCTATAAGAGATTACTAACATGTTATTAAAGGTTGAGATGTGTGTTTACATATATATCTGTAGAAATATATTTTTCTCTAAGATTGGTTGCCTTGTACTTTAAATCCCATAGATGTGATGCGCTATTCTTGGAATATTAGTGGTGTAAAGTATAAGATATCTAGGAATAAATTCACTCTCATGTGTGAGGCTCTACCCAGGTGTGTGGAGAGCAGCTGCAAGCATGGCGGCGATTGAGTTCTGGAGATTCTCACTGCCAGCGCTGGCTCTTTTGGGGCAGGGAAGGACCTCACCTGCCCCCCCTCAGGGTTGCCCCAAATAAAATGGCCTGGTGCAGGACTGGAGGCATGGCAATGGCATATTGTCCTGTGTTCTCTTCTGAGAGATTTATTGTTGACTCTCTGGATTATGGCTTTTGATAAGATTATGCGGCACCAGCAGAGGTGGCCTGTGGGGGTGACTGCCAAGTTGCCGGAAACAATGGGGAAACAACACCCAATCCTGATTCTGTTGAACCTGGAGTTTTTAAGTCACAAATTCTGATACTTGGATTTTCTGCAGATTCACTCATGGGTGAGGCACCACCAGAGCATGTGGAAAGTGGCCATGAGCATGGCGGGCATTGAGTTCTGCTAATCAGGTATATTGATATATACAGGGACCTGCTTCCAGTGGCTCCCCAGCTCCCTCCACCAGGCATGCAGACCTCCCCTTGCCTGTGACCCATTCCCCATATGTGCCCCAACATGAAACCCGAATGGCAACACTTTCCAGCATCCCACTGACTTGCACCTAATGAGGGCCAGCAAAATACTTAAAACAACTACTAATAAACTTCAAAGAGGACATTGGTAGCAACATAATAGTAGTTGGAGATTTTAACACCATCTTATCACCTCTGGATAGATCAACAAGATTAAAACTCAGCAAGGAAACACTGGCTTTTGAAGGAAGAAGTAGAAGAGAGAGTGCTAATAGATGTATACAGGGATTTATTACCCCCCCCCAAAAGGAATACCTATTGTTTTCTAATGCAAACGGAACATTTTCCAAGATAGACCACCTGGTGGGTCACAAAACATACCTCAATAGAATCAGGAAGATAGAAATTGTGTCAACTAAGTTTTCAGACCATGATGCACTGAAGATAGAAGTTAACCACACACAGATGTGGAGAACCAAATCAAACAACTGGAAATTAAACAACTCGATGTTGGACAATGAGTGGGTCAGGGAGTAAATCAATGAAGAAATCAAAAGATGCCTGGAAACAAATTACAATGAAGACACAAGCTACCAGAACCTGTGGGATGCAGCTAAAGCTGTGTAAAAGGGAAAAATTTATAGCTCTGCAATCATTTCTCAGGAAGGAAGGAAGGACCCACATAAATAACTTGACTTCACAGCTCAAGATCTTAAAAAAGGACCAACAAAAGGAGCCCAAACCAGGCAGAAGAAAAGAAATAATAAAACTTAGAGCAGAAATTAAAGACATAGAAACCAAAAAAAAAAACACTCCAAAAGATCAATGATACCAAGAGAGGTTCTTTGAAAAAATAAACAAGATTGATAAACCACTAGCAAGGCTCACAAAGAAAGTGAGAACGCTAATAAAGCGAATCAGAAATGAAAAGGGGGACATCACAACAGAAGCCAAAGAAATTCAAAACATCATCAGAGATTACTTTGAAAGTCTGTATGCCACAAAACAAGAGAACCTAGAAGAAATGGATAAATTTCTGGATTCCTATAACTTCCCAAGGCTGAACCAAGAAGATTAAGAATATCTGAACAGACCTATTACTATCAAGGAAATTGAAACTATAATTAAAAGTCTTCCCAAACACAAAAACCTAGGTCCAAATAGATTCACTAGCAAATTCTACCAAACATTTAAAGAGGACCTATTTCCAGTTATTCTCAAGCTTTTCCAGTAAATCGAAGAAACTAAAGACTCCCAAATAGTTTCTACGAGGCAAATATCTCCCTAATACCAAAAGCAAACAGAGACAACACAAAAAAAGAAAATTACAGGCCGATATCCCTGATGAATACAATATGAATATCCTCAACAAAATATTAGCAAATAGAATTCAACAACTCATCAAAAAGATCATACACCACGACCAAATGGGATTTTTCCTGGGGATGCAAGGATGGTTTAACATTCAGAAGACAATGAACATAATCCATCATACCAATAAAAGAAAAGATAAAAACCATATTATCATTTCAATAGATGCAGAGAAAGCATTTGACAAGATTCAGCACCCATTTACGATGAAAATTCTCATCAAAATGGGCATTGAAGAAACTTTCCTCAATATAGTCAAAGCCATCTACCACAAGCCTATGGCAAGCATAATTTTAAATGGGGAAAAACTAAGAGCCTCCCTTCTAATGTCAGGGACAAGACAAGGATGCCCACTCTCACCACTTCTCTTCAATATAGTACTGGAAGTATTTGCAATAGTGGTTAGGCAAGAAAAAAACATTAGGGACATCCAGATAGAAAAGGAAGAAATCAAGCTCTCACTATTTGCTGATGATATGATACTATATTTATAGTAACCTAGAGCCACTACCAAGAAGCTCCTTGAAAGAATAGACTTGTATATTAAAATCAATACCCAAAAGTCTGTGGTTTTCCTATACGCAAATAATGAGAGAGAAGAGAGTGATATGAAAAAAGCAATCTCATTCAAAATCATGCCTCAGAAAATCAAGTACCTCGGAATCAGCTTAACTAAGTAGGTGAAGGACCTCTACAAAGAAAACTACAAAATGCTACTTCAAGAAATAAAAAAGTAGCCCTTTGAGTCCTTCTTTTAAATTTGGTCTTGAGTCTATGAAGTTCCTCAGCTGTTGCTTCTCCGTGAAATAGTGTATGGTTCCTTCAAGTTTAACTGAGAGTTTAGCCGGGTAAAGTATTCTTGGTGAGGCATTCATTTCATTAAGTTTTTTCACTATATCCCACCATTATCTTCGGGCTTGAAAGGTTTCTTCTGATAGGTCTGCTGTGAATCTAAGGGGTGCTCCTTTGTATATGATCTCCTTCTTTAATCTTGCTGCTTGCAGTATTGTATCTCTATCCATGGCATCCATCATTCTGACTATGATATGTCTTGGGGATTTTTTATTTGGGTCCCTTTTAGCTGGCACCCTTTGGACTCCATGGATCTGGATACCCGCATTCTCTAGCTCTGGGAATTTCTTAGCAGTGATGTCTTTGATTGTATTTTTTTCATTGGGATTGGTTCCCTGTGGATTGGTTCCAATGATTCTTATGTTGTTTCTCTTGAGGTCATCCCCTAGGACTCTAATTCACTCTAGAGCCATTTTGAGGTCTTTTCCTGTTATTTGTTGTTGCCTATATGCTTTCTGCAGCTCGTCTTCAAGCTCACTGATTCTGTCTTCGGCTGTAGTCATTCTACTGTTGAAGGATTCTACTGAGTTTTTTTATTTCATCTATGGATTCTTTTAATTATGTGACTTCTGTTCATAGCTTTGAAATTTCTGCTCTCATTTCTTCCTGGATTATCTTGGTGGACCGTTCCAATGCTGCATCCATATCCTCCCTTAATTTATTGGATGTTCGTTCCATAATTGCTTTGAGTTTGTCAACCATCTTCACTATTTCTTCTCTGAATTCTTTATCTGAGAGGAGGTTGTATTTCTGCGAAGTGGCTGCTGGGGTTGCTGAGATCCTCCCTTCCATCTGTCCTGGTGGTGGGGATTTTTTGCTGTTTCTTCATGTTGTTAGGGGCTTTACTCTCAGGCGCTCTCCTTAGCTTGAGAGGGGCCTCAACAGAAGACATGGGGCTATGATCTTTTTACAAAGAACTTTTATGTGCAGCTTGATGAGTTCACTGACAGCTTTTGTGAAATTAGGATAGGCTAGGCTAGTTGAAAATTGACATATAGTGACTAAGATGACCAGGGTATTCTTCAGAGGAATAGATTCCATGTATTATGGCCGAAGCACAATGCATGGAGTGGAAAAAATAACGCGTCCACAGCTCCAGAAGGAGGCCACGCCCCCTAACGTGTGGATACGCCCCTAACAACCTGGTGAAGAGGGAGGGGTCAGGGCCGCCGCAGGGTGACTGAGAGGATCAAGAGGGATCTGGGGGCTTTGGGCCCCAGACCGTGGAGGGGGGGGGCGATCGCAGAGCTCTTCGAAGGGGGCAGGGTCTCAGAGGGAAAATGCCAGTTACCTGGTAGAGAGGAAGGAGTCAGGCCTGCCGAGGGGTGACCGAGAGGCGCGAGACAGGTCTGGGGGTTTTGGGCTTCCATTTGATCCAGCAATACCACTTTTGGGAATATATCCAGGAGAAACAAAAAAGTATAGTCGAAATGACATCTGCACTTATATGTTCATCGCGGCACTGTTTACAATAGCCAGAATCTGGAAAAAACCCGAGTGCCGAGAACAGACGACTGGTTAAAGAAACTTTGGTACATCTATACAATGGAATACTATGCAGCTATTAGAAAGGATGAAGTCATGATCTTTGCATATAAGTGGATCAACATGGAAAGTATCATGCTAAGTGAAATGAGCCAGAAAGAGAGCGACAGACATAGAAAGATTGCACTTATCTGTGGAATATAGAACAACAGAGTAGGAGACTAATACCCAAGAATAGAAGTATATAACACCAGGAGGTTGGCTCCATAGCTTGGAAGCTGGCCTCACATGCTGGGGGATAGTCATCCCAGAGAGAGAGGGGAACACCAAGTAATATGTGATTGGAGAGCCTGCGGGGGAAGGGAGATGCATGCTGAAAGTAGACTAGAGACTGAACAGGGGACCACTCAATACCCCTATCTCAAGCCACAACACTCAAAAGGAAAGAGAGATATCAAATTGGAATGCCCCGCCACAGAGGCGGGGTGGGGTGGGGGGATGGGATTGGGGGTGTGGGAGGGATACTGGGTTCATTGGTGGTGGAGAATGGACACTGGTGGAGGGATGGGCTCTCAAACATTGTATGAGGGAATAACAAGAACAAAAAATTGTGAATCTGTAACTGTACCCTCACTGTAACTCACAAATTAAAAAATAAATTAAAAAAAAGAAATAAAAAAGGACATGAGGAAATAGAAAAACATCCCCTGCCCATGGATTGGGAGAATTAACATTGTCAAAATGGCAATACTCCCCAAAGGATTGTACACATTCAATGTAATCCCTATAGGGATACCGATGACGTTCTTCAAAGAAATGTTGCAAACACTCCTGAAATTCATATGGAACAACAAACCCCCACGAATAGCTAAAGCAATTCTTGGAGGAAAAATTTTGGAGGCATCACCTTACCCAACCTCAAACTCTACTACAAGGGGTAGTAATTAAAGCAGCATGGTATTAGAAAAAAGGCAGATCCACAGACCTATGGAACAGGGTGGAATATCCTTACACACATCCTCAAATATATGATCATCTAATCTTTGATAAGGGAGCAAGAAATGTGAAATAGAGCAAGGAAAGCCACTTTACCAAATGGTGCTGGAAAAACTGGACAGCTGCATGCAAAAAAATGGACTCAGACCTCTATCTAACACAATGCACGAAAGTCAGATCAAAGTGGATTAAAGACCTCAACATCAGACCAGAATCCATGAGTTTCACTGAAGAAAAGGGGCAAAATTCTCCACGACATTGAAGCTAAAGGTATCTTCAAAGATGAAATGCCACTGGGGCATTAGCACTGTGGGTAGGTCACCTTGCACATGGCGACCCGGGTTCGATTCCCAGCATCACATATGGTCCCCTGAGCACCGCCAGGAGTAATTCCAGAGTGCATGAGCCAGGAGTAACCCCTGTGCATCGCCGGGTGTGACCCAAAAAGCAAGAAAAAAAAGAAATGCCACTGACCAAGCAAGTAGAAACAGAGATAAGCAAATGGGACTATCTTAAACTAAGAAGCTTCTGTACCTAAAAGGAAATAGTGACCAGAATACAAAGACAGTCTACAGAATGGGAAAGGATATTCACTCAATACCTATCCAATAAGGGTTAGTATCAATGATATACAAGGCACTGGTTGAACTCTACAAGAAGAAAACATCAGATCCCACCAGAAAAATGGGGTGATGAAATGAACAGAAACTTTCTCAAAGAAGAAATCAGAATGGCCAAAAGGCATATGAAAAAATGTTCTTTATCACTAATCATCAGGAATATACAGATCAAAGCTACAATGAGATATCATTTCACACCACAGAGACTGCACACATCCAAAAGAACAAAAGCAACCAGTGTTGGCATGGATGTGGGGAGAAAGGGACTCTCTTTCACTGCTGGTGGGAATGCCGACTGGTTCAGCCCTTTTGGAAAATAATATGGACGTTTCTCAAAAAATTAGAAATACCCGGCCGGCCCGGGCGCCCATGCCCCTGCAGAGCCGGTGGATGTGGAACAAGCGGGAACCAGAGACAGCTTTAGGAATTGGGGTTCCAGCAAGTGCCTGCACCCATGTATGGAGACTGTGAATTAAGCCTTTGCCCCACGCCGGCTAACGGAGGAAATATGTAATTTCTGGCAGAATTTTCCCAGGACTTTATACAGAAATCCAAAACCAAAAAACTTAACATTTATAATTGTCATCAATGTGAAAGGGTTCCATTTGAACAGGTCAGACTTGGGGGGGAAACTCCAAATAATAACAGTAAGTTTTTGTTGAAATATTGAAGGTTCTTAATGTAACAGCCACCTCTGGACTATGAGCTAAGCAAAAGCCCCACGCTGGCCAACGTGGCGTGGAGTACACCATACTATGAGGCGCAGGAAGGGGGATGAGGGGGAAAAATTAAAAAAAAAATGGAAAAGGAAAAAGAGAAAAAAAAAAGAGAGAAAGAGAGTTATGTCAACTATAGTGAGTTTTGTGTTGAATTATGGAATGTAATCAAGGTAAAGAAAAAATGAAGTGAAATTCATTAGTTATACAGTAGGGGGTAGGGGGTGGGGGCGGGGGGTAAACTGGGGTTTCTGGTGGTGGAATTTGGGCACTGGTGAAGGGATGGGTGTTTGAATATTGTATAACTGACATATAAACCTGAGAACTTTGTAACTTTCCACATGGTGATTTAATAAAAATTAAAAAAAAAATTAGAAATAGCTCCCATTTGACTCAGCAATACCACTTCTGGGAATATATCCTGGAGATGCAAAAATGTACAGTAGAAATGATATCGACATGGAGAGAATCATGCTAAGAGAAATGTGTCAGAAAGAGAGGGTCAGACATAGAAGAAATGCATTCATTTGTGGAATATAAAGTAGCATAATGGGAGACTAACACCCAAGGATACTATCGATAAAGACCAGGAGGATTCCTCCACAGCTTGGAAGCCAGCCTCACATGCTGGGGGAAAAGGCAGCTGAGATAGAGAAGGGACCACAAAGTAAAGGATGCTTAGAGGGCTCCCTCAGGATGGGAGATATATTCTGAAAGTAGACTATAGACCGAACATGATGGCCACTTAATACTTGCATTACAAACCATAACACCCCAAAGGAGAGAGAGTAAAAAGGAATGGGCCTGCCACAGAAGCTGGGTGTGGGGATAGGGTGTGGGTGGTGGGAGGGATACTGGGAACATTGATGGTGGAGAATGGGCACTGGTGGAGGAATGGGTACTCGATCATTGTATGACTGAAATGTAAGTACCAAAGTTTGTAAGTCTGTAACTGTACTTCATGATGATTCTTAACACAAATTTTTAAAGATATATATATATATTCCCATCCAGCAGGCTATGTTTTTACTTTTTAATATTTTTTTCTTTAAAGAAACTTTTTAACTTAATGCAGATAGTTATTTATTCTTATTTTATTAGTTTTGCTTGTCATGTCCTGAATTTAAGTTATCTTAGAATTAGTCTGGTTTCTAGAGTAAAGCTTTTAAGCTTTTCCCATTCACAACTCGTTTTCATATGAGAAATATTTTTTCAATTTTTTTATTGACAATCCATGAGATAGATAGATCATTACAAAACCGTTCATGGTTTGAGTTTCAATCATACAATGATCTAATACCCATCCCTCCACCAGTGTCATTTTCCACCACGAATGTCCCCTGTGTCCCTCCCACCATCCCCAACACACCACCCCCCAAACCCCAGCTTCCTCTATGGCAGGCACTTTTCTTATTTCTCTCTGTCCTTTTGTGCATTATAGTTTGCAATATAGATACTAAGTGGTCATCATGTTTGTTCAGGGCATTCAGTATTTTTATTGTGAAGGTTCAGATTGGAGTAGCTTTTTTAACTGGATGGCAGCTTGAGGTATGGACATGACTGATGAGGCTTCTGGAAGTACAGGGAAATGGGGGTGGAGGTATCCCATCCCAACCCCAAGAAAGCTTGGAGATCTATCACAAAACCTGCACACCTGAATTTTCAGCAGATTATATCTCGATGATGTCAGTCCTGAGATGGTAGAGTCTGATGGGGGACATGGCAGTGATTTTGGATTGTGAGAGCAAGGGCTACCAGGGCAGCACATTGATCCAACCCCTGGTCTGTTCAGCCATGCACAGATCTGAGATTAACTGAGGTTTTTGTTCTCTTTCAATTTATTTTCGGGTCTTTGTAGCAAGGCCCATAGAAGAGCTTAAGTGGTAAAACCAGAATTGGCTTGTGGGGCTGCTTTCTGGAGCATAGGGAAGTGGGGGGAGGTAGCCCATCCTGAATCCGAGACGGCCTGGAGATTTCAGTCACAAAACCCTCATATCTGAGTTTTCAACAAGTTTATCTCAATGAGGTCCAATTTGAAATGGTGAATCGTGACCTGGGGCCTGGTGGTGATTTTGGATTGTGGAAGCAAGTGGCCACCAGGGGCTCTGTTTGGGGCAGGCAGCAGGCTGACCCACATCCCTCCAGCTTACCCTGGTCTGTTCAGCCTTGCTCGGGTCTGAAACTAACTGTGTGAGTTTTATTATTATTTTGAGATTTATTTATGAGTTTCTGAAGCAAGGCTAATAAGTGAGCTTGGGCAGCTGAGCTGGAGGTGGTTTGTGGGTGTTGCTCCCATATGCCTAACTTTTGGCTGTTTAATTTCGCAAGATATTTGGTCTCATGGGGCTGGAGCAATAGCACAGCGGGTAGAGCGTTTGCTTTGCGCATGGCCGTCCCAGGTTTGATCCCCAGTATCTCATATGGTCCCCTGAGCACCGCCAGGAGTAATTCCTGAGTGCAGAGCCAGAAGTAACCCCTGTGTATTGCCGGGTGTGACCCAAAAAGAAAAAAAAAAGAAATTTGCTCCCAAGGTTTTGGGGTTTGGCCAGGGGCACAGAGGTAATTTGGGGTATCAAAAAGCCTAAAACCACCATCAGGCTGCTGATGCACTTGCCCTGTGTGTACAAGCTGACCTGCTGACAGCATCACACTCATCGTCTGAGAAGTTTTTATGTGGTCGCCTGGCATATAAAAGAAAAATATCAAGATTATTAAAAACGTATTTTAAGACAATTTATTGATAGCCATATAAGTCTGTCATTCATTAA
Source organism: Sorex araneus (assembly GCF_027595985.1). Taxonomy (NCBI): domain Eukaryota; kingdom Metazoa; phylum Chordata; class Mammalia; order Eulipotyphla; family Soricidae; genus Sorex; species Sorex araneus. Next base: position 1,492,281 of record NC_073311.1, on the reverse strand, counting down.
AGACAAAAAACAAAATCTACATTAGAATAAGTGGATTTATTTATTTTTCATAAGGAATTAAGTATTGGAGCATTATTTTATACTGCAGCAATCTTCAACGTTTTCAGAGTCAACTGGAATTTTGATTCTGTAATCATTAGTCCAGAGCTCACCATTTTGCATAAATACTTGAACAACATGGCAGAAATATATTTAGGACACTTCAGAAATTGCTGAAAATTCTTTTAACGATTTTGTTTTATAAAATTTAAGTTTTAAACTAGTGTCACTTGGTAACAGTAAATTCTGCTTGAACTTTTATTGGCAAACCACTGGCATATTATATTTTAACTGAGCATGGTTTATGAACCAAAACTTAGTTTTTTGGAATCAAAATTTGAAGGGAAATACTTCTGAAACTATCTCCAGGCACTTTAGATGATTTATAGTAACTCTTACAATAAATCTTGGGGAATGCTACTTCCAACTATAGATTATCTGTAGCAATTAACAGTTAACATTTCTAAAAAACAAATTTTCATCTTATTCTTCCAGATGTTAACTTTGGAATGGGGCTAGAAGGTTGGGCCATACCCTTCAGTACTTGCTGGGTTCTCTGAGAGGGACAGAGGAAATACTATGTCGCTCTCTTCTGGGAGCTTTGTTTTATAGTCTCTGGATCTTGGCTGTTGATGAGATTACAAGGTACTAAGGACAGTTTGTGGGTGTGATTGCCAAGCTACTGGAAAATGCGGGATCTGGGTAGAGGAGGCCCAGATCTGAGCAGGCTTATAGAAACATACAAGTTTAGTTACATAAAGTATGACAAAAGCCTGACAATAGCATTCATTCATCATCACTACTATATACATATGTAAGTGTGAGCATCAATTTTTTAAATTAAGCATAAAAATTTTTTCCATCCTGAAGAAACCAATGTTCTCCATTGAATATGTATTTTTCTTTCTCTCTTCTGTTTTCTCCACTTTGGAGAAGCCTGTGTTCTCTCTTTCTCTCCCCCACATTTCTGTAAGTTTCTTTCAATAAAAACTATTTTGCTTTACTAAAACATAATTAAATTAAGCACAACAAATGTATTTCATTAAACTAAACTGTTTTTAATATTTTACAATTCAGGACAAGAATATTTTCTGGTTACATAAATTTAGTAGCTAAATTTAGGATGAAGATGAAAAGATACTGATGACAATACAACAGTCTTTGCTACCAGCTGTAGTACAATAAAATTGACAAAAAAAAGCTTATCATTTTTAAGTAGGTATTTACTTATAATAATTACCATTGTGTGGATAAACTTCGCTGATTGATTAGTAATGAGGTTTTGGCTCTGCAGAGCACGGAACTGGCCAAACTACAATGGCATTAGTACCAAGTCTGCAGCGTAGTGCAGCAAAGCAAAGGGATATTTTAAACTACTTTCAAAGTCTTCAAATTAGGATAAACAATGTCTTTATAAATTTATTGCTGATTGCTGCCAGCAGAAAAACATTTACTTGCATCTTGTAAACTCTTTATTTAGTTTAAAAACCCTATGGGATAGGAGAGTATCTTATTAAAAGTGGATCTCTCTATGCGCCAGACCCAGGTTTAATCCCTAGCCCTATCAGGAGTGTCTCTGAGCACAGAGTTAGGAGTAAGCCTTGATCTTGTGTTACCTGCTGCTCCTAAAATGTCAGAAATAGTTAATAGGAAAATATAGGAATTAATTTTGTTAGATTTATTTATAGAATAAAACTGTTTCCAAAAATATTTCTGAAATTAGTAATGACAAATTTAAGCAGCTTATTAATGAACTTAAGAGAAGTCCAAAGTTTCAAGTCAGTAATGGAACAACAGCTGAGTGTGACCCCAAAACAAAAGCAAAACAAAATAAAGTTGCTAAAAATTTCACAAAGGAAGATTTACAATAGAAAAACTGCTCTGGGTTTTGAACAGACAGTGTGCAATGGGAGAGAATGTTGGATTCGTAGTGAAGTTAAAACCTATTCATGATAAAAACTCTCAACAAAATGGTAATTGGAGGAACTTTTCTCAATATAGTCAAAGTCATCTATCACAGCCCACATAAAGCATTATTATTTATGGGGAAATACTAAAAGTATTCCCTCTAAGATTAGAGACAAGGCAAGCTTGCCCACTCTCACCATTTCTAATCAATATAGTACTGGAAGTACTCACCATAGCAGTTAGGGAAGAAAAAGACATTAAGGGCATCCAGATAGGAAAGGAAGAAGTTAAGCTCTCACTATTTGCAGATGGCATGATGCTATACCTAGAGAAACCTAAAGTCTCTACCAAAAAGCTCCTAGAAACAATAGATTTGTACAGTAGAGTGGCAGGAAATAAAATCAGTACCCAAAAGTCCATGGTTTTCCTATATGCAAATAATGAAAGAGAAGAAAGTTATATTTAAAAATAATCCTGTTTACAATTGTGCAACAGAAAATAAAGTACCTTGGAATCAGCTTAACTCAGGAGGTAAAAGACCTGTACCAAAAAAACTACAAAATGCTACTTCAAGAAGTAAAAGAGGATATGAGGAAATGGAAATACATTCCCTGCTCACGGATTAGGAAAATTAGCATTGTCAAAATGGCAATACTCCCCAAAGCATTGTACAGATTCAATGTGGTCATTGTAAGAATACCCATGATATTTTTCAAAGAAACCGGTAAAATACTTCTGAAATTCATATGAAACAAACCCCCCATGAACAGCTAAAGTGATCCTTGGGAAAAAGAAGGTGGGAAGCAGCACCTCCTCCAGCTGCAGTGAAGTTAAAGCTGGTGAAAATGAGCAAACCACCTTCCCCATTGCAGGGCTCGCGGGGAGGGATCGACAGCCCAGAAACAGCACTTTAGTCAGATGTCATGTTTCAGGTACTAACAATATCATTAACTTCATTCAAAGTCATGCCCTTATCAGTCGTTTGTTTTCAAGCATTTGCAAAGACACAGACTCTGGTGACAAAAGCACTATTACTACATGCAGGGTGAGATGTTTCTCAAGTGGGTTAAGTTTAGACAGGTTATTGAAATTGAAAGATGATGATCATATTTTGAATCAGCAGATATCTTAGTCTGTTCACATTTCTTTAAATAACACTTTTCACTCAGTAAATAAACAAAATGGAAAGTAGAGATCATAAACTTCAATAGTAGAAACTTTGAATTAAGCAAATTTAGCTGATGAAAATACCAAAGAAGTACATGCATATATTATGTTTGTATGAAAAAAGCAGGTAATAAAGTGTCAGTTATAAATATTTTAATTTTGTCTATTTGTATTCTAAATCTTGTCATCAGAAAGAAAGCTACTTCTGTTTACTAAAAAGTACAACACCTTTTAAAAATATTCTAAAGTTATTTTTTCAAGTTTTGAAGACTGCTGACTTGCAATATTGAGAATTTGAGTAATTATTGAATGAAAAATATTAGTTAAGGTGTTTGTTGCTAGACTTAATGACTGAAAACATGCATTAAATGCAAGAGGCCCAGGATATATTTTTTGGTTTTATTTCAATTTTTCGGCGAAACTCAGTGGTGCCCAGGCCTTCCTTTTGAATCTGTGCTTAGGGAGCAGTCCTGGCAGTGCTAAAGAGACCATATGTGGTTCTGGGCATTGAATCTGGGTTGGCTTTCTGCAAGGCAAGTGCCCTACCTGCTGTACTATGGCCCAGACCCAAAAGCCCAGTTTTGATTCCTGGCACCCACATAGTCTCCTGTCCATCACTACTATATCTCCAAAACAGATATGAAGTGTGTTGCTAAGAATGTATTGATGCTTTAAAACAGTAAATGATAATTAAAATAAAATGCTTTTATTTACTGGATCTGGAAATAGAGTACAGCAGGGAGAGGGCTTACTTGCATGGTACCAACTCAGTACCACATATGGCCCCCTAAGCCCCCTCCAGGAGTGATTCCTGAATGCAGATTCAGGAGTAAAGCCACAACCAGGTATGGTTCAAAACTGAAAAAAACAAGTTTTATTTACTTACCATTTGCTGTTTAGTCTGCTTACCATAACTTCATTCATCTATGTATAAATAAGCTTTATAGATGGGAAAATTCACTTAAAGTCAGGAATTCCTCCTTGAAAAATGCCATTGCAGTTGCAAAATAAATAAGTCTAGACGATAAACTGCAAAACACAATGTAGAGCTAGTTATTATTTCATCGATTGAAAATTAGAGCATGAGTAGTGAATGATATAGCAAACAAATGCAGAACTTAATGTGGCAATGTTAGAAGCATTTAACAAATTTTATAAGACAAAAAAGTGCTTAATGGCTCTAAGAGAACAATTTTATGTAACTTGTAAAGAAGTTGCAGTGGCCATGAAAGCGTATGCAGAAATGCCATTGGAACTAGCTGAATCATACAAGAACGGCCACGTGAATGGTGTGAAAATGGATAAAAAGTGGAAGAGAAAAAGAGACCATTGGAACTTGTTATCACAGCCAAGAGTTCCAGAGTTTGCACTGACATCAATTGAACAATAAAATAAGTCACAATGAAAACAGCAAGAAAATTAACAAAATTGTTTATTTAAAAAAAATAAAGAAATTTAACAAAATCAAGGCAAAATCATGCAGAAATGCCATTGGAACTAGCTGAATCATACAAGAACGGCCACGTGAATGGTGTGAAAATGGATAAAAAGTGGAAGAGAAAAAGAGACCATTGGAACTTGTTATCACAGCCAAGAGTTCCAGAGTTTGCACTGACATCAATTGAACAATAAAATAAGTCACAATGAAAACAGCAAGAAAATTAACAAAATTGTTTATTTAAAAAAAATAAAGAAATTTAACAAAATCAAGGCAAAATCAAGAATAATAATCAAAGGGTTGCATTATGACAGATTAATCTGGGAGGAAAATGTAAATACTTGAGATAGAAAAAGATGACTAACATGGTATTTTACATCTAAAATAGTTTTTTGTAAGTAATACAAATTTTGTAAATCTGCATTAAATAAAAGTTTTTCTTAGTACTGAAAAGTTTTTAAGTCCATACAGTAATGAAATGGACTTTGGACCTCAAGAACAAGAGAGGTGACTCAGTGGCCTAAAACTTGTGCTTTGCAGGCTAAAGTCCTGAGTTTGATCTCTAAAACTGCTTGTTTGTGATCTCTGGTCCCAATTTTATTTAATTAATTTAATTTTTAGAGTAAAATCCTTTCATTTAAGAAATGTACTTAGAAAATGTCTCTGTGCCCCTCAGAGAGCCCAGCAAGCTACCGAGAGTATCCTGCCCACACAGCAGAGCCTGGCAAGCTACCGTGGTGTATTCAATATGCCAAAAACAGTAACAACAAGTCTCACAATGGAGACGTTACTGGTGCCCGCTAGAGCAAATCGATGAACAACAGGACACAGTGCTACAGTGCTACAGTGTGATCTACTTAGAAAATTATGAGACACAGAGAGAGAGAGACAGAGAGAGAGAGAGAGAGAGAGAGAGAGAGAGAGAGAGAGAGAGAGAGAGAGAGAGAGAGAGAGAATAGGAGCTTCTCCAGAATGAAAAAAGTCTGGTCCCAATTTTAACCAAAGCTGTTTACTCTATTAGAACTTATAATAATTTATTCCCAAAGTTTTGTGTCTTTTGTATGAATAGTTGAACAATAACTGACCACCTTACTTTACAAGGCACAGTACTAACCATTACCCAATCACAGCAAGAGGTTCTTTTTTTAAAATTTTATTTTATTATATTGAATCCGTGAAAAAAATACAAAGCCTTCAGGTATGTCTCAGTTATATAATAATTGAAACCCCATCTCTTCTCCAGTGCACGTGTTCCACCACCAAGAACCCCAATATACCCCCTCCCACTCAGCCCCCACCTAAGTAGCTAATGATCTTCACTTTATTCTCTCTATACTTTGAATACATTCAATATTTCAATAGAGAACTCACTATTATTGTTTGAGATTTCCCCCCAACAATCAGGCCTGCTGAAAAGGCATCATTTAATAACTTCCTTTCATTGCTGAGAATGAAGATTCTATGAGGTCACGCGGCCGCCATTGCGGCCGCACGGTTTTGGATTTCTGATATTTTAGTTCAGTTCACAGTCTAGATGCATTTCTGTAAGAAGCCGCTCTGGGTGCCAAAATGGGTTAGAAGACCTCTTGGATCATAGTCTTTAAGAGCAGAGTGTCTTTTTCACGAGCAGCAGCTCCAGATCTTATCTGGGCCGAGGGCATGCCGGTACCGCCCTCTAGAGGTTCTTGATGTATTTTTTGGCTTGTTTGTTTTGGGGCCACACCTGGCAGTGCTCAGGCCTTATTCCTGGCTCTGCACTCAGAGATTACTCCTGGCTGTGCTTGGGGTATTGTATGGGATGTTGGGGATCAAATCCAGGTCCACCACGTGCAAGACAAATGCTGTACTTTACTATAAACACTGCCTTGGCCCCTTGATCACCTTATTTCAAAGTCTTTAGATTTCATCCTAAATCTTAAGTCAAACAAAAAATAAAAAGTCTAGGCTATTTCAGACTTGCTACTATCAATCAAAGGATGAGTTTTTTAAACAAGACTCAAAATGTACAGACCATAAGAGTCTAAAGGCACTCGATAAGCTGTATATACCCATATGAAAAACTGTGTGCTATATCTAGCATAGCATCTGTAAAGCAAAATTAAAAAATCTAGTGAGAAAATGAACACAAATTTGAAAGACGTACTGCAAGGAAGAACTGCAAACATGCCATCTTACTAGTAATTAAACAAGTGAAAAAACAAAGCTCCAATGAGATGACATTTTACACTAATAATGTAGAAAGTGTCATCAAGGACTCAGAATCACTGCAACATCAATGCATTGCTGGTATAAATTGTAATTACCACTTTGAAAGCAAAGCAAGCTTGAAGGAATGAATCAGAAATTTCTTACTTAGAAATGCACCCTATAAAATTATTGTGAAATAATTAAAATAACAAAAATGTTTCCTAGCAGTACCATTTTTATTAGAAAAATATCAAGAAACATCCACATCTTTTTTATTAACACAAACCACTTGAGATATGTTTAAATTTCTTTCCTGCCTTTTCTAGGACTCTTTCACAAGCAGGAGTCTCTTAATCCATGAATGCTAATACACAAATTATTTTTTCAATAGATTAGATATTGAATTCCCATTTGACCCAGCAATACCACTGCTGGGAATATATCCCAGAGAGGCAAAAAAGTACAATCGAAACAACATCTGCACATGTATGTTCATCGCAGCACTGTTTACAATAGCCAGAATCTGGAAAAAACCCGAATGCCCCAGAACGGATGACTGGTTGAGCAAACTTTGGTACATCTATACAATGGAATACTATGCAGCTGTTAGAAAAAAGGAGGTCAAAAATTTTGTAGTTAAGTGGATGGGCATGAAAAGTTTCATGCTGAGTGAAATGAGTCAGAAAGAGAGAGACAGACATAGAAAGATTGCACTCATCTATGGTATATAGAATAACAGAGTGGGAGACTAACATCCAAGAACTGTAGAAATAAGTACCAGGAGGTTGACTCCATGGCTTCGAGGCTGGCCTCACGTTCCGGGGAAAGGTCAACTCAGAGAAGCGATCACCAACTACATTGTAGTCGAAGGCCATGTGGGGGAAGGGAGTTGCGGGCTGAATGAGGGCTAGAGACTGAGCACAGCGGCCACTCAACACCTTTATTGCAAACCACAACAGCTAATTAGAGAGAGAGAACAGAAGGGAATGCCTTGCCACAGTGGCAGGGTGGGGTGGGGGGGAGATGGGATTGGGGAGGGTGGGAGGGACGCTGGGTTTACGGGTGGTGGAGAATGGGCACTGGTGAAGGGATGGGTTCCCGAACTTTGTATGAGGGAAGTATAAGCACAAATAGTGTATAAATCTGTAACTGTACCCTCACGGTGATTCTCTAATTAAAAATAAATAAATTTAAAAAAAAATAGATTCCAATAACTTAAAAATTGTTTTATCTACCATAGTTTACAATTTTGCAATGCTGTCAATGGTAGGATTTCAGCATGTAACATTCCAACAGCGGGTCCTCCACTATAGCTCCCATTGCCCCCCCCCCACCGCATTGTTTCAGAGTCCACCCCCTGCTGTTCCAACACACTCACAATGTCTCACAAATTCTGTTGATTTTGGACTTTTGTTGTTTCCTGAATATGGGTTTTTTTATATTCCAATTATGAGGAAGTCATTGTGTGTCTGTCTCTCTCCTTTTGACTGACTTCACTCAGCATGATATCCTCCAGTTTCATCCACATACTAGAAACTTGCACGATTTTGTTTTTTCTTTTACTTGGTATGCAGATGGTATGCTCCGCATCAGTCATCACCAGGAAAACGTAAGTCAAAACAACAGTGAGATATCACCTCACCCTAGTGAAACATCAAAAAGAACAAAATCAACCAGTGTTGGCATGCATGTAGGGAAAAAGAAACCCTTGTTCACTGCTGGTGGAAATGTTGACTGGTTCAGCAATTTTGGAAAACAATACTTCTCAAAACACTAAGAATTGAACTACCACTTGACCAGCATTCTCACTTCTGGGCATTATCCCAAAGGCCCCAAAATTCTACTCAGAAAATATATTTGCATTCCTATGTTGATTGCAGCACTGTCTCAATAGCCCACATCTGCACGCAACACAGTGTACAGGAACAGATGTCTGTACAAAGAAACTGGTATATTGGTATATGTAACAAGGTTCTATTTTATAATAAATGATATCTAAACACAATAATTTTTACAATGAAATATCATAAGGTAGTATGAATGTTATGTAAGTTCACTTACGTAACACCGTAAGTGAATCTCAGACACATGTTAAACTATAAAAGCAAAAATGCATAAAGAAATCTTCCTTTTGTGATAAAAATACAATTTTGTTTATATATTGTTTTGTTTTACATATGTAGCTATCTTTCTCTCTCTCTATATATATAAACATATTTTTGGGGGGGTCACACTTGGCAATGCTCAGGTATTACTCCTGGCTCTATACTCAGGATTATTCCTGGCAGTGCTCAGGGGACCATATGGGATGCCATGGATTGAATCTGGATCAGCCACATGAAAAGCAGATACCCTACCTGCTGTACTATAGCTCCAGCACTCAATAAATTTTAAAGGAAGCCTGTAATCCTATGAATAAATTGGAATAAATGATAATCTATAATAATAATAATAATAATAAAATTAAGATAGCGAGGAAGTGTAAGAAGGGACCCCCAAAGGCTATTGTGCTCATAAACTAGGAGATGAATTTATGGCTTCATTGTATAAACATTTTGGGGAGCCACCCCTGGCAGTGCTCAAGTCTTGCTATGGGTATATTGCTTGGGGTTGCTTCTGATAGTGCTGGGGGAATATGGGGCTACAGGGTTCAGATACAGCCTCATGCCTTTGGGCATCCTACAGTATGTGCTCCTAGGCTGGAAAAGTATCATCAATATTAAAACATATGCCTTGCATACAAATGACCCATATTTTATCCTCAGTGTTACATGGTCCCCCAAGCATCACCAGATGTGGCCTTGGAAACCCCTGATCACCTTTCAGGTCAATCCCTGGCACCATAGGAACTAAGCAGCACCACATCCTTGGGCCCATGCATTGAGCCACCTACTCAGTGGCCTAAGAAGATCCAGAATGGACCCCTGGGTCTCCTGAACATGCTTGGAAGCTCCCTCCACAAAAAAAGGAATATATTCCAGACCATTGAGCTCTCTGACTTAATACATCAAGAATTTTATTACTTCACATCTGTTTTATTAATAAGAAAGAAAACAGTATTACAAATTATAGGGAATAAACAAGCTTTTTGCCTTCTGTTCACAGACTCACCCTATCTACCTTGAAAGAAAAAAATTTAATGGGCTTAACAAAGTACACATTTATTATTCAAATATATAAGCTTCAGGAAAACAATTATTCTTCATGGTGTGAGATAACTGAAAATATTTCAGACTAAACCTGGAAACATTTTGCAATTAATTTTGACTTTTTATTTATTGGCAAATTTCTAATTTTTAGTATATGTTGTGATACTTAATTTCCAGTATCCCTTCCTCTTTTGAAAATGCCCTCTTTTACAAGACAGCATCATGCTACCATTTTATTCAGGTATTATAGCATTTTTGCATGATCCAAGAAAGACATTTTAATATTTTACTTGAACAAATGTGTTAGTAAGGTGCATAATGACCCTTCCACCCTCTCTTCTGTGTCTTGGAACTTACTCCATCAGGGATTTTCAGGGTAAGGAATAGGAAAGGAGTAACAACTTAATAAGAAGCTGAGAAGATTTTTAGACAAGACTTTGGCAAAGGATAAGGGAGAGTGTAGTATTTATTCTAACAATTAGGGTATGCAAACAACCCAAATGTTTAATGAAAGATAAATGGAAAAAGAATTTGTGGTGTATATACACTACAGAAACATTATGCAGCCACTAAAGGAAATGGAATCATGCAGCTAACTGCAACTTGGTTAGGTAAAAGAGGGCAAAATGTTGACTGAAATAAACCAGAGAGAGTATAAGTGCTAAATGATCCTACTCATCTGCAGCATATAGAAAATTAAAACAAAGAAATAGACAATAGCAATTGATAACAATCCTGGGAACTGAATTATAGAACTAAAAATGCCAGGTTGAGGGAGCTGAGTGAGTAGCAGGGGAAGGATAAGGGGAACTGGAAATAACACTAGGGCATTGAATAATCAGATTCTTTGGTGATGGTGAGGTGAGGTAACTTTATACATTGAAACCATAAATGTAAACACTATTGTAAACATAGGACTTACACTGTAATAATTACACATTTTTTTAAAAGACAGTGGTGAAGGTGTGGTTAGTCAATAACTTCATACATCAGAGTGTGTATTAAATTAAATAAAAATTTAATGCACTTGTAATCTTTTCAACTAAACTATAAACAAAAGAAAAGAGGTTATAGGTGAAAAAGGGAGAGAGTATAAAACAATATTAAGATGGTTTTTGTCAAATATTCTGCTTTAGAAACATCACTTTATTTTAGACTCTTGTTAATCCTTGGAAAAACACATCAGGGATTACGGATGCCAAAAAAAATCTACTTACAACTACTGAGTTACCCCAAATTTTACTTATAATTGTCTACTGTGACAAAGAGTAGACTATTATATTTACATTTACTGGTACATTCCTTTCCCATTAACAAGTCTCACAATGGGGACGTTACTGGTGCCCACTCGAGCAAATTGATGAGCAATGGGATATCAGTGCTACAGTACATTACTTCCCCATTACATAAACAGTTAGCACATATTTTATGTAGTGTATATGTTATGTGATGAATTATAATTATAAAGTAAGCTTCATAAAAGTAAATTTTTTTTCCATTTTGGGGCCACACCTCAAGGTATTCAGGGCTTATGCTTGGCTCAGGCACTCAAGAATCACTCCTGGTGGGCTCAGAGGTTCATATGGGGTGCCAGGAATTGAACCAAGGTCAGCTCTGTGCAAGGTAAGCATTCTACCTGCTGTACTATCTCTCCAGCCCAGAAAATATTATTAAGAAAATTATAAAGAAGAGAAAATACATGTATAATATTGAACTATATTTATTGTAATAAATAAATGTGAGTTTACATTGTCTACAAGAAAGTCAAAGAGAAGAGGACCCACACAGTTCAAACATATGATGTTTGAGGGCTGAATATACTCCCTTTTCATGAATTAAGAAATTCCAGGAGTTGGAGAGATAGCACGGAGAGTGAGGCACTTTGCACATGGCCAACCTGGATTTGGACCCCAGCACCTCTTACAGTTCCCCAAGTCCCACCAGGAGCATCTCTGAGCATAGAGCCAGGAATAAGCCCTGAGCACACCTAGGTGTGATCCCAAAACAAACAACACCCCTCATAAGTCTGTCTTTACCAAGCCCAAAACTTCTTCCAATAAAATTCATCATGTATGTACTACTGAATAAATATTTGTGGAGAAACAAATATATGCTGTCAAGTATGAAGTTTTTTTAAAAAAACAAACTCCTCATAATTCATCAAGCATTCACATACATTGTTTATCTGCAATCACATAAAGTAAATCATATAAAGATGTAATCTGTAATTTCCTACCACATGTTTGTTCTACAACACCGTATATGGACTACTGTATAACCAGAATTTTTTGTGTCAGTATACACAGTCTTTGAAAAAGCACCTGTTGACGTGCAGTGTGCAAAGAACTCTCATTACACAGTTAAGAAAAATGAAGACTGAGAAAGAGCAAGAACTGTCCAGATTATTCTGAATAGAAAATTGAAGATTCAAATCTAAATCTTTGGATTCAGAAGAAATCCAGTGCAACTTTTATCACTGCTCTCAGGCAATGGAAAAATATTGTTTTGTCACAAACAAAAGGCTATGGCTTATACTTAGATTTTTATTTAAGCTTTCCCAATTTCTTTATGATCTCACTATTTTATAAGTTGAATAAATATGCTATACTGGTAAAGAATCCCATTGGTACAATGTCACAATTCTTTGTGAGGATGAGGTGAAGCCAGAGACTGTCTGTTCTCCTAGCCAAGCTGTCACAACCCCTGCCATCAGCATGCTCCAACAATACACGCAATTGATCACACAGTCCAGGAGTGATCTTGTGCAAATATATTTCCAGAAAAAAGTGCTCTCCTGAAAGTGCATTATCAACAGCTCAACACAGGGCATGCATTTAGTAGTGTAACTACAACTTTTGTATTTCAGAGCCCAAATTATTCACCAGTTGCGAAGCAGAGTTTAGAGTCGTGTGTTCTGACCACACATTAAAAGATGACTACAAATTTAGGGTGTCTATTTCTCATTACTTTGGTAGTATGTACATTAAAACTTTTAAAAACTTAATGTGTTCTCTTGGGAGGTTTGGTGGTTGTGTGTGGGGGGAGTCACACTGGTATTGCTCAAACTTACTATTGGCTCTGCACTAAGGGATGACTCCTTGCAACTTCTAGAGACAACTTCTTTCAGCTTTTAGGAACCACACATTGTGCCAGGGATCCAATCCTGCTGGAGTGTGTGCAAGGCAAACGCCTTAGTCACTGTACTATCTCTCCAGACCCACGCATACTTCACTAGCAAAGAGGCAGGACTCCCACATCCTGGGGAAGATATTGAAAGCCGTTCCCCTCAATTTCTCAACAATTGTGATGAGTGAATAACTTAGACTTTACTTATTGTTCACAAAAAATAAGTAAAGAGCCTCCAGATGCATCCTGTTCTGAGAATCTGGCAATTCCTTTTGTTCTACAAAGTGACTATCATTCTTTCAGTTGGTTATGTCATCCATGTCTACAAAAGTCAGAAGATTTTTTTCCCACATAAGGTACTCCACAAATTCATAATTCTGACTACTTCATTAAGCACAGTAGGCACAAAAATCTATGCTTAAACTCTTCTCCTAACTTATATGATGGATATCAGTGAGGAAAAAGAAGGTCATTGATCAACCTCAGCAAAGGCTGGTGTGAAGGAATTCCATGAAGAATAACCCAGACTGCTTTTTTTTGTCTTTTAAAATATTTATTAAATGCAGTGGCTGCTGGCAGATATACTCCTGGACTCTGAACTAAGTTATGGCCCCGTGCAGTCCCAGGAGGGGAAGGGTTTCTGTCCCTTGGCCTTTTCCCCCCTGGGCAGCATGGCGACTGCCACAGTTCAGAACCCATTGGACAGAGAGGTAGGAGTTTGCAGTGATGGGACGGGATGCATGGGGAATCTTGCGATGGGGGAGGCAGAACTGGCCCTGCCTCCTGCCCAAATGAAACCCTGAGCAGTCGCCCATGTACAGCTCCTCTGCTCCTGAACAGCCATGATCCCACCGCCACAGAAACCAATCTCGGAATGCAGCGGCTGCTGGCAGAAATACCTCTGGACTTAATACCAGAATTCCAAATCTGGGCGGCTGCTTTCGCGACCATGCAACATCATATGTTCTTTGTTACCAATAATAGAAAACATACAATCTAATGATGCCATTCCGACAGGTCTGACTGTTGGGGGAAAAACTCCAAATAATGATAGTGAGTTTCCTGTCGAAAATTGAATGTAATCAAAGTAAGGAAAGAGTAAAGTGAAAATCATCTGCCACACAGGCAGAGGGGGAGTGGGAAAGGAGGTATGCTGGGGTTATTGGTGGTGGAACATGTGCACTGGTGAAGGGATGGGTGTTTGAGCATAGTATGACTGAGACTTAATCCTAAAAGCCCTGTAACTTTTCTCATGGTAACTCAATTAAAAATAAATAAAATTATTAAAAAAAGTTCAAAACTAGTACATTCACTTATGAAAAAAATAAATAAAAATAAAAATATTCATCAAAGGTCCTTAAAGAACATCCAGACTCCAGATGCAGCTGCCAAGGAGACCCTGTTATGCAGTGGGTACTGGCTGGGGCATGGCCAGTGGCTCTGGTTTCCTGCCCTTCTGTTCTGAGATGGGGTTTGTGGGCAGGATCTCATCTTTGGGCTCCACAATGCTCACATGATCAGGCAGCGGCTTCTTGGGGCCAATCTTGCCACTTGGGTCCCATGGCAGCATGATCTTAACTTTGATGCTCAGCACATCTTGCCTGAGGAGCACATGGCGCATGGTGGTGTCAAAATAGTAGTCAACAGGGTCCCCACTGTGGATCATCAGATCATCCATGAACTTCGTGCTTATTTTTTATGTGAGGAGAGAAATAGACGAAATGCATTTTCAACAGACTTTTCCAGAGTGGATAGTGGATCCAGATAGGCAGCAAAAAACAAAAATAAATGAAGTACCTGTTCAAGGGAGAACACGGCTTGAAGAGTGAGCTAAGCAACACACACTTTATCCTTACAAATGATATAGTATCATAATGTAAAGAATGTTCTTGAACTATCATAGACTTCAAGAAGAATTCAATGAGACAGAGATCAGCAAAGTAAGTATCATATATCTCTCAAATCCCATCAGTTTTAATTATTATCAACACTTAAAAAAATAACTAATGGGTGAAAATACATTATATTGACCTCTGGAAATGTTGAAAAATATTATATTGTCTTAAGTGTAAGATTACCTAGGAAATAACTGCTGATGATACTGGCAGAAAAACCTTTGTTTTGCTTAGTGAATTATAGGTAATCTTTGAAATGCTTTATGTCTCAATGGACATGTTCTCTGCTCTTAAAATACCTGTAATCCTCTTCTGCTTTAATACCAAGAATTTGGAGGTTATGAAAATGACTATCATTTTGACCCTTTGTAGAATAATAATCGAATATCTCATCAAATTGCCACATTGATAAAGTAATTTTATTGTTGAATTAAGTTAAAAAACCTATTGATCATCACATAAGCAAAAAAATCAAAACAACAATCAGTTCCATTTTTAGTGAATTATTTTAACTGAATAATCATGGCTAAATATGGTCAGTGAAAAGATCCTTGAGCCCGTGACTCTAATGTTCTCTATGATCTGCTCTCATTGATTTTCTGGGTACAAAGACAACAAATACCCATTTATCCAGATATTTGCTCAGAAAGAATTTAAGGGAAAGTGTGTTCATTAACTAAAGCAAAGTCAAGTTTGTTTTTGTTTGTTCTACAACATCAAAGGATGTTGAAATTCAGCATGATATTTAAGGACATGAAGGACAACATTATAATCAATTTGAAACAAAGGGGCAATCAATAGCACTTATCAAATGAGTGCTTAAGATGTACTTTTATTGAGGCATCATGATTTACACAGTATTAATGTTTTAAGCTTGCAATGCTGCAGCACCACACTTACCAACAGAGTGCAAATATCTCTCCACCACTGTCCCTAAGTAGAATTTTGTTCATCTCCTCCACCACCATTCTCCCTCTTTACAGACTCAGTTTTATTAACAGAATCTTAGCTGTTTTCATTAGCTATTGTATATTCTCCTATTTTATTTATACTGCACTTATAAATAAGACCCAATATTTATCCATCTCCTTCTGACTCAGCCACATGTTCCGGCATGTGGCTAACCACGTGTGCATTCAGCTTTTGAGGGGTGAAAAGCCCAATGTTAGGTCTAGGATGAAAAGTTCAATATTAGGTCCAGCTCTTTTATTTCTTCCTTTAAGTTTAATGGTTGCTTCTTTATCCTAATTTGTCAATGATTAGAGGAAGGCAGTTGTTAAAATCTCTTACTACTAATGTGTTGGAGTCTGTATCTTTCTCAGACCTGTTTGTACTTTCTTTATATATTGTGACACTCATTCATTTTGTGTATATCTGTTAATAAGTATTATGTCTTCTTGATTTATAGATACTCAATCACATCATAATGCTCATCTTTGTTTATTATAACCTTTTTAGTTATAAACCTAGTTTGTCTGTTATAAGTGACCAGTATTTTTTTTAGGGTATAGGGTACTCTTGCCTTGTATGATTGTTTTCTTTTATTTTGAGCCTATTTTTATTGTAACAATTCAAATGTGTTGCTTATAAACATTAGTTTTCTAATCTAGCTGGCAATTTCATGATTTATTTGTGAATTTATTTGATTAGTATTTTGACTTTTAATTTTTGATAATTAATTTGATTAGTGAGTTCATACCAGTGAAATTATTGAAATAAAGGAATATATTGCCATGTTAATGTGGATTTTGGGTGCTTGTGAAATTTGTCTGTGTTTCTTGGTCTTCTTTATTTTTTTTCCTTAAACTTTGATATTTGCGTTTTTATTGTAGTGGTCAGATTCCATTGACCTCTTCTTGAATATGTCTTCTAAGTATGTTTGTCTTGAGATTACACAGCCTATCTCTGGAATTCTGAATTTATTTCCTCTCTTAAGTTCAAAGAAAATGAGAACAAAGTTTACAGTATGAGACTCTGCTATTACTTTCCTCATTCCCACATTTCATGTTTTTAATACCCTAACACTTTCAACCAGGATTTTTTTAAAAAATGTATTTTTTGCCTTGTGACTGCAAATGAAGGAATCCTAATAGCACCTATTTTTCTTTTACTCTCCACACAAAGTGTATTTTCAGCCTATTCAAATGCCTGCACTAACTTGATGACTTTTGTGGATGGCTGCCTCTGTGTTACCTTGGGCAGGCAAAATTCACATGGTTTTAAATTGTTTTGCCTTTGGTGTGGGATTGGTCCAACTTCCTGTCTGCTATTTCCCCTTCTGAGAGAAATCGGAGCTCCTGGGAGAGCTTGCACTGGGGAACCCTGACGTGTGCCTGCTGTAACTGTCCACCCTAGCTATCTTGTCTGGCTGGGTTCTTGCCTTCTTGTCAGGTTTGGTGAAAGCAGACTTTTAAAGTTCTCAGCTCCCACTTCCCTTCTCCAGGGTACTGTTTTGCATCTTAGCATTTTCTGCTTTACCTCATCAACTTCCCTGGGATCCTGCCCTTTATTTGCACCACTGCTTCTTGTTCCACAGTAGTGAAGTTCCCAGAAATGGCAGCTGGGTTCTCCCATGAGATTTCAGATATTGGGCAGGATTCTGTGTTTGAATTCTGATTTTGCTTTGTTTTACTGGTATCCTCTGTTGTATTTGTTTTGTTTTATTTCGTAGGCCACACCTAGCAGTTCCCAGGGCTAACTCTGGCTCTGCATTCAGGGATTATTCCTGGTGGGGCTGGGGAACAAACGGGGTGCTGAAGCTCCGGTGAGTCACTATAAGAGGAAAAGTGGGCATGAATAGATCAATAGGTAAAGCATCAAACTTTAATCTGAGGGTTCAGGGTTCATGTCTCCGTTCAGGTTCTCTTTGGAAGCCAAAGAGATGGTACAGTAAGTAGGGTGTCCGCCTTCCATGTGACAGACCCAAGTTCAATCTCTGGCATTCAATATTGCCCCCTGAGCCTGCCAGGAGTGATTCCCAAGTTCGGAGTCAGGAGTAAACCCTAAAAACAGCCAGGTGTGACCCCAAAACAAACCAACAAACAAATGGGAAAGAAACCCTGCTTGAAAGAAATAAGATACAAAAGAAAAAAAAATGGGAGAGGACAATATAATTCTTGATTTATTTTCAAATTTACTGATTCTTTCCTTATTGCCTCCATTCTATTAAGTAACCTCTTCCTGATTACTACACTGCTCTTGAGAGAACTTAAAATTTTAGATATTTTATTTTTTAGATGCAATTCGTTCCATAAAACTAAATTTCTTGTTGAAATTTCATGTAAACTCTTGTTAGCATATTTTATATCATTAAATTTAATTATGACAGATATATGATATTATTTTTCTCAATACAAAATTTGACTGAAACTAGTGTTGGTCTCTATTTTGAGAACAGATTGTTAGATTAGATTGTTCTAATTCTTCTTCTGTTTAATAGTTTTGGGTTGTACCCCAGATGTTTTATAACATTACATTATGGGTCATTGGATTCTGTTTTCCATTGTTGTTGTTGTTGTTTTGGTTTCATCTTGTCTTTTATTTTTTTTTATTTATTTATTTATTTTAGCTTTTTGGGTCACACCCGGAGATGTGCAGGGATTATTCCTGGCTTGTGCACTCAGGGAATTACTCCTGGTCGTACTCCAAGGGACCATATGGGATGCTGGGAATAGAACCTGGCTTGGCCTCGTGCAAGGCAAATGCCCTACCTGCTGTGCTATGGCTCCAGCCCCTCATCTTGTTTTATAATTTTGGGGCCACACTCAATTCTGTTCAGGGGTTACTCCTGGCTCAGTAGTCTGGGATCACTTCTGGTAGTGCTCAGGGGACCTTATGGGGTGCTGGGAATTGACCTTCGGTCAGCTGTGTGCAAGGCTATGTGCAAGCCCTACTCATTGTGCTATCTCTCCAGTCCTTGATATTTTTGATATCACTTTTTACTTACCCAAATTTTAATTTTCATTAAATTATTATTTATATTTTGAAAAGAAAAGAAGCAAAAAAATCAAGAGGTTGTAGGAAAAGAGATAGATAATCCTTTGAGTGGAATTAAATGAAATCCAGGGTGGTTATAGTTGGCTTGACAGTTCTAAAAACTTAATTTTATTATGCTGTCCAACTGTGACCAAGCCCCCAGAAGATAAGTGCAATTTTATCAAATTTCTTAGATACTTGAACTTAGATACTGACTAATGAGATGCCTGTTATTAATCTGCAATGTGAAAAACAACCATGTTATTTCTCTTTGCAGATCAGCACACACCTGTTCAGTAGTGACATCTTCAGAAATACCACATTACTCTTGCAAACTTGGAAAACAGATTAGACTAGAGGAAACCGATTGCATTAAATAACTTTTCAGTTGGCTGGCTCCCTTCAGGAAAAAAATCATTTCTTATCTCACACTCAAGGATTCTTTTCAGGCTTCAGATCCTCCTGAATCTGATAATGCATCTCATTAGCTCTCTTTTACATACCTTTCCTCTTAATGGTCTTTTACTTTTGAATTCATCAGCTCTAGGACTGGGTGTTTCTTCAGGTGGTCTTGTTCTCACACTGAATTTTACCTCAGTTACTCTCCTTCAGATAACTCTGGGCACTAACCTTCCTCATCCCCACCTCTAGCACTACAACAGGATTTGTTTCCAATTGTCTAGTACCCCATCAGGAAATAACCTGGAGGCAATCCAGAAATAATCCAATTAGTATTTTTCTTCTATTCAGAAGATCTAGCCCTGCATGGAACAAGAGCACTGCATTGAGATAGGCCACGCTGCCTTTCCTTCTGGAAAGCATTCTTCCTTTTGAGACTATACAGCTGAATTCATCCCCAAACTAAGAGAGTTTATTTTTATTTTATTTTTTTATATTTTAATTTTTTTATTGAGTCACCATGTGGAAAGTTACAAAATTTTCAGGTTTAAATCTCAGTTATACAATGCTCGAATACCCATCCCTTCACCAGTGCACATATTCCACCACCAAGAATCCCAGTATAGCTCCACCCCGCACCCCCACACCCCTAACCCCCCCACGCCCCTAGCCCCCCCCACCCTTAGACCCCTCGCCTGTGTAACTAATAAATTTCACTTTACTTTCACTTTGATTGCATTCAATATTTCAACAAAACTCACTATTATTGTTTGGAGAGTCTCTCCCCTAAAGTCAGATCTGCTGAAAAGGAAGCATTAGATAATTTGTTTTCCATTGCTGAGGATAAAGAGGTATGAGGTTGAGTGACCACACTTAGCGGCCTCTCGGTTTTGGGTTTCTGTATTTTAGTAACTAAGTCCAGAGAGATATCTGCCAGAAGTTGCATCATTGACAACTTGTACTGCTCAGTTACATTATGTTCCACATATGAGTGCAATCTTTCTATGTCTGTCTCTTTCTTTCTGACTCATTTCACTCAACATGATACTTTCCATGTTGATCCATTTATATGCAAATTTCATGACTTCATGTTTTCTGACGGCTACATAGTATTCCATTGTGTAGATGTACCAGAGTTTCTTTAACCAGTCATCTGTTTTGGGGCACTCTGGTTTTTTCCAGATTCTGGCTATTGTAAACAGTGCTGCAATGAACATAGAAATACATATGCCATCTCTACTATACCTTTTTGCCTCTCCGGGATATATTCCCAGGAGTGGTATTGCTGGGTCAAATGGAAGCTCAATTTCTAATTTTTTGAGAATCGTCCATATTGTTTTCCAAAAGGGCTGAACCAGTCGGCATTCCCACCAGCAGTGAAGAAGAGTCCCTTTCTCCCCACATCCACGCCAACACAGGTTGTTTTTGTTTTTTGGGATGTGAGCCAGTCTCTGTGGTGTGAGATGATATCTCATGGTTGTTTTGATCTGCATTTCCCTGATGATTAGTGATGTGGAACATTTTCTCATGTGCCTCTGAGCCATTCGGATTTCTTCTTTAGGAAAGTTTCTGTTCATTTCATCACCCCATTTTTTGATCGGGTTGGCAGTTTTCTTCTTGTGGAGTTCAACCAGTGCCTTGTATATCCTTGTTATCAACCCTTTATCAGATGGGTACTGCGTAAATATCCTTTCCCATTCTGTAGATTGTCTTTGTACTTTGGTCACTGTTTCTCTTGAGGTGCAGAAGCTTCTTAGTTTGAGATAGTCCCATTTATTTTTCTCTGTTTGCACTTGCTTGGCCAGTGGCGTGTCCAAAGTAAGAGAGTTTAGGCTTATCCTTCCTTCCACCACTTAAAAGCTGTGGAAGTTTGGGCAAGTTATTAACTGCATAGTACCTCAGTTTTATCCCTTGTAGAAAAGGATTTTAATAGCTCAGACTTCAAAAAGGGTTGTTTTGAAACAGAAATAAATCAATAAAATGTAACTGACATGGCACATCATAAGTACACAATGCTTGTTACTACTCTGAATTTTCTAAATACCAAACAGCTCCTTTACTTTATGATGAAAGAATAATGATCTCAGGAGTTTCATAACAATTGAGTGGGTCATAGTTTCAAAGTAACACCCTCTGCATACAGGACAAAATTAGATGAACGCTTTCATATTGACAACCCATTTCCAGGGCACAATTTGGCAGCTGCCTAATCTCACTGATAGCAATCACATTTGCTAAGCACCATAGGTAACAATCCTTATAAAGGAAGTATTGTCATTGCAGCTGTAAAGATGAGGAAACTTGACTTCCTGATTACAACACTGCTCTGGGAAGAACAGCAACTGGAGGATCCCTGAAATGAGCCAAGAGTTTCCTATTTCCAGAATACTATATTGTCTCCCCGATAACCTTCAGAGTCAATTTACTTTATTGGTCTGCATTTGATAGAGGTGCCATCTTTTATCATTATTTTTCTTCTTTCTGGGCCATACCCAGCTATGCTCAGGGTTTACCCCTGGCTCTGAGCTCAGAATCCTGGTGGGGCTTGAGGTGCCTTACATGATGCTGTGGGGTAAACCTGGTTCATCTGTGTGCAAAGCAAGTGCCCTACCCACTGTACTATCAGTCCAAATGACACTTTTGCTAGAGTTCTAAAATATTGACATTGGCTCATTATTCATATACCCTCTGACCAGAGTCTAGTATAGTACTCCTTGGACAGCCCTTATTGTACCCTTGGGTACCAAGCTGTGTTGTGTTTTTGATTTAATTTCTATTGCTCCTATTTTTGATATTTTGATGCCAATTCAGAATTGCTTATTCCTAACAGGAGCTAGTAAATAAAAATTTACATTTGAATAGCTCTTTACCAGTGGATCGGGCGTTTGCCTTGCACAAGACTGACCCGGGTTAGATTCCTCTGTCCCTCTCAGAGAGCCTGGAAAGCTACCAAGAGTATCCCTCCCACACAGCAGAGCCTGGCAAGTTACCCGTGGCATATTTGATATGCCAAAAACAGTAACAAGTCTCACACTGTAGACATTACTGGTGCCCGCTTGAGCAAATCGATGAACAACAGGACGACAGTGCTACAGAGTTACAGCTCTTTGCCAAAAGATCCACTTTCTGATCTTAGAGTCAGTGAATTCTTTTTCTTTCTTCTTTTTGAAGTAAAAACAGATTTTTGGGAGGTTTTTAGAAAGGGGAAAGAGAGAGAAAGTTGCCTCCTCTATTATTCACTCTGATATCTAATAATATCTAATTAGATATTATTCAAATCTAATCTCCTTCTGATTAGATTTGGCCCTCTCAGGTACTCTAGAATATGATCTTGTGTTCCATGATCACATAGAATCATGGAACATTTACATGCGCACACTCAGACACACTTACAAGTTTGTTTTGCTATATAAAGTAATGTTCACCAGTTCTGGGTATCAGAATGTGAATCTTTGGGAAAGCTTTTATTTCATGTACCACGAGTCAATGCCCTTAAAATACTACCTTAACTGGCTTATTGTAACTCAGACAATTATTTCTCCAAATTCACTCATCCTACCATTTCCTGTACACAATGGTTTCCTCTTATCTATCATATCAATGTATGCTTTGAGCCCAAAATTTAAGGTCATCAGTCAATGAGTCCCAGTGGATCCCAGTGGATCTCTCCAACTTCATTCTGCAAGTTTTTCCAGCTTAATCACTCTAAGCCGTTCCCCTGATAAAGCAGTATTATTCCCAACTCTAGTCTGGCTCAGTTTGCCTACCAAGAATAACTTCTGACTTACTCCTCTCCACCTCTGTAATTTCCTCCCTTTTTAATAAGACATGTTATTTATCTTCCTTTATGAAACCTCAGAGTGATGGTTGACCAATACTAATAATCATGAGTTATTTGAATCACCCTCTAGTTGAGGATGAGCAAATATTCTCAAACAAACCCTCTTTAACATTTCTTAACAAGCCTAAGAGTTTATGAATGAATTTTTTTAATCTTTCCACTGTCCCCCTCAAAAACAATTCTATATTTCACAAATGCACTGTGTTCTCCATTATGGTCTTTTCTTTATCTTACAATAATAGATACTGTGAAATATGGGTCATTATGTGGCCTTCCTAGCTTAATCCTTTCCCATAGCTTACAATATCCACTTTCATGAACTAACCACACATATTCTTTTTGTTGTTGTGTATTTGATTTTTGGTCCACACCCAGTGATAATCAGGGGTTACTCCTGGCTCTACACTTAGGAATTACTCCTGGTGGTGCTTGGGGGACTATATGAGAAGCCAGGGATCGAACCCAGGTCAACCATGTGGCAAGGCAAATGCCCGACTCACTGTACCATGGCTCTAGCATCTGTACTTCCCGTTCTAAGATCAAATCTCATCATTTTTCCCTAAAAACTCTGCTCTCTCTTCCTTCACATTTAATCAAATAATTTAATGTCTGATTCCCAGCCTTGCCTTGTCATCTACAGCTTCCATGATTTTAACTGAACAATTACTTGCTTAGTATTTGAAAGCTTTTTAAATTAACTGGTCATCTCCTGAGTTAATCCACATCCTTTAAACATGGGTAAATAAAAGAAATTTATCCTTTTTATCTCTATGAACATTATGACTGGGTAAATGCAAAATGAATCAGGATTTCTTCCTATATACTTACTGAAGTAAATACATGAAACAAAAGGACTGAACTAGAATGCATTAAGGAATAATGACTGCTAACAACAGCAACAACAAAAAAGAGTAAAAGCAGACACCATGTGCCTCCTAACAATACCAGACATAGTTTTGTCAAAGAGATTTAACTAAGTCTGGTACAATCTCTGGAAACAGTTTCTGATTTGCAGAAAAACACAGAAGTCTGAGAAATAAGCTGAAAGGCACTCTGATTATACAATTAGCAAAATCCAGGTTTTGTTGACTAAATAAATGGAATGACCAAAGATCTTCATAGTTTCAAATCAAATAGTTCAGTATCTTACAATTAAAGTTTTCTGATTTTCTCTTAATTTGTTCTTAAATCTCCAAGGTGTTTTTGCCCAAACAAGAGTTAGTTTATCGGGGCCGGAGTGATAGTACAGTGGGGAGGGCACTTGCCTTACACATGGCTGACCTGGGTTTGATCCTCGACATCCCATATGGTCTCCCGAACCGCCAGGAGTGATTCCTGGTTGCAGATCCAGGAGCAACCCCTGATCATCGCTGGGTGTGACCCAACCCCCCCCCAAAAAAAAGAGTTATATTATGGGCTGGAGAGATAGTCCAGAAGTCAAGGTCCTTGCTCAGTGTGAGGGACCAGCCATGAAATGTTTGAATCTTGCACCACCAGATGTGGCCCTCGAGCTCAGACCAAGGAATGGCCCCTTAGCACCACTGGGTGTGGCTCAACACCCCTCTTCCACAAACGTGAGATTATTTCTAAATCTCAGATAGAAACAATACACTCAGGCTCTCCTTTAGCCCCACTGTACTAGACAACACCAAATAGTGACATTGCTTCATTTATTAGGTGAGAATTACTAAGTGTAAGCAGTGGTCACTGGGGCAGAGCAATGATCATAATGGAAAACAGTCTCCTACTCTGAGATAGCTTGATGCAATATATACAGACACACTAACAAGAGAAATATAATATTATGATAAGAGTCAAGGAAAGATCTCTGTCAATGATAAAGTACATCAGTGCCTAACAGCTTACTTTATGTTATACATTTTAAAAAAATCTATCTAGCACTGCAGCACTGTCCTCCCATTGTTCATCGATTTGCTCAAGCAGGCACCGGTAAAACCTCCATTGTGAGACTTGTTACTGTTTTTGTCTTATCGAATAAGCCACAGGGAGCTTGCCAGGCTCTGCCATGCGGGTGTTATACTCCTGGTAGCTTGCCAGGCTCTCAGAGAGGGACGGAGGAATCAAACCCAGGTCAGCCGTGTCAAGGCAAACACCCTACCCACTATGCTATCACTCCAGCCTGGATATATGTTGACAAACATTAAATTTTAAATTTAAACAAGGTGCCTGGGGGAAATAAAAGTAACATTAATAC
This sequence comes from Sorex araneus, assembly GCF_027595985.1. Taxonomy (NCBI): domain Eukaryota; kingdom Metazoa; phylum Chordata; class Mammalia; order Eulipotyphla; family Soricidae; genus Sorex; species Sorex araneus. The sequence continues at coordinate 1,466,942 of NC_073311.1, read as the reverse complement.
AATGAGACAACTTGAAAATGCAAACAAAATTATAAAGACAGATATAGCTGGTAAGTTTACTGGCAGAGTACAAATTTTACTGAGGTATAAAACAAAGACTGTTAGTTAAATATTCTTCATAATTATAATTGATGGTGAAAAAATTCAGGTAAACTCCATAAGTAATCGGTAAGTATAGAGGAAAGTGTTCTTTCTATCCTTGGGCTGGAGAAATAGTACAGGGGTTAGGTCCTTGTTTTGCATATGGCTGACCTGGTTTGATCCCTGACACCACGTTTGATCTTCAAAGCATCACTGGGAGTGGCACCTGAGCACAGATGCAGGAATTGTTCCTAAGCACAAAATCAGGTGTGCCCTAAACCACTCCTCTTCAAAAAAAAAAATCGAAACAAAAACTTTATCTTTGCTGCTAGTTTTAATATTTCATGGTCTTTATTAAACAATTGTTTTTCTTTAATTATTTACATTTGATAAATCAGGAGTTAATAGAAAGTAAGTTATTAGATAACTTACTAAATGAACTTGATCAGAGGCTAAACTCTATCAGCTTCATTTTTAATAATTTATGGGATGTTACGGTTATTGCACAGAGAATTGACTATTGTTGACTGTTTCAGGCTTTTAAGTTTTTCTTCTAATTTCAGGTTTTCGTTGTCATTGTTGTTGCTAGACCACACCATTTGGTGCTGAGATGCAGCTCTGGGGCCTGCTTTTCATACTAAAATAAAAGCCAGGTCCCTGAAAAATGAGACTCGACAAAAAAATGATAACTCATTAAAACCTTTTATTTTTCAAGGAGTTAGGTATATTTTGTTGTTCCACTCTAAAACTGACAAATCTGATTGCTTTTGTCGCCACTGCTTGTATGAGTAGAGGTCGTTACTTTGGTATCAGTGTGGTGTCACGATGTGCTTGGTTTCTGGCGGTTGTGTCTGGATATGTATTTCTCTTTACCAAAAGACCCTGTTTCAAACACAGGCCACAGAAAGGAACATTGTACCTGGGCTTTGGACATGATGGTTTCAAAATGTCGTTTGTTATAAAAATGAAAATATTAGCAAGGAATATGATTTTTTTAAATTTTTATTTTATTGAATTACTGTGAAAAAAGTTACAAAGCTTTCAGATTTAAGTCTCAGTCATATAATGATAAAACCCCCATCTCTTCACCAGTGCACATGTTCCAGCACCAAGACCCCAACATACCCCCCTCCCTCACCCTCCCCCCACCTGAGTGGCTGACGATCTTCACCTTATTCTCTCTATACTTTGAATACTTTCAATATTTCAACAGAGAACTCACTGTTATTATTTAGAATTTTCCCCCAACAAACAAACCTGCTGAAAAGGCATCATTTGATAATTTGTTTTCCATTGCTGAGAATGAAGATTATATGAGACAAAATCGTTGTCCTATTTTTAAAAATAACATGAATGCATGTTCTCTGCCTTTGAGGAGCTTATGGAATAAGTTCATTTCAATTATTAAATAGAGGAAAAGGTGCTATTGAAATCCAGGTAAGATAATAGTAGTGTGCGGCTGACCCCAATTGGAAAGCTAGCTCCATATATGGTCTCCTGAGCACCTGAGCACCACCAGGTATGAGAGGGAGGCAGGGAGAGGTAGGGGGGAGAAGGAGGGAGGGACAAAGGGAGGAGGGGGTGGAATATCATGGAGCTAAAAGGGAAAGCAATTTTTATAAAGAGTGTAAGGTGCAAGGAGATAACTCATAGGACTGGAAAAGATGCTTTTATTGGTGAAGCCCCATGTTCAGTTCTTGACATAGCATGGTTCCCTGAGTACCATGGGAGTTACCCCAAAACCCCAGGAGTAACCCACAAGCACCACGAGTATGGCATCCAAGTTCAAATAAATAAATAAATCATCAAATTCTTCCGAAAGAGTGAAAAAATAAGTATAAGAACTGGATTTGAGAATTTGCTGATGATTATTGCTTTTGATAGACTATGTCTTTCTTGAAATATGGGGATAAACATTTCCTTGGAGTTAAATGTTAATGAGAAATACTTGAGAGAAGAAGAGCAACATCTAGAGTCTATTTATGAAGAAAATTTATAATAAAGCGGAGCAAAGAAATGGGGTTGCAGCTGAAGAAAATAGAGAGGGACATAGAACAGAAACTTTCTCAAAGGAGAAATCCAAATGGCTAAAAGGCACATGAAAAAATGCTCTTCATCACTAATCATCAGGGAGATGCAGATCAAAACAATTTTTTTCTGTTTTTTGGTTTTTTTTTTTTTTTTTTTTTTTTTTTTTGCTTTTTGGTCCCACCCAACGATGCTCAGTGGTTACTCCTGGCTCTGCACTCAAGAATTACTCCTGGGGGCTGGAGGAATAGCACAGCGGGTAGGGCGTTTGCCTTGCACGCGGCCGACCCGGGTTCGAATCCCAGCATCCCATATGGTCCCCCGAGCACCGCCAGGAGTAGTTCCTGAGTGCATGAGCCAGGAGTAACCCCTGTGCATCGCCGGGTGTGACCAAAAAAAAAGAATTACTCCTGGTGGTGCTCGGGGGACCATATGGGATGCCGGGGATTGAACCCGGGTCGGCCATGTGCAAAGCAAACGCCCTTCCCGCTGTGCTATCGCTCCGGCCCCAGGCACATTCCCTTTTTCTCTTTTTGCCCTTTTTATTCTGTTGAGGTCTTTTGCTGACTGCCTTGGAAATGCCAAGTCACCCTTTTAAGTTAAATGACCAGCTATCTTTGGAGTCAAACCACAGAAAGTCCTCTGATCTATCTTGGCATGTCTAGCAAACACACTGTCTGGACCCCAGAAGGTTCCTTGCTGCAGCAGTGGGAAGCTCAAAGACACTTTGGGCAGAGGACTTCAGAGAGAGCTTTACTCATTTTTTAAAAAAAAATTTAAATTTTATTTTAAATTTCTTAGGTAATTATAGAACCATTTAAAAAGTAATTGACAATTAAGTTAGGCATACAATATTTTAACACCAATCTCACCACTAGTGTCAACTTTCCTCCACCAGTGTTCCTATGCCCCCTCTTGCTGCTCTCCACCACCCCACCACTTTATCAGGCACATTTCAAAGTTTAAAATTCAGTGGTTGTAGCTACGATGTCATGTTTTCAGTATTGTTAAGTGTGTGCTTTAGCAGTGACTTTAAAGGACACTAAAGTTATAAAGGGAATTAAGGACTGGAGGGATAGCACAATGGGTAGGGCATTTGCCTTGCACATGGCCAACCCAGGTTTGATTCCTTTGTCCCTCTCGAAGAACCCAGCAAGCTACCGAGTGTATCTTGCCCTTACAGCAGAGCCTGCTACCTGTGGTGTATTCTATATGCCAAAAACAGTAACAACAAGTCTCACAATGGAGACGCTACTGGTGCCCACTCGTGCAAATCGATGAGTAACGGGATGACAGTGACAGTGATGATTGGCAGTTATGTTTTAATAGCATGCTAAAGGCAGGCAGGGCTGGAGAGATAGTACAGTGGATGCAGAGCTTGCTGTGTTTTACTCTTTCTCTTCACTCTTTCTAGCAATGCAGCTTAGAAGCCCCAGAGGACTTGACTAAGCACTGTATTTCAGTCATGTGTTTCTGTGCCTCTTCTAAAGCCAACATTGTCCAACATTCTATGGAAAATTATGAGACTTTGCATAACATTGTCAGGGGACTGAAGTCCCTACCCTGTAGACAAGTCAACATATTTCCCATAAGTTGAAAAAGTGTGAAGTGAGGAAGCAATTTCCATTTTGATATGGAAATACTTTTCAGCAGTCTCAGACCCCCTGAAAAACCTACCAAATCATTCCAAATAACATAAAACTCCTAAAATCACACAAACATATACTAAAATCAGGTATGAGAAGAAACATACACAAATAAAGAGTAGTTTCTAATGAAGGAACTTGGTTGTGCTACTCCCCCCATTTAAGGTGAGGCTGCTTTTAAGAAGGCTGCAAACTTTAAAATTTTTCTATTTTTCTACAAGACCTGAAAATGATGATACTCATTGGATTGCTTTTTTGTTAGTGAAACAGATGCTCAGATATATCTGTCTTAGAAGGGAAGTGGTAAAATGTGAATGCTTACAAGCAGGAAAGGTCTATGGCGTGGGATTGTGGGGTGAGTTGGACCCTCCCCCCTTCGCTCTGCAAATTCATATGCTGAAGTGTCCCCTCACTCTTACTCTCAATGAAATACTATTTGAATGTAGGACATTTAAAATATATTTACATTAAGATAAGAACTTTGAGGTGTGCCCTCATCCAATCTAACTGGTGTCCTTATTAGAGGAAATTTGGACATAGAAAGATACTAGAGATATGTGTGCAGGGAAGAAAGACCGTGTGAATAATGAGCAAAGGAATGGTCACCTGAGGTCTCAAGAGAAATGACTGACACCTTGATCCTTCAGAACTGTGAGCAAACAAACTTGTGTTGTGCAAGCCACCCACTCCCTAGTTACTTTGCTATGTATGACAGTCCTAACAAATGCAAGTCATCATTGTATTATCCAGTTGCCATGATGACTAATGAGAGACAGATTCCAAGTATTGAACAATGGGAATACTTAATTCTTGATTGGAAAATTTTATTCATAAATATATATATATATCACAGTATCACAGTATCCCGTTAATCACCAATTTCTTGGGCGGGCTCAGTAACCTCTCATCTTGTCCTTTCCCTGAGATCTTAGAAGTTTATCTTGACTTGGCCCTCCTAATGATGTTGCACTGGGGGCTCTTCAGGGTCAGGGGAATGAGATCCAGCTTGTTACTGGATTTTGCATTTGAATACACCATGGGAAGCTTGCAAGGCTGTCCCATGTGGGCAGGAAACTCTCAGAAGATTGCCAGTTTCTCCCAGAGGGAGAAGAAGGCTAAAGATATCTGAGAGCTTGCTTTTAAGTCTCTCTCTGGATGTTGGCCATTGATGGGATTACACACACCTGGGTTCCTCTGCCAGTACCTTCATACATGAGACCTGTCCGAACATGTAGAGAGGAGCCTCCAGCATGGCTGTAGCTAGGTTCCGGTGGTCTTCGGCCACCGGGAGCTCTGCTCGGGGTGGGGAGGGAAGCTGGAGCCCATCCCCTCTGAGGGGCCCCAGGGAAGACAGCCAGGCATGCGGGCAAGAGATTCTCTTTATATTTTTAAATATAAATATATAGTGACATATATATTTATATCTATTCACACATGCAGAAACACATAAAGGTATGCTACAAAGCTATACTGATTTCATAATTATTTATTAACTGTTTTAGGTTTTTAAGTTTTAGCAATAATAATAATTGTTATTATAGTAATAATAGTAACAATAAAAATAAGAAATAATGCTGAATGGTTAAATAGCACAGATTATGTTCTAGGAAATGTTCTGAGCATGTTTTCTACATTTAGACATTAATCAAATCCACAACATAGACACTATTATTATTATTTTTAAAATTTTATTTCTTATTGAATCACCATGTGGAAAGTTACAAAGCATTCAGGCTTAACTCTTACAATGTTTGAACACCCATCCCTTCACCGGTGCCCATATTCCACCACCAAAAACCCCAGTATATTTCCCATCCCACCCCTACACCCCCCCGCCTGTGTAGCTGATAATTTTCACTTTACTTTCTCTTTACTTTGATTACATTCAATATTTTCACCAAAAACACTCACTATTATTGTTTGGAGTCCCCCCCCCCCGCCAAAATCAGACCTGCTGAAAAGGAAGCATTTGATAATTTGTTTTCCATTGCTGAGAATGAAGAGATATGAGATTTTGGATTTCTGTATTTTAGTATTTTAGTAACTAAGTACAGGGAAATTTCTGCCAGAAATTGCATCATTGCAAGCTCATACCTCTTTAATGGCCCTTATAAGATGGCGGTCACCAGGCCTTTCCCACCCCTGGAAAGAAAAAGCCGAGAGAGAAAAACCTTTCCCCTCCTGGGGTGGCATGGGGCCGTGGCTTAGTTCACAGTCTAGAGACATTTCTGCAAGAAGCTGCTGGTACCAAAAGTAGTTTAGCTGGCCTCCGGATCATGGTCATCCAGCAACAGAGGGGCCGCACAAGTGCGGCCACTAGGGTCACATCTCGGTGAAGAGGGTAAACACTATTATTACCCACATTTCTTCTTTTGTGGTGCTGAGGTCAAACCCAGGACCTCACACATGCAAAGCAAGTATTTTAAGGCTGAGCTATATCTCCAACCCTTTTTTCCTTTTTTGGGAGACCTTCCAAACAGTGTCTAGAAAGCATGAGGGTCTCTTCTGGAGATATGCTGTGAACAAAGCAGGCAGGTTCAATGTTTGATGCTTGAACCTAGTGATGAAACATTGCTCTGGTGGTTCTGAGAGAAACAGGACTATATAACCAGTGCTGCTAGAAGTGGAGGCATGTGGTACTGTAGATCCAACACAGGTCCTTACGCATGAAAGCCTTAAGTCCTTACTTCTGAGCTATCTCCCAGTTCTATCATTATTCACATTTAAAAGGTGGCACAGGGAGGTCAGATAATTGCTCCAATACAAGAATTAATAACTGGGAGTATTAGGACTTGAATTCAGATAGCATTCTCCAGAATCAAATTTTTTTTCTTTTTGGGTCACACCCGGCATTGCACAGGGGTTACCACCTGGCTTTGCACTCAGGAATTACTCCTGGTGCTCAGGGGACCATATGGGATGCTGGGAATCGAACCCGGGTCGGCCGCATGCAAGGCAAACGCCCTACTCGCTGTGCTATTGCTCCAGCCCCCAGAATCAAAATTTTTAATACAATAATTACCTACCAAGTTCTCACAATGTCATACAGAACGACCAAGATGCTCTAGGGCTACTGAATATTTCCACATACTCAAAGGATTAGCAGATAAGATCTGCGCATCTAGGCAACCATTTGCGTTTGCCACCCTGTAGGATAACATAGCCTCAGGTAGTTTAGATTTATTGGGTCACTCCCATCACAGTGCTCCCATTCCTGTGTTTATTTGTAACTTCTTTCTTTGTGTTCTGTAGACTTGTAAATATTGTTTTTCTCTTTTCCTTGAGTCCTTTGCATAGTTTATTCAGAGCCATGTCCTTCTGTATGGGCATAGGAAGACTGTAGCAAATGCTATGCTTTTGTAACCTGGGAGTCATTTGACTCTACATGATATTTTCCTCCTGGGTATCTGTACTCTTGACCTAAGCTTCAGCTGCCCTTACTTAGCACCCCCAAAAGCAGGGTCCTGACAAGGGACCAGATGGACCCAGGGCAACCAGTGTGCTACCTGGCATCGAGATGGGCCTGGCCAAAGTACCTAATGCTTAACTATAAGTTAAGAGCTTGGTCATTGGACAAATGCTGTCATGATCCAAAAAGTAATAACTAGATTCGGATCCTACTAGGGTTAGGAATGATTAATCTGGCCTGAGCGCTGTAGTCTGAGTCTGTGGCAAGATGTTGCCAGGAGAGCTGCCCTACAAGCCTCAATATATCTTACTGTACATTTTGTCGGACAAAAATAACTAATATTAAAATGATTGAATTTTTGGACTAAGGAAAGGAGAAAAACACCTTAAGAGGTATTTTGCCTGTGGGCAGTCAGAAGGGGCTTTGGAATGTCCCCTGGTGGTGTTTCCTTTGAACCTGGTGGGTCCTAAGGAAGGGCTTTCTTTTTCTTTTTCTTTTTCTTTTTTTTGTTTTAATTTTATTGAATCACCGTGAGATATTTACAAGCTTTCATGTTTGGGTTACGATCTCACAATGATCAAACACCCATCCCTCCACCAGTGCACATTTCCCACCACCAATATCCCGGGTATACCCCCTCTTTCCCACCCTCCCCCTGCCTCCATGGCAGACAATATTCCCCATACTCTCTCTCTACTTTGGGGCATTATAGCTTGCAACACAGACACTGAGAGGTCATCACATCTGGTCCATTATCTCCTTTTGGCATGCATCTCCCATCCCAACTGGTTCCTCCAGCCATCATTTTCTTAGTGATCCCTCCTCTATTCCATCTGCCTTCTCCCCTCCTCTCATAAAGCAGTCAGGAAGGGCTTTCTTATGTTGATTTTGCTACCAGACTGTGTGTAGCCTAGAGGGCAAGGTGGAGAGAGACAAGTAGGGGGAGAGACTAGGGAAGAGGAGGAGAATCCAGAGTGGGGATGGAGGAGTGAGGAGCTAGAAAGGAAGAGTGCTGGGGGAGAGAGAGGAGACAGGAGAAATGGGGAGCTCAGAGAGACTGGAACAGGTGCTTGGAGAGAATGGAATAAACAGCAACTGATCAATCAACCGGCCTGGCCCTCGTTTCCTCTCTCGTCTGCCCCATGGCTTGGGCCGCCCTGGCTGGGCAAGCAACCCGGGACTAACCCCCTGAACCCCGGGGACGGCCGGTCGCCCCTGGCAGAAGTTTTTTACACCACGCTGTGAATAAAAAATAGCCAAATAACTATAACTGACAAATGAAATTTGCCATTAATTACTTTCTCATAAAGCTATAACCTAAGTTTCTCACAATTCCTGGAAAACAGTGAAAAAAAATCTAAATTTGAAAGCAAAAATATGTAGGCTCTGCTTTATTGCTCTGAACCTTTTGAATTTGAGTGTGTCACTTAGATTCAACATTTTTTCATAACTATAAGTTGAGATTAAAGATTTATTTATGGAAATTACTGTCAAGATTAAGATAATTGATATATAAGAGCCTGATCTAGAAAAATTGCTTAGTAATGTAATTCTGGAAAATTTATTCTCACAAGATTTTCTCCTCACTGACTCATCTCAGACAGATTTTCCTTACATATTTCTCCCCTCCTATAATTATTTTTGTAGAATATTTTGTTCACAGAATTTTCTTTTCTTTTATTGGTGGTGGTTGTGGTGGGCCAGTAAGGAGTGAGAGTATGTTGGGCCACACCTGGCAGTGTTCAGATCCAGTTTCTGTCTCTGCACTCAGGAGTGACACCTGGTGGTTCTTAGTGCATGGTGCAGGTTCTAATCAGGTCAGCAGTGAGTAAAACAGGGCTGTAACCCCTAGATTGTCTCTCACAGAGGGCCCCGCTCATAGAATTTTCTCTTCAGCGTTTTCTTCTCATATTTTTTATTCCCATACTTGAATTCTCATAAAGTTCTCTCCTCACTGACATTTCCTTTGCAGAATTCTGTTCTTTTATGCTCTCACGGCCCACCCAAGAATTCATATGCCTTTTCCTCATAGATTCCTGTTTTTTTTTTGTTTGTTGTTTTTTAACCGTTTCCTTACAAAATTCTCTACGACATTGTTTTTCTTCTCGCTGATTTTTATCCTTGAATTCCACTGCCCCACACCCCCCCTGCTCTCCCCCCCACCCGCCCTCGGCCCCTGCCACCAACTCCAAATAATTCCCTTTCCATAGGCATCTTCCTCATAGGACACTTTCTTCATTAACTTTTCTCTTCATATTGTTGATTTTTACCTTTCTCCCCAGACTTTTTCTTAAACTGTTTTCTTCAATATTTCCCCTCAAAATCTTTTGTCCTCAGCCTTATTTCTCAAAAAACAAAACAAAACAAAACATAACAAAATGATTTTATAGCCTTTATAGCCTTTTTATCTAAGATATTATTTCTTAGACTTTTTCTCTCATATTTTTTCAGTCTTTTCTTATGATCTTTCTTATAAGATGAATCCTCACAGACTTTTTATCTTAAAGACTCTTTCCGTACAGAATTTCCTACTTACTATCTTTTCACCAACAAAATTATTCATTATATTTTTTCCCTAAATTTAACTTTTCCTTATAAAATTTCTCCAGAGGCTTTTTCCCATAGAAATTTTGCATAGAATTATATCCTTATAAATTTTTTTTAATCTAGGATATAAGTTCTTAGACATTTCTCCTAAGATTCCTTGAAACCACCTTTCTCAATTTTCTCCTCAGATTTTAATCTTTGAAGACTTTTCCTCTTGAAATTTTTCACAGAATTGTTTCCTCATATGTTTTCCTTCTTACTGAGTTAGCTTTATATTTATTTTTCACCTCATTGATGTTTCTTGAACCACCATTTCTTCCTTCTCACCAATGATTCTTCTCAGTTTCTCTCATCATAGATTTTTTTTTATAATTTATTTATTTTTAATTAGAGAATCACCGTGAGGGTACAGTTACAGATTTATACACTTTTGTGCTTATACTTCCCTCATACAAAGTTCGGGAACCCATCCCTTCACCAGTGCCCATTCTCCACCACCCGTAAACCCGGCGTCCCTCCCACCCTCCCCACTCCCATCTCCCCCCCACCCCACCCTGCCACTGTGGCAGGGCATTCCCTTCTGTTCTCTCTCTCTAATTAGCTGTTGTGGTTTGCAATAAAGGTGTTGAGTGGCCGCTGTGCTCAGTCTCTAGCCCTCATTCAGCCCGCAACTCCCTTCCCCCACATGGCCTTCAACTACAATGTAGTTAGTGATCGCTTCTCTGAGTTGCCCTTTCCCCGGAACGTGAGGCCAGCCGCGAAGCCATGGGGTCAACCTCCTGGTACTTATTTCTACGGTTCTTGGGTATTAGTCTCCCACTCTGATATTCTATATACCATAGATGAGTGCAGTCTTTCTATGTCTGTCTCTCTCTTTCTGACTCATTTCACTCAGCATGAAACTTTTCATGCCCATCCACTTAACTACAAAATTCTTGACTTCCTTTTTTCTAACAGCTGCATAGTATTCCATTGTATAGATGTACCAAAGTTTCCTCAACCAGTCATCCGTTTTGGGGCATTCGGGTTTTTTCCAGATTCTGGCTATTGTAAACAGTGCTGCGATGAACATACATGTGCAGATGTTGTTTCGATTGTACTTTTTTGATTCTCTGGGATATATTCCCACAAACCATAAGGTACATTGAAGACATGGTCGGCGAAACCCTCCACGATATTGAAGATAAAGGTATCTTCAAAGGTGACACGGAACTAAGCAATCTAGTAAAAACAGAGATAAATAAATGGGACTACATTAAACTAAAAAGCTTCTGCACCGCAGGAGATACAGTGACCAGAATCCAAAGACTATCCACAGAATAGGAAAGGATATTTACACAATACCCATCAGATAAGGGGTTGATATCAATGGTATATAAAGCACTGGTTGAACTCTACAAGAAGAAAACATCCAACCCCATCAAAAAATGGGGCGAAGAAATGAACAGAAACTTTACCAAGGAAGAAATACGAATGGCCAAAAGGCACATGAAAAAGTGCTCTGCATCACTAATCATCAGAGAGATGCAGATCAAAACAACCATGAGATACCACCTCACACCACAGAGACTGGCACACATCCAAAAGAACAAAAGCAACCGCTGTTGGAGAGGATGTGGGGAGAAAGGGACCCTTCTACACTGCTGGTGGGAATGCCGGCTAGTTCAGCCCTTTTGGAAAACAGTATGGACGATTCTCAGAAAACTAGAGGTTGAGCTCCCATTTGACTCATCATAGATTTTATCCTCAGACTTTTCTCCTCAATGAATTTCTTTTAATGTTTCTCAGTTACAGAATTTTCTCCTCATTGCTTTTATGCCCTCAAAATTTCTCTCCAATCTAATCTCAGTGTGTGGGACCCCTACCAATGAAACATAATTTGATTTCAGTACTAGGTGTCACTTACACTAGAGCTCAGATTGTGAGTACATATGCTGCAGAGTCCATGTGCTGCTTGTGTCATATGTCGTGGCAAAGCGCATGTGATACCAGAGCACATGTGTCAACTGCATCTCCCCTCTTGAGATGTGTACGTGCATGCTTTCATATTGGATTCTAGGACTTTTATTGGAGCTCTCTCTCTGCCTTTGGAGAAATCTGTATTTTCTCTTGGGCACGCTACTCTTTCTCTCTCTTTTCTTTCCCTCCTTCCTCTTCCTCAAACCTCAAAATAAGGATTTGCTTTACTTCACTGCTCATTTCCTCCTGAAATTCTTTTCTATGAGAAGACAAGGACCCAAAGGTAAGGCCTAGGACTTATTTTCCTTTCCTGCAAAGAGCGATTCCTGGATTCAGCCTGAGTCCATGGCTCCCTGAGAAATCGGTGGTGGAATTAACTTTCAGGATGTGCAGAACAAGTGGACATCAAGTATGGCTTGATGGCAATCTAGTGGGGCTGTCAGGACCTGAGGTTTATGCTGCACAAGGGCTAATCCTAGACTTAATCAGTCCTAGACTTCCCAGCTGGTCCCGGGGTGGCAGAGATGGATAAGAATAAAGTGACTGTCTCTCTCCTCTCCACTTCACCGGGGGGGTCCACCAACACTATTCTATACCACAACCAAGCTTGTGCTCCAACCCATTAAACTATCTACCTATCCATCTATCTACTATCTTACAGAACTCTCTCTTGAAACAAAAACTCACAATTTCTTGAAAACAGTAAACTCTACTATAGAATCAGTAAATTCTGATTAGAATAAATCAGATTACATATGCAATTACTCAATAAAACAGTATGTACAAAAGTCTCAGGAAATAAAAGATCAAACAAGTTGAAAGTAATAGTTGAAGCTGTACTGGATTGCTTGGCAGAATATCTCACAGAATTTTCTTAGCAAAGATTTTTCTTCTCAGATAGGATACTCCAAATTTTCTCCTCACATTTCCTCAAAATTTTCTCTGCAGACTTTCTCCACACTGATATTTCTCTACAGAGATACTTTTCATCACAGAACTCCATCTAATCAAGTATTTTCCCTCAGACATCTTTCTCTTGAACTTTTCTACACAGACATTTTCCCACCCAGATTTTTTCCCTAAACAGATGACTGGTTAAAGAAACTTTGGTACATCTATACAATGGAATACTACACAGCTGTTAGGAGAGATGAAGTAATGAAATTTGCTTATAAACGAATATATAGAGAGAGTATCATGCTAAGTGAAATTAGTCAGAAAGAAAGGGACAGACATAGAAGAACTGCACTCATTTGTGGAATATATAATAACATCACATGAGACTGACACCCAAGGACAGTAGATACAAGGGCCAGGAGGATTGCCCTATAGCTGGAAGAATGCTTCATGAGTGGAGGGGACAAGGCAGATGGAATAGAGAAGGGATCACTAAGAAAATGATGGCTGGAGGAACCAGTTGGGATGGGAGATGCATGCCGAAAGTAGATAATGGACCAAACATGATGATCTCTTAGTGTCTGTGTGCAAGCCATGATGCCCAGAAGTAGAGAGAGAGTATGGGGAATATTGTTTGACATGGATGCAGGGGGAGAGTGGGAAAGGGGAGGTATACCTGGGATATCGGTGGTGGGAAGTGTGCATTGGTGGAGGGATGGGTGTTTGATCATTGTGAGATTGTAACCCAAACATGAAAGCTTGTAAATATCTCACGGTGATTCAATAAAATTAAAAAAAACAAAAAATTAAAATTAAAAAATAGATTTTTCCCTAAAATTTTCTCTTCTGACTTTTTCTTACAGAATTTTCTTTAATGTTTTCTTCTCAGAATTTTATTTCTTATTTTCTTCTCATATGCATTTTCTCATCTAAGGGGTGAGTGGTATTATAGAGTTAATTCAATATAGTCAAGTCCTTCATATTATTAAACACCTGGCTACTCCTTCAGTATTTAATATTATCTGTGTCAAAATAATTGGCAATGGTAGACTGATATAAATCTCAAAACCATCATTATCCAGCTAATATATGGTTAAATGTCCAGAATCCCCCTTCCTAACAGTTAAGATCTGCTCTCCCTCAAAAATCCCTCCTTCCGGAAGTACTTGCAATAGCGATTAGGCAAGAAAAAGATATTAAGGGCATTCAGGTAGGAAAGGAAGAAATCAGCTCTCACTATTCGCAGATGATATGATGCTATACCTAGAGAACCCTAAAACCTCTACCAAGAAACTCCTAGAAACAATAGACTCCTATAGTAAAGTTGCAGGCTATAGAATCAATACCCAAAAGTCCATGGCTTTCCTATATGCAAATAATGAGAGAGAAGAAAATGACCTGAGAAAAGCAATCCCGTTCACAATTGCGCCTCAAAAAAATCAAGTACCTCGGAATCAGCTTAACAAAGGAGGTAAAGGACTTGTATAATGAAAACTATAAAATGCTACTTCAGGAAATAAAAGAGGACACGAGGAAATGGAAAGACATCCCCTGCTCATGGATTGGAAGAATTAATATTGTCAAAATGGAAATTATCCCCAAAGCATTGTACAAATTCAATGCGATCCCTATAGGGATATCCTTGACATTCTTCAAAGAAATGGAGCAAGCGCTCCTAAAATTCATATGGAACAAAAAGCCCCCACGAATAGCTAAAGCAATCCTTGGGAAAAAGAAAATGGGAGGAATCAACCTCTCCAACTTCCAACTCTACTACAAAGCGGTAGTCATTAAAACAGCATGGTACTGGAACAAAGGCAGAGCTGCAGACCAATGGAACAGGGTTGAATACTCTGACATACACCCCCAAATATATGATCATCTAATCTTTGATAAGGGAGCAAGAAATGTGAAGTGGAGCAAGGAAAGCATGTTTAACAAATTTGCTGGCAAAACTGGACGGCTACATGCAAAAAAATGGGCTTAGACCTCCATCTAACACCATGTACAAAAATCAGATCAAAATGGATTAAAGACCTCAACATCAGACCAGAATCCTAAGGTACATTGAAGATAAGGTCTGCAAAACCCTCCACGACATTGAAGCCAAAGGTATCTTCAAAGCTGACATGCCACTGGCCAAGCAAGTGAAATCAGAGATAAATAAATGGGACTATCTCAAACTAAGAATCTTCTGCACCTCAAAAGAAACAGTGACCAAAATACAAAGACAGTCTACAGAATGGGAAAGGATATTTATGCAGTACCCATCCGATAAAGGGTTGATAACAAGGATATACAATGCACTGGTTGAACTCCACAAGAAGAAAACTGCCAACCCGATCAAAAAACGGGGTGATGAAATGAACAGAAACTTTCCCAAAGAAGAAATCTGAATGGCTGAGAGGCACATGAGAAAATATTCAACATCACTAATCATCAGGGAGATGCAGATCAAAACAACCATGAGATATCATCTCACACCACAGAGACTGGCCCACATCCCCCAAAACAAAAGCAACCGGTGTTGGCATTGATGTGGGGAGAAAGGGACTCACCTTCACTGCTGGTGGGAATGCCGACTGGTTCAGCCCTTTTGGAAAACAATATGGACGATTCTCAAAATGTTAGAAATTGAGCTCCCATTTGACCCAGCAATACCACTCCTGGGAATATATCCCGGAGAGGCAAAAAGGTATAGTAGAGATGAAATCTGCATTTCCATGTTCATTGCCGCTCTGTTTACAATAGCCACAATATGGAAAAAACCAGAGTGCCCAAAAACAGATGATTTGTTAAAGAAACTCTGGTATATCTACACAATGGAATACTACGTAGCTGTCAGAAAACATGAATTCATGAAGTTTGCATATAAGTGGATCAACATGGAAAGTATCATGCTGAGTGAAATGAGTCAGAAAGAAAGAGACAGACATAGAAAGATTGCACTCATATGTGGAATATAAAGTAGCTGAGAGGTACAAGCTTACAATGTTGCAATTCCTGGCAGACATTTCTCTGGACTTAGTTACTAAAATACTAAAATACAGAAATCCAAAACTATGCTGCTGCTAATGCGGCCTCCTGACCTCATATCTCTTCATTCTCAGCAATGGAAAACAAATTACCAAATGCTTTCTTTTCATCAGATCGACTTTAGGGGGGGAGAAACTCCAAATCAATAATAGTGAATTTTTTGTTGAGATATTGAATGTAATCAAAGTAAAGTGAAAGTAAAGTTAAATTTACCAGTTACACATGCGGGGTTGGGGGGTGGAGAGGTGGGGGGAAGGGGGGAGGTATACCGTGATTCTTGGTGGCGGAATATGTGCACTGGTGAAGGGATTTGAGCATTGTATAACTGAGACTTAAACCTGAAAGCTTTGTAACTTTCCACATGGTGATTCAATAAAAGAATAAAAAAAAATCCCTCCTCCCAGGCTGTCTTCAAACTCCTAGGGCTAATATTTTTTTTAATCTAGAAACTGAAAAAATAGAGGCAACAGAAATTTTAAGTTATGCTCTAGACATGATCCTCACACTGAAAGAAAAGACAGGAGATACTATCTATAAGGAGTATGTTCTTAGCCACTAGAGATCATTAAAGAGGAAAATTGGTATTAGTGAAGTAGTCTAAAAGTCCAGGATCTGGACATAAGGGAACAGAGGAAGAAGTAAGAAGACAGTGGGAAAAAGAAAATTAACTCAAGAATGTTACTGGCCTCAGTGATTCACTTGGGGGTATATACAGATAAAGTGTTTCTAAACCAAACTGAAATTAAGCATGCTTTTCTTTAAAAAAAACCAAAACCATTTCTCTGTCACACCATTTCTATTGGCCTGGATTGCTATAATAACTTTCTAACTGCTTTTCCAGTCTCTATATCTTCTTTTTCCAAAAATTTCTTTTCCAAATTATTGCCAGGATTGTTGTTATAATTTTTTATTCTTTTGGGAGGTGGAGTTTGGGCCATTTTTCAGGGACTGGTGCTCTGGTGACTATGCAGTAACTTGAACTGAACCATTATCCAAAGCAAGCATCTTATCCTCTCAAGCCCCTCAAATTTGAAGCTTGTGTTTCTGGTGCTTTTTTTGTGAAGCAACTAGTTTTTACTGAGATTTATTTTGAAAGATTTGAAGGGGGCCTGAGTGATAACGATAGTTCAGCAGATAGGGCATTTGCCTTGCACACAGCCAACCATTACTTATTCTCCAGAATCCCATATGGTTCCCCAAGCACTTCAAGGAATAATTCCTGAGTGCAAAGCTAGGAGCAACCTCTGAGCATCGCTGGGTGTGACCAAAAAAAGCAAACAAAGAAGAAGGAAGATGTAAGGGAAGAGAAAAAGAGAAGTACATGTTAGAGAGAGAAAACAGCCTTCTCCAGGGTTGAAATATGCAAGCAAAGAAACAGAGAAAAGCAAGCAGGATATATGTTTAAGGAAGAATACATGTTAAAGAGCAAGCCCAAATTTTTAATTCTTATATAATTTCCCTGATAAAAACAATTTTACCAGTTTCCTACTGTTTATATATATGTATGTGTATGTATATATGTATGTGTATATTTATACATATGTACATATGTATAAATAAATATATAATATGTATGCACTGTAGCACTGCCATCCCATTGTTCATCGATTTGCTTGAGCGGGCACCAGAACTATCTCCATTGTGAAACTTGTTACTGTTTGTGGCATATCGAATGTGCCACAGGGAGCTTGCCAGACTCTGCCTTGCGGGCAGGATACTCTCCGTAGCTTGCCAGGCTCTCCAAGAGGGACAGAGGAATCTAACCGGGTTGGCCACATCCAAGGCAAATGCCCTACCCACTGTGCTGTCGCTCCAGCCCATATAATATATATATATATATATATATACATATATATATATACATATATATATTTATTAGGGCAGTCTGATTTACAAAGTTTCTCATAATTGAGTTTCAGGCATACAATGTTCCAACACCAATCCACCTGTATTTTTAAGATGAAACTCAACTCTGAGTCACTGTATATTTTCCAAAGCAAAGTAAGAGACCAACTTGATGAAACAAGCCCTGAGGCTATGACTACAGAACTGAAGTTAGCAAAGTCCTGGGGGGATGGAAGGGATATGTCTTCTGGGCAGGGATGGAGGGTTATTGGCACTTTGGTGGTAGGTAACATTGTATTGTAACAATATAGTAACATTGCACCCCGAAAACCATATAAACATTTATACTCTTGCAAAAATGAATGCACAATGAGGTAAATACCTCAAACCTTGGGAATTGAAACAACAAAGTCTCTCATGTTGAATTCAGGTAGAAGTTGGATCAGACAACCATGGGATTTGTTTCTGATCTGCTTTGTCTGGACCCTGTAAGAAGGCCACTCTATGTAGTCATTATAAGACTTGCTCGTTTCACATCTGGTGTATGACTTTGGCTGTGACTCGATTAGGGTTGAAGGTCAGAACCCCAGCACTAGCATCTCCATTTGACTGACCTTCATCATACATGCTGACTTCCAAAGACAAGGATTCAAAGAGAGGGAGAAAGAGAGGTAGAAGGGATTATGTGGGCAAAAACCTTATTCTCCATTGATCTAGTCTTTTTCATTTATTTTTTGGAGGCCACACATGCTGTACTCAGGGCTTCTTCCTGGCTCTGTGCTCAGGGACCATTCCTGGTGGAGCTCTGGGGACCCTATGTAGTACCAGAGATGGAACTGGGATCAATTATGTGCAAGATAAGCCCCTTACTCTTGCACTATCCCTCTGGCCTTTTATTGGTCTTAAAGATCACATGGTATCTCTCTTTGACACATCCTATTGTAGGGAGATTTTAGAGGTGGCCCAGACTCAGGAAAGGTGACATAGACCTCACTTCTAGATGGGGGAATATAACTTCCTGCTCATAAGGTCTATTTTGGTGAGGTTCTCTTTGAAAGATACTATCCTCTCTATCACTCACCTGACCTTCCCCTTCCAACATACATTTTCTTCATCATTTCCTCTACCCCCCTGACATACACTCTACACTTTGCATATTGATCAGGTGTTTCATTTGATATTTTAATTTTAATATAAAACTCTTACCATGCATCTGTACCATTGTATGTGCTACTTTTTGTGTTTGGAATATCTTTTTCTCCCTGTTACTCATCAGGGAAACTTTTTTATGCTTTAAATCTGATGTCAAATTCAATTATTGTAGCATTTCTGTAAAACCCGTTTTGTCCTAGCAGAAAGATAGTGAACGAGTCTCTATGTGCATATAATATATATTATTATATGCACATAAGATCTTTGCATTATGTTATATATAATGATTTCAGGAGCAATAGCACAGCAGATAGGGCATTTGCCTTGCACGCAGCCGACCCAGGTTTGATTCCCCTGTCCCTCTCAGAGAGCCTGGCAAGCTACTGAAAATATCCCACCTCCATGGCAGAGCCTGCAGGCTACCCGTGGCATATTTGATATGCCAAAAGCAGTAACAAGTCTCACAATGACATTACTGGTACCCACTTGAGCAAATCGATGAACAACGGGACGATAGTGCTATAGTGCTACAGTATATAATATGTATTATACACATGCAAAGCTGGAGCCTTGAATTACATATATACAATGCAGGGCTCCATCTTTCAGTATCATCTGGTTGAATTTTTATCTCTACTAAACTGTGAGCAATTCAAGGGAAGGCTTATGCTTTTCTCTCCCCTTCAAGCCCTCTTTTCTTATTTCCCTTGTTCTCTTCTAGATATCTAATATTTAATACAGTTCTTATTAAGAAGTTCCCACTCATCAAATGAACAAAACTTAAAACAACCTTTGGGAAATTACAGTTCATGGACAAGGTGCTTCCCTGACTTTCTGTTGAAAATACTTTCCACTTCTGCTGATGCAGCAGGAGCTGAGGTGTGGGTGTGGAGTGTCAGGTCACTTTAAATCTCTGCCCTAGCCTATCAGAATAGATAATGTGATAGCAGATAGTAGGATCTCTCTCTCTCTCTGTCTCTGACTCTCTGTCTCTGTCTCTCTGTCTCTCTCTCTTCTCTCGCCTCTCCCAGGATCAGGTAGGGCATTGCATCCAGGCACAAAACAGTACAGGCAGACAACAAATCCATTTCTATGTATCCAGGGAAGAAAGAGTTTAGACATGGACACATTAAGAAAACAAGAGATGGAAAGTTCTAATATGAGGGAAGAAAATCAAGAGGGAATGCAGCAGATGCCAGCAACAAATTCTACCAACCTTAAAATGTTTCCCATAGGCAAATATTTGCTTACTTCAGCTATGGACAGACAAATAGAAACCAAGAGCAAGAGTACCACCCAGTGCTCTATCTGACTCCGGTTTCTCAGTGGAAATACAGCAGATGATTTTCTTTCTCTCCTTCCTCCCAAGTCTTACTCAGAACTTTTGAGGCCAGTCACTGCCAGGAACACAGTCTTAGGATCCCTAAGACAGTCTTTAGCTTAGGGTCTCCCTCCAACACCCTACCATGAGGCCTGTAATCCCGTCTGTAACCCCATTCCCACTTCTCTCCTTTCTGGTTACTTCATTCTGATCCTGACCCTCATTTTCTAGAATTCTGCAGTGCCATTCTCTGGGTCTGAGTTTATTCATTTGTATAAATTGTGCTGACCTCTCTGACTCTCTCTGATCTTCCTGAACCCAAGAATAAACTAAAGTGCTGCACTGTAGCACTGTAGCACTGTCATCCTGCTAATCATCAATTTACTTGAGTGGGTACCAGTAGCATCTCCATTTGTCCCAGCCCTGAGATTTTAGCATTGTAAACTTTGTGCTCTCTAAAGTGCTAAGGTTATTAAATACACAGACTCCTGCACTCTCCCCTGAAAGACTGATCCAACGGATTCTGGAGGAATATCACACTATGCTTTATTATTTATTTATATGTGAACTGGAGCAATAGCACAGCGGATAGGGCATTTGCCTGGCATGCTGCTGACCCGGGTTCAATTTCTTTTTCCCTCTTGGAGAGCCTGGCAAGCTACCGAGAGTATTCCACCCACATGACAGAGCCTGGCAAGCTCTCCGTGGCATATTCTATATGCCAAAAACAGTAATAGCAAGTCTCACAATGGAGATGTTACTGGTGCCCGCTAGAGCAAATCGATGAATGACTGGATGATAGTGCTACAGACAGTGCTACAGTGCATGTTCATTTATTCAAGTTATAAGGAATACATTTTACAGTTAAAATAAATTTAAGAAAACCTGGATTAGACTGTGGAGATAGCACAAAGTATTGGAGGACATCCCTTATACACAGAGGCCCTGAGTTCAGTTCCTGCTATGGCTTGAGCCCATTCCCCAGCACAGTCAGCTGTATGCTTAGTGGCTCTAAGCATTATCTTGGTGGCTCCTCCTCAGGAAAATGCTATACTCAATTACTGAATTCCTTTGTTGGGTTTCATTGAATAGCCTATTCTAATTGTTTTCATTTTTAATATATGCTTTAATGCATTAGCTTTGAAAGAGTCATATCATACATGCTAAGGACTTCATCTTGCAGGCAGTGTAAAGCCATTACAGAAAAGGTATAATGATTGTAGTTGAGATGTAAAACCTCTCCATCAATGTGACGAGTAGTCTCAAGTAGCAAGAACAACATGGTTTTCATAGCCCAAAATACCCTCACTCCCATTGATGACAATGGCCCATGCAACGTGACTTCAAAACCCACGGAACTGATTTGCTATCAATCACTTAACTTTAACTGAAGTTTATTAACATAGGTGTCAAAGTTTGCATACCTCTTGAAGTGAGGTGAAGGATCAGGACCAAAACAATAAACATTAAGGATGGAGAAAAGGGGAAGGACACAGGAATGAGTGATAGAGAAGATCAAAATTTAGTGGTAAAAGTATGAGCATAGACGCCATTTCTCTACTTTGAAAACTTTTAAAGCTATGGAGTACAAGTGACTTCTACATGTTCTTAGCAACCCCTTAGTGCACCTCAAATACCTTTTCTTTCCATCATTTTGTCTCATTCTCTGGCCTCAGGAATTTTTTCCTCACACCTGGGAATCCTTTGATTCATGCATAGACTTTTTGAACTTTTGTAGTTTTGCATATTTACAGTACAATGAAAATAACACAGAGATTTCACCAAGACTTTCTATCATCTAACTGATATATTATCATTATAGATCAGTATTGTAAGGTGTGTGTGTGTGTGTGTGTGTGTGAAAGAGAGAGGAGAGAGAGAGAAAGATTATATAATCTAGTTCTGGTGGGCATTCTGCTAAATATTTCTTAATTTATCTTGATTTATGCCCTAGGCATTCCTTCACAAATATATTTTTTGCTTTGTTTTACAAAATATGCTCCAATCTTTGTACCACACTAGACTTACTTATGGGCCTCAAGTGAGCTCAAATGTGATCATCCTTCTGAGTCTCCTATAGATCTACTCACTTTTTCTTGTCATCTTCATAGCTGCAGACCTATTAGAGCATACACACAACTATGCTTACTGTTAACCTGGACAGAGGTCTTTACTGGGAGATAATGGTTTACATCTTATATCCATATTTTTCTTAAGCTTAACTCTCTCCAGTTCCTAACTGAGCTGTAATTGTTTTTGTTACACTATGAAGCTATACTGTAATGATCTTATTTCACTTATGCCAAACTTGTTTAGCTCCAACTATGTCCACAGATTTTTTTTAAAAAAATTATTTTATTGAATCTTATTTTATTGACTTAAAAGCAAGCTCACAGAAGAGAGCAACGCAGAGAGTCTCTTGCCCGGATGCCTTGCTATCTTCCTCGGGGCCTCTCGGAGGGGATGGGCTCCAGTGTCCCTCCCTGCCCCAGCAGAGCTCCCGGCGGCTGAAGACCTCTGGAACCTAGCCACAGCCTTGCTCAAGACCTCTCTCCACACGTTCGGACAAGACTCACGCATGAAGGTACCGGCAGAGGAAACAGGTGTGTGTAACCCCATCAACAGCCAACATCCAGAGACTTAAAAGCAAGCTCCCAGAAGCGATATCTTATGACCTACTTCTTCCTCTGGGAGAAACTAGCAAGCTACTGAAAGTTTCCGGCTCACATGGGAGAGCCTCACAAGCTTCCCATGGTGTATTCATATGCCAAAGCCAGTAACAAACTGGATCTCATTCCCCTGAGCCTGAAAGAGCCTCCAATGCAGCATCGTTGGGAAGGTCAAGTAGAGAGAGGTTTCTAAAATCTCAGGGATAGGACAAATGGAGAGGTTACTGAGACTGCTCGAGAAATTCTACGATCAATGGGAATTTTGTGATTTTATTGAATCACCATGAAAAAAGTTACAAAGCTTTTAGGTTTGAGTCTCAGTCATTTAATGATCAAACCCCCATCCCTTCACCAGTGCACATGTTCCACCACCAAGAACCCCAATATAACCCCCTCCCTCACCCTCCACCCACCTGAGTGGCTAATGATCTTCACTTTATTCTCTCTATACTTTTAGTACTTTCAATATTTCAACAGAGAACTCACTGTTATTATTTGGAATTTTCCCTCAACAATCAAAACCTGCTGAAAAGGCATCATTTGATAATTTGTTTTCCATTGCTGAGAACGAAGATTATATGAGCTCGCGCAGCCGGGACAGTGGCTGCCCGATTTTGGATTTCTGATATTTTAGCTCAGTTCACAGTCTGGATGCATTGCTAGAAGAAGCCTCTGGGTGCCAAAATGGGTTAGTAGACCTCCCGGATCATAGTCCTTAAGGAGCAGAGGGGCCGTTTTGTGCGTGGCTGCTCAGGATCTCATCTCTATGCCCACAGCTTTTAAAACAGCATGAAAACATATATTAAAGGTTGGCTTTCCTTTCCTTTCCTTTCCTTTCCTTTCCTTTCCTTTCCTTTCCTTTCCTTTCCTTTCCTTTCCTTTCCTTTCCTTTCCTTTCCTTTCCTTTCCTTTCCTTTTATAATTAAACTTTCTTCTTTTTATTCTTTTTACTGATTTATTTTATTTTTATATGATTTACAATAGTTTTGATATTGATTTTTTAGGCATAGAATACTACTTATATCAGATCCACCACCAAAGTAAAGTCCCAATATGTCTCCAATATTGTTACTTAATTTCCTGTTACCTGAAAGTCCTACCCCAACGCAAATCACTCTCTTCAACTCAGAAGATAGGTTCTGTTGGAGAAATTTTAGTATTTGTTTTGATCGGCTATTGTCTATTCCCATAATTTGTGTTTTTTATACTCCACTTATGAAATCTAGTATTTGTCCTTCTTCCAACTCAGTTCCCTTAACATTACACCCTCTAGTTCCATGTAAGTTGGATATCATGCAAGATTACATCTTTTCTGGTAGCTGAGTAGTATTCCTTTGTACATATATACCATAATTTCTTTATTTACTTACCTGAAATTGGGAACTTGGATTGTTTCCAGATATTGGGTATTGTAGATAGCATTTTAATGAATATAGGTGTTTATATATTTTTTGAATTGATGTTTTATGTTCTTGAAATAAATGCCAAATAGTAGAATCACCGAATCGTATGGTAGTTCTACTTTTAATTTCTTGAGATATCACCATACTATTTACCATAGAGGCTAAACCAGATAACAATTTCCACCATCAGTGTACCACTCTGCATACCTACTTACTTTGTTATAAACTCTATGTCCAAACTCTCCATCTGATGGTTTACAAACTCTATTCCATTTGTATGATATTCTGCCTTTATTCCAAGACCATATAGTTTTAATTACTGTGCATTATTGTATATTTTAAGTCAAGGAATACAATGTCTTCCATCTTCTTTTTGTCACAATTTTTTGCTCTTCACAGAGTTTTGTGGTTCCAAAATTTCTAGCAGTTGGAACTGCAGAGGTGATACAGCAGGTAGGATGCTTGCTTTGCATACATTCCAGATCCAATCCCTAGAACCTTATAAGGTTCCCAATGCCTTGCCAGAAGTAATACATAAATAAAAAGGTAAAGTGAAAACCACTATACCTGGTGAATGTCGATACAAATAACTTCAACCTTCTTCCCCACCATCCAGGTGATATTAATCTCCCGACTGACTTCTTTATGCCAGAGTTAGATTCCCCTCCCTTCTGGCTAGGTTCAGCAAATTCCATACCTGACTTCAACCATATTAATGGGACCAGAACCACAACTCCTGAAGCAACAGTTCTACTCACTAAGTTTCACATTGCTCCTATTTATACTTCCTGTCACTGGGTAATGACAGGACAGAATGGAAAAGAACAGCCTATAGCCTAACCTTTCAATTTCCCAGGAGGGCTGTTTACAAAGATTCATCCTCAGCATATCAAGAACATTGCAAACTCAGTGGCAAAACACATAAAGGTCGCCAAGTTCGATCAGCAAAATCAATAGCATGGAAGGCTCAGCAAATCCCAACCCGTTTCGTAAATCTTAAATGAATGGGTTTAGTGACAGGAGGGTGAGAATGATTAATGAACTCAAAGAAATGCTTACAAAGTCAGCAAAGCACAAGACATGAGAAGAATACAATAAAAAATGAAATGTATGGGGGGCCGGAGTGATAGTATAGAGAGTAGAGCATTTTCCTTGCATAATGTTGTTCCAGGTTCAATCCCTGGCATTCCATATGGTCGCCCAAGCCAGCCAGGAGTGATCCCAATTGTAGATCCAGGAATAATCCCTGAGCACAGGCAGATGTGGCCCAAAAAGAAAAATAAAAAGAAAGTAGGGAAGGAAGGAAGGAAGGAAGGAAGGAAGGAAGGAAGGAAGGAAGGAAGGAAGGAAGGAAGGAAGGAAGGAAGGAAGGAAGGAAGGAAGGAAGGAAGGAAGAAGAAAAGAAAGGAAGGGGAAGGGAAGGGAAAGTATGATTGGTGACAAAATCAATAGAAGTTCTGACAACAGAAAACAGCAGCTGAGGAAGATATGTAGGAGTTCCACGATGAGATGGAGGAAAACTCTAGAAAATAACAGAATATGGGATCAGTTTTTAAAGAAATGAACAGTACACCAGAGAACCATGGGATGAGCTCAAAAAGAATATCCATTAGAGCCTACAATAAAACAGGAATGTAAATTTGATTAAGAACAAATAGTTAAATAAATAATCCATAAGAATTTTTGTATTTGAAGAATACAGGCAACCAAATGCAAGAGGCCCAAAAGATTCTATCGAAAATAGACTCAAATAGGAAAACCCCAAGACACAGTGTCAGAATGACAAAAAATAAAGACAGAGACAGAATGCTGAAAGCAGCAAGATCAAAAAAGAATTTACATACAATGGAAAACCCATGAGATTCACAGCAGATCTATGAGCCAGAAGAGAATGGAGAGATAGAGTACAAAAATTCAATGAAATGAACATGTCACCAAGAATATTCTTGCTTTGCTAGGTTATCATTCATAATTGAAGAGAGTATACAGAGCTTCACAGACAGTCAACAGCTAGGGAATTCATGACCTTGAAACCAGTTTTTTAAAAGTGCTAATGGAGTTTCTTTGAACAAACAGCGCAGTCTTCCCAGGGGCATGGCTTCTGAAGTAGTGGGCTTGGCCTCGGCTGGGGGCTGTGGCATTTCTTTTCCCCATTCCCGGCAATCTGGTGTCACATCTTAATATTCATCGCCTAATTCCATGAGAAACATCCTAGCTATCTCAAACACAATAGGCCAATAGTCCACTACTCTATTCTGATTTCTACAAAATACTGGAGAACACAAGAAGCTGTACAAGCCCAACATAAAAGATCACATCCTCTGAAAGCTTCACTAGATGCCTCACACAAGGCAGAGAGGAACACCTGAGAGGAAGGACATATTTTAGAAGGGGGAAAATGGCGACCACCATCAACCAAGCTCATCCAGAATCTTTTCTAGCAACAAGTGATAGTGAACGGGAAGGTCACAACTCCATACAACCACAACAATATGAAGAAACAGCGCAAATCCCCAACATGAGGAGAGGATGATGAAAAGAGTCCAGAAGCCTCAATAGGCGTTACCCACAAACATGAGCTCTCCAACAAAGAATTCAGAGATGAAATGCTGAAGATGTTCAATAAACTCAAAGAAATGATGGAACAGGCATTCACTAAATTTTAAAAAAAGAAATGATAACTATGAATAAGAACAACATGCTGAAAATTGGTAAGGCAATAAATATGATATCTCAATATCTATATTGCAAACTATTATGCCCAACTGCCGCCACACTCCAGGCCACTTTCTGGATGCTCAGGCTGAGCCTCACACATGAGTGAAGTCCCACAGAACCAGGTAATATGGAACTTTGTGACCTTGGACTCTAGGCTCAACGGGACCCAGGAACAGAGATCCTCTGCCTCCTTCCACCAATCTCCGATGACCCAGGGATCACACCGATAAGATTTACCCTGCCCATGCCAGATAAATTCCTCATTGGCTGACCTTGACTACTGAACTGCTTCCATGCTCCAAGATGCTTTCCAGGCACATCATAAACACGTTCTACCCATTTTCCATCATTACCGCACCATATTTGATGGGGTTCAAATATTGTGTGAACCATTGTAACACCTATAATGGTGATCAGAGGCCACCGTAAAAGCCTCCATTCCACTCAGAGAGCCTAGCAAGCTACGGAGAGTATCTCGCCCACATTGCAGAGCCTGGCAAGCTAACCGGGGTGTATTCAATATGCCAAAAAAAGAACAACAATGGGCCTCATTCCCCTGACCCTGGAAGACCCCCCAATATGGCAGCTGTTAAGAAGGACAAACAAGGAGAGGCTGATAAAATCTCAGGGCCGAGCTAGGCTGCCAAAACAAAGAAGGACTAAAATGACTGTTTGCACTTTTAACACACATATGCTGGCATCTGAAGCATCCATCGAGGACCTGATGGTGCAAGTGCGAAAGATCAAGTACGACGCCATTGGATTGACCAAGACGAGAAGGCATCAAACACATCACAGCATTTTCGACACTGGAGAAGAACTTTTCCTCAGAACATGCGACAGTAGAAGCATCGGTGATATCAGTGTCCTTGTCAACCCAAACTTGTCCATGAGCATTGATTTGTTCAAATGCCTAACAACCGGAATCAGACGCTTACATTTGAATCAATGTGGCTCACTGTCGGTAGTTTCTATCTTCATTGCCTACACACCAACATCCAACTACAACTAAGAAGAAATTGAGAAGTACTACATGGAGCTGGAGAAGTTCTATAAAGAAGACCACACCTTCTACAAGGTCCTTGTCAGTGATTTTAATGCTAAGATAGGACCAAGAAGGTCACTCGAAGATCTCCACATCAGAACCCACAGCCTAGAATGGAACAAACAGGGTGAGAGACTGTCTGAGTTCATCATGTTGAACAAGACCATCCATGATAACTCGCAGGTCCAGAAGGCTGAATCTAAATGCTGGACATCGGAGTCTCCCGGTGGATAGTTCCACTCCCGGTGGATAGTTCCACAATGAAACTGACCACATCATATGAAACCAATGGTTTTGCCTGACCAATGTTGCTGTTCTCCCAAAAATCCAAACGGGATCAGACGACCATCTCTTTCATGTGAAATTCTACTTCATGGAGTGGAAAGTGCTGCAAAGTTTAAGAAGAGAACTCGCAGAACAACCACCAACTGGGAACTCTTTGGCACTATTGCAGCAATATGGAAGATGCCATCATTGACAACATTGACAAGGAATACGATCAACTGGTTCAGCACCTCCATGACTGTGTGAGGAATGCAGAGAAAGAGAAAGCAACAAAAAGTCGTCTGTCTTCAGAAACTCTCAAGAAGCTCATTCACCAACATGGTCTGGCGTGAGCCTCAGGCAATCACAAGCTAACGTCTGAGCTCACAAAGCCATGCAGAGAGGTGATAAAGGAAGACTTCAAAGAAAGAAGAACAGCAGTGTTGGCCAATGCAGAAGAAGCCGGGAAAAGTATTCGCAACACCTGCCTGTCCTTCGCCAACTATAAGACCAAGATGACTGCCCTCCGATGTCCTGATGGCTCTATTACATCTTCCAGAAGGGCAATAGAAAAGGTTATCCACAGATTCTACTCAGATCTCTTTGATAGCCACATCCACCTGCCCACATACCAAATTCTGCAAGATGGATATGTCGTTCCCAGAGTTCTCCCTTCCAAAACCCTACATACCATTTCATCAGTAAAGAAGCGTACATCACCTGGTCCAGACCAGTACTCATCAATACACTGGCTCGGCTCTTCACAAGCTACCTGTCTGAATGCAAGGTTACGTCCCAATGGGAAACCAGCAGGACCATCCTGTTGTACAAGAAGGGAGACATCCACGACATCGGCAACTATCTGCTTGTTGTTCATCTTCTACAAGTTATTCACTCGAGTCATCCTGAATAGGATTGGCAGAACCCTAGAAGAAGGACAACGATGTGAGTAAGCCAGGTTCTTAAAAGGATTCAGCATGCTTGACCATATCCACATGGTGACCAAGCTCACTGAGGTTTTCCGAGAATTCAAGATGCCACTCTGTCTAAGGTGCATTGATTTAAAGAAGGCCTTCGATTCTGTTGAGACTGAAGCAGTCATCAAAACCCTAGCCAAACAGGGTGGTCAAACTCAGTACATCAAGATCCTCTATGAGCTGTATTTCGGATTCACCATTAGGATCTCACCGTTCTACAAAGAAGTGATCATCGACGTAAAGAGCGGGGTTCGGCAGGGTGACACCATTTCAGTGAAACTCTTCAGTGCCACCCTCAAAAACATCATGCAATGACTGGAATGGAAAGGAATGGGAGTGAAGATAGACAGCTGGCAACTATACCACCTCCACTTCACTGATTACGTCATTCTAATAACACCAAATATCAGCCGAGTGGCACAAATGCTGGCCAACTACTACCGTGAGTGTGGAAAGGTCAGACTGCAGTTGAATCTCATGAAGACAAGGTTCATGAAAAATGGACTGGCTCCTGATGTTCCATTTGCTCTCAATGGAACAAACATCTTCGAATGCAGCAGCTATATGTACCTAGATCAAGAACTCAACATGTAAAACGACCTGGCACCTGAACTGCACAGGAGGAAGAGAGCAGCATGGACCACGTTCAAGAGCGTTGAAGAAGTGATTAAGAGGACAAAGAACCTCTGGCTCCAGGCACATCTTTTCAACTCCACTGTCTTCCTACACTAACATATACCTCAGAGACCTGGACATACAAAAACAGCATGAGAACGCTATTTGGGTATCCCATAGAGAAATCAAAAGAGCTATGCTTGGAGAATCACATTACAGTCAAGTAAGAGAAGGAATCCGGAGTTCCGACCTCCATCAACAATCAAGAATCAGGGACGCTGTCTCGTTTGCCAAGGCATTGAAAATCAGATGGCCCAGTCACGTAATGCAATTTAGAGACCACTGGACTAGAGCTGTTACTGACTGGATTCCACGGGAAGTCAAAAGACTGCGTGGCTGCCCACCTACAAGATAGTCAAACTTCTTCATCAAAACTCTGAATGAATGGTTTGAGGCTCCTCATGTTCCTGGAGAAAGCAGACACCATTGGGCTACACTAGTACATGACAGGGATGGATGGAGATGTTACTGTTACCTGCTCAAACGAATCAATGTACAATGGGATGACAAGTGATATGGGTGATTATGCCCAAAAGGGAGAGTATGAGAGAGAGAGAAAGACAGAGAGAGAAAGAGAAGGAAAGTGCCTGCCATAGAGACAGGTTAGTGGAAGAGTGGTTGGGAGGAATGTTGGAACATTGGTGTTGGAAAATATAAACTGGTAGAGGGCTGGGTGTTGGAACATTGTATGACTGAAATCCTACCGTGAACAATTCTTGTAACTCTGTTTCTCACGGTGATTCAATAATTTTTTTAATGAAGTGGGGGCAGGGAGATGGTTTATAGAGATAGCACATATATTTTGCATGGTGAAAGCCTAGGTTCCATTCCCAGAACCACGTGGTACCTGAAAATAAATGGGCACAATTTAGAACATGATGCTGAGGTAGCCCCCTGAGCATCACAAAGACCCCAAAACCAAGCAGTAAACACCCCCCAAGTTTAATATTCAACAGAGTACTCAAAACACACTTCCTTAAATACTATTACTGTTGCACTGTTGACATAGGCACAAAGTCACCTGTTCAAGTCTTGCTTTAATGTGAAATATAACACATGTATTTAAAAAATTATTTTTTTATTAATTCACTTTGAGATACAGTAACACAAATTTCATGTTTGAACTTCAATCGTACAGTCATCCAACACCCTTCCCTTCACCAGTGTATATTTTCCACCACAAAAATCCCCAGTATCCAACCCTCACCCCATTTCATACCACCCCCTGCTTGTGTGGCAGACAATTTGCAAGGTAGTCATTCTCTACTTTAGTTACCTTTGATGTTTCTAGACTAGTCCTACCTCCCCTCATATCTGCAGAAAATACAATTGCTAAACAATGTGTTTTGTGTTGCTTGTTATGGACATAGTATAATGTCTCTCGGCCACAAAAGCAGCTACACACTTTAGGAATTCTAATATTTTAATAATTTGGGTCTGAAGAAATTGCTGCCACAGGTTGCTCGTGTCTGAGATTCCTGTGTGTTTCTGGATTATGGCCATGTGAGAGCTGGTGCTTTTTGCTGGCTTCTAGAAAATGGCAACCGCAGGAGCTCTTAGAGGGTAGGCGGTGGGACGGCACCTGCTCCCGTCTAGAGCAGCTCAGCAGAGAAGGCCTATTGCAAAGTCCCGAGCTATCTCTGCTACAAGTTGCTCGGGTTCGAGATTTCTGTGTGTGTCTCTGGATCATGGCCACATGGGAGCTTAAATGGACGGAGCGCGGATGTGGCATCATCTCTAAGTCCCATGGGGGAAGGGGAAGGCTGGAGCACCCCTCCCCTGTCCCACGAGACCTGGGATTTACCGTCACCACGGCTCATACCTGATGCTTCTTGCTGGCTTCTAGAAAATGGCAACTGCTGGAGCTCTTAGAAGGCAGGTAGTGGGACAGCACCTGCCCCCATCTGGAGCAACAGAGCAGAGAAGGCTTATTGCAAAATCCTGGGCCATCTCTGCCACAAATTGCTCGGGTCCGAGATTTCTAAGTGTGTTCCTAAAACATGCTTTAAAAGTTATTTTTCACTAGAGTGATAGCACAGGCAAGAGATTTGATTTGTAAAAGCTTACCTGCGTTTGATCTCCAGTACTACATATGCTAACCTGAGCACCAACAAGATGACCCTGAGCACAGAGCCAGGAGTAAGCCCTAAGCTCCGCCTCTGTGACCTAAAACCCACAGAGAAGAAAAAAATGACAAAAAGTTATTCTCTCATAGTATTACCACACAAAAGAGAACTTTATGAGTAAACTCTAGCCCTTACTCACCTCTTGAACTTGTGGAATTTTTATAATTGCAAATATAAATGTCTATTTCTTCATGGTCAGATAAAAAGGAATCCAGAATTTTTTTGTATTCTTTTATTTATTTATTTATTTATTTTTTATTGAATCACCATGTGGAAAGTTACAAAACTTTCAGGCTTAAGTCTCAGTTACACAATGCTCAAACACCCATCCCTACACCAGTGCACATATTCCACCACCAAGAACCACAGTAAACCTTCCCCACCACCCCCCGCTCCCTCAACCCCCCCACCCGCCTGTGTAGCTGATAACTTTCTATTTATTTTCTCTTTACTTTGATTACATTCAATATTTCAACAAAAAACACACTATTATTGTTTGGAATTTCCCCTACAAAGTCAGACCTGCTGGAAAGGAAGCATTTGATAATTTGTTTTCCATTGCTGAGAATAAAGGGACATGAGGTCATGTGGCTACAATAGCAGCCGCGAGGTTTTGGATTTCTGTATTTTAGTGTTTTAGTAACTAAATCCAGAGAAATTTCTGCCAGAAGTTGCATCATTGCTAGCTCCTACCTCTCTGCTACATATTCCACATATGAGTGCAATCTTTCTATGTCTGTCTCTTTCCTTCTGACTCATTTCACTCAACATGATACTTCCCATGTTGATCCACTTATATGCAAATTTCATGACTTCATTCCATTGTGTAGATGTAACAGAGTTTCATTGACCAGTCATCTGTTTTTGGGCACTCCGTTTTTTTTTAGATTGTGGCTATTGTAAACAATGCTGCGATGAACATAGAAATGCAAATGTCATTTCTACTATACCTTTTTGTCTTTCCCGGATATATTCCAAGGAGTGGTATTTCTGGGTCAAATTAAAGCTCAATTTCTAATTTTTTGAGAATCGTCCATACTGTTTTCCAAAAGGACTGAAGAAGTCGGCATTCCCACCAGCAGTGAAGAAGAGTCCCTTTCTCCCCACATCCATGCCAACACTGTTTGATTTCGTTTTTTTGGATGTGGGCCAGTCTCAGTGGTGTGAGATGATATCTCATTGCTGTTTTGATCTGCATCTCCCTGATGACTAGTGATGTTGAGCATTTTTCATATGCCTCTCAGCCATTCGGATTTCTTCTTTGGGAAAGTTTCTGTTCATTTCATCACCCCATTTTTTGATCGGGTTGACAGTTTTCTTCTTGTGGAGTTCAACCAGTGCCTTGTATATCCTTGTTATCAACCCTTTATCATATGGGTATAGGATAAATATCCTTTCCCATTCTGTAGGCTGCCTTTGTACTTTGGTCACTGTATCTTTTGAGGTGCAGAAGCTTCTTAGTTTAAGGTAGTCCCATTTATTTATCTCTGATTTCACTTGCTTGGCCAGTGGAGTGTCAGCTTTGAAGGTACCACTGGCTTTAATGTTGTAGAGGGTTTTGCCGACCTTGTCTTCAATGTACCTTGGGGATTCTGGTCTTATGTTGAGGTCTTTAATCCATTTTGATCTGACTTTTGTACATGGTGTTAGATGGAGGTCTAAGCACATTTTTTGCATGTAGCTATCCAGTTTTGTCAGCACAATTTGTTAAACATGCTTTTCTTGCTCAACTTCACATTTCTTGCTCCTTTATTAAAGATTAGATGATCAAATATTTGGGGTGGTGTGTAGGAATATTCAACCCTGTTCTGGTCTGCAGCTCTGCCTTTGTTCCAGTATCATACTGTTTTAATTATTACCACTTTGTAGTAGAGTTTGAAGTTGGGGAGGTTGATTCCTCCCATTTTCTTTTTCCCAAGAACTGATTTAGCTTTTGTGGGTGCTTATTGTTCCATATGAATTTCAGGAGTGTTTGCTCCATTTCTTTGAAGAATGTCAAGGGTATCTTTATAGGGATCACATTGAATTTGTATAGTGCTTTAGGGAGTATTGCCATTTTGACAATATTAATTCTTCCAATCCATGAGAAGGGGATATCTTTCCATTTACTCATGTCCTCTTTTATTTCCTGTAGTAGCGTTTTGTAGTTTTCATTATACAAATCCTTTACCTCCTTAGTTAAGTTGATTCTGAGGTATTTGATCATTTGAGGTACGATTGTGAATGGGATAGCTTTTATCATGTCGCTTTCTTCTCTCTCATTATTTGCATATAGGAAAGCCATGGACTTCTGGGTGTTGATTTTAAAGCCTGAAACTTTACTATACAAGTCTATAGTTTCTAAGAGTTTCTTGGTAGAGGTCTTAGGGTTCTCTAAATATAGTATCATATCGTCTGCAAATAGTGAGAGTTTGATTTCTTCCTTTCATATCTGAATGCCCTTAATACCTTTTTATTGACTAACCGCTATTGCAAGTACTACCAGTACTATATTGAACAGGAGTGGAGAAAGTGTGCATCCTTTTCTCCTCCCTGATCTCAGAGGAAAGGCACTTAGTTTTTCCCCATTCAGGATGATGGTGCCATAGGCTTGTGGTAGATGCCTCTAACTATATTGAGGAAAGCCCCTCCTATACACATTTTGGTGAGAGTTTTCATCATAAATGGGTGCTGAATCTTGTCAAAAGCTTTCTCTGCATCTATTGATATGATTATATGGTTTTTATCTTTTCTTTTGTTGATATGATGGATTATGTCGATTGATTTCCGAACGTTAAACCATCCTTGCATCCCCGGGATGAATCCCACTTGGTCGTGGTGTATGATCTTTTTGATGAGTTGTTGAATTCTATTTGCTAATATTTTGTTGAGAATCTTTGCATCCGTGTTCATCAGGGATCTTGGCCTCTAGTTATCTTTTTTTTGTGGTGTCTTTGTTTCCTTTTGGTATTAGGGATATATGAGCCTCGTAGAAACTGTTTGGGAGGGTTTCTATCTTTTCAATGTCCTGGAAATGCTTGAGAAGAACTGGCAACAGGTCCTCTATAAATGTTTGGAAGAATTTGCTAGTGAATCCATCTGGACCTGGGCTTTTGTTTTTGGGAAGACTTTTGATTACAGTTTCCATTTCCTTGATATTAATAGGACTGTTCAGATATTCCTGGTCTTCTTGGGTCAGCCTTGGGAGATTATAGGAATCCAGGAATTTATCCATTTCTTCTAGGTTCTCTTGTTTTGTGGCAAACAGCTTTTCAAAGTAGCCTCTGATAATCTTTTGAATTTCTTTGGTTTCTGTTGTGATGTTCCCCTTTTCATTTATGTTTCTATTTATAAGGGTTCTCTCTCTCACTTTCTTTGTGAGTCTTGGTAATGGTTTATCAATCTTGTTTACTTTCTCGAAGAACCAGCTCTTGGTTTCATTGATCTTTTGGATTGTCTTTCGGTTTTCCATGTCGTTGATTTCTGCCCTAAGTTTTATTATCTCTTTTCTTCTGCCTGGTTTTGTTGACCTCCTTTTGTTGGTCCTTTTCTAAAATCTTAAGCTGTGAAGTCAAGTTATTTATGTGGGCCCTTTCTTCCTTCCTGAGGGATGCTTGAAGAGCTATAAATTTTCCCCTTAACACGGCTTTAGCTGTGTCCCACAGGTTCTGGTAGCTCGTGTCTTCTTTCTCACATTCTTCCAGGTATCTTTTGATTTCTTCCTTGATTTCCTTACAATAATCACTCTTGTTCAACATCGAGTTGTTTAATTTCCAGGTGTTTGATTTGGTTTTCTGCGTCTGTGCGTGATTAACTTCTATTCAGTGCATCATGGTCTGAAAAGATAGCTGATACAATGTCTAGCTTCCTGATTCTGTTGAGGTATGTTGTGTGGCCCAGCATATGGTCTATTCTGGAAAATGTTCTATGTGCACTGGAAAAGAATGTTTATTTCCTTTTGGGGGGATATAAAGCCCTGTATAGATCTATCAGACTTATCTCTTCTATTTCTTCCTTCAAAGCCAGTATTTTCTTGGTGGGTTTTAATCATCTTGATCTGTCCACGGGTATAGGGCAGTGTTGAAGTCTCCAATTACTATTGTGTTGCTTGACATGTCCTTCTTAAAGTCTGTTAGCAGTTGTAGGAATTTGGCTGGTCCCTCATTGGGTGCGTACATGTTTAGTAGTGTGATTTCTTTCTGCTGTACATATCTCTTAATTAATAAAAAATGGCCTTCTCTATCCTTTCTAATCTTTTTCAACCTGAAATCTTTGTTGTCAAATACTAGTACGGCCAGCCCAGCTTTTTTGAGAGTGTTGTTTGCTTGCAGGATTGTTTTTCATCCCTTGACTTTGAGTCTGTGTTTGTTCTGGTTATTCAGATGTGTTTCTTGCAGGCAGCAAAATGTTGGGTTCATTCTCTGAATCCATTTTGCCACTCTGTGTCTCTTAATTGGTGCTTTTAGACCTTTGACATTAAGAGAGATTATTGTTATGGGATTTTGCGCCATCTTTTTGTAAGGGTTTGCTGTGCTTGTAGGGGTTCTTCTTGTCTTATAATAGCCCCTTTAGTCCTTCTTTTAGGTTTGGTTTAGAGTCTATGAAGGTCCTGAGCTGTTGTTTATCCCCAAAATAGTGTATGATTCTTTCTAGTTTGAATGAGAGTTTAGCCAGATAAAGTATTCTTGATGAAATGTTCATTTCATTGAGTCTTTTCACTATATCCCACCATTTCTTCGGGCTTGGAGGGTTTCCTCTGATAGGTCTGTTGTGAATTTAAGGGGTGCTCCTTCATATGCAATTTCTTTCTTTGACCTTGCTGCTTGCAGTATAGTGTCTCTATCTATGAAGTCCATCATTGTAACTAAATGTCTTGGGGTTTTTCTGTTAGGGTCTCTTTTAGCTGGCACCCTTTGGGCACCTTTAATCTGGATGTCTGCATTCTCCAGCTCTGGGAACTTTTCAGCAATGATTTGTTTGACTGTGGCTTTTTCATTGGTGTTGGTTCTCTGTCCTTCTGGTACTCCAATGATTCTAATGTTTGTCCTCTTGAAATCATCCCCTAGGACTCTTAGCCTCCCTAGAGTTATTTTGAGATCTCTTCCCATTGTTTGTTGTTGCCTGTAGACTTCTTGCAGCTCATCTTCAAGCTCACTGATTCTATCTTCCGCTGCAGTCATTCTATTGTTAAGGGCAGCCAGAGAGTTTTTTATTTCATCTACAGAGTCCTTCATTTCTTGTTGTAGGTTTTTTTTTATTTCTGCTCTTGTTTCTTTTTGTATTTTCTCGGCTGTCTGTTGTACTGCTTTTTTCATGTCCTCCTTTAAGTTGTCAATCTTTCCACTGAGTTCATTGAACATCTTGAGGATTTCAACTCTGAATTCTTTATCAGAGAGCTGAAGTTTGCAGGAAACGCCTATTGAGGTTTCTGTATTCCTTCCATCGTCCTCCCCTTGTGGTGGAGTTTTGTGCTGTTTCTTCATGTTGTTGTGGTGGTATGGAAGAGGGACCTTGAAGATCAGTATCCCTGTTCTCTGTTGTTGCGAAAAAGGATTGTGGATAGGCTCGGTCAATGGTGCTTGCCTTTTTATTTTCCCCTTCTAGAACATGGCCTCTCACTCAGATATTCCTTTAATCCTTATGTGAAGTCTTGTGTTTTATTGTCCTACTGTTGATGGATGGCTAGGATGCTACTCTTAGACATGACATAGGTAACGAAGGCTGAAATAAAACAATATATTGATGGGTTTTAGGAGAATAACTGCACCCGCGTTAGCATCCTCCAGCCTGAAAAGTGGTCACACCCACTTTTGCTTAGGCCATGCCCCGTTCCCCACAATAGAGCACATCTGTTCCGGAAGAGAGAATGGCTGCGGTGCTTGGGGGCAGCGTGCCAGTCCCTAGGGTGGCAGCCTGGTGTGGGGGAGAGACGGATGGGGTGCTTGGGTTCTGAGGAGCAGGTTCAGGAAACCAGAATTTTAAGAAATGAAAATAACTCTGGAAATTTATTTTAGCTTTTTAAATAATCTGGATTTTATTCTATGTTTAATTTTATTGAATCACCATGTGGAAAGTTAGATAGTTCTCAGGCTTATTTCTCAGTTATACAATATTAAACACCCATCCCTTCACCAGTGCCCATATTCCACCACCAAAATCCCCAGTATACCTCCCACCCTCGCCCCCTCACCCCCACCTGCATAACTGATGAATTTCACTTCATTTTTTCTTTACCTTGATTACATTCCATATTTCAACACAAAACTCACTATTGTTGTTGGAGTTTCCCCCCAAGAAAGACAGCCCTACTACCAAGGAAGCATTTAATAATTAGTTTTCCATTGCTTAGAATGAAGAGATATGAAGTCCCACTGTTCCAAGTACATAACTCTTTTTTTTCTTTTTTTTTCTTTTCCCCCTTCCTGAGCCTCATAGTATGGTGGATGCCACGCCACGCCGTGTTTTTCCCCGAAAATGGGAAACAACCGGGAAAGAGGGATATTTCCTCTTCTCGGCCGGCTTGGGGCTATGTCTTAGTTCACAGTCTAGAGAAATGGCTGCTACTTGATTACCATCAATATTTCACCAAAAAGTCACTGTTACTGTTTGGAGTTTCCCCCCAAAGTCAGACCTGCTAAAAAAGAACCGTTTCACATTGCTGACAATTAAGAGATATTAAGTTCTGAGGCTGCGCGGTTTTGGATTTCTGCATAAAGTCCAGGGAAAATTCTGTCAGAAATTGCATAGCCCAGCTCACAGTTCCAATGCATTGCTGTAAGAAGCCGCTCTGGGTGCCAAAATGAGTTAGCAGACCTCTGGAATCAAAGTCTTTAGGAGCAGAAGGGCTAAATTATCTAGATTTTAAATAAAACAAAATTCCTGGAATATCCAGTTCCCAAAATAATGCTTGACCATAATATCAAATACGTAAAACCACACAGTTTGGAATGATCCTAAATTATCTTATAGTAACTTAATGGCTATAACTTGTAATAATAATCTTCTCATTAAGTTTATATTCTTAACAATTTTAATAAAAATCATTTGAGATGATGATCTAGACCTGAAATATTTATATTGAAAATATCTTCAGATATATGTCACTGTCACTGTAACTGTCATCTCGTTGCTCATCGATTTGTTCGAGCAGGCACCAGTAACGTCTCTCATTGAGAGACCTATTGTTACTGTTTTTGGCATATCCAATACACGGGGGTAGCTTGCCAGGCTCTGGCACGCGGGCTCGATACTCTTGGTAGCTTGCATGGCTCTCCGATATGGGCGGAGGAATCGAACTCGGG
The DNA here is from genome assembly GCF_027595985.1 of Sorex araneus. Taxonomy (NCBI): domain Eukaryota; kingdom Metazoa; phylum Chordata; class Mammalia; order Eulipotyphla; family Soricidae; genus Sorex; species Sorex araneus. The sequence continues at coordinate 1,427,864 of NC_073311.1, read as the reverse complement.
TTGGCCGCATTAAAGGCGAACACCCAACAGCAGTGCTATTGCTCCAGCTCAGATATATGTGGATTTTAAAAATGTTGACACTCATATTTCTATAGAAAAACAGTTATATGCAGATAACATATCAAATGTTAACAGACCCATAAAGCTCAAGAGCATTATAGTACCCAGAGCTGCACTGTAGCACTGTCGTCCCATTGTTCATTGATTTGCTCGAGCAGGCACCAGTAACGTCTCCACTATGAGACTTGTTACTGTTTTTTGGCATATCAAATACGCCACGGGTAGCTTGCCAGAACTAGTGAAACTAAAAGTTCACGTTGTTTTAGTTGTATAACAGACTTTTAAATTTTTCATAGCAGAAATTTGAGTTCCTCCAACTTGGAAGCAGATGGTGTCCTAGCTCTGTCTCCATATTCATCAACCCCTAATGAATCTATTAATTGAATATGTAAGTTTGGCTAATTAGATGTAAGACATTTCTTCAAGTTTAAAAGGTAATAATAAAAAATTTAAATTACAACACCAAACCAAGCATTTAAGAGTTGATAAATGTGAACTGGAAAGTGCACAGTCCCAGTATAAATTATTAAATTGTCTCTGTTAATTTAGGGGAAATACATTATCAAAAAGGTCAATCCATTTGAGGCTTGATGTGTTTTTCAAATAGTAAATTAAAAATAGAAATCAAAGAGCACTTCTAAGTGAGAATTCTGAAATCCACTTTCCAATCCAGACAGTAGCGATTCAGTAGACTCAGATTTACTCCATAGAGTTAAACAGCAGTTCTCAAAGTAGACTGTGCCTTACACAAAAAATTATGTTAAAAATATTAGTGTTTCTGGGATTGGAAAGATATCTCAAAGCATATGTTTTTTATGTGGGATAACTGCATCTGATCATGGCACCTAATGATCCCCAGGACACGAAGTAAGAAGCACCCCCCAGCAATGCTGTGTGTGGGCCCCAAGCCAACATGTGTTTTAGTGACTAGGGGCATCTATGTAAAAACAAATTTAGACAACCAATCATATTTTTGAAAGCTCCTCCATGTGATTATAATTGAAATATGTGTAGAAAACCACTGATTTCTTCCATAATTGTCTGATCCTCCCTCTAAGCAGATGAAATTACAACATTCATTGATAGCAGAAATGTGAGTCAGAAACAAGAGTGCTATGGCTCCGTGCCCAAAGCCCTTTCCTTCCTAAGTAGGATGAGAAGCTATCATTCTTCTCCCATTCTCTTTTCCTTCGATAGCAAAGGATGAGAACATTTAACTTGGATTAGAGATGTGGGATAGGTTCCAAATATTTGCTTTAGGGAATTTCAATTTTTTATTGTATGTATTTTTATTTTGAATTAAAAAATAAGATCTTACATTATCATCCCATTAATTATCTCTGAATTAGAAGATGTCAAAGGATTTGTGTTGGAAAGTATTTCGTGGGAGTGTGCAGCTGGGGTCAATCCCAGGGCCTCACGTGTGTAATTTTTTTTTCTCAGAGGGGGGTACTCCCACACAGTGCTTAGGAGGCTTGGGGACTGTTCCTGATTGTTGACGACCTGGGTCAACCCTAGTCCAATCCCTGGTACCCCTGGGTTTTCCAAGCACTGTAACCTCACAGTAGATTGTCAGCCCAGTTGGCTAAGCATCACCAGGAAAGGCTTTCCACCCCCCCGGAGCACTTCTTGGGAGCACCCCCTGCCCATCCAAAGAAAAATTGTACCTTTGGTCTCCTTCTGACCACTCATTTTTACTCTTAGTCTACTTCTTATTCCTTCCTTTCTCAAATACTTCTTGGATGATTCCCTGACAGTTACTCTCATTCTACACACTTGCTTTCCTCCATAGAACAATCTCTGTCAGTGCTTGAGTCGGGATGCATAATCATCAAGTCTTTATTATTTTCCCCTCTTTAATTTCTTATTTTAAAATTTTTTGTTTAGGGGCTGGAACGATAGCACAGCGGGTAGGGCATTTGCCTTGCACGGAGTCGACCCAGATTCAATTCCCAGCATCCCATATGGTCCCCCGAGCACCACCAGGAGTAATTTCTGAGTGCATGAGCCAGGAGTGATCCCTGTGCATTGCTGAGTGTGACCCAAAAAGCAAAAAAAAAATATATTTCTTTAACCAAAGCTATTTGATAGGAGGATGAAAAAGTTCCGGTTTAGCAAAAGCAGTTTTTTTTAAAAAAAAAATCCAGATACTATGAAAGGAGAATAAGTTTGCCTGGAGAGACTCCCTCCTCTGCAGTAGGTTCTGGATAACCCAATTAGTCTGTGCTCTAGCTGGGCAAGTCTTCCATTTTTTCCTTTTCACAGAATGAACTGTATGTTAGAGAATATGGAGATGGCATTCCCTTCTGTTATCAAGACATCTAAAATGTTCTCCATTTTACCTCTTTATTAGTTCATTTTAGCATGTAAAAGAGGATAGCAATGATTGTTTCATTGAACTGAGTTTTTTAGTAAACATGAATATGAATAACTTTTCCAAGAACGTAGAACCCATGTGAGCTTATGTTCACAGATTCTTTGAGGAAGATTCTTTGGGGAAATTGCTCTAGAAGAGCAGGAGACTTAGGGGAAAAGCTGCTACTTAAGAATGAGAGACTCGTAGGGCCAGAGAGATAGTATAGAGGGGAGACCCTTGCATATGACCAACCCAGGTCAGATTCCCCAGCATTCCATATGGTCCCCAAGCACCTGCAATAGTAATTCCTGAGTGCAGAGCCTGGAGTAACCCCTGAGTATTGCCAGGTATGATCCAAAACCCAATAATAATGATAATGATAATAATAATAATAATAAAAGAATGAGAGGATCTTAAAATTAGCAGCTCTTAAGAGATATGTGTAGATGTGAATAATTTTTAAAGTACAAAGAAGAATACAAATCAATGAGTATAAAAACACAAAATTGATCTTAAGTACATAAGCAAAAAAGAGAGAGAGAAAGAGAGCGCTTTCCTATCAGTAATTCTTCCTCACTCCCCACATTTAAAATAGTAGCTTTTGATCTCTCTCCCCCACACCACACACGACATTATTGGTAATATTTCATGCTCAGAAGTGCTGTGTTGTATGAGTGAAATTTTATTGGTATAAGTACTTAATTTTCTATTTTTTTCTTTGTTTCTTTGGAAGTGAGGGTTCTCTTCCTCACTAAGAACTCTGAGGGTTCTCTCAGGGCTTACTCCTAACTCTGTACTGAGAAACCACTCATGGCAAGGCTCGGGGATGCATGTGGTGCAGGGACCAAACCAGGGTTAGGCACCTGGAAAGCAAGCGCTTTGCCCTCTGTGCTATCTGGCACCAGTACTTGATTGTCTCAGTAAACTTGTCTAATGAAAAGTATTCCTCTTTCAAAAGTCAAAGGTCTATTGTTGAAAGGTCTGTCTTCTAAGATATAGTACAGAATTTTTGTTTCTCCTGGGATATTTTTCCCTCCCAACAAATTCAGATAGTAACAGCTCTAAATATCTAGAGAAAACACATGGAATCCAAGCCAGTGCTTTTAAATTGGCGATATTTTCTTGCACTTACATACCATCAACTGCAGAGGGAGCCGATGTCTCTTTCTCAGTTGACCAGAAAAAGCTGCAGTGCTAGAATTTTAACTTATTCCAAGGCCCACGGAGTTTGAGTATTGATAAACTACTGAGTTCATCAGCATCTAGTTTTAAGGCTCTAAAACATATCTTAGTGGAACTGGGTTTTACAACAAAGATGGAACTAGCTTCCACCCTTAAAATAGACCTCTCTTGAGGTCACCCAAAATTGGAAAACATACTTTAAAAAGAAGCATTTATTTGTTGATTTTGTGTATCAACAGATAAATTTTGGAGGCTTAGCCAGCTAAGAATCTATTCTCTGCGACTATAAATATTCCCTTTCATAAAATATAGTAACCAGAGACTACTATCTGGTCATCAGGAGCTTACATGTTGAGAATTTTTATCATTAATAAATGCTACAATCTCAACCTCTTCTGGATGTTGGAAAGAAAAGGGATAATCAATGAACATTTATATTCCAGATAAAAAGTTAAAGTTCACCTTAAAAAATAAAAGGTAACTTATTTTACAGACATTTCTTAATGGATATATAAAAAATATGCTCTTTATTGGCTTTAGTTAATAAATAAAAGCTGTCTCTCTATAAATATACCTTACATGAAGCCTTTATGCTAGAGTTTTCAGAAAACATTTCAAACAAAGTAGCTAAGCACATCCCGGGTGAGATGAATGAGATCATTAGGAAACACATAACTGAAATAAACCCTGAGCTCATTTCTGCATACAACCCAAGAGCCCTGATTTTTAAAAATATTTCAAACAATGTGTCCCTTTCAAATCATTAAACTTAGGCATTTAGGGAACTAATTCAATTAACCCAGAAGAGGAAGACGCTATAATGTGTGATTTATTTTGCAGATAAATTAAAATGCCAGTGTATCTGTTCGAAAAGGTAGGCCTGTCATCATGGTTAGTAATGGAAATAGGAAGGCAATTAAGCAAGGCCACCTGAGGCTGAAGCAGCCCTGAACACAGCCGACACTTCAAGTTCCAGCTGGACGTGCCATTATTGTCAAAACCCGAAATGTTCCTTGGTTGGGGGAAAATCTTTGTGCACCAGTTTCCCTCACTGATTTCTGAAGTGCGTCTCTCAATTGAACTAAAACTGTGATCCCTCCACATTAAATACGAACAAACAAAAACTGAAGCCTAAATTGCTATGGTTTCATACCTCAAAGTCAAACTGCATAGAAAGCATTAGAATAACAGATTTGCATTTTGTTATTTAGGTGAGAAAATATGAGGCAAGAAATTATTTTTCTCCTCTCCAGCTCTAGAATATTGGCTCCATTAGGCCAAATAAATAGTTTTCACAAGGAAATAAATAGGCCGTGAAGTAGCTCAAATTCCCCTGTGCAAAGAACATTTAAATAAGATGTATCCTAAACAATAAATTATTACAGATGGGGGAGGATGTGCAAAGGAAATGTTATAATGGTGAGAAAAAATGTTTCTTAAACAAACAAAGGAAAAGACAAATTCAAAATACTAGAAATCTGGAGGGAGTTTTGGTGAAGATCGATGCCTTAAACACTGTGAAATCCATGAAGGAAATAAAAATATGCTAAAATATATGCATGAGAGTACAATTAACTGTTTTATAAATCCCAGTACCTTAATAAAATTTTTTGAAAGAAATTTGAAAAATATATGTACTGAAACAAAATGATCAAAGAAAGAGAAGGGGAAAGGATAACAATGCTTATAAAGATGGGTTTAAGGCAGTCTTACAAAAGGAATAGCAGAAAAAGTCCTGAGAACATAAATCAAGAAGATGAATTCACCTTTAAAATTTTTGTCAAATCTTGTTCCAATTTTGAATTAAAAACCTGATACCAAAAGTGAAATATCTGAATAATGAAAATAGTCTTGAATCTTTGTAAAAAATCTTTGTAAAAAGCATCATAAAAATGGAGTGACAGAGTTTACCAGTCAAAATAATTACTTATTTAAATAACCATGGTATAAAGGTTTGATCTACAAATCAAGCCTTACCACAGTAATATAGTCAATGACACTTTAAAGTTTTTGAAAAATAAAACTATTGGCTATAGTCATGAGTTGAAGAATTTTTATTTCAGAAATGAGTATATGAAGAAAAATTCTTAGAAATTAATGTCCGGCTAAGTTTACAGTCAAGGATGAGGGCAAATGAAAGAAAGCGTGAGACTAGGAAAGGAAACTAATCTTAATCAGAGAGTAGGACAGTTAGTTGCACTTAAAGTGGGGCTAGTCATCAGTGCCATGGGGAGTGTCTTGTCTTTTGCTAAATCAATGAAAATTCTCATTAAATAGTTACTATGTACTCTGAACAGTCCTAGGAATAGAGGAAGGCACATGAGAATTTGAAGGGACAGTCCCTGGGCTTATCAATTAACTGTGTAGTTGGAGAGTGAAATTTTAAGCCAAAGGAGCCACGAGGGAACCATTCAGACTGGTCTGCTATCTGTCATTGCACCAGACCTTTGGAGGTATATGAGAAGAAGACAGGAGGTCCTTGTCTACCTTGAGAAGAAAGAAAGCTCTTCACATGTTCTACCTCACCAGGTAACAAACTACCCAGAACTCCATCATTCATGAATCCTGTTTCATGAATTACCTGGAAAGGAGTTCTGAGCCGTGACAATGGAACTGGCATTTAGCAAGCAAGAGGTGAGTTAAGGATAAAAAGTCATGAATATGGCTCAGCAGAAGAGCATTTGCCCTGCAGGTGTGACCCTGGACTCAGGCAGGGTCTGGTGCTGTAGTAATAACAAGCCTAAGGAGAAGAAGGAAGAGGAGATTATTTCTGGGTTACGTCTTTTAAAAAAGAAAGAGGTTGTTTTTTTGACTGGAGCAATAATAGCACAGTGGGTAGGCAGTTGCCTTATACCCAGCCAACCCAGGATTTATCTCAGACAACTCATATGGTCCCCCAAGGCCACCAGGACTGGTCTCTGAACACAGAGCCAGGAGTAAGCTCTGAGCACAGCGCTGGGTATGACACAAAATTAAATAGTAAAATTTAATTTAAAAGAGGGTGAATAATTCTCACTGTTTGGAAATAGCCTAAATGTTGTCTAGTTTGTGGTGGTCTTTCCTAGGAATACTAATTTGTCAGATCAATTTCAGCAGATTTTGCTATTTTCTACCCCAGACTCTTGAGTGGCTTCTTGGTATCTTGGGAATCAGGAGACTGACAGCTTTGAGTCAACTACGACTTCGCCACCTCATCCACACCAAGGGCCCAGCACTGCTGTCTCTGCTTTGGGACTCCTCATCCCTCCCTGCCTCCCTGCTCAGGCCTGGCCTCTCCTGCAGGCCCAACTCAAATGTCAGCTCCTCCAAGAAGCTGAGTTCTGAGGATGCCCATTGGATGTGGGGAAGTTTTTCTTGTGATTTCCCTCCAGTGCCTCGGAGTCAGTAGTTCGGCTTCAGGCAGGAGAGAATTTCAAGCTTATTGAGGGTAAACGCCATTACCCCTTGAAAATTCAGTGTGCTTGGAGAGTTGCTTAACATGTTTCAAGACTTGAGGATCTTCACTGCTACTTTCTCTTCTCTCCTTAGCAACCTCCAAGAACTTAAATTTTCATTCTTCAGTTCCATCTCTAGCACCACCCCAAACCTTAAGGAACATTTTTCTCACAAACACCAGCTGTTTTATTTAAGGCAGAGTTCTTGACCATAGCGCTCACCCCACCCCGCTCCCCATGCCCTGAAACACTTAAACTAAGGTGCAAAGGTACTCAGTGAAAAAAATTCCTCCAGGAACCCCTAAGTAAACATTTGATGGCTAGAGGGATCACTTGGGGTGGGAGATGTGTGCTAAAAGTTGACTATGGACCAAACATGATGACCTCTTAGTACCTATATTGCAAACCATTACACCCAAAAGGAAAGAGTAAGAGGGAATGTGCCTGCCACAGAGGTGGGAGTGGGGGGTGAGGGGCAGGAGGCAAACTAGGAACATTGGTAGTGGAGAATGGGCACTGGTGTAGGGATGGGTGCTCGATCATTATATGACTGAAACTCAATCATGAAAGTCTGTAAGTCTGTAACTGTATCTCACGGTGATTCAATGAACAATTATTTCCTTCAGGTAAATGTGGAGAGAGCCTTTGGGGACTGCGAGATGGAAGTGACTTCCCTAGACCTCATTTTGAATAAAGTATTCTAGCTTATTTTGACTATTGCTTAAGCATCCAGGAATTGAGCAAGGTAGAAAGAAAGAAAGAAAGAAAGAAAGAAAGAAAGAAAGAAAGAAAGAAAGAAAGAAAGAAAGAAAGAAAGAAAGAAAGAAAAGAAAGAAAGAAAGAAAGAAAGAAAGAAAGAAAGAAAGAAAGAAAGAAAGAAAGAAAGAAAGAAAGAAAGAAAGAAAGAAAGAAAGAAAGAAAGAAAGAAAGAAAGAAGAAAGAAAGGAAGGGGGCATTAAGGACTTTGAAATCGCACTGGAGATGAGAATCGGCAGGTTGCTGCCACTCTCTCTAAGGTGAGGCGAAAACGGGTCGACAGGGGTCTTTATGTGAGTCCCCAGATTCAGCCTGCCCATTCCAAAGCCCAGTCTGGGACGGGTTTCCAGGTTGTGATGTGTTTGCTAACCCGGAGAATCCCCACTGGTAAAGTGGTGGAGTTGGCGCTACAGAAACGCTTCGCTTAGGAGGTTCGGATGGGAGCGGCGGGGGTGGAGGTGTCAGAGCGGAAGCAGTGAGTTAGGAGTCCAGGATAGCTGTGAGCACTGTAGCACAGAAAGGTGCAGCCAGCGTGTCTCCGTGCGCTTGGGGGGTGCGGGACAAAGGCATGGGGAGACAAAGAGGAGAAGGGGGCACAGGCGCGCCTCTCCAGAGGGGAGCGCGGGACCAGCGCAGGACGCACGACGCGCTCCGGGCCGGCAGGGGGCAGCAGTGAGCGGGAGAAGCCTGGTGAGGTCCCCGCGCGGTGACCGGCTCGCCCGGAGCCTCCCCTTCCAGCGTGGGGCGAGGTTCGCGCACGCCTCCCCGCGGGTCCCCAAGCCCTGGAGAACGCCGCGCACCGCCGGCTCCGCTCCGAGGAGTAGGGTGCGTGCAGGGGTGGGGTAGGGGCGACAGGGGGCGAGCCCGCGAATGAACAGAGGGCGCCCCGGAGAGCGAAGGGGCGCGGGCTCCGCGGGGACGGGGCGGCCGGGGGGTTCTCCGCGTGCGCTCCCGTGTCGTCGCGCCTCCCGTGCGCCCCTGCCCACACCCGCCGCGGCGTCACCGGGCACGGGGCGCACCCCCGACGTCCGCGCGGCAGGATGGCGGGGGGTGGGGGGAGGGACCCGGTGGACCCGCGCGCGCCGCCGCCTGGGTTCTGGCTCGCGCCGTCGAGTCCGGGGCGTGGGCCCGCGGCGGGCGCCCTTGACCACGGGCCGTATGCAAATGCCTGGGGAGGGGGCGCCCGGCGGCCCGGGAGGGGACTGCCCCGCGCCGCCGCCCGCACGTCCAATGAGAAGCGCCCCCGCTTGACACCTGCCTATATACAGGGGAGCGCCCCCGGCCGCGCACCGCGAGCTCCGCCCGCACCGCCCGCGGGCCCCCGCCACCCGCCACCATGACTTCCAGTAAGATCGAGATGCCCGGCGCGGTGAAGGCCGACCCCGCCGCGCTCATGGCGTCCCTGCACCTCCTGCCGTCGCCCACCCCCAACCTGGAAATCAAGTACACCAAGGTAAGCCCGGCCAACGCCCGGCGCCGGGGGCGCGCTCCGAGCGCAGTCGGCGAGGGGGCGGCGGGCCCGCGTCCGTCCTCGGGGGTCGCGTCCGCCGCCCGCTCGGCCCGGCCAACGGCCGCGTCTCCCGGCGCGCCCCGCCGCGCTCCGGAGCCCCGCGGCTGCTGCGCCGCCGTCCGGCGGGCGCTCGAGCGCGGCCCCGCGGCTCAGGGGCCACCGCCAGGGGCCCGGCCGCCCGGCCCGGGAGCGCGGCGGGGCGGCGGGGCGCGGGGCTGTGGGCGCGGCGGGCGAGCGGCTCTGCTCGGCGGGGCGCGGGCCGGTGGGCGGTGGGCGGCGGGCGGCGGGCGGCGGGCGGCGGGCGAGCGGCTCTGCTCGGCGGAGTCCGCCAGAATCCCGCGGACCTGGCGGCTCGCCGTGCGCTCGAGCCACACGCAGCCTTCGAACCCCGGAGGCCGCGGCGGTTTGCCTGGTCGCGTCTTTGTAAAGGCGTGCAAAAACGAAGCGTTCGCATTTGAAACGCGAGATTTTTCTCTTTTCCTTTTTGCAACGAACTCGGACGGTTCGGGTCAGGGGCGAGCAGTGACTTTTGGTCGTTGCATCGTATGAAGATGAAACAGGCGTTCGCTGCCCGGTAGAAACGGAATTTGCTCTCTACCAAGGCGACCAAAAAGAGCGGAGCAGCTACACAGGTGGTGGTGGGGGGGTGATCAGATTATAGAGCCTTCCGGAGGTGGGCTGAGAGACAGAGGGGCTGGAAATCACCTTGCTGAGAGTCTGCGGCTCAGTTCCCTGGTTAGATTTTCTATTTCTGTCAGATGATTTCTATTTCAAGTGTTCCCCCCCAACCCCCCATAGTGCAAAACCGCGGACCCGGGAGACGGTTCAACTTGTCTTCTTCCGTCGTGGTTTATTACAAGATAAGCTCAATTTTTCTCCAGATTGTTTAGTTCTGGCTAAATTAGAGGGTGGCTTAATTTTTTTTTTAATCTTCTGTTTGCTGGAGTTTTGTTGTTGTTATTTTCTTTTAAGAAAGGAAATAGCCATCGTCTGAATACCCGGTTTTACTTGCATTGAGTTTTAGGATACACATCAGGGGCGACTCCTGTTTTGAATGTGTTTGGATAAACTTGATGTACCTGTTCGCTTTTTTAGGTGGTGTGACCAATTTTTGAAAGCCGTTTAAATGAGAAGTCGTTAATACTTACTGCCTTTAAAAAAGCATTGTTTGCATAACAAAAGTGCCAATGTTTGGCACACCTCGTGGCTGGGGACCTGCAGGAAAAGCATGCAGGCACACGTTTTGTTTAAGCGGGTCCCTAACTTCTTTGGGAGTTCTTTAAGGGTCTTAAAAATGGGGCGCAGAGGGGATAGAACCCTCAGATTCGAAAGGGGTTGGCTTTAGTCTATTGAGTGGACTTTCTTACAGTCCTTGAAAAAGACATTTACGATATGCTGTGAGTATCCTGGGATTTAATTTGGAAGCTCTTGCAGTTTTTTCCCCCCTCTAGCTAACTCTGCGCTCTTTCTTTTCTCTTGTTCCCGCCCCCCCCCCCAAGTAGGAAAGACAACTGATTTATAGCTAATTGAAACCTTTAATGTGGAGTCTTTTAGTCCAGGAGAGACTTTTATCCAGTATCCACTTTCCCACTTATTACAAAGGAAAGCAGTCAGGAATGAAATAATGATTGTAACTTGATTCTTTAATTTGTGGGGAGGAGGCATCTTATTTGGGACTTGACAAACAACCCTCATAAACACTTGAGTAATACTAATCAAAAGGCAGCTCTTTTCACGGAATCTTGTAAAATCAGGTATCTGTGAACATTCCCTCCAGCTGGCCTCTTCCAGCTCCTTCGTGTGACTTCAGAAATTTCTGAGACAAGCTTCTGCGGCAAGTGTTTTTTTTCCTTTTTAGCACTGAGAGCAGAAGCTGCTCTTTTGGTAGCTGAGTGGAATGGGTAATGATATTTCGTTTAAAAGGAAAATACAGCAGAGAGATATCTTTTGAAACCATTTTGAAACCATTTCTCCGAAGCAAGGGAAGTGAGCAATGTTAAGCAGAAGGAAAAGTAGAATAAATCATTAGTCTTTTAGAACAGTGATACACATTTAATAGGGATTTATTGAAAGTCAGTGTCTAAAGAATTATGCTAAAGGAGGGCTTGCTGAAAAACTCAGGGGAAACCAGTGCAATTTTTATGCTAGAAAATGGTGTTAGACAGAGGACGATCCTTTATTAGGAGTTTTTTTGGTTTTCCTAAATGGTTGATGTTTTTAGCAATGTTATTACAGGTACAATTGTTTGATATGGTTTAGGGAGCAAGAGTAAAAACACCGCTTATGTGTAACTGATCAGAATATGATAATTTCCCGTAGAACCATGCACTGGTGAGCTTACAAGTTTTCTTAATTTCTCTCACTGCTACTATTTCTTCTCAAAGTGTTTTGCTTTTTTTAATAAAGGGAGTATAGGGAAAGATCATCAGAAATAAAATGGAATTGTCTTTGTTAATGCCCAAATTGGAGTTTAATCTCCAAAGATACCACAACAGTGAAAACTAGTGCTTTTTGTAATGGTTTGAGAGCAGTTATGTTTAGTTTTAAAAATAATCCTATCTTCTAGAAGTTCCAATGCCCATTTTAATCAAATGATCAATTGCAGTACTATCTTTGGAGTATGTCTTATTTGTATTTACCCAAATAAGCAAGATGGGCATCTACTTTAAAAAAATTATCTTTGTTACGGAATATGTGTTTCAAAAGGTTGCATTAGCCAAGAAAGATACCAACATGAAATCCCTTTGAGACTGAGAGAATGTCTACTCTCTTTGCTGGTACCCTAAGAAGAATGCTTTACACAGGGTTCAGGTGGCTTTTAGCTCTGACTTTTTGAATTAAATGATTTTATGACTTATGACTTTGTGACTCAGATTTTCGAGTTGTTTCTGTTTGGTCATTTTGATGTTTGGAAGTTTTGTATAGCTAAATATATTAGAAGCGGATGTCCATTGTTGAATCAAGGCAAGCTTTTAACTAAGTAGCCCTAACTGCAGGAGGTATTTTCCAGATTCCCAGAAGGTATTTGAAAACTTCTTCTGTCTCTCTTCTCTATTGCCCTACCTTCTCTATTGTCTTCTCATTCTCTATTGTCTTTTCTTCTCATTCCACTAGTTTCTTCTCCTTCCCCCAGCGCTCTCTATCTCTCTCTCTGTCTCTCTCTCAATCTCTCTCTCCCTTTCTCTTTCTTTCTCTCTCTCTCTCTCTCACACACACACAGATGTTTCTCTGTTGATCACTTTCCCCATGAGTTTATATGCCCATAATTTAACAGAAGCATAAAGGGTTGTGGTTTCTTCCAGCATCTTTTACTGTGGGGAGTTAAAATACAGAAGGGATGCTTAGTAGAGTACTGACCTACTAGAAACTAGAAGAGAAAAGACAAGAAGGATTCAGCTAAATTTTTGTGCTTATGTACATTAGATACCAACTGTTTATTCATTTATTTACTAGCCTTCATTGAACATGGACTGATTTTGGTTGATTTCATTTCTGTTTAGAGGATGTTTAAGTGATCCTATTCCTTAACAGTGCTTTGCATATTACAAGCTGGGATGTAGAAGCATCTGCTTTATGGGAGTTTAGAGTCTTAGAAGAAAGGTTGGTGCCAAAACTTGGTTGTCAGCATGGTGGTAATTTGATCAAGTTTATAACATAAACAGTCATACTTAGCTTACCATGCCACTTACACTTTCCTAAAAGGCTGACTAATGATTCATATAACATATTCATACCTTATCTCTCATTTGATCCTCGCAAATCCTTTTGAAGGAGAGAGGGTAGAAATAAGTAAGAATAATTGTAAAAGAAGATCCTGGCCTTGAGTTAAAAAAAATTATAGCTTTGTTCTCATCTTGTGCTTTGTTGTCCCAGACATACACTTCTTTGAGAAACAGAGAAATATACAGACATACAGAATTGAAATCTTCATTTTTAAATTTATTTTTATTTTTTAAAAAATCTTTTATTTTTTGTATTGCTTCTCTTGTGAGAATGGAGATAATACAAACCAGTCCATATCTTTCAAGAAGTATGGCTCTTGAATCTTTGACTTTATATCAGTGCTATGATGTTTCTGGGGATATTGTTTATTTGTTTAAAGAACTGGGTGAGATTTTTGCCTCTTAGTAATTGTTTCTTAGAAGATGGCATGGGTCGATAAGCTTCCACATTTTCATGTCTTGACTAAAAAGCATGTCTTGAGTACAAGTAGTTCATGAAATTGTTACTAAAGGACCACTGGTTTTTTAAAAATAAAGATTTACAATTATACTGAGTTTTGACATTCTTATTATCTTCATTTGACTCAGGGAAGCTAATCAACCTCATGGTAGGCTTGAATAAGTTCTTGATCCTGGGTTCCTGTCTGATTTCTTCTGGTTCCTGGCCATGTGGCCATACAGAATAACCTTTTGCCAAGAGATGCCTGTCCTGACATAGATGGACTGCACTCATTTGTGGAGATAAAATAACATCACATGAGGCTGACAACCAAGGACAGTAGGTACAAGGGCCAGGTGGATTACTCCATAGCTGGAAGACTGCTTCATGAGCAGAGGGGAGAAAGCAGATGGAATAGAGAAGGGATCACTAAGAAAATGATGGCTGGATGAACCAGTTGGGATGGGAGATGCATGCCAAAAGTAGATAATGGACCAAACATGATGACCTCTCAGTGTCTGTGTTGCAAGCTATAATGCCCCAAAGTAGAGAGAATGGGGAATATTGTCTGTCTTAGAGGCAGTTGGAGGGTGGGAAAGGGGGTGTATACCTGGGATATTGGTGGTGGGGAATGTGCACTGGTGGAGGGATGGGTGTTTGATCATTGTGAGATTGTAACCCAAACATGAAAGCTTGTAACTATCTCATGGTGATTAAATAAAAAAAATGCCTGTCCTTTCTGTCTATAAAATGGAGAGTGATAGCTTTTATTTTTGTAGATAGAAAACTCTGAAGGAGCCTCTTTTGTGGGGTCCAACTTCCTTATAAGCGGGTGACATCATTCTCTGTTGCATCAGAGAAGCACAATGATCAGGCCATGACTAAAACAAATCTGAAATACCAACAAGCAGACTTCTTTATTAATGCTAAGGCAGTAGTGAAATCGAAGTCCTGATTGACACTCTCTGCTACTTTTAGTTAATTCTGGTGACAATTTGCAGGGTCAGAAAACCATGGTCTGTCTGATTTTGTAATAAAGTTGTTAGGACACAGCTACACCCTTTCAGTGATCTATTGTCCCCGGCTGATGTTGGGATATGAGGGTGGAGGTGAGCCCTTGTAACAGACCATATATTCTGCATTTTAGAAAAAGTTTATGAGCCCTCGACTTAGAAAAAGAAAAGACTCCAAGTTAAGAACAGAACTTTTCCAAACACTTGTCAGAGCGATAGTTAGACTGCCAGCTACAATCGTGATTCTGGAGGAGAAGCAAGAGGAATATGAGGATGGGGCCACTTCCTCTCACGGGGCTACTTCGCCAGGTGTCAATTTCTGTATTAGCCGAAACTGAGATAATAGGTACATTATGAGATGGAGGCATTGTATGAAAGTGGAATATATTGTATGTAAGTGGAAAATGATGCTAATTAGTTTGTAGTGTGATGATTACACTTGTAATTTCAACTTAATGAAGGCCCATTTTCATAAAGATAATAATTGTATGATCAATGAAGTTTTGTGTAACAGGCCACTGTTTATAATTACACAGAATACTTTTCCCTGTCACTTTGAATTGTATTTGTGCAGAATTAGCCTTGGGATTCTTGGTGGAGAGGATTCTTATCAAGGTCTTGTCTTAACTAAAAAGCAACTAAATTAATTTCCCTGCTTATAATTTAATAATAGTCATACAAGCTATTTTCTACTTAAAATCAACATTAATATGTCTCATGCAGTTGAGTGGATCCCAGGTTCTTTTATTTGAAGTAGTTCAGACAATATTGCCATTTATAAGTCAGACAATATATGAAGATATTCTCACATGGTAGATACTTTTTGGATATATAAATATGTCTTAGTTTGTATAATTTCAAACTGAGAAGATTTTCACTGGTTCTCAATGCCCATTTTAATCTGAGAATTTCATCTCCCAAGGAGGAAAAAGCCTCATACAGTGACTGATTTTGGAAAGTCCTTCTATCAATTCTTTAATTTTTTTAGCCAATGAGATAGACCCTTTCACATAATCCAGACATTTTTGATTTTTGCTTTGTTTTGGGGCCACACCCAATTGTTCTCGGGACTTACTCCTGGCTCTGTACTCCTGGATCCTGGTGGGACTTGGGATAATATTGTGTGCTGAGGATCAAACCCAGATCAACTCAAGGCAAGCACCTTACCTACTGTGTTATTGCTCAGACCCAGCAAAGCCAGTCATTTTCCCTCAAATACCAAACATAATACCCATAGAAGTAAGTGACTGCCTTAATGTCATTTTGGTTATGATTTGTGATTTTGTTTTTGTTTGGGAGTCATACTCAGTGGTGCTCAAGTCACTCCCAATGGTGCAGGGGGCAGGGGCATGCAATGAGATTGAACAGAGGTCAGCCCCATGCAAAACAAGTGCTTTAACCTCTGCGCTATCTTCCTGGCCTTAGTCAGATTTTACTTGCCTTTCAAACCTACCTTTGAACTCTATTTCATGTTACCTTTCTGATATATGAGATTGTTCTGTTAATTTATTGGTATTTTGGTATAATACTTTGGTATTTCTTATTTGTCTGCTTTTTAAATGTACTTGTGTTTGAATTGTTTCCTGTAAAAATCTTAGCTCTTCTTAGTTTATATGTGGAAAGTCTTTGCTGTTTCACATGATTTGAAAATGCTTTCTAACTTTAAAATTTTCCAGTTGGAACCTTAGAATGCTTCCACCATCTACCTAGACTTTTCCTAGCCTCTTAGCAGAACTTCCTGGGGCCAAATGGACTTACCTCTGGAAATTTAGTTAAAAGATTAGAATGCCTGCGAGTGAATGCTAATTCTTGTTTTCCTTTTTCGGTGGTGGTGGGGGAGCACCAAGCAGTAGTCAGAGGTCTAGGGCCCGCTGATGGCAACTCTTGGCCCAAGTCAGCTTGGGCCAGGTGATGTGGTATTGCTCTGATCCAGTGAGATAAGGGGACAACCCCAAGGCCTGGATCAGCCTGGCCACACCTAGTGGCACTTCAGAGAGGTAAAGAGGGCATGGAACACTGGGTATTGGACTCAGGGCCTTGGCACACATGGGCATGTGCTACAGCCTTTTCTGCACATCCCCTGCCCCTTACTCTGATCATTATCATTGTAGGAAGCTTTCCTTTACTTCTAGTCAAGCTGTGACCTCCAAAAGTACTGTGGTATTTTCTTCCATCACACTGTGACCTTCAGAGAAAGAGTAGGAATTGCTTCATCCCTAGATCTCTAGAAAGATCGAAAACCTTTGGTACAATTGAAACTGGAAATACCAGTGTGTTATCTGAAAAGAATTTAGATCTTGGATACCAAAAGCTTTCCTAATCTGATTATACAATATAAAGAAAACTTAAAAATAAAGGATGATATTTTAGACAGTTTCTTATACATTATTTTTATTATTTTATCCCAAGTCTTCTGATTTTAAGCTCAGTGACGTGGAGGGCTTTGGCAGGTAATTTCTAGGGAGTTCTTAACACTTAAACTTTTAAGTAATAAAATGCTCAAAATTGATTCTTCTAATAGATTTGGAATCCAGATTTAGTAAACCTACAGACAAAACTAACCAGCCAAAATAACCTATTTCCTTCCTTCCCCAGTCCCTACCGCCAGCACATGCATCAGAACTGCATGCTGGGGCCTATGTAATGAGGGATGGAGGAAAGAGGGGTGTGGAGTAGAAACATAGAATGGGTATATAATCCAGGACTGGACTGGAAAGGTGGGAAATAGTCAATGAAGACTTTGGCTAGGAACACAAAGTTATGAAATGACTATACATCTATAGAGGGTAACTTAAACTCTTACTGTGTTTTATCAGAAAACTGGACTTCTTTCCCAAATCCTCTTGGGAGACAATCAGAAATCAGTGTGAGACAGTTTAGTTAGTTTTTTAGCAGGCCCCAGTCCAGCCAGCAGTAGGTCAGCAGTAAGCACATGCCATGCATTTCTTGAGATCTGGGTCTGATCCTTGGTACTTAAAAAAAAATGAACCCCCCCCCCAAAAAAACCCAAATGAACAAACATGAAAACAGGGCTGGAGAGGTAGTACTGGAGTTATGACACTTGCTTTTATGTGGCTGTAGTGGCCGTGACCCTGGTTCAAATCCCTGGCACTAAACATGATTCCCAGGGCACCACCAGGGGTCACTCCTGAGCACAGAGCCAAAGATAGTCCTGAGCCCTGCCAAGTGCTCATGGTCTCAAATCTTACTGTCTACTTCATCCCCTGCAGAAATCCAACAAAATCCCAAAATTTGTGAGTTCTATAAATTTTGTCTCATACTTATATTTAATACTTTGATCACCAGTATACTAATGTAATTTAATTTTCACAGGAAAAGTTTTCTGCATTAACTGGGGTTCTTTTAAAATGTTTAATGTCAGATATTTATCATTTTCTTGTCTATTATTTGAGGTATTTGAGG
The DNA here is from genome assembly GCF_027595985.1 of Sorex araneus. Taxonomy (NCBI): domain Eukaryota; kingdom Metazoa; phylum Chordata; class Mammalia; order Eulipotyphla; family Soricidae; genus Sorex; species Sorex araneus. Next base: position 1,409,969 of record NC_073311.1, on the reverse strand, counting down.
GTTTCTTGCATATAAAGCATAGTTACTCACAAAAAGAAGCACAGATGTGGGCCTGCCTTGGAGAGAAGAGGCTGGGAGGGATTCTCTTTTGGGAGTGGGGTGAGGTCAGGCCTCCAGTTGATTCTGGTGCATATGGAAGACAGACTCAGTAAGTGAGGTGATTATGTCACTTAAAGCAGCAGGAGAATCTGCCAAATTCAATGAACCAACAGCATGTCCTCTTTATTGGACTTGCATGTAGGAAATGACCTGTTTTGATCACAGAGAAGAATATGAACTTTTCTATAATAAACTTGTTAACTGTTGTGTTCTTAACATTTTACAGTAACACGAATCACGAAATCCCATTGTTCGTTGAATTTTCGAGCGGTCTCAGTAACCTCTCCATTCGTCCTATCCCTGAGATTTTAGAAGCCTCTCTGTACTTGGCCTTCCTAACGATGCCGCATTGGAGGCTCTTTCAGGGTCAAGGGAATGAGATCCAGCTTGTTACTGGCTTTGGCATATGGATACATCATGGGAAGCTTGCGAGGCTCTCTCATGTCGGCAGGAAACTTTCAGTAGCTTGCTAGTTTCTCCCAGAGGGAGAAGTAGGCTATAAGATAACATGCAGCCGCTTCACGGTCACGCACTTATGGGAGCTTGCTTTTAAGTCTCTGGATGTTGGCCGTTGATGGGATTACACACACCTGGGTTCCTCTGCTGGTACCTTCCTGCATGAGCCTTATCTGAACGTGTGGAGAGGGGCCTTGAGCATGGCTGTGGCTAGGTTCTGGTGGTCTTCGGCCGCCAGGAGCTCTGCTCGGGGCGGGGAGGGAAGCTGGAGCCCCGGGGAAGACAGCCAGGCGTGTGGGCAAGAGACTCTCTTTGTAAAAACATTTTACAAAGTTGCTTTTAATTATTTCATAAAATTATTGAAGTGCCCTTTTCCTGCTCTTCCATGGAATGGCTCCCATTTCTCTCCATCTTTCCCACAAGATTCTGTATCTGTATATCAATGAAGTCATAAACAACAACTCTACTGCATTGCATGCTGAGTCTTTTCACATAAATGAGCCATTGTATATTTGCAGATATACTTCCATATTTTCCCTCAAATTTTATTTCGGCGCTGTGGTTTGACATACTATTAATGACAATGTTTTGTGTATACAACATTCCAACACCACACTGTCCATTCTCATGTCCTGACTCTGTCCACTAGTATCCCAAGGCCTCTCACATCCATCCCCACCCTACCTTGCTCAGTTTGTTGGACCAGTTTTCAGGTTCTGTTGCGATTGGCCATTTGTTATTTCCTACTGTGCTTCTTTAACCCCACATATGAGCGCTCACTCTGTATTTGACCTTCTCCTCTCCCTACCTTAAGTCAGCATAATACACTCTAGTTCCATCTACATTGCAGCCAACTGAATGACTTAATATTTTTCCTATACCAGCATGGTATTCTATTGTTTGTGGGCACCATAGTTTCTTTATCCTGTCATCTGTTCTTGGACTTTTTTTTTCAGAATTTGGTTACTGTGAATAGTGCTGCAATGAACACAGGAGCACAAATGTCTTTTCTAAGTAATATTATTGGAGATCTTGGGCTAGATGCCAAGAAGTGGAATTGTTGGATCATATGGTCACCCAGTTAGGTTTTGTGAAATATCTTTCTCAAAAGAAGACTTCTGTGTCTTTCGCCAAAGTTGAACCACTCGACATTCCCACCATCAGTAGATTAGGGTCTCTTTCCCCCACATCTATGCAAACACTGGTTCTGTTAAAATATGTGCCAGTTCTTATTTGGGTTAGGTGACATCTCATTGCTTTGATTTGCATTTCCCTGATAAGTTATGCAGAACATTTTTTGTATACCTATTAACCAGATATCTTGAATGTCTTTTTTCAGGAAGTGTCTTTTCATCTCTTCCTCATTTTTTGATGGTTTATTTATTTGGATTTGTTGTTGTTTAGCTTTTTATTTATCATGTATGTTAACCCTTTGTTGAATGAGTGGTGGACAAAAAAATTTCCCTAGTCTGTGAAGTGTCTACTCTGGTCATCATGTTTTTCTTGGTACAGAGCAGCTTAATTTGTTGTGGTCCAATTTGTTTATTTTTTTATATAGCATTTTCAAGTTTCATCTATGTAGCTGGGTATAATTATTTTCAGTAATTGTATAGTATTCTATCCAATGCTTATAGGCTTATACTATTTACCTACTATAATAATGTTTCATTAACAATACTGAAACATCTCCTTAGAATTCCTAGGATTAGCGTATATTTAGTGTACATGCTTCATTGCGATATAAATGTATACATACATATGTATATATATATATATATGCCTTTTCTCTAAATAAATCATTTAATGCTATCAGTTTAGAGGTTTTAAAGTATTCCTTAGACCCAGGTTTAAACATAAAACTAGCATGCATTTTGTCAATATTTTAACTGTGTTTTAAACTCAAGTTGGTATTATAAATTAGCCTTTATGCTTGGATTTCATAAATTATTTAATTCATGCATTCGTGCCTATATTTATAAAACAAAATCTGAAGAAGACTAAAATTCTCTCATTTAAAGCTGTATTCAGAGGTTGGAGAATTGTGCAAGTCGGTACAGCATTTGGCTTGCAAATGACTGACCCTAGCTTGGTCCCAGGCACTGCACTTGGTCTCCTGAACATCTCTAGGAGTGACTTTTGAGCACAGAACTAGGAGTAATCCCTAAACAATGCCAGATATGGCCCCCCAAAACAAAACCAAATCAATAACAACAATAAAAAGAATTTAATGCAAAGGCCATAGAGATCCTCAACTGTCTGGTGATCTGCTTTGCATGCAGAAGGCCCTGAGTTTTTCTCCAGCATCCTGTGTTCCACCAAACCCTGCCAGGAACAGGCCCAGCACTCAGCATTGCCAGGGCTGCTCCTAAAACAGCAACATAATTGATTGCATCATACTCTCTCTGCATTATATTTTTGGAATACCTAGCAGAATTGACCATAAAATTTTTTTAAGTCACACCTGTTTTTTCTGAATACCCATATTACTTAATTGCACTAAACTTAAATGGGACATTTTTTTCCTTCTGTTATATTTTTCTGCATAACTTCTGTGGTAGTATTTCTAAAGTACCTAGCTTACTGTTTAATTATGTAACTGCTTGCAAAATGCTTGTTAAATGAATACTTGTTACAGTTGATTTTTGTAAATAGTTACAAATAGCTGCACCTTTTATCATAAATGCAACAGCTTTCAGATGACTACATCTTTCACATATGACTACATTTCATAAGTGGTCATACTGCGTTGTAAATATTATATTGATATTTGCATTTTACAAATGAGAATATCAAGCACAGTCAGCTTACTGATTCTACTGATTCTCCCAATAGTAAGTGGCAGTTCTGGGACTCAAATACATCCCTTCCATTTTTGCTCATAACAAGTCCAAGCATAATAATAACAGCATAGATAATAAAATGGAAACTGTTACCTAGAAGTCCACTGAGAGTTTCACAAAATAATTCCAATCCATGACTTAGTTCTTTGGGCATTGTCTACATTTACCTGAAGCCTGTGTCAGCTAGCAAAGATGAGAGTACACATTCCAACAGAAAAAAAAGTGGAGAAGGAATGATTAGTGTTTAGGTATAATCACCTTGGGAGCTTGTGATTCTTTAAGCTATGGTATGGAACTGTTTTTCTTTTTTTTCCTGCCGATTGGACATTAACCCCATGCCCTTTAATTGTTATGGGCATCCTTATTCATTCAAAAGTGAGGATTATAAACTTTTGAAAGTATTTCATATTTTTAATGCTTTCTTTAAGCCCCATAGGCCAGAGTTTTGTGTAACATAATCATAAACACTGTGGGAGAGAACATTGGCTGGGAAGAATTGATTGTTTGCATATCTCATATTTCTTTCTTTTACAGGCAATCATTTCTCACTAAAATTGAACAATTACCTGGTTTGTCTATTGCATGAAACTTCAGTGGGGGTTGTAAAACAAAAAAAAAGAATATTCCTCAGAAATTTATGCATCCTCCAAACAAATAGAATTTTGATGTTAGAATATGGTCGCTGGTATGCAGTGACGTTTTATCATAAATAATTGAAACATCCTATCTGTGGCCAGGGAGATTAATCAAAGGGCTGAAGGACATGTTTTGCATGTGGGAGCCCTGGGTTGGATTCCTGTTGCTGTATGGTCCCCGAACATGAAGCAGAGCCAAGAGTAGTCCCAGAGTACTGCTGGGTATGACTCGAATTTTCACAAAATCATGCCCCCATGCCTTTAAAACACAACGGACAGATTGTCACCTTAAATTTTGTTTAGTTGGTTTTTTTGGCCATACCCAACTGTGCTCAGGGCAAATTATAGTTCTGTGCTCAGGGGTCACTCTTGGCAGGGCTTGGGGAACTATATGTCATGAAGGAAATAGATCTCAGATTGGTTAATATGTACAAAACGAGTGCCCTACCCGCTGTATTGTCTGTCTTTGCCTTTAAACAGTACACATTTCTCTGTCCTTCACTCAGCGTTTCCCTCTTCTCCTTTCTTTGTCTCTTTTAAAATTATTTTTGCTTTTGCTGTTTAGTGCTTCTCTCTTAGATGTCAGATTCTTGGGTTCACTGCTACATGTATTGAATTTCCACTTGAGGCATTTCTGACTCTGATGATTCTGATGATGAGACTCTCGGGAATGACTGTTCCAATAAGTATCCTCGATGCCTGGGGCCACTCCACCTCTCGGCCACAGATCTAGTTCACTCTTGCCATAAATTGATCATTTTAAATCTCAACTGTCTCTTCACTTCTTTGCTTTCATGACTGTTTGTCTCAGGAGTGGCCCTTGATGGCCCTTTCCCCTGTTTTATACTGTTCCTAAAATGGTTCGCTGTGCCTGGTTAGTCCAGCTGTTTTGGCCAACTCTTCCATCTGTTAGCCGAAGAAATGATCCTATAATAACTACATTTGACTTCTGTGAGCCCTCCTGAGAATTAATAATTAGTTAATGGATTAAATTGGCAACATATACTATTCCAGATAACAGCCTGGGTTGCATTAAGTTAACCTCTACAAATGAGTATTTATTGGTGTACTCGGGAAGCACTACATGTATTGTCTTTAATTACTTCTCCGTGCTTCTGTGGGCTGATAGATATTTGTACTGAGTGAAAAAATTCTCAGATTGAGTCTGGGTGGTAGTTCTAGCCGTTTAGTGATGTGTGTCATTGTGCTCAGCACATTGAGCATAAATCCTGTCTTGTAAACAGCAGGGAGACTAATGAGGTTTGCCCACATTCTGGTATCATTACCAGGAATTCCAGCAGAGAAAAAGAGAGGCTTAGCAAAGAGTACACAAAACAGAGAGTTTGGAAATTCTTTTTGGTCTAATTACCAGAGGGGTTATTGCTTAACGTTAAGTATAGACATATATACACAAATATGGGTATATAAACTGCATTTATCTAAGGAAAATCTATTTTGTTTTTAATGAACATTGGCAAAGCCACCAACTTAGCTCTTCAGAGAGCTAAGTAAGGGCTCATACATGAGCCTCTAATTGTGTGTGGTATAAAGGGAATAGTTGTTGAAAAAATGCAGCTGTTAAAATTACAGCACATATTTTGCTTTCTCAGAAAACTCATCTCAGCCAACTGAAATTTTCATTCAGCCTTAGTCTTACAACTTTGGAGTGATTATTCTGTTATTTTTATAGTTACAAATGACTTCTAAACACACCAAATCATTTGAAAGAAACTTTACAAATACTGGTTTCTTAGATTTATATCAGATTTATACTTTTATTTTTACTGTTAAATAAAACATGTTATGTGACCATGTCACCCCAGGAAGTCCAAATATTGTCCTAAATGCCTAAACTAGTTTTCTTCCTGGACTTGAATTTTCATGAAAACTTACATCAGGGGTGCTTTTCTACCTTTGGGTTTGAATGAAAGAATAAATAAATTTATGTGGAAAATGATTTATTTCCATTTTCAGAGTTATCAGTAGGCACACAGTCGCTCCAGGGTAAAGTGTTCTGGAATTACCAGGCTTCTTCTTTGAAAGAAAGTGCCTGTTCTCCACTTCTCTCCTCCATCTCCCTTTCAGAATGGGAAAGTCCCCTCCTCCCGCCTCCACTCCCACTCACTCACCCCTTCCTTTGAAGGAGAACCCCGAAGGGTGCCTTGTGGGCAGTGTGCGAAGCCTCAACTAGGCCTCGGGAGACTCTCTGGTCCAGCTCTTTCACTTTCTGCTCACTTAGCGCTCCGGATACGTTACCAGCATGTATTCACTTCAGTATTCATTGAATTACTGAATGAACAAACCATCCTTGGGGAATATGGAAATGCTTTGTAATACTGGATCTGTTACTTAAATTACCTGGACATCAGTGTTACTATTTATACATTTACTGAAATAAAATGATGATTTACTAACCTACCTATTTATAAATTCACTCTCCAACTAGTTTAAGGGACTGGATTTGATTTATTATACCACCCTGACTCTTTGGAATTCTCCTTTAATTTCTAGGGCCCAGAATCAGGGATTTTGAAGATCACAGATGGAAAATATCAAACTTGTTTGTGTATCTTAATTCCAGTCTTTCATAGACTCCAAAATTGCACTTAAACAATGTTGTTTAAAAGTTTCAAAAGGATGTCCCTATAATTATTTACCTAATATTTATTTACCTAATATAGTCCTTATACCTTATACCTTATAGTTTCAAAAGCCTGTCTTTATAGTTAGCTACTCAAGTATCCCATAAGAATCTGGGATTCTAAAATATGAGCATTTATCATTGTTATAAAGATTCCCTGGAAGTGAGATGCTTTTGTGTTTGCCAAAGACTTGCAGTATTAAAAATTAGACCAATGACTTCCAAAAGAATTTACTCTGTTAAATCACAGGGAAATTGGTTATAGACCTTGGTCATTGTGGTAGAAAGAAAATGTTCCTTGGCATTTTCCCTTCAAACTATCTCAGCAGTTTGTCAGCCCAAGTGCGTGAAAGCATGGTGGCTCGGGTAAACTCTGTGGAGAGGGAACTTGTCAGAAGCTTAAGGCTTTTCACTCGAGTCTAATAGAGACTTAGCACTTTGCAGGTCAGTGCCACTGCTATTTGTCTCTGACCTACGAGATCTGGAGTTCTTCACATCAAAACCACATCTTGCTGAGCAGAGATCAAACGTAGGAAGGTGCGGGTTCTGCCAGTGATTTATCATGGCAGGGAGAGTGACCAGGCCATATGGGCCACTGCAAATGAAGTTGACATTCTGGCAGTTTCTCAGAGAGGGCTCTCATGTACTTAGAGTTAGTTTTTCTTGTAGAGGAATTCCGGGTCAAGTGGCAGCTTTCAGTGGCATTTCTTAGCAAGACCTACCTCCAACATGAGGTTTATATCAAAATGTAGTCCTTGGAAGATTTTTAAAGACTTTATTTAAACCACAACTGGTGACTTCTGAACCAAATGCTTACAGGTTAATTGGAGCTTTTCATATGATGCATCTTTCCTTCTTTTGTCAGAGACATGCTTATTTAACAGAGAGAGAGGGAAAGTACTATGAGATCTACAATTGCTCAAGCTTTCTAAATGTTAGATGTGATTTTAAGTGATGAAATTGACTCTATTAGCTTAGCCTGACTATGTTTACTAACTACATCACTTCATTTTATTAACTTAGGGGGTTCAGGAATGAAGTACTACACCACAATCACCACCACCAACAACGTTGAATCCGGTTCCTGGAGTAGGAGGGGGCATTGCATATACCTTGGTACATATTTTAAACAACTGATATTAGAGAGAGAATACAGTCATTTTAATTACAAAATACTTATGGTTTAAAAATATTCAATAAATTTGAAAGGCAAAAATACTTTAATTAAAAATGACTTTTAAAACATATCAACACATATATGAAAATGATCATGCAACATAAAGTTCAGTTTGTTTATTGCCTACTTGTCACAAAGAAATATTTAATCTCTGGAGATATCATTAATTTATTGGTTTAAAGATCTGCAATCCCTCTTTGTACCAGAATATTTGCTTTGTAACAAAAGATTATATTAGCAATTAAATGTTGTAGTTCATGACTTAACTTCTAATTCAGGTGCGGATAATTGTTTTTCCTTTAATGTTTCATTATTTCTTAATGAGAAAAATGACCAGAAATGAAATGGGTTTTAGTGGCTAGCCCATTTAATTTTGTAATCAAAATGCATTTGGTTTTCTGAAATTATTGGTTTATCTGATATCTAATCCTGGAATTATTGTTCTGACTAATGAAGTACTTAAATTCTGCAGGAACAAGTTTGAATACAGTAATAAAATGAAATGAAATTTCTCCTAGTTTTTACTGAGCAAACTTGGAACTTGTACAGCATCCATGAAAATCTGATATGTTGCCAGATAAAATAGAAAGCTGAAAAGTTATTTTTAGGTGAATAAATACATGTAAAGTATAAGTATGTCCCACAATTTGCCAGTTTTTTAGACTAAAATTACTTAGACTAAAATTTTATCCATTGCTTTCTGAAATTCATACTTAATAATAAATAAATAAAGTCATCCTGTATTTTTCTTTGCTAAGACGAGCTGTACTAAATCATAGTTCACATGCCTTGTAATTTTTATGTGATCACCAGATAAACACCATTTTAATGTAAAATTAGTGGGCAATAAAATTAAAGATCAAAGGAATCCTTTAAAACTGCTACCTTCATATAATGAAGAGGAGTATAGTAGACCTTAACAACAAAATAAACCCCTAGTAGTACTAATAAGTAAATAGGATAACTGGACCCATTGTAAAGACAGCTTAATCTCCTAAATGAATTGCTCCAACCTTTTAATTCAGAATCATACAAACAAAAACACTGAGATAAGCTGGGTGCTTTTTCAAATGGGGAACCCCATGGCTTTGAAAATAAACACTTCAGCGACTGCTCCCCCCCCCCCAACACCCAGACCCACACTCTCTAACGTTCTGATGTCCTCTATTTGCAAATGAACAGGCTGAATTCTGAGACAGAAGACTAATTAAATCTAGGGAAGATAGGCAAAGGAGCATTTGTTTCCAAGCAGAGGACAAAAGAAATCATGTTACATTCCACTTTCTCAAGAGGACAGGGAGGGCTTTAAAGTTCTTACCCTGAGTGTCCTTTTAAAGCACATTTCCCACCCCACCCCACAGCGCAGACCCTCTCAGGCATCTTAAGGATGTTTGAACCAAATCAGAAAAGGGTCGCAATCTGGAATTCTGGCAGACATGTTGGATGACCTTCACTGTATTTTCCTTCTTCCCCCTTCCTCTAAATCTCTGAGTCTATGACCATTTGGTAAAGGAGTCTTCGTTACTGGCAATAGAGAGAATTAATGAGCAAATTAACAGATTCAAGGAATTACTTTGTAAGAGCACTGATACAAGGTCCTCAGTTGTTGATGGTTAGCATCAAAATAAATAATAAATTTGAATGCACTCTGCTAGACTCACAGTCATCCTTTACAAATACTGGATGAATTGATTTTACTATCTTTACAGATGACAAAATTGCATCATGGAACGTTTCAGTAACAGAGTTAAAGTCACACTATCTAGTCATCTTTCACCACCAGTGCAAGAGTTTGGATCAAAACGCCCTAATCTGTTTTACAGGTCTCTGGGTTCCCCCCAAAGAAACCCTTAACCTGCATGACTCAAGCAGCCTCATTCTTTTGAGGCCAGTCTTTCCTAATCTCCCTGTTCCTCTCAGGATTTTTTCCCATCCAGCCTTGTCTGCAGAAGGCTGCCTGTACTCAGCTCCCCTCCGGGAAACATGCCTGATGACCCTTTGTCTTTCTTGTCTCCTCAGTGTCCTTTCACTTTCAGAAATAGACCTGGGAGTTTGAAGATCTGAGAGGTTGGGGATCTTTGCTACCTAATGCTAAAGTTCTACGATTGTCACTTACAACCTTAACAAAATTTGTGCAACATGAGTGTAAAGTGTTGGGTATGTGGCATTTACTTGGAAATGTTCTGTTAGAGTCATCTTAGATTAAAATTTTAAAACTTGTAAATAGACTGTTTGTCCTTGAGAATCTTCCTTCTATAGAAGGAAGCAAGTGATGGATCTTTGGATGCTTCCATGGTGAAACATTCAAAAAAAGTGCGGAGATTTCACAAAGAATCTAAAGCAACTTTCTTTCTCTCTCTCTCTCTTTATCTATATGCATGGATCCTGATAATATTTAACTGTCATGCTGATAAATCAAGCAGTACTGGGGCATCTTGGAAAGAATATATTAACATGTTACCTCTCTAAATAGAATCTATATTTTTTAAAAGTCATGCCCAATGATGAATTAGTAGACGAATGAAGTATCGCATATGCATAATGGGATACTACTCAAACTGTAAGATGAAATCTTGTACAATTTGGAGGGTGTATTATTAGGCAAAATAAGTCAGAGGGATAAGGATGATTCCTAATTTCTATCACTCATATATGTGTATAAAGAAACACAGCAAGGAACTGGGCAAAGTGAGATCAAACTGCTAAAACCCTGACAGCAGAGCTGGGGTAAGCAAGTAGGGAAGGGGTGAGGAGGGCCCTAGAGAAGGGATAGGTGGCCAGAACGGACCTAAAAGGTGAGAGTTTGGAATGTGTTGGGGGTGGTGGAGGTGGAGTACCTTTTTTATGTCAAAAGCATAAATGTCAACACTATTGAAAAGAATGCTATCACAGCAATAAAAAAAATAAACTTGTATAAACCAGCCCAGTCACCTTGAGTTGATTTTCAACTCAAAACACCCAAAATACCCACCTTTGTGATCTGTGTGGTAGTGACAACCAGATACTTCATATATAAGGCCATCTCTCTTGGACACTATGAGTTTTTATTCCTTTTAGTTTTAAAATGGAGTATTTCAGTCTGGTTTGTTGTGTTGCTTTTTACTCCTGGCTCATGCACTCAGGAATTACTCCTGGAGGTGCTCAGGGGACCATATGGGATGCTGGGAATCGAACCTGGGTCGGCCGCGTGCAAGGCAAACGCCCTACCCGCTGTGCTCCCCAGGAGAATTTCAGTTTGTCATTTACCATTCTACTCCAGTTGCACTACTGCAGTAGAATGTTCCTGTAATCATTCTTTTTGCAAGGAAGGATGGGTGTGTGTGTGGGGGGGGGGGTTGGGCCACACCCAGCAGTGCTCAGGGACTACTAGTGGCTCTGTGCTCTAGTGTGTGCTCAGGAGTGACTCTTGGAGGGGCTCAGGGGACCATCTGTGGCATTTGAACTAGTGTTGGTCACGTGTTATGCAACTCCTTAACCCCCTACTAAGTCTCTGATCCCCCATCCTGAGAAGCCTGAGAAGAATTCTTAAAGCATTGTATTGGATGAGAATAAAATTTCTGACATGGGGAAATACATAATTCCTGCCCAGGTACTCAGATTCTAGGATATTATGAAACATTGGTGGAAAGACAGGGCTTTTACTGTTTATTCTTTTAAATGACTATGTGGAGTTTCTCTAATAGAGTGATCTTATGCATTTTTGTTTTATTCTCTTAGCTGGGAAAAGTAACTGCCAAACAGCTGTGACCATTTTATAAAGTCTTTGGCATTTGATGCGCTCCCCCCACCTATTTTTTTTATTCACCCTGAATGCCTTAGAGTCTACAGGGAAGGGAACATTTGAGAAAAGGAATCACAGTGACTCAGTGAAGTTGTAACCAGCTCCTAAATCACTTGATATTGGCTTTTCCCATTTTCCTCTGCTCATCCCAAACCAGACCTTTGGAGGAAAATCATTAGGGATTGGTTTCAAACTTCTCTTCCTCAAATAGAGCCCATGGTTATAGAGCACCAAAATTGTACTTTACAAAATGTAGGAAAATTTCTTATACTCTGTTTTGTTCAAATATCCCACATATCACTCTATAGTTTCCTTTCTCTCTGTTTTTCTGGCAAAGTTTCTGCTTTTGCATTTGGAGAGACTGCTAGTGAAGTCCCAGGACCTCAGTTCTAAGCAGAATCACAGTAGGAATATAAATTACCACTGTTTCCCTGACAGTTTTCTTTCAAGCAAGGAAATGGAAAATCGTTTTGTTGTCGTCTTTGGTGATTGTGCTGAAGATAAAGGGGACTCGAACACACAGTTCCTTATGCTGAATAATTCGTACAAGACTAAATTAAGATTGGCAACGATTGTTCAGAGTCCCTGGTCAGTCATCAAATCTGCTTTTTAAAGACACATCAGCAAAATTTGAGAAAATTGATTATGAACACGGGCTAGGAGTCAGAATCTGTGGATTCTAGTCCCTGCTTGGTGAATAAATAGTGGAATCTGTGGAGTCATTGGACTTCTCTGGACGAGTTTAACTGTAGAATCCTTCTATTTGTCTGTGTTGTATTGAAGCCCCTTCTGGTCTATGACTCTATTTATTCCTAACAAAATGGACTCTAATTTATTTAGACCAAGAAATAGATAAGTATTCATTAGTGGGGTTTAAAAGAGGAGTGCTCTAATACGATGAGGTAAAGTATAAACTTGGAATACTACATAGTTCACCTAGTTAGAAACTAAGAAACTAAAACCAGTTGGTGTTTTGTTTGTTCATTTGATTTTTGTTTTTAGGGGAAATAAGAAGGTTTTCAGTTGCTGGTGACTTTGTATAGCTTCTAATATGTGGACAGTGGCACTGAAATTTGAAATGTACTATCATTTAAAAATGATAGTACAATGTGTAATACCACCTAGGTTTGGTCCCCAGCACCACATATGGCCTCCTGAGCCTTCCAGGAATCCCTGAGTGCAGAGTCAAGAGTAATCCCTGAACACCACTGGGTGTGGCCCCAACCCTGACACTCCCTCTCCCCCAGAAAACAATAAAAAATAAATTATTGTAAGACTGTCACTGCCACTGTCATCCCGTTGCTCATCGATTTGTTTGAGCGGGCAGCAGTAACGTCTCTCATTGAGAGACTTATTGTTACTACTTTTTTGCATATTCAATACGCATGGGTAGCTTGCCAGGCTCTGATGCGTGGGCTCAATACTCTCAGTAGCTTGCTGGGCTCTCTGAGAGGAATTGAACTCGGGTCGGCCGTGTGAAGGGCCCAAATTCCGCCTAAATCTCAGTTTTTCGAATGATATTTTTCTAGCACATTAGTTGGAATTGAAGTTCTAGAGCTAGATGGAAAAGTATATGGTCACATTTTGAATCTAGAGAATGGACTCTGCCGTGGACACAAATAAATATTATTTGAACAGTTATGAGAGGCTAACAGACACTTGGAGAAGCAGCAAGACAACCTATTGTTGCAGTATCTGATAAAATTTCCTACTGAGCGCCCACTAGTGGCCAAGTGTCACTTATACCCAGTACCTCAAATGTGGAGTATTGGCACTCATAAAGAATTGAAAAACAATATCCATACCAAAGTTGATTTGGATAATAGTAAATTTAATTTTCTATGACTTCTTCCATCAAATTGGTATTTAACTTTTCAGGTTCTCTGTTGAAAAGTATTAAAAATTTCAACTTGGGGAGGGGGCAGAGAGATAGTATAACAGTACCACAGGTACTTGCCTTGCTTGTGGTTGACCCGGGTTTGATCCCTGGCATCTTGTATGGTCTCCCGAGCCGACTAGGAGTGATTCCTGTGTGCAGAGCCAGGAATAACTCACGAGCATTGTACTGTGTGCACCTTCTCCTCTGACCAACCCAACCCAACCCAAACCAAAGTTCAACTGGAAAGTGTCATGGCCATTGATTGTGTCTGTCATGGGTTTGGCCAGATTTGTACCTCCGTGCTGTATTTGTATCTCAGCCCGCCTTTGGTCACACAGTTTGGTACTCTAGAGACAAAGAAACCAATGGAGGGCTGGGGGAGCTGGATGATGTGCCGATCTTTAGTGCAGAACCAAAATTAGACTCCAAGCACCTCATCACCTCCTCCTTTTTCTGCAGAAGAATGAACTACTGTTAAAGCTTAACGAATGGGCTGTAAAATAGCTACACTACACAGACCTTAGTGGTCAGTTGAGGAGACTGTTTCTTTCTTGCCATCTGGGTTGCGGGTCCCTTTGAACTTCTTTCATTCTAAAGGCTTTTATAGCAGTCCTTTAGATAAACAGATCATTCCATTGTCTTGGTGGTTACAATAGCTTTCCAGAAACTGAGTTCCAAAGGAATACTGGTTGTTTTAATCTCAGTTCAGATAGAAAATGTAGAAAGCTGATAATATCCGTGCGATGGCATTCAGTGTAAGTGGAGAGCTAGCTTCTCTGCCTTGATGAGAATGGTTCTAATATTCTAACATTTACACTTGAAATTCACAACATACATTGTTTCACTTTCTGTTGGAAGAAGGTACTTGCTTATTGTGTCATATGATTACTGGACATATATAATTTTTGTTTTATTAGATGTAACTAATAAAACATCTAATAGCCTAGTTCTCCCTCTTGGAGAACCTGACAAGCTACTGAGAGTCTGTTGCCCGCTTCGGAGAGCCTGGCAAGTTCCCCATGGAGTACTCATATCCCAAATACAGTAACAGGTATATACATACCTCTTGGAGAGCCTTACAAGCTACTGAGAGTATCCTGCCCGCACGGCAGAGCCTGGCAAGCTACCCGTGGCGTATTCAATATGCCCAAAACAGTAACGATAGGTCTCATTCTCCTGCCTCCAATCCTAGGGAAAGATGAGTAAGGAGAGGCTGCTAAAATCTTAGGACTGAGTGTAATAGAGACGTTACTGGTCCCCCATCGAGTAAATCAACGAACAACGGGATGACAGTGACACAGTGATACAGATACTATTCAACTGTCCTTCCTCCCAGATCCTGGAGATGGAAAATCAAAGATGAAATTAATGAGTTAGTATTTGTCTTTATGGAGTAAACAGTCAGTTGGGGAATAGAGTATAAGTATTGGGTGACACTTTGATATTTAGGCAGAAAATCTGCAGAGGACCAGAAGTTAGCTTTGTCTAATAAGATATGAGAAGACTTTGTCAAGAGGTTATACTTGAATGAGGTTTCAAGGATGACTAAAATTACAGAGAAGGGAGGAAAGGCCAGCATATTAAAATATTTTAATTCATAAAGGTTTGTAGCATATATAAAATTTGGTGTAACTTTAGTATAGCACCTAGGAAAACCTAGGGGGGAACTTAGGTCCACAATTTTTGGTAGTGCTCAGGACTTATTCCTAGCTTTGCACTCAAGGTTAACTCCTGGCAAGGCTCAGGAGACCATATGGGGTTCCAGAGATAGAATCCAGTCAGCTGCATGCAAGGGAAGCACCCTACCTGCTGCACTCTCTCTCTAGCTCCTAGATTTAAAAGTATTCTCCTTAGTTTATGAATACTGTAAGACACTGGTATATGTAAGACATCTCATTTTCTTCACAGACATCCACTCCAATTGGCATTTAGATTTGGGCATGCCATTTGGACATGGAAAAGATGGCGTTAATGTTTTTTGCCATACAGTTGTTTGCTAATCCACGCTGACTTAATAATTGATGAGGAATGGCTAGAAGGGAAACTAGAAAGATTGTTGGGACCACATTGTGAAGGGGCCTGCCTTCTGGAAAGAAACATATTTAATGAATTCATCTCTGAGCACTGTTAGTGGCATCCTGAAGAACCTGTGGCATAAAACAAGTCACACCTAGGGTGCGCATCTGCCTCTTCAAAACAGTCTGTAGCAGTGGAAATGGACTGGGCAGGCTTTAAGTTCCAATTCTATTACATTCCTCAACTTGAGCAAGTTCTGTTACACCTATGAGCTTCAACTTCTTCATCTGTAAAATGGGGATAAAAGAAGTACCTGTCTCATTTGAGAATCTTTAGGAATAAATGCATTAACATACATAGTACCTGGTGTGGTGCCTGGGATGTAAGCAAAGACTCAGATGTTAATTTATTATTTTCTTTTTGCTTGTTTGTTTGGGGGCCACATCCAGAGGTGCTCAGGAGTTATTCCTGACTCTGAATTCAATAGTTACTCCCAGTAGTGCTCTGGGGACTGTGTGGATGCTAGGGATTGAACCTGGTTTGGTGTATGCATGCAAATACCCTACCCACTCTATTTTGTCTCTGGCCCCGTTGTTTTCATGATTTTGTTTTCAGTTCTGACTTTGTAGGAAATGTCCCAATTCTTTGCTTCCTATGGCCTGATTGCACCTAAATCTTTAAGGTTATAGTTGAGGAGAGCAGAGAAGCAAAAACTAGTAACATTTAGAGAAATGGATAGTTGAAGTTCCAATTACCAAGATTTAGCATCTGAAGATCTAGGTTCAAATCCCCACTCCCTGCCTTGTAAGTTATTTGTAGCATAAACAGACTTGCAACATGAACTTTAGCTTATTTTTCTGGATGGAAAAAACCCTCCTTTATCTCTATTTGTTATATGGATTAAATGAAATAGTGAAGATATTCAGCCTGTGATGGACTTCTAATAATGATAATAATCTGAATTGTTGAAACATATGTCATCAGTGGTCTTTGAGTTAAAACCAACTCACCAGGGGCTCTCATAAGCATTCATGAGCTTGTTGCCTCTGCATAGAGACCAGTAGCTCTATTAGCACAACTTTTGGGAGAAGAGTTTGCTGATTTGGCGATCCTGGCTCTTCAGATGTGGGTTCAGAGAGCCAATACATTCTTTGACAAAAATCAGCCCTACCCACAGAAGGGTCTTCTCAGGCAGGTGTGGTTGGTTTTTTTGTGGATTTCTCTGAGGCGCATCGATGACCTCATTAGCAGTTTATAAGATTGAGATATAAAATACATTATACTTGGAATCTGTTCATTGCTGATCTTTAATAAAAACTTTCAAATGTTACCCACCACACCATGTCATTAGGGCTATTAGTGTGTAGAGCATTCCTCCCCAACAATGCCCATGGTGCTGAACACGTATTTCAAAGCATTTGTATTTGATTCATACTTACTTATCTATCTTACAGTGCCAAATATAGCACCTAATACCTAATAAGCACATAGTCAATGGTGGTGATTAGAAGAATTAATGACTTTAAGGGAGATAGAATAAGTGCCAACTTCTCTGTCCATTACGTATATTTGTGTATGTATGTATGTATATGTATATATATATGCTCACATATATGTTTATACACACATATATCTTTCTCCTTTTCTTCCCTTTCTTTTCAGTGATTACTTTTCCTTAAAAACTAGAAGAGTAATTTTTTCCCTAGCCTTTATTTGCCTTCTAAAAGAAGTGACATTTTTAAAATTTTCTTTCCACAAAAATGGGAGATGACATACATTCACTGTAAAGAAATGGCTTTAGAAACTTACGGAAAGACTCTAGTGGTTAATCAGTTACATTTGATTTAATACATATATGTTTAATGCTAAATTACATTGTAAAACTCAGGCTGATTTATGGTCTCAGTCCACCTTAATTAGCATCGATTCTGGGGATAGTAAATGGGAATGGCCCTCACAATTGAGGGTGAAGATGAGCTCTCTGGGTGTTGTCCAATTTGTAACATGATTTACATGGAAGTGCGCCCTCCTCTTCCTGGGGTTATCTCTTTTTCATCTGGTGTTTAGGACGGGTTATATATAATCCATAGATAGGAGCATTTGCTGTCAAATACTTTTGCTGATTTAGGGTGAGGCCACAAAATGGTCACTACTAGTAAAGAAGGAGAAAAAAACCTGATCTGAAGCTTTGGGGTGATTCCATGCTTTTGGTATGCGTCATCACTTGTCTAGTCTGTGGCATTTTTACGAAGTGGTCATAATGAAAGTCAGATTAAATGCACAGGATATATACATTTAATCAACAGCCTCCGAGGTCTGTGAATGCAAATTTATTGCAAAAGAATCCAAGGGGTGGGGGAACAAATGTCTGCTGAATGGTACTACCTGACACGAGGCACCAAAACCTTTCCAGAGTGAGTGATTTAAGTGTAAGGTTTGGCTTGTAAAGCTGCCAGCTGCTTGGTTTCAAAACTTGAAACATTTCCAAAACATTGGATGAAGCACTTTATATGTGCACTAGAGTAAATACTCTGGTTTTACTGCCAATTTAAATGTGCTCAGTTTACAGTAATGAGCTTGTATAGGCATTACCTTGTTTATAGAAAGTGGAACAGGAAGAAATGAACATTAACCATTACCAGTAGCGATTTCCATAGCCTTCGACCACAACACTAATGGCAAGTACAGTTTCTTCCAATCTGGGAATATGTCACAACTGACATTGGTGTGTATTTGGCTTTAATGCCACATTGCTTCGACAGAGTAACAAAGACTGTAATTCAAAGTGACGCTCTCAAGGCTGCTCAGACCACTTGGCTGTTTCTTATTATTTTTCTTAAAACAGATGTCAACAGCATTCTCAGATATGGGAATCATGGAACAGTAGTGATTACACAGAATTGAGTTTGTTTTAGCCAATTCTTTTTTCTACAAGCAACGCAGTCATAAGAATCATTTATTTTCTCTTGAAGAATGATTTGCATGTTTTCTGATGCTGTGCACAGAAGCGATGGCTTAGTCTTCCGAGCTGGGATGATTCACCCAGGAGCCCCTTGAGCCCTTTTGGCACTGCTGGGATCATGAACCAGAGACAGGCAGACGTACTTAGTTTGAAAGACATAATTTACCCAGACTTGAGAAGAAGGATAATATAGAAATATGAGGAGACATAGTGTTTAGAAGAGACAAGGTGCTTGTTTAAAACTGGTTCAAGGAGATAAGAAAGGATCGTGAGAGGGAAGTGAGGGTGTTAATTGGAAGGGACCATGGAAGAGAGTATTTTAAGAAGCATATACTAATGAACACAGCTGTGTTTAGGCTAGCTTTATTATTTTTTTAAACACAAAATAGCCTACTGATTTTAGGGACTCCTAGTCTTTAGTTCTGTGTTTTGTTTCCTTGAATGGCTTCTGAGAACACTTTTGGCCTAAGGACATGTAATTGAATATTAGGGTTATGCTGCTCAAAGAATGCTACACTTCCCCTGTAGTATAATTCCTTCTTCACTTTGTGGAATAGTAGGAAAAGACAGAAATGGACCCAATGAAAGCACAGCACATCTTTGTAAAGAAAAGTGTTCTGCATATGCATTTGGCTAATATAATAGTTATCATCAATTAATAGTTAATAAGTAAGACAGGCTTACCTGGGCTCTGTGCTAAGGGATCACTCCTGGCATTGCTCAGAGAACCATATGTGGTGCTCGAGGTTGGCTGCATGCAACAAAAGAGCCTTAACCTATGCACCATCTCTCCAGCACTTTAAGTTATTTTTATTCCCCTAGGCTACATATGTTTTCTTGCTAGACACATGTTAAGACTTTTAATAACAAGATATTTTCATGGTGAATAAAATATAGAAATATGGCTATTCAGCATAACTTGTTTAAAAGATTGCATACCTGAACTTTTTCAAGTGAGATGGATTCTACCTCTGTTCATTTGCTTTGTCACACCCACTCGGTCCCCTAAACCTCCTTCCGTCCTCGCTTACCTTCTCATGGTTTCTAAAGCATACAACCTGCAAAGCTTATTATTCTGTCTTGTCTTGCTTAACAAGAGGTGTGCCAATAACCAAAAGCATTAGCATTTGTGGTGCTGGAAGAGTTATGAGAGCCTGTGAATGCAAATTTATCACAATCACACATTTAAAAATTAGCATTTTCTTGTGCTTTTTTTTTTCTAGATCCACCCCATTTTTGTTTATTAGTAGTCATATGGAATCTCTATTGCTAATTATGCCATATCATAAATGATTTTACACAGAATTATAAAACTATAAATTAGCAAAACTGTGACAAATAAATCAATATTAAAAACAGATCACTCTTGGGGCTGGAGTGATAGTACAGCAGGTTAGGCTTTTGCCTTCCATGGGGCCGACCCTGTTTTGATCCCCAGCATCCCATATGATCCCCTGACCAACACCAGAAGTAATTTCTGAGTGCAGAGCCAAGATCAGCTTAACTAAAGAAGTAAAGGACCTCTACAAAGAAAACTATATAACTCTACTCCATGAAATAAAAGAGGACATGAGGAAATGGAAACATATCCCCTGCTCATGGATAGGGAGAATAAACATTGTCAAAATGGCAATACTCCCAAAAGCATTATACAGATTTTCTTGTGCTTTTTAATAATAATTTATATCTTTTAAAATCTCTTCCTTTCCTCTACAGTGTCTTTGCAGTCCTTTTAATCACTGCTTTCTCAATGTAATTAATTATAATATTTTTCTATGACTTTATTTATAGGGCCTCTTAAGTCGTGCTCAGGAGGCTCCAGGGATCCTACAGGCAATTCTTGGCCAACCAAACAGGTGGCTCAATTTAGGGGCTCAGAGAAGCAATGCTGGAGATGACCTGGGCCAATGCAGTGATGCTGGGAGCTTCTGGGTCTGTACCTAGTGAGGCTGTAGGGTCCCAGTGGTGCTTGGAGTCAGGCTGCCCCGCTGTCTCTCAGCCTCTGTAGCTAGCTTTATGAGATTTAGTCCTGTGGACCCTGGCTTTATGGATTTTTGTGACTGATTGGCGTGGCTTGTGGGGAAGTAAACTCTGAAGAGTCTGGTACTGAGAATCCAGAGGCTGCTTATCCACTGGAACTGCTGGCAAGGCTTGAGGACTTTGGGGATGGAAGGGGAGAAAATAAACTTAGATTTTCTCCTTTTCTGTTGCACATCTTGAATCAGGATACCAGATACTTTTCAGAGAGAAGCTAAATTTAAGAGAGAAAGCTTGCATCATTTTATTAGGGATAGAATTTCTTTCTTCTGCCTTATCTGTTCTCCACCCCAGGTCATACTCCCTCATTATTCCTTGTTTCCCTGAAGTGTGTTCTCCTAAGATGTCAGCCCACACGGATATCTCCCTTCTCTGAGATGAACTCCTTCAATGCTTATCACTTCCATTCATCTTAGTACTAAAGCACAGGGCATCTTCTGTTATTTGACTCCTGGAAGTAACCTTGTTTTCAGAATATGATAAAAAGTTCCAGGTCAGCAGTGTATGTCTTCTGGATTTTCACATGTTCCTACAAACAACTCTGCATTTAGAATAAAATGTTAATAAATATTTTGCATTCTTTCTGCAAAATACAATTTCTACTTACTGTCTTTCCCGTTAACTCCAAGTCTTATTACTGTCTTGCTTTGCAGATGAACAGAGAGTATTTGCCTCAGTTTTATAAAAGTGGCTGCATCACAACTAATGGCCATAACTCTTACTTGTATTACTTTTAAAAAGATTAATACTTAAAATTTTATATAATTAGTGGTTACTGCCTAAACTTGCTATTGAGAATTTTTACTTCTAGCTCTAAAGTAAAGTATGTATTCTAAAAACTCTTTCTGTTAAAGTGAAACTAAATCCTAGCTGAATTAATGTGTGCTTTTAAATGTATAAAGTTAAATTGAGTTTTTAAGTTTTTTTAGCTATATATGTATCTTGTATCCAAAAACTGTGCTAAATTTATACTGATAATGGAATTTGTAGATTAATTACGTAGTCCTGCACACACATATCATCTCAGAATAAAGACAATTATTACAACTTTATTTTCAACCTCTTCAAATGTTTTCCATTTCTTTTTCTTGCTTTATTGCATGGTCTGTCAAGTATTTTCAGAATATTATAGAAATTCTGAGAGAGAAGTCCTTACCCTGGTATTTAAAAATAGCTAAATGCATAAAAGACCAATGATCTGAAAATGAATCAGGTAAAGAAAAATGTAAAAGCTTGATTTTCTTTCTTCTTATTTTTTTTAATTAAACAGTTTTTATTTGGAAGTTTTGAAGGGAAGGAGGGAGAGAAAGTGAGAAAGAGTGGAGAAAAACATTCTCAAGAAAGACTCTGGGCTTCCACAAGAGCAGAGAGAGCCCCTACACATCTCCCAACATTAGACATGAACACATGAAAGTCCACATTTCAAGAGGGGAGATGCAGGAGACAGGTGCTCAGCCACAGGGGCACAAGCAGCTCATTGGTCAGGCAGCCTATGCGCCCAAAGCTTGGTTTTATTTTGAAGCAAATGCCAACACCAGTTCTAGGAATAGTAAAGTCATCCCTCCCAGAGAGGCAAAACACACATTCTTCTTATGGAATATTGACCAAGATAGATGATACATTCTGCACTAGCTAACGTACTCTTAGAAATTATAAGATAATACAAAAATATAATTTATATCACAACAGAATAAAAGAAAAGCTGAAAAATTCCAAGTATTTAGATATTTAAAAGAAAATTTCTAAATAACAAATGGGTAACAAATATACTAAAACTTTTATTTAACTTACAGATTTTTGGATTAAAAAATGAAATCTGTTGCATATCACTTAAAGATATACATAAAAATAAACTGTTGAAAGAAAAAAGGATAGGGGGAAATGTCATAAAAATAACTCTAGCTAGGTAGCTTCTACTAACATGAAAGCAAACTAAACTTTGACACACAAGTTTAATTAATAGCAAAGGGTCACTATTTTCATTTGGTCAGAAATATTAAGACTTACTATATTCACTATTAAAATAGCTTGGCAACTACAACCACAAACTGCTCCCGACACCATGTCATCCCATCAACTTACAAGATCCAGAGACTATAAAAAAGCTCCCGGAAGTGCGAGACCTCTTATAGCCTCGTTCTCCCTCTCAGAGAACCTGGCAAGGTCCCGAGAGCATCCTGCCCACACCACAGAGCCTGGCAAGCTCTCTGTAGCATATTTGATATGCCAAATACAGTAACAATGATGGGTCCCATTCCCCTTACCCTGAAAGAGCTTCCAATGTGGCACCGCTGGGAAGAACGAGTAAAGAGAGGCTGCTAAAATCTCAAGGCTAGGACAAATGGAGATGTTACTGGCACCCACTTGAGCAAATAGATGATCAATGGGATGACAGTGATACAGTGATTCAGATACATAAAAATGATGGATATATTGAGATATAATGTACATATTGAGATTATGTACCATCAAAGTGGGATATTTCAACACAGTTTTCTCCTTTGGTGCATAAGTAGATAAGAAGTAGCAAAGATCAATATGATCTGAAGTGTGTTTCACAAGATTAATATAAAAAATACTATGTAGCAACCAGTATCCTGTACCCAATAATTAGTCCATCTGGGGAGACGTGAAAGAGAAAGAGAGAGAGTGAATGAGAGAGATGAAGAGAGAGAAATCAGGAATAAATACATTTAAAATTCAAGTGGTTATTACCTTTGATAACAAAGTGGATCAAAGAGGAGGAGGGGATGAGGGGAAAGAGCAAGTACTTTCTGTGATAATAATAACCTGCTTGTGCTTGACTCGTGCTTAGGATGTGCATTTCTTTTCCATATATTCTTTTATATGCATTAAATATTATATAATAAAAGAACATTTTTATTGTTTGGATACTTTATTTTTGGGAGTTCAGAGCTCATTTTCCTATGGGAGGTGTTTTATTTCTCATATTATCAGGAAAGGTGTTAGACAGTGTCTCATGTTCTTTCCAAGCAGACATTCCATTCTAACTGACATGACCTAAAGGGCCTACCATCCCCAGTGTCTTTCAGTACCATCAACAGCACACCAAGTGCCAGTGGCCAGTTGCCCACAGCCACGGAGGGAAAGGCCTGTGAGCCACTTTATCTGGGGTCTGGAACCGTCAGGGACTGCCTTCCTTGTGCCACCTATTTGTTTTGCCTGTGATTAGTGCATTAGACTTACATAATGTTACAGTCATTATTTCTGTATTTTTCAAATAAAGAAACTGAATCAAGTAGCTTATCTAGGGTTGGATTCTTTTCTTCTTTTAAAATAATCTTGAGTAGAAAAGACCACATCTTTCCATTCACCATACTCTGAAAATGAGCAAAATGAAAAGTAAAATTTTCTGAGGTCTAATATCAAGTAATTTGGTTGAAATATTAAATTTAAAATTAAGCAGACACTATCAACCATAGCTTTAAGGCAGAGATTAAACTATTTTTCACAAAATCACATTTAAGGATGAAATTTTATGGCCAGGAAGATGTTGAGTCTTCATTCTTTCACCTAATAAATTTGCTTTGGGCAGTTACCGCAAAAAGGTAAGCACCAATGCATGATAATAATTTCTAAACATTCATTTTTTAATTTTGTAAACCCTGATATTCAAAAAGTGTGTTGCTAAAGTCAGATAAAAAATTTTCATTATGCACTTCAGCAAGATTTTCTGAGAATTTAAAGATATGACTCATATAATTTTTTTAAACTAGGAAACAATGTTGTTATTAAATGCCTTTACTCAGATTACAGCAGTAGTCCCAAAAACATTTTTTTTCTGGTCTGGGAGCCAATGGATGGTTAAAAGAAATATTTATTTTTATGTCTTATTAGTCCTTTGCTTTGGAAGTATTTTAGTATTTATCTTTCATGATTTTGGCAGTTGAAAGAAATACAAAATATATACTATTTATTTTGTAGGATGTGTTCTAATTTGGATTTGTTTGATACTTTCTCTTGACTAAATTCAGATTATAGCTTTTGAGTAAAAATAGTGCAGAAGTGATCTTGTCCTCTCCATGGACCGTATAAGGAACACATGACTTTAATTTTTTCCCTTTCTGCTGATGTTAACTTTACTCACTTGATTGAGATGCTGTATGCCAAGTTTCTTCAACATAAAGTCATTATTTTCCCTTTGTAATTAATAAATGCCTTGAGGGAAGATAATTTAAGACTGCACAAACATTTTATTTTTCTTTATACTTTTGCCCACTGGTTTTATCATCCATTGATAATTTTTGCCTAAAGCAATTTTATATAACTGGGGTTTGGGAAATGACATTATTTAATTATACCCTTACTTCACATCTGCTAATTGAAATTCCTTGAGGAAGAGCTTTTCCTTGTTCCTCATTTATTTATTCATTTAAAAAATGTACATTATTGTGGATATCTGGATCTTTTTTTTATTTCACCAATAATTATCCATTAATACATTGTGTTATTGTTGAAATGACCCCAGTATTGGTCCTTGGGAGCTCCTGTATGTTGGCTCCTGTTTCCTTTTGACATGTCCCCACAGTCTTGAGTTTATGCTTTCTTTCTGACACCCCAGTCTCCCAGGGTCATCTCTTACCTGCTAGACCTTGGAATGACTCATTTTTCCAAAGAATGCTGGTCAGAGAAGAATATTTTTGCTAGTTTCCCAAACTTGAAATTGCCTATATAAGTGAAAATACCTCTTGGGAGGTATTTTTACCCTGTGTACGCAGAAAAGTTTATGACATACATCTTTGAAATGTCTGAAGGTTGACATCAGAAAGACTGGCTGCAGTGCGAGTTATAAAGCAGATGGGACTTATGTTCTAACTATTAGATGCCAGTTGGTATAGCCTCTCTGGAAAATGGTGTAGAGATTCATGACCATTGAGAAATAGAAACACCATATACCCCAGAAGTACCACAGTTAAGCATTTCCCTGAAGAAAATGAAAGCACCAGTCCAGAAAGATGTGCATCCCTATGTGCTTCACAGCAGTTATCACGACATCCCGGGCGTGCTAACAGCCTATGTGCCCTTTGATGAATGGTGAGGCAGACACATACTTGGCTGTGGGGCTATGTTCCCAAAACTCATATCACACTATAAACCAGTGGTAAATCGATAGTTTTAAGATAAATACAAACAAAAGGCCTGTTGGTCATTAATTAATGTTTTAAGATATTTAATGACTGGCAAAGTCTAATAATTCCTGGTATAAAAGAACTCCATACTCTTCCTTAGCACCTCTGCCTGTGGCCTGCTCTGAGCACCACTAGGGGTGGCCCCTGTAAGAACAGCAAAATTCAGAAAAAACAAGAATTCAGTAAGAATATTAAGTATTTTAACATTGGATGTACCAGGAAAATAATTCATTATGTATACAATATTGCATACAATATTGTTTGAATAGACGATATTAAAAATATAGGTGTTTTGTGGACATTTTATAGAATTAATAAAAATGATAACAACAAAATTAAAATGTAGATGTAGCACACCATTTTTTTTTCCTGTTCTACTAATTTGGGTTCTCTGGGTACTTGTATTAGGCAGTGACCTTCATCACATATAATATCAGCAATCATGTAGGAAACTGGATTATATTCAAGTCATCAATGCTGAGTCTGGATTTTAAATACAACCCTAATAGTTATTGTTTATCATTTTTTCTGGTTCTTTGAGTGTTTGCATCAACACAATGAATACTTTTGAAAGTTTGAAGGCTCATACTTTTGTAGAAAGTAGTCAATGTCTTGTTTTATACTTAAATTTCCATTTTTTGTTTTGAGTGTAAACTAAATTGATCAATTTACTGACCCTTATTTCTACATATTTGTGCTTTCAGGCACATTTGTATATATATATATGTACCTTAAAATTTGTCTAGTTGGGGCCAGAGTGATAGTACAGCAGGTAGGGCATTTGCCTTGCACGTGGCCAACCTGGGTTCAATTCCTGCATCCCATATGGTCCCCGGAGCACTGCCAGGAGTAACCCCTAAGCATTGCTGAGCCTAACCCAAAAAAGAAAAAATAGACTTTGTCTAGTCATGAATCATAATAAATAAACTTTTACACACAAATATCACAAAAAACATACAAATAGTTTGTATGTACACTCAGTGCAGCATGATGGTCCAGGGTCTTGTCATGCAATCGTAAATGATTGTTTTATTTTTGTTTTGAATGACAGGGTTAAAATATAAATACTTATTGTTTTGTAAATATATTTGTTAGCTTTATAAATTGAGTTTGAGAAAATTGATTCATCTTAAACTTAGAGTCCGAGATTTTGCTTATAGTTTATTTTTCCATCAAATAGTATTTCTGCTCTTTGGCTTCATCTTTTGACTCATATGACAACTATAAAATGTCTTTACTTGTTGATTTTTTTCTTTTTGGCCACACTTGGCAGTGATTAGGGCTTACTCCTGGTTCCTTGCTCAGATATGACTCCAAGTGGGGCTCAGGCCATGTACAGTTCTGAGGTCAGCTGAGGTTGGCTGCTCTCAAGGCAGGTGCCCTATCCACTGTACTGTTGCTCTGCCCCCAAAACTTTGAATTCTTAAGTACCCAGTGAAAGCTAAAAGTAATATGACAAAGATTGTGTCTCCAGATTTTTTCTTAGGGCATTTAAGAGATGATGCATTATTTTGGACCACACATAATAAAATTGAAGGATGATGAAATAATGATGGTTGATAAAGACATACATATATAATCATGTATATCATGTGTGTGTGTTCATTTCTAGTCAGTTAAATATTTTCATTTTCTTATTGTACTTTGTAGAAAAAATACTAGAACTATTTGATGAATCACTGTATCACTGTAGTACTGTCATCCCATTGTTTACGGATTTGCTCAAGCGGGCACCCAGTAACTTCTCCATTGTGAGACTTGTTGTTACTGTTTTTGGTGCATCAAATACGCCATGGGTAGCTTGCCAGGCTCTGCCGTGCAGGTGAGATACTCTTGGTAGCTTGCCGGGCTCTCTGAGAGGGGCAGAGGAATCAAACCTGGGTCAGCTGCATGCTAGGCAGACACCCTACCCGCTGTGCTGTTGCTCCAGCGATATTTAATGAATAATGGAAATAATTAGTTGAGTGATAGTGAAATAATTTCTAGGATGATGAAATAGCAAAGCGTCTCAAGATGGAGGAAAAGGTATACTAAGATCTTAAAAGGTATCAGTGGACTGAGATGATAATAGTAAGATAATGAGCTTTGTCCTTGTTAAAAATAACTAAGTTCAGGGACCAGAGAAATTGTGCAACAAGTGATGTGCTTGCTTTGCATGAAACTGACCCGAGTTTAATCCATAGCACCATATATGGTCCACTGATCTATGCCAGGAATGATCCATGAGCATAGAGCCAGGAGTAAGCCAGGAGCATAATAAAAAGTGGCAAAGCTAATAATAAAGGCCATGGGATATTAATTCTTACAAGTAGAAATGCCCAACAAAGATATTTGTGAGTTCAAATTGATTTATGTTCTAACTGCAAAGGAGTTTATGTCAGGGCTAGAGAGATTGCTGAATAGGATGAGTGCATGCTTTGTATAAAATAGGCCTAGGTTTGATCCATGACACTATCTGAGAACCGCAACCACCTCTGAGAGTAATCCTCAATATCTCCACACCCACCACCCACCACCTACCCAAAGTTAGTCTAGTTCAGGCCCGGGAATATATCTCAGTGACAGAGCTTGCCTTGCATGTATGAGGCTCTGGGTTTTACCCCTGGAACTTCTTCCCCTTCAAGGAAAGTTTAAGTAGATAACAAATAAAAGGAAAAAGGAATTTGGTATGGTCTCCCTTTTTTTCGGGGTCTGGACACACAGCAATGCTCAGGGCTTATCTCCTGGCTCTGTGCTCAAGGCAAGGCCTTACCCCCTGTACTATCCCTGCAAACCCAAGATCCCTTTTATAATTAAACCTGATAATATTTTAGAAATGCATCCTTTTTTTAAAAAAAATGTATTCTTTTATTGAATCACCATGTGGAAAGTTACAAATCTTTCAGGTTTAAGTCCCAGTTATGCAATGCTCGAACACCCATCCCTTCACCAGTGCACATATTCCATCACCAAGAATCACAGTATAACTCCTCCCCACCCACCCACCTCCCCAGCCCCCCACCCCACCTTGTAACTGATAAATTTCACTTTACTTTCACTTTACTTTGATTACATTCAATATTTCAACAAAAAAAACCCTCACTATTATTATTTGGAGTTTCTCCCCACTAAAGTCAGACCTGCTGAAAAGGAAGCATTTGATAATTTGTTTTCCATTGCTGAGAATGAAGAGATATGAATTCAAACGGCCAACTAGCAGCCGCATGGTTTTGGATTTCTGTATTTTAGTATTTTACTAATTAAGTCCAGAGAAATATCTGCCAGAAATTGCATCATTGCAAGCTTGTACCTCTCAGCTACTTTATATTCCACATATGAGTGAAATCATTCTATGTCTTTCTCTTTCTTTCTGACTCATTTCACTTAACATGACACTCTCCATGTTGATTCACTTACATGCAAATTTCATGACTTCATGTTTTCTGACAGCTACATAGTATTCCATTGTGTAGATGTACCAGAGCTTCTTTAACCAGTCATCTGTTTTTGGGCACTCTGGATTTTTCCAGATTCTGGCTATTGTAAACAGTGCGGCAATGAACATAGAAATGCAGATGTCATTTCGACTAATACCTTTTTTCTCTC
This sequence comes from Sorex araneus, assembly GCF_027595985.1. Taxonomy (NCBI): domain Eukaryota; kingdom Metazoa; phylum Chordata; class Mammalia; order Eulipotyphla; family Soricidae; genus Sorex; species Sorex araneus. The sequence goes on along the minus strand of NC_073311.1, from coordinate 1,380,711 downwards.
CGGGATATTTTCCCAGGAGTGGTATTGCTGGGTCAAATGGAAGCTCAATTTCTAATTTTTTGAGAATCATCCATATTATTTTCCAAAAGGGCTGAACCAGTTGGCATTCCCACCAGCAGTGAAGGAGAGTCCCTTTCTCCCCACATCCACACCAATAGTGGTTGCTTTTGTTTTTTGGGATGTGGGTCAATCTCTGTGGTGTGAGATGATATCTCATTGTTGTTTTGATCTGCATCTCCCTGATGATTAATATTATTGAACATTTTCTCATGTGCCTCTCAGCCATTTGAATATCTTCTTTGGAAAGTTTCTGTTCACTTCCCTCCCCATTTTTTGATAGGGTTGGCAGTTTTCTTTTTGTGGAGTTCAACCAGTGCTTTGTATATCCTTGTTATCAACCCTTTATCAGATGGGTACTGTGTAAATATCCTTTTCCATTCTGTAGATTGTCTTTGTATTTTGGTCACTGTTTCTTTTGAGGTGCAGAAGCTTCTTAGTTTGAGGTAGTCCCATTTATTTATCTATATTTTAACTTGCTTGGACAGTGGCATGTCCACTTTGAAGATACCTTTGGCTTCAATGTCGTGAAGGGTTTTGTCAACCTTGTCTTCAATGTACCTTAGGGATTCTGGTCTGATGTTGAGGTCTTTAATCCATATTGATCTGACTATTGTACATGGTGATAGGTAGAATTCTAAGCCTATTTTTTTGCATGTAGCTGTACAGTTTTGCCAGCGCAGTTTGTTAAACTTGCTTTACCACTTGCTTGTACCACTTCACATTTCTTGCTCCCTCATCAAAGATTAGATGATCATATATTTGGGGGTTTGTGTCAGAGTATTTTACCCTGTTCCATTGGTCTGCAGCTCTGCTTTTGTTCCAGTACCATGCTGTTTTAATTACTGCCACTTTGTAGTAGAGTTGGAAGTTGGAGAGGTTGATTCCTCCCATTTTCTTTTTCCCAAGAATTGCTTTAGCTATTCATGGGTGCTTATTGTTCCATATGAATTTCAAGAGTGTTTGCTCCATTTCTTTGAATAATATCAAGGGTATCCCTATAGGGATCGCATTGAATTTGTACAATGCTTTGGGGAGTATTGCCATTTGACAATATTAATACTTCCAATCCATGAGCAGGGAATATCTTTCCATTTCCTCGTGTCCTCTTTTATTTCCAGAAGTAACGTTTTGTAGTTTTCATTATACAAGCCCATTACCTCCTTAGTTAAACTGATTCCGAGGTACTTGATTTTTTGAGGCACAATTGTTAACGGGATTGCTTTTATCATGTCGCTTTCTTCTCTCTCATTATTTGCATATAGGAAAGCCATGGACTTTTGGGTATTGATTTTATAGCCTGCAACTTTACTATACAAGTCTATTGTTTATAGGAGTTTCTTGGCAGAGGTTTTAGGGTTCTCTAAGTATAGTATCATATCATCTGCGAATAGTGAGAGCTTGAGTTCTTCCTTTCCTACCTGAATGCCCTTAATATCTTTTTCTTGCCTAATCACTATTGCAAGTACTTCCAGTACTATATTGAACAGAAGTGGAGAGAGTGTACATCCTTGTCTCGTCCCTGTTCTCAGAGGGAAGGCTCTTAGTTTTTCCCCATTGAGGATGATGCTTGCCGTAGGCTTGTGGTAGATGGCTTTGACTATATTGAGGAAGGTCCCTTTTATATCCATTTTGGCGAGAGTTTTCATAATAAACGGGTGCTGGATCTTTTCAAATGCTTTCTCTCCATCTATTGATATGATTATATGATTTTTATCTTTTCTTTTGTTGATATGATGGATTATGTTGATTGATTTCCAGATGTTAAACCATCCTTGAATCTCTGGAATGAATCCCACTTGGTTGTGGTGTATGATCTTTTTGATGAGTTGTTGAATTCTATTTGCTAATATTTTGTTGAGAATCTTCACATCTGTGTTCATCAGGGATATTGGCCTGTAGTTTTTATTTTTTGTGGTGTCTTTGTTTGCTTTTGGTATTAGGGAGATATGAGCCTCATAGAAACTGTTTGGGAGGGTTTCTATTTTTTCAATTTCCTGGAAAAGCTTGCGAAGAACTGGCAACAGGTCCTCTTTAAATGTTGGGAAGGATTCGCTCGTGAATCCGTCTGGACCTGGGCTTTTGTTTTTGGGAAGACTTTTGATTACAGTTTCCATTTCCTTGATATTAATAGGACTGTTCAGATATTCCTGGTCTTCTTGGGTCAGCCTTGGGAGATTATAGGAATCCAGGAATTTATCCATTTCTTCTAGGTTCTCTTCTTTCGTGGCATATAGATTTTCAAAGTAGTCTCTGATGATCTTTTGAATTTCTTTGGTTTCTGTTGTGATGTCCCCCTTTTCATTTCTGATTCTGTTTATAAGTCTTCTCTCTCTCTTTTTTGTGAGTCATGCTAATGGTTTATCAATCTTGTTTACTTTCTCAAAGAACCAGCTCTTGGTTTCATGATCTTTCGGATTGTCTTTTGGTTTTCCATGTTGTTGATTTCTGCCCTAAGTTTTATTATCTCTTCTGCCTGGTTTGGACTCCTTTTGTTGGTCCTTTTTTAAAATCTTAAGCTGTGAAGTCAAGTTATTTATGTGGGCCCTTTCTTCCTTCCTGAGGAATGCTTGCAGAGCTATAAATTTTCCCCTTAACACGGCTTTAGCTGTGTCCCACAGTTTCTGGTAGCTCGTGTATTCATTCTCATTTTTTTCCAGGTACCTTTTGATTTCTTCCTTGATTTCCTTCCTGACCCATTCATTGTTCAACATCGAGCCTTTTAATTTCCAGGTGTTTGATTTGGTTTTCTGTGTCTGCGTGTGATTAACTTCTATCTTCAGTGCATCATGGTCTGAAAAGATAGCTGGTACAATGTCTATCTTCCTGATTCTGTTGAGGATTCTGATTATGTTGTGTTGCCCAGCACATGGTCTATTCTGGAAAATGTTCCATGTGCACTGGAAAAGAATGTGTATTCCTTTTTTTGGGATATAAAGCCTTGTATAGATCTATTAGCCCTCTCTCTTCTATTTCTTCCTTCAAAGCCAGTATTTCCTTGGTGAGTTTTAATCTTTTTGATCTGTCCAGAGGTGAAAGGGTAGTGTTGAAGTCTCCAATTACTATTGTGTTGCTCACAGTGTCCTTCTTAAAATCTGTTAGCAGCTGTTGTAGGTATTTAGCTGATCCCACACTGGGTGCGTGCACTTTTAGGAGTGTGATTTCTTTCTGCTGTACATATCCCTTGATTAATAAAACATGGCCTTAACTATCCCTTCTAATCCTTTTCAAGCTGAGTTCCATGTTTTCTGATACTAGTAAATCCACCCCAGCTTTTTTGAGGGAGTTGTTTGCTTGCAGGATTGTTTTCCATCCTTTGACTTTGAGTCTGTGTTTGTTATGGCTATTCAGATGTGTTTCTTGCAGGCAGCAGAATGTTGGTCTCAGTCTCTGAATCCATTTTGCCAGTCTGTGTCTCTTAATTGGTGAATTAAGACCATTGACATTGAAAGAGATTATTGTCATGGGGTTTTGTGCCATCTTTCTTTAAGGGTTTGTTGTGCTTGTAGGGGTTTTTCTTGTCTTACAGTAGCACCTTTAGTCCTTCTTTTAGGTTTGGCTTAGAGTCTATGAAGTTCCTGAGTTTTTGTTTATCCACAAAATAGTGTATCGTTCCTTCGAGTTTGAATGAGAGTTTGGCCGGATAAAGTATTCTTGGTGAAGCATTCATTTCATTGAGTTTTTTCACTACATCCCACCACTGCCTTCGGGCTTGAAGGGTTTCCTCTGATAGGTCTGCTGTGAATCTAAGGGGTGCTCCTCTGTCTGTGATTTCCTTCTTCGACCTTGCTGCTTGCATTATTGTGTCTCTATCCATTACATCCATCATCCTAACTATGATGTGTCTTGGAGTTTTTCTGTTAGGGTCTGTTTTAGCTGGCACTCTCTGGCACCTTGAATCTGGATGTCTACATACTCCAGCTCTGGAAAATTTTCAGCAATGATTTTTTTTGGCTGTGGCTTTTTCATTGCGGGTGGTTCCCTGTCCTTCTCGTATTCCGATGATTATAATGTTCCTCTTGAAATCATCCCCTAGGACTCTGTTTCTCCCTAGAGCTATTTTGAGGTCTCTCTCCATTGATTGTTGTTGCCTGTAAGCTGCCTGCAGCTTATCTTTAAGCTCACTGATTCTGTTTTCTGCTCTGGTCATTCTATTGTTGAGGGCACCCACTGAGTTTTTTAATTCATCTATCGAATCCTTTATTTGTGACATTTCCTTTTGTAGGTTTTTTATTTCTGCTCCCATTTCTTCCCATAATTTCTCGGCTGTTTGTTTTATCGTTTCTGTCAGGTCATCCGTTAATTTCTCAATCTTTCCATTGAGTTCATTGAACAGCTTCAGGATTTCACCTCTGAATTCTTTTTCGGAGAGCTCAAGTTTGTAGGTAACGTCTATTGAGGCATCTGGACTCCTTTCATCATCCTCTCCTTTTGGCGGGGATTTGCGCTGTTTATTCATATTGTTGTGGTGGTATGGAAGAGGGACCTTCTTGGAATTAGCTAGCAACCTATTTGCGAACTATTTTTGGGACAGCTAAGATGATACTCGGGGAAATAGGTGATGAACACAGAGATATACCAAATAATTGCTTGGTATTTTGAAAATATATGTGGCCATGTGAATGGCCACCGACTCAGGAGGAGGCCCCGCCCACTTTTGTTGAGGCCCAGCTCACTTGTTGAGGCCCCACCCACTACCGCAATGTGGCAGGGTGACCGCAGGAGGGAGCCAACCGGTGTGGGGCGCTGGGCGGTGGTGAGGGGCTAGATAGGTGGTGCTCAGGCAGGGTGGGAGTCAGGGTCCAAAAGGAGTTGGCTCAGGGGGGGAGGGGGGTGCAAGGGCAGAGGAGATGGGGCCTGTTTCAGTCCAATAACCTGCAAGAGGGAGCCTAGAATTGCATCCTTAATAAAAGTTTCTTTTACTGGCTTTTAAGTTTATATGTTTTCATTGTCAGGCCATCAATTTTATAAAGTATCCTCTTGTATTCTTGTTCTCCGAGTAAAATATCAATTCAAACTATCATTTTTAAAAGCTTTAAATGATGTCTGTATTTCATCCCCTCTTACCTCACTAATCTGAAAAACTGATGAGTCATTTCTTTCTTTCTTTCTTTCTTTCTTTCTTTCTTTCTTTCTTTCTTTCTTTCTTTCTTTCTTTCTTTCTTTCTTTCTTTCTTTCTTTCTTTTTTTTTGCATTTTGAGTCATACCTGGTGATGCACAGAGGTTACTCCTGGCTCATGCACTCAGGAATTACTCCTGACAGTGCTCAGAGGACCATATGGGATGCTGGGACTCGAACCTGGATCGGCTGCATGCAAGGCAAAAATGCCCTACCCACTATGCTAGTGCTCCAGCCCTGATGAGTCATTTCTTAAATTATTTCCTTAAACCTCTTTTTAGTTTGAATGGTCTTTATTTCCTATATAAGGAAAAAAAGGTTCTGGAGACCAATTTAAAAATTCTTAGTGAGACCATTTTAGAAATTCTCCCTTTGGCCTGTAGTCCAGAAGGGATGGAATCTGTATGTAGATTTATATGTACAAGTTGTTGGATTCCTATCTAGACAGCTTGGTCAGCATCATTGCTCAGTTCAGTTTCAGACCACTTGCTTGATTGGAGGTTTAATCCCACACCTTGAGCTTTCCACATGAAGTCACTATGACCCTGCCAGAGCAAGAAGGATCTAGGTTTGATTGATAACTGATTAAATGATATCTTGACCCATCATTTAATCTAATAAATATCTACTAGGGCTTGAACCATCAATAAATCTATTGCCAGCCCCAGTGTATGGAATATATGTCTGTGGTACTCACTCTCCTTCCGTCCTTCCAGGACTCTGATTGGCTGTCAGGTTCATTAAAGATATTGAGTTATATTTAATCTTTGGGTGGCATTGAGACGAAAGATACCATTGAGGAAATTCCTGAATGGGGTGAACCTACAATTTATACTTTTTTGTTTTGTTTTTTTCTGGGGCCTCACCCAGCAGTGCTCAAGACTTATTCCTGTCTCTACATTCAGGGATAACTCCTGGCAGGGTTCAGGGGACCTTATGGGGTCCCGGGGATCAAATCCAGGTCACTAGCATACAAAGCAAGTACCCTACTATTGTCTGTTCCCAAGAATTCATACTAGTTAAGTGTTTCATTCAGTTCTTCCAGTTCTATGTTTCCAATACCCAGGGGCAAAGAGAACAAACCTGTAGTAGCATCTCAGTCTTGGCCGTTTCCTATTACCAATAACATTCTGTTGTCTCCTACATTAGATTTTTATTAACAACGAGTGGCAAAACTCAGAGAGTGGGAGAGTATTCCCTGTCTATAATCCAGCCACTGGAGAAGAGGTGTGTGAAGTACAAGAAGCAGACAAGGTAAGTCAACAAGCTTCCCCAGGCAAAGAACAGCCCTCAGACATCCATGCTCTCCAGCCACCCCCACTGACATTCTCTCATGAAAGTCAATGTTTTCCCTTGCCTTGGAATGTTCTGGCTCTGCAGTTGCCCTCTTTGTCACTCACAGGCAGATATCGACAAAGCAGTTCAGGCAGCCCGCCTGGCTTTCTCCCTTGGCTCTGTATGGAGAAGGATGGATGCTTCAGAGAGAGGCTGTCTGCTGGATAAGCTCGCAGACTTGGTGGAGCGAGACAGGGCAGTTCTGGCAGTAAGTAGCCTGAGCAAAACTGTGGAGTCCTGACCTCCCACTCCCCACTCTCCAGAAATGGAGACTCCTTTAGTGTTTCTGGATGTGTCTGCACTAAACTAGAAGTGTGTGTGGGGGGTGTGGGTGTGAGAAAGAGAGAGGGGGGAGGGAGGGAGGGAGGGAGGGAGAGGGAGAGAGAGATGGAGAGGGAGTGGCAGTGGGAGAGGGAGAAAGAGAGTTGTATTATACATAAGAAACAAGAAATGTTTTAAGAATATGATGATCAAGCAGGGAAAGGTGAGCACAGGTCTCCTCTGACTGAATTCTGTAGAAAAGCCATAACTTCTCAGGCTTGGGATGGACCCTCTGTGAACAAAAATAGAACCCAAACAGCCACAAAGCAGGAGAAGTACAATGGCACAATTAGAAAGCTCATACCATTTTTAAATTTTTAAGCAATCAAGTAGGATGAGATGTTTTCATCTCCCCAGGGCTTGCTCTTCTTGAGAAGACATCAGGAGTACAGGCCATGACAAGGATATCTTTCAAGTATCTGCTGACTCCCCTGTCACTTCCTAGAGTCAGTAGAAAGGACTGGAGAGAAGATAATGGGCTTCCCCTCTACTAGTGATTTTGTTGCCGGGACTGCTATTTTTATTATTTTTTAAGAGTAGAGGGTTCCCAGAACGCCCTGAGGTCCCAAGACCAGTGATTCTTGGCCAACTGAGTCAGCAGCTCAAGGAAAAGGCCATATGTGTTGCTTTTTGGTCCTGTGGTACCAGGAATAGGGAGACCATCTTGGATATATATACATATATATATATCACTGTATCACTGTCATCTTGTTGTTTGTTGATTTACTTGAGCAGTTGCTATTGGTAACATGTTGCTAATAGTAACATCTCTATTACACTCAGCCCTGAGTATAATATATATATATATATACATATATATATATATATACACACACACACACACGTACTAGTTTTTTGAAAATTTTAATCATTAAGAATGTTTATACCCCAGGAATCTCCACCATGATGGCCCACAGTTGATGCGTTAATAGGTTAATAGGCGGGGCATTCTTGTTCCGTTAGGCATTCAAGTCCTGAACCTCCTGATCTCCGAAGCTGTCTGTGGAAAAACAGCTCACTGTTGCACTTGCTTTGGAAGATGGAAGTCTTTGTGCTTCTCCGCACTCTCACTTCAGTCACATCTCTGCTCCCACCAGCTTTCTCTGAGAACCATTCCTTGTGTGGAGACAGGCCCAATCATGTGTGGAGATGGTTTCATACCCTAACTACATACCAGTATATACTAGCTATTTGGCTTAAAAATATTTATTTTGTATGTGCGCACATATTTTCAATATTTTATTGTTTATTTTTAGTGAACAAACAATTTTTGTTGAAAGAAATTTAGTGTGTGTGTGAGAAAAAGAGAGAGAGACATGTTCAAGTGAACATTAGCTTCTGAGGGGTTAAAGATCAAAAAGTCTGTATTTCTCAAACTTATTTGAGCTTCAGCATTATGTTTAATCTATCAATTTTGTATGGAAAAATTCTGTAATACACTTTGGGGGATGCTGGTCTATCTTCTTCCTTCCTTTCTTTCTTTCTTTCTTTCTTTCTTTCTTTCTTTCTTTCTTTCTTCCTTTATTTAATTGATTTTTTTGTGGTCTATCTTCTTATCTCTTCCCTAGTTTATTATTTCTTTTGAGGGTAACAGTTTTATTTTACTCTTTTTTGTAGTTTAAACACAATACTTTGCATATAAATGGTCAGTGGAGCTACAGGTTGTCAATAAGTATCTGAATTAAATATATTGTATAAGATATGAATATATTTTTTAACATACATAAGCATATACACAGAATACATATTTTTCCAGCAATAGATTAGTTGTAAGTCTCTGCTGGATGACTAGTTCTTGTCTGCAGTTATATTTTTATTGCCGAATTCAAACAAAATTCAAATTTGGTGACATGCCTCACTTTCATCAAATTCCCTTTCTCATCAAATATTTATAGTGATATTTCTATCTTGAAACATCCTTGTAACTATCTCACGGTGATTCAATAAAATTTAAAAAATAAAAAAAATTTAAAAATTAAAAAAAAATCCTTAAGTTTGAGGCTACTGGATTTTTCCCCCTTTTTAAAATTTATTTTCTTTTTGATATACATATATTTTTTTAAATAAGAATTTTATTTTATTGAATCACCATGTGGAAAATTACAATGATGTCAGGCTTAAGTCTCAGTTATACAATGCTGAAACAACCATCCCTTCACCAGTGCCCATATCCCACCACCAAAAAAAAAAAAAAACCCACACAGTACACCTCCCATCCCGCCCCCCCCCCCGACCTTGTAACTGATAAGTTTCACTTTACTTTCTGTTTACTTTGGTTACATTCAATATTTCAACACAAACCTCACTATTATTGTTAGGAGCCACTAGAGTCAGACCTGTTGTGAAGAGAAATGAGGTTTTGGATTCCTGTACTTTAGCAACTAAGTCCAGGGAGAATTCTTCCAGATATTGGATCATTGCAAGCTTGTAAACCCCATCTGTGGGCGTCATAATATGTCAGTCACCATGCCCTTCATCCCCGGAAAGGAAGAGGCGAGAGAGAGAGAAAAATACCTTTCCCCTCCTGGGTGGACACAGGGCTGCGGCTTAGTTCTCAGGCTGGAGACATTCTGCGAGGAGCTGCCCATGCCGAAAGTAGTTTTGCTGGGTCTGGATTCACGCTCGTGCAGCTGCAGAGGCCGCACGTGTGTGCGGCCTCCGGGATCACATCTCGGCAGAGTTGTGATCCCGGAGGGGCCGGTGCCACCCACCGAGGCTACTGGATTTTAGGAAGAGATAGCCTTTGGGTTATAGGGAGAGCCTGACCAGAACTTGGGAGTTAATGAAGCACCTAGTAAACACAATTGAAAATTAACCTAGGGCTGGGAACTCTCTACTCTATGTGATTGGTGTCAGCAGAGGTATATTGAAGACCCAGATTCTGGTTTCTGACTTTTTCGCACAGTGCCCTGTAGATCTTATTGTCTGTTAACTGCCTGGGGAAGCTAATGATCCTGGAATAACATTTTAACAAGTGCTGGCAAATAATTTGACTCTCAGTGGATAAAATTGAGACAATATTAAGTAATGTCATATTTTAAAATAAGTTCCAAAGTAGTCACACTGTAAATCATTGTATTTTCATGTCCCCAAATAGACGATATTTCAATTTTACCTTTGTCAGCACTCAAGTAATTTTCACACAACTGTGTGTTGTAAAATGTTCTCACAGAGAAGGAGAGATTACAGACACATGTTTTTGTAATTTCATTTGTTACATTTATAACATTATACATTTAATGTTTCACAAGCCAACTTCTCATTTCAGTATGTTTGTAATTCTTTTTGTTACAGACTCAGGAACAAGATGTCAAAATTGTGTTTGTAATTAAAACTACATAATATCTCTATTTTTGTTAAATGGACCAAAATTTCTACTTTTAATAGATAATGGCTGTTAACATAAATATTTACTAAAAAAATAACGCAGCCTTCAAGTTGTTAAAGTATGAGCTTCCCTGGAGGAGTTCTTGTTTATGTGATGCACTAATAAATAAACTCTGTGCCCTGTAGATATTTCATTTCTCAGCAGTGGTCTTGGCAGCTGGAAGAAGTTATATTCTCACAGTTGCATGAAGCCCGTGGCCCCTGCTTCTCTTCACTGGTTGCTGGTTTTAGGCTCAAGAAAATCCCTAAACATCTCTGATCATTAATTAAACAGAAGCTCGTTTGACAAGCTAAATATTTCTTTTATCAGTTGGAGAGATGTTGTGTTTACATATTTGGATATTGGTTACTGGAAGCACAGAGGTTCAAAAGCATGAACATGGATATTCATTAGGGTTTTTATCCAGAAAATAAACAAGCAGTGCAACCCCCCCCCATTTTTATTGGGAAATCAGTTGACTATTCATTTTATGCTTTGTTGTGTTATAGCTTTTAATTTCTTCTGCAGAAACCATATAGTGTGTCATTAGAAAGCTTTTTTCTTGTTTTTTCCCCCCTACAGACCATGGAATCACTAAATGGTGGAAAACCATTTCTGCAAGCTTTTTATGTGGATTTACAGGGGGTCATCAAAACGCTGCGGTATTATGCAGGCTGGGCAGATAAAATCCACGGAATGACCATTCCTGTAGGTATGTGCTACTTGAGTCTGTTGGAACACACATTCACCACCACAAGCACCAGAGAAGCCAGCACCAGAGGGAAAATCCGGGCATACTCCAACAGGGTGTGGACAGTCCATTCTGTAAGTGCAGGTTAAGCCATTCACAGCAGCACCTCAGTTAGATGAGGGCAGGTGTGTGTGCGTGTGTCAGTGGTTAAGTGTGTCTGCTGTCTGAGCTGAGGTACGGGAAAGGTCTGTGAAGGAGGGTTGTCAGGGAAAACTGAGTAAATTAAGACTTGGTCCTTGGCCCTTGAGGCATATATTTTACTCCATCTAGAAGGATGAGTAAATTCTGTGGAAATACTCTGAAATGTTTGTGGAAATACACTGGAAAGTTTGTCTTCTCATGGTGAGATTATGAATGAATATTTCATCAATCTTATGTTTACTTTTTTAAAAAATTCTCTTTTTATTACATTTTCTGTATTGCTCAGGAATTAGTATGCCTGTGAAAAAAACAATCATTCTGACACTTCTTTGGCCCCCAAGGTCCAGGTTTGGGTACAAAACTAGCAACACGAAAGAAAGGCCTCCAAAGGGGAGTTCAAAGGAGGCATTCAGTGCGGTTCGTGTCCAAGCTTAATCCCCCAAAGAGGGGAGGCTCCAAGATAATTTAGTGGGTGGAGGCATCTGAAGGGAGCATGGTGACAGAGAGCGGGGCTCCCGAATTCTGTCTGCAGCAACCTCGGGGAAGCCACTGTGAATGACATTCTTGTTCACAGAGGAGGAAGCTGTGACGTAGAGAAGAGGAGTGATTTCCCTAGGTTCCACAGAGACTCTGCCAAGAGCTACCTGTGTGGAAAGTGAGAAAGAGGCTGTGCCAGCATGGCACAGACTGAAGACGAGATGAGCAGACCCAGGATGCTGAGCAGGGAGGTGACAGAGGCACAGAAAGAGCATGTTTATGAAGGTTCCTGGACGCTATCATTCTGGCTACTGTAAAGCAGTGTTTTTGCTTCCAGTCCCTTTCCAGCCGAGTTTCCTTTCTGTGCCACCGCCCTCCCCCCAGTCTTCCGTCTGTCAGCTGACACACCACATGTGTGTCCCCATTGGAGCAGTTTTCACCTCTGACCCTCTTTGGAATGTTCTGGGTACCCACTGGGAGCCATGTGGTCCTCACATGAGAAAAGCTGATCTAAAGGTCTTCCTAGTTGATGAGTCTGGAGTTGCTCTAAGAGGAGGGTGGCTTGACTCCTAATACACAAGAGTAAGGCAGTGCTTCTCCCCTACCACTGGCATCTTCATGCAGTTTCTGAGTATATGTAAGTTGGGCCTGAGATTCTGGTTTCCTAAACATCCATCATTAGATTCTCCTGGACCTGGACTGCTGCAGGGAATTTAGAAACCAGCATGAGGCAGAAGGGCATTGTGTTGCCTTGTGTCAGCAGGGGCCTCGGGACACTACAGCAGAATTGAGACTTCAGATGGGTATTTTTGAAGGCACATTCATGAGTGACGGTGACTGTGCAGTGTTGGTCTTTAGACCACTAGTTTTTTTAAAAAAAATTTATTAGAGAATCACTGTGATGTACAGTTAAACTTATGAACTTTCATGTTTGAATTTCACTCATACAGTGATCTTTTACCCATCCCTCCACCAGTGCCCATTCACCTCCACCAATGATCCCAGTATCCCCTTCACCACCCCCACCCCACCCCCCACCACCTCACCCTGCCTCTGGCAAGGCATTCCCTTTTGTTCTCTCCTTTTGGGTATTGTAGTTTGCAATAGAGGTATTGAGTGGTCTTCATATAGAACACTAGTTTTTAATTATCGTTGCATATCTCTATCATCCTGAGTTGTCCTTTGTAAAGCAGAGTTAGATGACAGACAAAATTGCCCGCAGGGATTGCCAGAGTCTTAGTTTAGTCCTGACTTTAAAGCGTGTCACAGGCCTGATGGCCTTCAGCACTTGCTACATCTGGGAATGGCCTAAGTGAGTCATTTTTGGCGAAAGCATTCCTGTTAGAGGACCTGAGAATGAAACCTTATGTTGAAACAGCACACATGTAAAGTTGTTTTTTGAGGGCTGGGTGCTGGGGGTGAGTTGGCATGTCCAAAGGGAAACAAACACGATAAAATGTCTGTTGTTGGTTTTTTTTCCTCCAATATTCTTTGTTTATTGAAGCAACAAGTAAGGGTGAGGAATGTGACTTAATGGTAGAACAGATGTCTGGTATTGTGTGAGACTTTAAATTTGATTGGGAAGGAAGGGAAGGGGAAGGGGGAAGGATGGAGAGATAGGGAGGAAATGGGAGGAGAAGGTGGAAGGGGAACAGGAAATGAAGGGAAGGGACTAGTGGGAGCTGAAAGAAGGAAGTAAGGAGAGGAAGGATGATTCAGACTTTAAGCTTCATCTTTTTTTCCATCTGATGCTCCTTGGAGATCCTGAGGATATTGACAGAAAAATTAGAAACATGGGAATTTCACAGTGATTTCTCCCACCTCTATTTATAAACTGGTATCAGTCTGTGAGAGAAAAGAAGTGAAGAATTCTCTTTAAGTGCTAGATCATTTTTTTGTTGTTATTTCCCAAATATGTCTGACTTAAAGTCATTTAGAAAAATGGCCGGGTGAGGGATTCTGTGGGATGAGGTCTAGACGTAGAACTTCTAGGGGCCAGTGAATTTGGGATAGAAGAGCTTTCACTATGGTGCTCGGGTCAGGAATGATGAATGACTGCAGAGGTGAGTTGGTAGCTCCCTCTCTGCTCCAGTTGTAAGCACATTTAGACTTACCTGTAGGATGCTTAGAAATCACCCTGACCTTGTTGACTTCTTAGTGAGTCTGTAGAAAAACAGGGGTGGGGAAGGGAGGACAGAGAAAGGATAGGAAAAGGAAGGGGGTCCGTTATTATTAATTTTGTTTTATTTTCTTTCAATCTAGTTTTATTTATTTTACTAATAACTTTACAGTTTCACATCAGCATATTTTTTGGCCTCTGCCCTTTTGCCAATGAAACCTGTAAGATACTGTTAGCCTATAATTATGAGACCTTTATTAAATTACATGCATATCCCTGGGAAACATTCTGATTTTTTATTTGAAATGATGCCATGAAGAAATAATATACCTTACACCTGTATAGCATTTGATAGTGTCAGATGTTCCTCCATGTACAGGATCTGTGTGATTCTGTGTGTGATCCTGTGATACAGGTTGGATTTAAAAGATATTGAACCCATTTTATAGGTAAGAAACTGAGTCAGGGGAGGCTTGATCAGATCACGTGGCCAGTAAGTGGCATTTTGTCTCCTTCTGCCTGACTCTTTGTTAGGCAGAGATGAAATTTATATGGGTTGGTGTAGGATAACATTGGGTTTGTCCTTTCAGCCTTGCCGCAGGGAACTTAGTTTACCTTAAAGCAATGTCTTTTCTGTATAGACACAGGAAGACAGTTAATATTATGCTTTGTAATTTGGGAATTGATTGACTCCAATAATATTTACTCCTGGGCATCTGCTTTCTTGACTCAAGTTGCCCTTAGTTCCTAGTACCCCAAAAGCAGGGTCCCGATGAGGGACGGAATGGACCCAGGGCAAGCTGTGAGCTACCCTGGCATCGAAATGGGCCAGGCCAAAGCACCACAATACTCAACTATAAGTTGAGAGCATAGTCATAGACAAATGCTGTCATGATCCAAAAGTAACGACGAGACTAGGACCCTGATGGGGTTAGGAAGACTAACCTGACCTGAGGACTGTGGTCTAGAAAATACAGTGAGATGTCCTCAGGAAGAACCAAACTTTAAGTTTGATATATCTCTTACTATACTCATACAGAATGACATTGCTAGAAATATTAGAAGTAAATTTACAATAACTATTTAAATGGATTACTAGCTGAGGAAAGAAGAAAGTGACACACCCTGGATGGGATCCCGCCCTTGAGCGGATCTTCTGGTAGTCTGGAGGAATCTCCTTAGATGAGATTTTGTTAATCTCCTGGAGGAGTGGCTTTACCCCTCTTTGTTGATTGGTTAATGTTCAACCCACCTTTGTGTCACCACCCTATGTGATTGCTATATAAACTAAGACTGTAGGAGAAGAAGAGAGAAGACACAAAAGCGAGAGAGAAGACACAAAAGCAAGAGAGAAGACATAGAAGCAGAGACAGAGAGAGGTCAGAAGAGACCAGAGGAGAGGCTACAGAGATAGAGAGAGATAGAAGAGAGCACAGTGGCATACACAGAAGCAGAGCACAAGGAGGAGCCATCCCGATCTGGTCCACAGCGGCTCCAGAGCACCAAACGTGAGCACAGAGAGAGAGACAGAGAGAGAGATAGACAGACAGACAGAGACAGAGACAGAGACAGAGACAGAGACAGAGACAGAGAGCGCTGCCCCAAGAGCCCACGAACAACACATCATCAAACATCACACCTTCCGCGCGTGTGCATTTGTAATTTTTTACAGGTTGGAAGAGGAAGAGGCCGCTCACCCTGGTAAGTTTTTTCTTTTAACCTTCTGCAGATTTATTTGATTACTATATTGAATTGGTTCCCATTATTCATACTAGTTGTATTTGTAAAGTGTGACTGCAAATGCAGAACTATTGCTCTTCAGTAGTACTTAGGTTCAGGTGAGTTTCCAGGCCCACAAATTCTGTCCACTGGTTAAAAATCTGACCTTGTCTTCTGCATTTCTTCTGAAGACCCCTTACTGTGGACACAATCAAGAATCACTGAAGGTGCTGAAAATCTTGCTTTTGGGCCGACAGGTACAACTTGGGAAATTATCAAACATTTTTAAGCAGTCTCAAAAAAAAATTGGGTCAATTCTCAAACACGGAAATTGAGAATGATTGAGTCGACTCTCCAGAGGCTGATCTTCCCAGGGGAGTGCTTCCATGTTTCTGAATTTCAAATGTAAACTTCATATTGTAGGTCTCACTACCTCTGCACATGAAGCAGATGGCTTTCAGAAGTATCAGGGACTTCTGTCTGATGAGCCATGAAATTAATCTGAATGTGTTTTTAAAAAAATTTAAATATAATGCTACTTTGCTACACTGAACCATATGTGGGTCATCCATCATACTTAGTATCTCTGACAGATAAAGACTAAAAGAACTGGGAAAGTCTCTTTCACTCTTTACTATTCAGGAAAACCAGACAATATCTCGTATTATGGGAAAGGCTTTTAATGTACCTCCACTGCTAGGTACCTACTTGAGTTTCTCAGTAATTTACTTGTTCCTTCTTCTGTCAGTTCATTTATAGGACATACTTGGTTGGGGGTATTAATTATATTCTAGCTCATGGGCTAAGCCCTGGAAAGCCAAGATAATAAAGTAAGATGTTCTCATAATAGTAAGGAAAGCAAAAACTAGATAATTACCTATAGCATGTATTAGTTAGATACAGAACCTTGCTTGCTGTAACTCCAAGGCAGATTATCTCACCCAGTGTTAAGATAAAGCGGCTTAGAGAAGGAGGTCAGAAGCACACAACTTTCCTGAGTAGAGTTAAATAAAGACGGGGCTAGAATTATCATAGGCAATGGCACTAGCACATTAATTTATGATGGGATGAAAGTGCAGTGCAGAAGTGCAGTGCATCTGAACATATAGCCACATATAAAAGGTAGTGAACTTTGGGCCAAAGTAAGCCAAAATACACATTTTATTTTATAGCATTGAAATACTTTTACTTTTAGTTAATGAATGCCTTGATCAAAATTGTAGTTGTAAAGAATAATTTGATTATATTATGGATAATTAGAACAAGTGTTTGCTTCTTGTTTGATTTTGGGGTGCCACCCTCAGTGGTGCTCAGGGCTTATTCTGCACTCAGGGATCACTCCTGGTTACAGCTTGGGGGACAATATGGGGTGTCAGGAATCAAACCCAGATTGGTCACACGCAAGACAAGCCCCCTACCCATGATACTATCAGTCTGGTCCTAAATATAGTTATTTCCTCTTCCTCTCTCTACTTGGTATTTGATAAGAGGGGGAAAAAGAAAAATATCATGATTTTTTTCAGAAAAGTCCTACCCATGTCATACATAGCTATTTTTACACTTAACCCCATTCCACTTTTACTTGATCATTGAAAGTATACGTTTAAAATTCACAGAGGCAACAACTTAGATTTAAAACACTTTGCCTTGAGTCAGTTTAATCCAGTATGCTGCTGTTATGAAGGGTAATGTCTGTTGTTCATCACCCTGAGTGTGAGGAACTCTTTGTTATGTCCACCTCAAAGGAACCTAGAGTAGTTAAAGAGACCTGAATTGGAAGTTACAGAGAGTGTATCATTTACTTCCTGGATAACTTTCAAGTTAAGACTGAAAAGACCTTAAAAAATTCCTAACACCAGTCGCTTTATTAGACCAGGAACTGAGGTTCAGAAAAATTAGCAGATACACAGTGGAGTGAGTTAGGTGATCAGCATGACAGACTCAGTCTATGTGATCTGGTTTCTGAACAGCTACCAGCAGATTCCTGGGAAGAATATAATTGGCACTGTATTCTAACACAGTCTTGGTGTTTGTATCAATGTAGGGTTTCTCATTTGTTCGACAAGGTCTGCTTGGTGTCAGAATACATGGGGATCTGCTGGGGACTGTAACGGAAATATTCATTCTAGTAAATATAACTTTTTAATACTGGAGTTATTAAAAGTGTTCTTTGATCTTCAAAAGGTGATTCTGATTATGTATGTACACAGATTAGAGATTGGAATATGACCTTCTACTCATTTTGTATGCTATTAGTCAACTTCTTTATTGTTGAGATACATAAGATTTGCTGTCATTATTGCAATACTAAGTATTATGTATTATGATTTTAAGCTACTACGGTTTAAATTTATAGATTTTTCTTCCATTTTGAGCACTTTTCATAATTTTCTTATGTTATTTTTTTTTGGTTTTTTTTTTTTTTGCTTTTTGGGTCACACCCAGCGATGCTCAGGGGTTACTCCTGGCTTTGCACTCAGGAATTACCCCCTGGAGGTGCTTGGGGGACCATATGGGATGCCGGGGATCGAACCCGGGTCGGCCGCGTGCAAGGCAAACGCCCTACCCGCTGTGCTATCGCTCCGGCCCCAATTTTCTTATGTTATTGACTACATTTATTTATTACTCACCTCTAGGGGTAATATTCTAGAAATTATTCAATACATGTATATATGTATTCAGGAATTTTTGATCCATAGTTTGAGAAAATACAGAGATTACAAGGTATTTAATTATAAAATTTTGATAATTCTCATGGGTTGTGCACACTCAAGATTAAAAACACAAGGATCAGAAAAAAGTAAAGCAGGGAAAGTGCTTGCCTTGCAGAAAACTAAGTGGGTTCAATCCCCAGCACCCCATAGCATTTCCTGAGCCTCACAGGAGTGATCCCTGAGTAGAGAGCCAGGGTGAAACCCTGAGAACTTTCAGGTATGACCCCAAAAGCAAAACATAAAATAAAATTATATATAAAATTTGGCTCTGGTTGTCTGAAGCTCGTTTTAAGAATGATGTTATTTTTAGTGTCTTTATTATTACTCTGGCCCTTAGTTCCAATGAGAGGTATCTGGAATAATTTTCTCTTCCCTGGATGGAAATAATGACTGAGCACAAGATAGCATGCTCCTTTTATGTTTCTGCCACTTGGTATTCTTTGGGGAAGAGTTCAAGAACCAAATACCCTTCATTCCTCTGTGTGCTACTTAGAAGGACTATAGGCATCAGCATGTGGCTCAGTGAAAACGCAAATGTTTTACAAGCACAGCACTTGGGTTTGATCTATACTAAGGGGAAAAAGAATCCTGTAGGGACAGAACATTTCAGATCCCTATATTTGCATTATCTTAACATCAAAGCTGTGAACAATTTCTCCAAGAATATTTTCATTTTCTGTAATACACTTTCTTTTGGGGTACCTGTTAAAAGTTCAATTCTTCAAGAGGGCAGCCTGTTAAGATATTTCACCTACATTTTTCTTCTTGCTGTTGTTTCTTCATTAACTTTCAAATTCTGTCAGTAATACAGCCAAATTCTGCAGCACTTCTTATGTAACAAGGGAAGATGCTTTGTGAATTGCCACATTGTGAATGTGAAGTGACTTGTGAGTTTTCTTCCAGCAGTTCCAGTTTCCCGCACATGTAACTGAAACAAACACCTGTGTTTCTCTCCAACTCATCTTCCCCACTTGTTTTCTCAGCCCATTTGCACCCCATGTTAATATTAGATTCTGATTAGCCTGTGATTCCATCACCTTAGTCAAGTTACAGAATTTATTTAGGGAGGATTTCCTTGAAAAAGGGACCCTCTGGTCTCTTTTTAAATTAAAAAATTAAATATTATTATTTTGGGGGGTTTTGAGGGCCACATCCAGGGATGTTCAGCGGCTCCTCCTGACAGTGATCAGGAGTGGTTCCCGGTGGTGCTTGGGAGACCATATAGGGTGTCAGGGATTCAAACAAGGGTTGTTGGGAAGCAAAGCCAGTGCCTTCACCCCTGTACTGTCTCTAATCCTTACTCTTAATCATTGTTATTACTGTTTGTGAAAAACCTGCACAGAAATCAAAGTATGACATTACATCCGTATCGTAGAGGGGAACAAATGTAATGTTGAAAGGTATTGGTATTTATACCAAAAGCCTACTCAAAGATTTTTAAGTTGAAGTAGAGTGGTAACATGCATGCCGAAAGTAGATAATGGACCAAACATGATGACCTCTCAGTGTCTGTGTTGCAAGCTATAATGCCCAAAAGTAGAGAGAGAGTATGGGGAATATTGTCTGCCATGGAGGTAGAGGGAGGGTGGGAAAGGGGGGGTATACCTGGGATATTGGTGGTGGGGAATGTGCACTGGTGGAGGCATGGTGTTTGATCATTGTGAGATTGTAACCCAAACATGAAAACTTGTAACTATCTCATGGTGATTCAATAAAATTTTAAAAAAAAGAAAGAAAAGATAAAATGAAAAAAAAGTAGAAAGAGAGTATGGGGAATATTGTCTGCCTTGGAGGCAGGGGGAGGGTGGGAAAGGGGGGGGCGTATACCGGGGATATTGGCGGTGGGGAATGTGCACTGGTAGAGGAATGGGTGTTTGATAATTGTGTGATTGTGACCCAAACATGAAAGCTTGTAACTATCTCATGGTGATTCAATAAAATTAAAAAAAATTTAAATAATGCACTGTTGTTTAAATTACCTATTAAGACTCTTTGAATTGTCTGTATACAAAGCTAAAATAATTTCATTTAATCTTTTTAATATTTGCATAATGACCAGAAGTTTGGAAAAGCTGGTAAATGATGTAAATCCAAAGTAAATAAAAAGAAAATGGCTGATAAACATAAAAATATTTGTTTCCAATACAGCATTAAACATACATCAAACAATTCCTTACCTGTAAAGTTGATTAAGTACAAAAACTTGAAAACTTGTAGTGAGAAAGGCTAGGAAAATTTGAAAACTTTAGTGATAAATGTTAGGAAAATACAATCATGTTGTTATTGGAATGATAAATTTTGTGACCTTTCTGAAGGATGATTTGGCAGTACTTTCCAAAACTTGAAATGTGTGTACTCTTTAACCGAGAAATTCCACAAGTATACCAAGGTAGAGCCTTTGTTACAAGACTCTTTGCAGCATTTTTGCAGCATTTTTTAGCAGACTAAACAGAAAGCAATCAGTGTCTTTTAGGAGTGTATGGTAATCTATTAAGCCATTAGAATAACATAAAATTATTTTAAGGGCCAGAGAGAAATAACGGTGGTTAGGGTGATTGCCGTGCTGACCCAGGTTTGATCCCTGGAGTCCCACGTGGTCCACAGACTCCTGTCAGGAGTGACCTCTGAGTGTAGAGTCAGGAGTAAGCCCTGAGAACAGCTGGGTGTGGCTCAACAACCCATCCCCATCACTTAAACTGTGTCACTTTATATGAAACTTTTTAAAATTGGGTAAAAAAATAATATATAAGAATATGGACAATATTAAATTTTTCTTTTCTTTTTTTTTAAAAAAAAGAGGAATGGAGGAATGAAAGATCTGCTTCTACGTACTTGTGCAAACAGCTTCTTAGATGCTTGTTGAAATAGATTCCTGCTCATTCTGGGAAGATGGACCAGAGCACAGAGATCCAGAGGGTATGGGGGTGGGGAAGAGAGAGAAGAGAAGAGAGAACATTTTTATACCTATACCTAAAAGTAATGTTCTTAATGGGCTTCAACAGAGAGTCTCCACTTTGTTTATGGGCTGACTTTAAAAACATAAATAATTAGTGAGGCCACCAAGTGGGTGGAAATAAAAACTTTACCCATTTTCAGAAATGAGAAGTCATGTGCTTGAACAGAGCTATCATTTAATCATTTCAATTGGCTATTTGAAACAATTCAAGCAAATTTAATGCCATTTTCCTAAAGAAGAATTTGCTTTGAACTCTGTGGATAATTATTCCAAGTACCTATCACTTCCATAGAGAGAACACAATGATCAAATCACTCCATCTATTATTTCTAGTTTGGGGCATCATCTTTGAACTGGACGTGCCTATGGTCCACTAGTAATCTGGAAGTGTATTTTGATACCTGGATTGAGTCCTGCAATAGCTATTTCCTCTGCTTCCCATTTTTGCCAGTTTCCTGGCCTTTAAATTTGACCAAATATGGGATGGAGTCCAGCGAGTGGGGCATTTGCCTTGCATGCGATCAACCTGGGTTTAATCCCTGGCATCCTCTGAGCACCACCAGGAGCAATTCCTGAGTGCAAAGCCAGGAGTAAGCCATAAGCATCACCGGAGGTGACCCAAAAAGCCAAAAATAAGTAAAATAAAATTGACCAAATAACATTTTACTTTGTTTCCTTTTAATAATTCAGAAAAATTGAGGTAACTTAATTTCTGTGTCAAATTAGAAATTAATTAAAAATAATTTAATTAATATGGGGTTCATAAAAGTATTGTTTCATATTTAATATCAACTTGAATACTATTAACCCTTGGCAATTTTTAGTGCTCTCGACTGAGGACTTCTTCAGCTCTCCTATCCTGGCCTCGGTCATCTCTCAGGATTTCTAGAATTTATCCCATACTAGAGATACCTACTCTGCTTTGTCACACTTTCCTACAGACTTACAGTGTGGTGGTGACTGAATCATGATTGTCAACTCTCTCTCTCTCTCTCTCTCTCTCTCTCTCTCTCTCTCACTCATACACACTTTCTCTTTTTAATGCCTCCAAAGTGCTCCCTCTGCATTATATTTTTTTTGTCCCAACTACTCTAAACTCTCTGGGAGTGACAATGCTCATTTCTTTCAGATGGAGACTATTTTACCTTCACAAGACACGAACCCATTGGAGTATGTGGACAGATCATCCCAGTGAGTGTCTCCCGCATGTCTCAGATTTATTTTCATTTGAACCAGTTCTCTTAAGGATACGTAAAACATGGACCTCCGTAATGTGTGTTTTCCATTACTGGGGAGAAAAAGAACCCAATCTTGTGTTGTTGACATATCTTCAACAGCCTCCCTGCAAATGCTTATTTGAACAGGTTAATAGGGTTTCAGCTCCGTTACTAGGAGTTGAGCTCTCAAGTCATGGAATTCTCATGATTAAAATAAGCAAAGACAAGCCCAGCGTATTAATAACCTGCCCTTGGTTATGGATGTCCATTCTACTTATGGAAAATGAATGCTTTGTTATATTTGCTTATTTATTTTTTAGAGCTATGATTTACCATCTTTCAGGATACATTGTTTTATATGGTCTTTTAATCTTATTCTTTACCACTGTTTCCTTTCACACAAATCTCGATAGAAGACTGCAGAAGACACAGCAGTACAATTAACGTCACAGTCATAATTGAAACCATGCCGTGCTGTTGTGTTTTGTAAAGAGAAATAGATGTAGTGCTCAGTGTTTGGATTGGAACATTAAACATTCCCTCTCTCTCTCCCCTCTCCCTCTTCTCCCTCCTATCTTCCTCTCTCTTTCCCTCCCCTAATAGTTCTAGCTAATCATTCTGGCAGGAATTTCAGGGGAGATTCTAATTAAACACTGTATAGACAAGAAGCATTTTCTTTTCAAAATAAGAGAGAATTAAATTCAAGATAATTTGACCTTGGAACCCAAAGATTTTTGAAAGGTGTTACTGGTGCCCGCTGAAGCAAATTGAACAATGGGATAACAGTGCTACAGTGCTACAGTTAATATTTAATGATTTACAAATTCTGAATCACTGTAAAATGCATTAAAGGAGGAAAGCATAACGCATGAAGTTTGACTTAAGTTCTTGTATTGCTAAACCACCCAGTGAAATCCCACTTGGATTTGAGCTGGGAGGCAGGTCTGGTACTTTAATTGCAGACTTCAAACCTGTTCTTCTTGGTCTTCTCCAGTTTGAAGCTGTGGCATTCACTGACAGGACAAGAGCCACTTGTCAGCCGACTCCAGCTGAATTACTGTGTTTCAAGATTTATATACTGTAGATGGAATTAAAACATCACTGTAGACTCCCAAGTTTATAAACAACTAAGGGGAAAAGAAATTGGGTGTTTGGTGAAGGCAAGACACTTGTATATTTTTGCAAGCTTGCCAGGGCCAGTGAGAATCTTTCAAGGATGGCAGCTGAGATGCTTCAGGCAGAAACAGTGTGGTCAGGGGCTACAGCCAGGGAACCAGGATTTCTGTTTTCTTTCTTAATGAAATTATTGATGACACCTGATAGGACCGTGACTCATGTCTTTGCTTATAGCAATACAAACAATATCTTTTCAAAATCTGCTTAAACCATTTCAGGCCTCAAATTTATATATTCATGTATATATTCCATTTCCTCTTGGTTTATTTTGGAGTGGAAAAAGAGAAACTAAAATTTGTATAGGCTGATCAATAAAGACACTTTGATTTTAGCGATCCTGTGCATTTTGTAACCATACATATGTATGTATGCAACTATATGTATGTGCATTACAAAATGAGTATATATTTGTAAAATAAAGGTGCGTCTATGAAATGTATTGGCTTACGTATAATTTGGCTGGAATTTTCTCTTCTAATTCTTCTACAATGAAGAGTTCCATACCAGTATAGAAATTCAGGTGTAAAATTGCCTAATGCCAGAAAAAGTTTTTATACTTACGAACTTACTGGAACAAAAGTCTAATTTTAAAAACATGTAACAACACTGAAATGCTAAACCAAAACAAGGAAAAAGCAGACTCCCTTTCACGAGATTTCTTTGTGAGGCTAGTTGGAATACAGTAATTTGCTAAACACAGAGAAAAGGGAAGGTTTCACAACCAGTCCCATTCTATTCTTAATGGAATGATTTAAAAAGTCTAAATATCTCTATTGTGTAACAGATTAGATTTATGTTGAGGACTAGTCTGCGAAATCTGAGAAGTCACAGCTTGAAAACAAAGTCATGTAGGAATATTTTTCCATCTATCAATCCTGTGAGTTTTTTTCCCTTTCAGTGGAACTTCCCCCTGCTGATGTTTGCCTGGAAAATTGCTCCAGCTCTGTGTTGTGGCAATACAGTAGTTATTAAACCAGCAGAACAAACACCTCTCAGTGCCCTCTACATGGGAGCCCTCATCAAGGAGGTAAGAGAAGGCTCTGGGCCTACTTGGAGCACATCTGATTCACTATCCTGCATCAACTTGCTTGATCCATGTCTTCTCAATTGTGTTTTTTTAGGCTGGATTTCCGCCAGGAGTCATCAATATTTTGCCAGGATATGGGCCAACGGCTGGGGCAGCAATTGCTTCTCACACTGGCATTGACAAGATTGCATTCACAGGGTCTACTGAGGTAAGTACCTAAGCACCAGTGGGGTTGAGGAGAAGTCGTGCAAATGAGTTTGGAAGAAAACTTCCTGAAAATGTTCCCACTGGGCTGGACCAAGAGAGCAGTGAGACCCCAGAGCCTCAAAGGGGCCAGTATTTGTATCTCAGCTGTAACATGGCGAATGCCAGAGGAAAGGTTGATTGTTGACCGTTGGACAAAAAAGGTCATTATAGTTATAAAATTATGAAATAAAAGGAACATCAGAGAGGAAACTCAGACATACAAACAAAAAGTTGCCTTAGAAGGACTGTGCCAGAAGCTGGGAGTC
Source organism: Sorex araneus (assembly GCF_027595985.1). Lineage (NCBI taxonomy): Eukaryota > Metazoa > Chordata > Mammalia > Eulipotyphla > Soricidae > Sorex > Sorex araneus. The sequence goes on along the minus strand of NC_073311.1, from coordinate 1,355,702 downwards.
TCAGCATATTCTTGAATCAAGAGAGCACTATTGCCTTGGCAAGCTAAAAGGCTTGGGATCTAAACTCATCTCTGCTAGAGACTAAAATGAAAACCTAGGTTCCCTTCTCATTAGCTCCCTGGAGTCTCTAGTTAGATACCGCTGATAATCCAGCCCATGAGGCATAGGGGTGGTAGAAAGCAGGGTTCTACAAACTTTCTGTCAAAAGGAAGATAGGAAATATTATAAACTCCAAAGGCAGTTTTTTCTCTGCTACAGTATTTCTCACTCTTTTCCACCCCCATTCTGGCTTGTTACTTTCTTGTGATCCTTCAGTACTTCCAGTTCCTCCTAGTCCCATGCTGTGCTAATCTCTACCCACCATTTATGAAGTTTTACCTGTGTCCCTCTTGGAATATCTGGCAGGCACCCAGTGTGCCATATTCCCTTGTTGGAGAAACACTGATTTATTGCAACTCAGCTATACCTTTCCATCAGGAAGTAGCCATCTGTGACGTGTAAATGTGTAAACTGAGCATCACTGTGAATTCCTAAAACTTATCAGCTTCAAAATGAAGATTTCATGTATATTTTATCATAAAGTAATCATCTTTATATTTTTTAAATAATATTTTAAAAACAAGAGTTTTTGTTTGTTTTTTGTCTTGTTTTATTTGTTTTTTTCTCCATTTTTTTATATTGTTGTTGTTATGCCTAGTGGTGCTCAGGGCTGACTCCTAGCTCTGGACTCAGAGATCACTCCTGGTGGGTCTGGGGAACCATACGGAGTCCTGGGTATCGAACCCCGATCAGCTGTGTGCAAGGCACGAAAAAACAGGAGTTTTTAGCTCATAGGAAACAGAGCAGGTTTGACCCAAAGGTTAATGAACCCTTGACACGTCAGTTTGGGAAGATTTTTTTAATAAAATGTTCTCCTTAGTGTCTTTGATGCAGGTGACATGGACAATAAAAGATAGAGTTTGATTCTTTTTCAAATAGAACTTCTTAGGTGATACTCTATTGAATGAAGGATGCTTAAATTTAGAGTAATTCTACATAACAGAAATATTACGTGAATAGCATTTGTCATCTAAATTTTGCATCTAGCCACATTTTAAAATGTTTTTTTAAATGTTTCTTTAATCCAGTATTTTTAAAATACCATTTCAAGATATAATCAATATAAAAATAATTTTCATAACATGTTGTATTTCTTTTTTCAGATATCTTTAGCGTCTGACAGGGGTTTACATTTTCAGTGCATTTCAGTTAACATTCGCCACTTTCAAGTGCTCAGTAGCCCTGAGTGGCTAGAAACTATCATCTAGGACAGCAATGATCTGGAATTTGATTCTGTCTGTTGATACAGTTAGTGATACTTAATTAAACTAACTCATGTTAAAAAGTTTCTTAAGAAAGTAATTGATAAAACCTGTTGTTATCTTTTTTTGGCTCTTTTAGTTTCATGTTTGGGAAGAGTTTATTTTGTTAGCTTCAGGTTGTACTTGCTACAGTGATTTTTTTTCTATTTTAATGAACCAGACAAAAGAGAGTACGAAATGAAACTACTGTATCTACTTAAATTAAGTCCAAGGCTTTGAGTAGATCTGCTTAAGGACTAGATACTAAAACAAACTGCAATTAGGAATGGGCAAGACTAGTGACAAATGATGGGTAGAGGGTGCATTTGGATTTCTTTGAAAATTTGTTTACATCTTCATTTACTCTTAAAAAAATGAAATCAGAAACCTTAAACACTATTTTAGGAGTATAGATTATTCAGGAAGTCAAGTGAACTCATAATTAAAGGTTTTGGCTCTATATCCAAGACTGTATAATGAATATATACATAGAATAAATGTATATATTTTTCAAACTAAACCAAAATATTAAAAAGTACTCTTTACTCCTTTACCCTCTTTTTCAGATAACTAACAAAAGGTCCTAACTGAGTCAGCTAAGAGACTTCTACTGTATTACATTTAAAAATAAAAGCGAGATCACAATGTATAAAATGCGATATCACACTTCAATTTCAATGTGTATAGGTTGCCTTATTTTAATAGCTGAGTAGAACACTCTTGCATCAGTGTGTTACAGTTTAATTTATCCATCATTCATATGTACTTCAAAGTGATTTATACATTTCCTCCTATTATATGAGCTTCTGAAACAAAAGATATTGGACAAATAAAACATTTTTTCTACATATGGTAGCTGTTCGGTTTGGATAGGACTTAGAAATGGATTTTAAAAGGAAGAATATTTACATTTTTACTTTGCTATTGCCAAAAATGCTATAGAATGATTGTTTCATTTAGAGGACCTCTTTCTGTGGTAAGTAACTTAATCTCTTTTTCTTTAGTATTTTCAGATAGTATTAACTTGTTCTTTGCTTTTTAAAATGCTTTATTAAAGCAGTTGTTTGGCATACTGATTTTTTAAGTTTATATGTTTTGATATCTTTCTGTGTTTCTCCAAATGACTTCTGGATTTCTTGTCATCTTTAAAGAAACCCTTTAAGGATTATAAAAGTGGTTCTTAACATTTTCTTTCAGTACCTTTATTATCTTGTTTAAATCTTGAATCTGGTTGAAAATTATTTTTATATGTAATTGAAAAGTGAGACCTGAGTTTTCTTTACTTATTTTTCTAGATGAGTGTTCAGTTTCCTCAACATCATTCATTAAACAAACTGGCCCTTTGCTTGTCATGAGTACAGTATGACTTTGTATAAGGTATTTCCATCCATACACATTTTAGTGCTCAAAATTTTGTCTTTTCTTTAGCTAGTACTATATTGCTTTAATTCTAGATTTCCTATATTGCGGTTTGGTTGGCATAGTACCCTCTTACTTGATTTTTCAAAATCTTTTGGCTTATTCTTCTCATCCTATAGATAAAGTCTCAAATCAGTTGTTTAAGTACCTTGCCTTGCTCCCAAAATTTGGCTTGTAACAGCATAACATGGTCTATTCAGGTAAGGGTAAGTGTTTTCTCTGCAGAGAAGAGCGGGTCAGATGCCTGTTTCTGAGTTGTCCTGTACTCACCACCACCAGTGCCATTAGGTATGTCTCAGGCATTTCTTGGTGAATTAATTTCTAAGCAATTAACAGTTTCTTCCAAGATGGGTTCAGTCTGGGCTGTCATGCTAGTACAGCAGGAGGGCATGCTTGTCTTCCACACAGCCCACCCAGGCTCGATCCCCAGCACCACATATGATCCCGTGAGCACCTTCAGGAGTAACTCCCGAGCATTTCCACTTGTGGCTGAAAAAAAAGAAGGAAAAAAAAAGTTGTTCCAAGAATATATCAGTTTAAAATAAGAACTTTTCAAAATTACAGTGCCATATGTTGGAAAATTACTGTGAACGGATAACTTAGTGGACAGGAATTGGCGTGGTGAATGAGTGAGAGAATAAAATGTTTTTTTTCCAGGCTACTCGGATCCAAATCTCTATTTCCCAATTAAGGTATTATTGGCAACTTAGAAAAATTTTACTGCAGAATAAATTTCTTATATCCTATAACTTACAACTAATAAAATGTATCCATTTATGTATCAATTAGCGCACTCATGTGGCCATCACGCAACCCTAGAAGATTTCTCATGTCTAGTTATTGCTTAACCCTTCTTAGTCCCAGACAACGACTGATAACATTAAAAATTAATTTTTCCTGCTCTACACTTTTATGTAAACATAATACAATGTGTCTCTCCTATTGATTTTCATTGGTTGTTGATGTTCAGTTTTTAATTATTTATTGATATGGTTGGATTTATATCTCCCATCTTGATTTTTGTGTTCTACTTAATCTGACATGAGTCTTTTTGTTCTTTGTTGATCATTTTTTCTCTTTATGCCTTCTTTTAGATGAAAAGAGTACTTCATTTGTTATCTTATTTTTAGTATTAGCTCCACCTCATTAATTGCTTTAGTAATTGCAATATGCATCCTAATCACAATCTACCATGAAATAGTATTGTTACTTTATAATGCAGCAGCTATAATAGATGATAATTTTATTTCTCATTTCATCTTTCATGCAGTTATTTATTGCTACATATAGTACATACCCACAGTACATTGCTATTCTTTTTTTTTTAATTTTTTTTTGTGGGGAGAGGGTATTCCCAGGACCCTGGGAGAACTCCTGGGTAGGGTTGACCTGGAAATAATGCTGAGCCTTGACACTGATTTGCTTCTCAGGCCTGGCTCTACAGAGATTCCAGGACTATGGCCAGGTGATGTTCAAAGGGACCATGTGCATGAGGGATCAAACCCAGGGTTATATATGTATCAGCCCTTCAAGATGTCTCTTCACTCCCAGCTTCACACCCTGCTCCCTAACCCCACACACATTGCTAGTGCTTTTGTTTTTACTTTTTATTTTTAATTAGTGAATCACCGTGAGGGTACAGTTACAGATTTATACATTTTTGTGCTCATGTTTCCCCCATACAAAGTTCGAGAACCCATCCCTTCACCAGTGCCCATTGTCCACCACCAGTAAACCCAGCATCCCTCCCACCCTCCCCAGTTCCATCTCCCCCCACCCCACACTGCCACTATGGCAGGGTATTCCCTTTTGTTCCCCCTCTCTGATTAGGTGTTGTGGTTTGCAATAAAGGTGTTGAGTGGCCATTGTGTTCAGTCTCTAGTCTACATTCAGCATGCATCACCCTTCCCCCCACATGACCTCCGACCACATTTTACTTGGTGTTCCCTTCTCTGAGTTGCCCAGAATGAGAGACCAGCTTCCAAGCCATGGAGTCAACCTCCTGGTACTTATTTCTACTATTCTTGTGTGTTAGACTCCTAGTTTATTATTTTATATTCCACAGATGAGTGCAATCTTTCTATGTCTGTCTCTTACTCATTTCACTTAGCATGATACTTTCCATGCTGATCCACTTATATGCAAACGTCATGACCTCATTTTTTCTAACAGCTGCATAGTATTCCATTGTATAGATGTACCAAAGTTTCTTCAACCAGTTATCTATTCTAGGGCACTCGGGTTTTTTCCAGATTCTGGCTATTGTAAACAGTGCTGCGATGAACATACATGTGCAGATGTCATTTCGACTATACTTTTTTGCTCCTCTGGTATATATTCCCAGCAGTGGTATTGCTGGGTCAAATGGGAGAACAACCTCTAGTTTTTTGAGAGTCGTCCGTATTGTTTTCCAAAAGGGCTGAACTAGTCGGCATTCCCACCAGCAATGTAGAAGGGTTCCTTTCTCCCCACGTCCTCTCCAACAGTGGTTGCTTTTGTTCTTTTGGATGTGTGCTAGTCTCTGTGGTGTGAGGTGGTATCTCATGGTTGTTTTGATCTGCATCTCTCTGATGATTAGTGATGTAGAGCACTTTTTCATGTGCCTTTTGGCCATTCGTATCTCTTCCTTGGTAAAGTTTCTGTTCATTTCTTCGCCCCATTTTTTGATGGGGTTGGATGTTTTCTTCTTGTAGAGTTCAACCAGTGCTTTATATACCATTGATATCAACCCCTTATCTGATGGGTATTGTGTAAATATCCTTTCCCATTCTGTAGGTAGTCTTTGTATTTTGGTCACTATCTTTTGTGGTGCAGAAGCTATTTAGCTTAATGTAGTTCCATTTGTTGATCTCTGTTTCCACTTGGTTGGCCAGTTGCATGTCATCTTTGAAGATACCTTTATCTTCAGTATCGTGGAGGGTTTTGCCTACCTTGTCTTCAATGTACCTTATGGATTGTGTTCTGATGTTGAGGTCTTTAATCCATTTTGATCTGACTTTTGTGCATGGTGTCAGGTCTAGGTCTAAGCCCATTCTTTTACATGTGGTTGTCCAGTTGTGCCAGCACCATTTGTTAAAGAGACTTTCCTTGCTCCACTTCACATCTCTTGCTCCCTTATCAAAGATTAGATGATCGTACATTTGAGGTTGTGTGTAGGGATATTCCACCCTGTTCCATTGGTCATCAGCTCTGCCTTTGTTCCACTACCATGCTGTTTTAATTGTTACCGCTTTGTAGTAGAGTTTAAGGTTGGGGAGGGTGATGCCTCCCATCATCTTTTTCCCAAGAATTGTTTTAGCTATCCGTGGGCATTTATTGTTCCATATAAATTTCAGGATTGCTTGCTCCGTTTCTTTGAAGAATGCCATGGGTATCCTTATAGGGATTGCGTTAAATCTGTATAATGCTTTGGGGAGTATTGCCATTTTGACAATGTTTATTCTCCCTATCCATGAGCAGGGGATATACACCATGACCAAGTCGGATTCATCCCGGGGATGCAAGGATGGTTTAACATTCAGAAATCAATCAACATAATCCATCATATCAACAAAAGTAAAGATAAAAATCATATGATCATATCAATAGATGCAGAGAAAGCATTTGACAAGATCCAACACCCATTCATGATAAAAACTCTCACCAAAATGGGTTTTGGAGGAACTTTTCTCAAGATAGTCAAAGCCATCTACCACGAACCTATGGCAAGCATTATCATCAATGGAGAAAAACTAAGGGCCTTTCCTCTCTAAGATCGGGGACAAGACAAGGATGCCCACTCTCACCACTTCTCTTTAATATAGTACTGGAAGTATTAGCAATAGCCATCAGGCAAGAAAAAGATGTTAAGGGGATTCAGATAGAAACGGAAGAAATCAAGCTCTCACTATTCGCAGATGTTATGATACTATACCTAGAGAAGCCTAAAAGCTCTAGTAAGAAACTCTTAGAAACAATTGACCTGTACAGTAAAGTCGCAGGCTATAAAATCAATACCCAAAAATCCATGGCCTTCCTATATGCAAACAATGAGACAGAGGAAAGGGACATGAAAAAAGCAATCCTGTTCACAATTGTGCCCCAGAAAATCAAATACCTTGGAATCAGCTTAACTAAAGAAGTAAAGGACCTCTACAAAGAAAACTATAAAACGCTACTCCATGAAATAAAAGAGGACATTAGGTAGTGCTTTTGTTTTTAAAATGCACTTTTGCTTTTCTTTTTAGCGATAATTGGGATCAAACCCAGGCCCTTACAAATGCAAGGCAAGTGTTCAACCACAGAACCATATATACAGCCAGCCCTTTAACTGTGTTTTTGAAAATGTCTTTAAATGAGATAACAAAATTCTTCTAAATTTATTTTTATATTTGCCATTTCTGGCTTCTGAAGATGTAGACCACTCATGAAAGCCCTGAAGTAATGAAGCCTCTCAACTACTGTTTCTCTGAAAATTCTTTGTTTTGTCTTCATTTTTTTAAAAGTATTTTTCTTTCACAATATAGGATTTAGAATTGGATATAAAATTTTGATTCAACAATTTAATTTGCTCTTTTAAAAAAGATTTTAACTTTTTAAAGGTGCATTACTTTTTTTTCTGACTTGTACTATTCCTGATGAGAAATCAATTGTCTGTTACTGCACATAATGTTTTTCTTTGATTTTGAGATACTCTATTTTTACTGGGTTTCAGCAATTTTACTATGATAAACATCTATATAGTTTTCTTTTCTTCTAATTGGGGTTTATTAGAATTCATGGATCTTATTTTGCAGTTGGTTGTGTGATTTTATCAATTTCAATTTCATCAAATATGGAAAATATTAACTGTTTCTTAAAATATAGACTCTTTTCTTTTTTGCACATTTTTTAATTTTTGAAAGTACATTTTGTGAAAAGTACATTGTTGGACTCATGAGTTTTGTTGTCTTTCATTAAATAGTGCTGGCTGTTGTTTTTCTTAACAATTATTTAAACCACTTATATAACTTGGCCCTTTCAGTGCTTACTTTGAAGTTATGTCAGGACTAATTTATGTTTTAGTAAAATAGTAAACTTTACTAAGATTAATAAATTGAACTCATTCTAGAGCTTTCACTGAATTCTCCCATTATTCAACAGTTATTCTTTCTAATCTAAGAAGGATTTTTAAATGTCCCAAGTCCTTTATGAGTTCTGGGAATGTAACTATTCTTTCCACTATATCTAAGAAGCAGAGTCTCTTGCCTCCGCGCCTGGCTGTCTTCACCGAGGCCCCTTGGAGCAGGGTGGGTTGAGTTTCCCTCCCTGTCCAGAGCAGAGCCCCAGCAGCTGAAGACCTCCGGAACTCAGCCACAGCCATGCTCAAGGCCCCTCTCCACATGTTCAGACGAGCCTCACGCATGAAGGAACCCAGGTGTGTGGGACCCGGTGCTGAGATCTCCAAGCCTGCTCGGATCGGGTCTGGGCCTCTTCCACTTAGATCCCCCATTTTCCAGTAGCTTGGCAGTCACACCCACAAACTGCACCCCCCTCCTGCAATGTGTAATCCTATCGATGGCCAAGATCCAGAGACTATAAAACAAAGCTCCTGGAAGCACATAGCCGAATTTGCAACCGCACGACCTCTTATAGCCTAGTTCTCCCTCTAGGAGAACTGGCAAGGTACCGAGAGGATCCTGCCCACATGGCAGAACCTGGCAAGCTCTCTGTGGTGTATTCATATGCCAAATCCAGTAACAATGATGGATCTCATTCCCCTTACCCTGAAAGAGCCTCCAATGCGGCACCACTGTGAAGAACGAGTAAAGAGAGGCTGCTAAAATTTCAGGGTTAGGACAAATGGAGACATTACTGGCACCTGCTCAAGCAAATCAATGATCAATGGGATGACAGTGATACAGTGATGTCTAAGAAGAATTAAAATGTCCCTTATTCTTTATGAGTTCTGGGAATTATCCAGCAAACAGATTACCTGGTCCTTTATCCAATCTCATGGAATCTTCCCCCATGTACACATAGTTTAGGGGATTATTCAGTCAAGCTTCCAGAGGCTGCTCTGCAGATTTCCATATCTCATTTCCTTCTCCGCTACTGGTTCTGAGTTCTGACACGACAGCCATCTCAGCCTGTGTGTCTGATCTGTCTTGTCAACATGCTGTATTCTTGGTGATTTTCTGTTCCCATGATGAGGTCTGCAAAGACTTGAGGCAGAATAGTACTGCCAGGCTGCCTGCTAGCCAGTTTAAGGGAAAGAATTTCATATTCCTTTCTAGTTGCATGGAAGGGTAAGTCCAGTATCTCTTACTCTATAATCATCAAAAGTCCCTGTGATATCTTTCAGTTACTTTTGGCATTGTTCCTTGGTTCCTTTGTCTGGATTCATTTTGGGTTAAAAACCTGAGGCCAAATTGTGGAAGATATTCAATACAAAGACATGACATGAATATATATATATATATATATCACTTTGTAAGTATACATACAAAAACAGGCAAATCGAAAAAAGAAAACAAATTATGCAGACTGAAGAAAGGGAATTTATACATGGAATGCAAGGTGGACTTAATACCCGCCTCCAAGAAAATCCCTAGTTAATAAAGGAAAAATTTACACAGTCATCTTCATATGACACAGAAATAAACATTCAGCAAACCTTAGCACCACACAGAAGTGTGTACCAAAATGTTCATAGCAGCTATTTTTCATTGCCAAAAGGTGGAAAATAGTAAGTATTCATCATCAAATTATGAATTTATAAATGGCTGTTTCTATATCTGAATGTTCATCAGCCGTGAGAAGGAATGTACTGATGCATGCTGTAATCTTTATGAACCTTAAAGATATTGCTCTTACTCAAAGAAGCCGGTCACAAAAGGTGCATATTATGTGATCCCATTTATATGAAATATCCAGAGAAGGCAAATTTTTAGAGAGGAAGTAGATTGTTTTATCAGAGACTAGAAGAAATTGGAGTGACCACTCATGGACGTAGATTTTTTTCTCAAATGATGAAATTTTCTGGATTAATAGCACTTGTGATGTTGAATAAATCTCTGACAATACTTAAAACTATCAAAGGCAGGTTTTATGATATGCGATTATATCTCAATAAGACTGATCCTATGATTATTTCTTAAAGAGTGAGACTTTTAAGGTATGGCTTAGTTATTATAAGTTGAGACATACTACATCCCAGGTATCTATTAAGTTCTTTGTGTGTGTTATCTTGTTTGGTGAAATGTATTTGTATCAGGCTACTTCTGCTGAGTTTTTGTTTTGTTTTCAGCTTCTATTCAAGGCACCATGATTCATAATGTTGTTAATTATTTTTCTTCATGCATACAACATGCCAGCATCACACACTGTGCAGAGTATCTATGACCTCCTCACACTCTACCCTTCATCCTTCCATACCATGGAAAACTTAGTTCAGTAGACCAGTACTCTAGTTTTGTTACCCTTGGCCACTAAAAAATTCTTTTTAATTGAGCCATCATGAATTGGAGAGCTATCTATGGTTGAGTTTCAGTAGTACATTATTCCACCACTAATCCCTTCACTAGAGCCCTCTACTCTCCACAGTCTGCCTCTCTGTGGAGGCACTTTCCTTCTCCCCATTGTCCTGGTGTCCCTTTTCCTAACTCATCCCTGCCCCCCCCTTCCCCAGTGCAGAGCTTCCCACTGAAGACCAGTTCTCCTGCTCTTTGTTTCTATTGACTGGGAGTATTTGATATTCCCCTATGAAGTTTCTTTCTATCCCACACATGAGAGAGATCATTCAGATTCCATTCCTATCCCTCGGACTGATTTCATTCAACATCAGACTCTCCAGATCCATCCACCTTGTCACAAATTGTATGACTTTATCTTTTCTATGGCTGAGGAGTATTCTGTTGTGTATATGTATCATAGTTTCTCTGTCCAATCATCTGTTAGTGGACATTTGGGTAGTTTCCATATATGGGCTATTGTTTATAGTGCAACAATGAACATAGGTGTGCAGATGTCTTCTCTGCTTTGCTCTTTCGGGTCCTTAGAGCATATTCCAAGGAGGGAATTGCTCAGTCATATGGAAGTTCAGCTCTTAGGTTGTTAAAGAATGCTCTTGTTGTTTTCCAAAAAGCTGGACAGTTGGAATTCCTGCCATAAGTGAATGGAGGTTCCTTTTCTCCTATATCCTCCCCAACACTGGTTGTTGTTGTTCTTTTTGATGACTGCCAGTCTTTGTGGTGTGAGGTAATATCTCATCATTGTTTTGATTTGCAATTCCTTGATAGCTTGGACCATTTCTTACTCCCTTACTGTGTCTTTGTTGTGGAGCTTGGAAAACTGTATTCTGGACATAAGTTCCTTTTTGCTTCACAGATACTTTTTATACTTTTCTGTGGATTGCTTATCATTATCTTTTGGGGGGTAGGGGTTGGACCACACCCACTTGTGTTCAAGGGCTACTCTTTTTGTTGTTGCTGCTTTGGGGCCACACCCAGCAGTTCTCAGAGCTTTCTCTTGACTCGGTGGTCAGGAATCACTCCTGGCAGTTCACGTGACCACACAGGATTCTGGGGATCAAACCCGGGCCTGCATGAAAGGGAATACTACCCACTGACTATCTCTCCTGCCCAGGGACTACTCTGGGCTCTGAACTCCGGAGTCACTCTTGGCAGTGCTTGAGGAATGTGGTGCTAGGCATCAAATCAGCGGCGGCTGCATATAATTCCTGTCTCCAGTCCCTCTTAACATTCTCTTAAAAGCATCATTTGAAGAGCAGAAAATTTTTAATTTTGATGCTCTACCATGTATCATTTTTATTGTTTTATGGATCAGATTTGGGTGTAATAACTGCAATATCTAAGCTGCCTTTGCCCAACCTAACACCATGAAGATTTCCCTATGTTTCTTCCTAGAAGTTTATAGTTTTACGTTTAATATGTCTTAGTATTCTCTTTAAACAGGTTTGATCTGTTTTGAGCAATATTTTTGTGTTTGTTGTAAAGAGTGAAGCTCTTTTTTTTTTCAAAAAAAAAAAGAAAATGTATGTGACAAGAGTTCCGGCAACATGTTTTTTGTGGGGTGCATGGCGTATTGTTTTGTTTTTTCAAAAATTTATTGTAGTTAGGTAATGTGTCTACAGCAGTATTGACATTTATGATCTTGGTGTTACCCTCTCACCACTAAAATGTTCAAAACCCTCCCACCCCTAAGCACAGAGCCAGGAGTAAAACTGAGCACTGCTGGACATGGCATTCCTTTTCTTTTCTTTTTATAAAAATTTGTATTTTATTAAATCACTCTGAGATAAACAGTTACAAAGTTATCCATTATTAGGTTTCAGTCATGCAATGTTCCAATACCCATCCTTTCACCAGTGTACATTTTTTACCACCAAAGTCTCTGATTTCCCTCCGTTCACCATCCCCCCAGCCTGTCTCTATGGCAGACACTTTCTTCTCTCTCTCTCTCTCTCTCTTTCTCTCTCTTTCTATATATATATATATATATATATATATATCTGATTTTGGTCTTTATGGTTTGCAGTACAGGTACTATAAGGTTATCATGTACATCCCTTTACCCTTTTCTAGTGCTCAGTTCTTGTTTAGAGTGATTATTTCCACCTGTCATTGTTATAGTGGTCTATTCTCTATCCTAATTGCCCTCTCCCCCTTCTCTTTACTTATGACAAGCTTCCAACCATGGACCAGTCTTTATGGCCCTAATTTCTATTTTCCTTGAGTAACTGTCTCACACTGTGTTTTTATATCCCACAAATGAGTGCAAACATTCTATGTCTGTCCCTCTCCTGATGTTTTTCACTCAGCATGAAACTCTCGATGTCCATCCATTTGTTAAAAAATTTCATGATTTCGGGACTGGAGAGATAGCACAGCGGGTAGGGCGTTTGCCTTGCACGCGGCCGACCCGGGTTCAAATCCCAGCATCCCATATGGTCCCCTGAGCATGGCCAGGGGTGATTCCTGAGTGCAGATCCAGGAGTAACCCCTGTGCATCGCCAGGTGTGACCCAAAAAGCAAAAAAGAAAAAATTTCATGATTTCATCCTTCCTGTTGAATTATAACATTCCGTTGTGTAGATGTACCATAATCTCTTTATCCAGTCTTCTATTTTGGGGCACTCAAGTTGTTTCCAGATTCTGGCTATTGTTAATAGCTGGCACTCCATTTTGCCCCCCAGAAAGATACTGTCCCATCATTCCTGGAAAAACTTTTTCTATTGAATCACCTTCGTGCATTACTTAATTATCAGATCCCCTATTTGTATGAGTCTCTTTATGGATTCTGTTCTGTTCTCCAAGTTTTGTTCAGCACAGTTACAAATCTCTCTTTATTACTGTAGTTTTTTATTACATAGGAATTTTGTTAATATAGGAAAGCATTAGAAACAAAAATGCATGATCTTTATAAGGTGCAAATATTCAGTGTGTGCATGTGTGGCAGGGGTCAGGGTGGTAATTGGGAAGATGGGAAAAGAGATTAGGATAGCCTATAAAATGTTTGACTGTTAGGGAAATTGACTATAGTACAAAGCATGTTTGCAGAAAACAGGTTTCAGGTAAGTTTCTCTGACAGAGTCTAAGTTTGATATTTTTCACTCTAGAGAAATTCACTTGGAGAGGAACAGTCCCGGGCCTCAGAAACATGGCTTAGCGGCTTCTTTTGAACAATATAATTGGCAAATGAGGACCTAAGTGAGAAGTATTTGCATAAACTAAAATAAGAAAAGTATTTCAAATTATTATATTGAAGGTGACAAATGAGAATTTTTACAAGCAAATCAAATATCATGTAATTCTTTTTTTTTAATAAAATAAGTATATATTTTATTTTATTTTATTTATTTATTTTTAATTTATTTATTTTTAATTAGAGAATCACCGTGAGGGTACAGTTACAGATTTATACACTTTTGTGCTTATACTTCCCTCATACAAAGTTTGGGAACCCATCCCTTCACCAGTGCCCATTCTCCACCACCCGTAAACCCAGTGTCCCTCCCACCCTCCCCAATCCCATCTCCCCCCCACCCCACCCTGCCACTGTGGCAAGGCATTCCCTTCTGTTTTCTCTCTCTAATTAGCTGTTGTGGTTTGCAATAAAGGTGTTGAGTGGCCGCTGTGCTCAGTCTCTAGCCCTCATTCAGCCCGCAACTCCCTTCCCCCACATGGCCTTCGACTACAATGTAGTTGGTGATCGCTTCTCTGAGTTGACCTTTCCCCGGAACGTGAGGCCAGCCTCGAAGCCAATATCATGTAATTCTTGAACTTCTTTCCAGGTTGTATTTTTAAAACTTATTTATCCTTTTATCTTTTTGCTTAACTACTTAAGAAATTGTATAGGTTCTTCCAGAAGTGACATTTCTTGAAGTTGGATTTGTGTGACTTACTCAAGGGAAAGTATATCTACTAGTACATGTGCAATAATCAGCCATAAATAAGTATTATTTTAGCTTTACCCTTTCTCTTCACTTTATTAGACTTCTTTAAGGAGCAAAGTACCTTAGACTAACAGATAGGGCTAATTTCTTCTTATGCAGCTAGATATTTAAGCAGTGTGTATAAACATGTAATAGGTGGCTATGAAAGGGCTCTAATAAACAGAGTCAATAAACAACCTCACTAAAGTACAGGAAAGCAGCTTGCATTTTGCTTGACATAGTGTTTCCTTTAGTCAATTGGAGGCACAAACCATGACTTCATCATTAGTCAACACGATAGTGGAGACCATCAAAGCAAACTGCAGGAGAGTCCAGACTGATTCGTGCCAGACAAATGTTTGTTGCTCACAGCTGTATTATCACGGATTCTGACTGGTGCAGCTGGACTTCCTTCATTTCCTGGGGAGCTGGATTTTATGGTGCCTGAGACAGACGCCCTCTCTGCAGTCACGAGTCAGCTCATCTTCCTTGAGAGTGAGATCCTTGACAAGCCACAGCTGTGGCTATTTTGTAAAACAACCACAGGCCCTCTTTGAAAAGTATATGATGTATTTTTGCTACTTCATACCCTGTAGCCATCAACCCCTAGGTTTTGGTGAAAACTCTGTTGGTTATAGAAGGGAAATGATGGGTGGACGTAAGAGGAATGAGTAGGGGGCTACTGAGAGGGTAGGGTAGCAGAGTATATGAGTATAGAGGTCCGAAGCAAAGCCCCTGAAAAATGAAAAATTACAAAGGGGGAGACACCAAAAACAAATAAATTATTTTATGAGTCAAACAGTAAATCAAATAGCATTTGAATCAAAAAGATTTGTTTGGTGTGTTAAGGTGATTGAAGTGTTCAAGTTGTTCAAGGATTAGCCTTATTCCTCTTCTGCTGTTATTCTTTTGATTTGGTTTTGGTTTTGGGGGATACTCAGGGGTTACTCCTAGCTCTGTTCTAAGAAATCACTCCTGGCAGGCTTGGGAACCAGATGGGATGCCATGTGCTGTGTGCATGGCAAGCCACCCTACATGCTTTACCATCTCTCCTGCCCCTCTACTGTCATTCTTAAACCAAAACGTAAGTATGAAAGAGTAAGAGGAGTATGGTGTAGACCCTCATTCTGCTAGCTTACTTACTTTTCAGCAATTTGCTTTCTTTAGAAAGCAACAGAGTAGAATAGGTATGATACTGGTCCTGGTTCATCCAGTTGGTGGAATATGAGGTGCCTTTGGCCTGAGATCGGGCTGCTTCCTATCACAGCAGACCAGAAAATTCAAATTCTCAATTCTTTAAAAATATTCAAGTAGAAAAGGGGAGTCTTCCATAAGAAATGGATGGTGGGGCTGGAGCGATAGCACAGCGGGTAGGGCGTTTGCCTTGCACGCAGCCGACCCGGGTTCGATTCCCAGCATCCCATATGGTCCCCCAAGCACTGCCAGGAGTTATTCTTGAGTGCATGAGCCAGAAGTAACCCCTGTGCATCGCCAGGTATGACCCAAAAAAGCAAAGATAATAATAATAATAATAATAATAATAATAATAATAATAATAATAATGAGCAAAAAAATGGATGGCGAAGTGTATGGGACACTCAGTGTGATCTGTTAGCTGTGAATGGTGTGTTTACTGTTGGGATTCTACCGAAAGCAGATAGAGAACCTCTGAAGAATATTCTGATTTGGCAGAGAGAGCCCAGAGCTCTGTGTGGGCATGATGAATTGAGGCCACTCTGAGGCTTTCAGGCAGCACATCATTCTTTTGGCTGTGATTGGGTCTCAGTCACACAATGTTCCAATACCTGTCCCTTCACCAGTATGCATTTCCCACCACAAATGTCCCCAATTTCCCTCTTTGCACCCCCACCCCCAGTCTGTCTCTACGGAAGAAATACAGATGGCTCAAAGGCATAAGAAAAAAATGCTCCACATCGCTACTCATCAGGGAGATGCAAATCAAAACAATAATGAAATACCATCTCACACCACAGAGACTGGCACATATCAAAAAGAACAAGAATAACCAGTGCTGGCGTGGATGTAGGGAGAAAGGAACAGTCATTCATTGGCAGCACATCATTCTTAGTATCTCTGGATTGTGGGAGTTTTCACCCAAACTATGAAGTACAATAACAATTGTCTCACAAGATTTTCATGAAATTTGCAGTAGTATTTGTAAGCAGCACAGAACATAAACTAATAAACAAAAACTAAGCACTTGAAAATTGAACCAATGATAAAAGTTTAGAGACTAGTTTGACAGAAAAACCCTTAAATATTCTTTCATCTCGTGGTACTTAACCTTGGCAGTACACTAGAATGTTCTTGGGAACTTTGTAATACCCATACCTCCGTGCCCTACTACTAAGACTGTTCAGAGGTCAACCCCAAACACAGAATGTCTTTAAGCTTCAGGAACTCCAGGGTGCAGCTGGCGTCGGAACCAGGGAGGCTTCCTCCCTGTTAGAAAGCAGGCGGGCCACTAGAGAGCCTTCTGCTTGCTGGGACAAAGCTACGCCTTGGGATTCCTGTGTTTTCCTTTCTCACCTTGGTTTCCTTAAGGACCTCATATTTTCTGAATTCCAGAATCCTCTAGGAACAGTGATTTTTAGTCCTTTTATACCTGTGGAACAGTGGTTGTCAGTTAAGTGACAATAATAGTATTTTGCAAACTGGCAAAATATTTTTGTCCTATTCTGACCCATTAACTCAATAAATATTAGTGAAAGTCTTCCATGGTATATTCATCTATTGTTAA
This sequence comes from Sorex araneus, assembly GCF_027595985.1. Lineage (NCBI taxonomy): Eukaryota > Metazoa > Chordata > Mammalia > Eulipotyphla > Soricidae > Sorex > Sorex araneus. Next base: position 1,338,770 of record NC_073311.1, on the reverse strand, counting down.
AAAACACAGTTTCCCTACTCACATATTTAGCATAGCGAGGAAGACAGTTTCAGGTCCAGGAGGGTTTATGACCACATGTGGCATGCTCGGGATCATTGCTGGTGGTACTCAGGGGTCCAGATGTGGTGCCTGGGATTTGAACCAGAACTGACTGCATGCAAAGAAACCGCTTTAACCAATGTACTGCCTCTCCAGCTCTGAAGATTTTTATTAAGTCACAACCATAAGATAGTTATGTGGGAGGAGCAAGAACACCAAGTCCTGTGAGGAGAGTGATCCGATTGACAGTATGTGGTGACTAAGAGGTAAGAAAGAAGTGATGGGTTAGCAGCTAAATTGATTTCTATATTTCATATCCTACCAAGTTTTTGAACTGTTGTTCCCACTTGCAGTACAGGAAGTTGTTAGGTATCTTGTTCCTGTTGCTTTCTTATAGATATCTATATAGATATCCAAACATTGGGCTGGAGGGATAGCACAGCGGGTAGGGTGTTTGTCTTGCACATGGCCAACCCGGGTTCATTCCTCTGTCCCTCTTGGGGTGCCCAGCAAGCTACAAGAGTATCCCGCCTGCAGACAGAGCCTGGCAAGCTACCTGTGGCATATTCGATATGCCAAAAATAGTAACAACAAGTCTCAAATGGAGACGTTACTGGTGCCTGCTCGAGCAAATCTATGAACAGTGTGCATCTAAACAGATTGAATTGACCTTTTATTTCTGGATCTTACAGAAAGACAAGGAATTACATATATTTTGGGCACTTCTATTTTCATCATAGCTGAAAGCTATAAGTCCAACAAAACAAATTAGTAAAAGGACTGAAGGGACTGGAGAGGCACTTGCCTTGTATGTAGCCAACCTGGGTTCTATCCCCATCACTCTAAAACTCTCTATGAATTATCCCTGAGCACATAACCAGAAGTAAGTCCTTACTACTGCTAACTTTGGCCAAAAAATAAAACAGAGAGAGAAGCATAGAGTAAGCCTGAGTGTAAGTTTAAAAATATATTGCAAAAAAAATATATTGCAAAAAAGAGGCATCTCTGCCCAGTTTCCTGAGATCACTAGAGGTGCCATGTCTCTGGGAAAATCAACCACCTTGGTGTGTGTAGTTATAAAGAAATATCTCTGAGAAGAAATCCATCTGAATATGGATCATTAAATAAGAAAAAGGAAAATTTTACCCTAGTTTAGATTCTGAGTTTAGTTATGAATAGCCTTGAATAAAAAGGGCATGAAAGAAGTCTTATGTGTTCTTTGTCATATATAAAAAATTATTTTCCTTGCCAAGCACCAAATTACATTTCCCTGCCCAGCTGCACTGCTGGGAACATGATTCTGATGGGCTGAGGCTCTTCCAGGGATACTCCAATATCAATCTTAAAGCCTTTTCAAAACAAGCATGGGAGTCGTAGCTGGTCTCTGCCAACATTCCTGCTGAGAATTAGCCCAGTTCTATTATGTGTGTGGGAACCCCCAGCTCCCCAGCCTTGTCTGTTGGGGTGTAGAGATACAGCTGGGAGACTGCACGGAGTGCAAAGCGAAGAATCCACAGATAGGATGAATATCACTTCCTCTTTAATCAAAAAACTGCAGAGAAATGGGGACATCATTTTTTTTCTTTTATCATTCAGTGTAGCAGTGGAACGTTTTGCAAAGCTGCTTTTGCTTGACAGAACTGCAGAATAAATAAGGAAGAAACTCAGAATGCACAGGATCTCAGGTGTCTTTTTGACCCCCTTCAACTGATTGGAGTACTCAAGGGCATTTTTGACTGCTTGGGTCATGCCTTCATTCTGATGTGAAGCAATTGAGACCCGATGAGATGAAGCAGCTTCCCCAGATTGAATAATTCTTAGAAGACAAACCAGAGTGTTTGCTTCCTGTGTCTCCGGTGCCTGTGTGCCAAGCTATAGTTCATAAGTCCAAATTGAGTTCCCATTAGCTAAGTTCCCTGTCTCAGGATAAGGGACATAACATGAGCTTATTGTTACATCTTTTCTGATTGGGTGAAAAACCCTCAAAATCTGTATCTTTATCCAATTTAACTTATATACAAAATTTACTTTTTTAGGCTGTTTGGTGGTTTATTTTATCTTTTAGTTGCCTATTTTATCAGAGTAGGACTTGGTTTCATGAGTTCTGTCACTATATTTTTAAATTTTATTTTCAGAAAGCTGATCACAATAATGGATTACATTCAATATTTTGACACCAGTCCCACCACTTTTACACCTTCCTATCACTGTTATTTTGAATTTTCCCACTACTACTAAACTTGCTGAACAGGCAGATACTAGATAATTTATTTTGTATTGCTTGTTATGAATAGCATAAACTCTACTGGCCATGTGCTACTAGAATTCTAAAATTTTAGATAATTAGGTCTGGAGGCATCTCTGCAGTGAGCTGCTTGGCTCCAAGATTCTTTTGTGTGTCTCTGGATCATTAAGGAACTTAAATTGCAGCCAGAGGCAGTTCCTGGGTGTGACCTCCAGGGTCCCATGTGGCAGGGAGATGGGAAGAGCTGGTCTATCTCCTATCCTTTGAGTTCTGGAGTTTGCTGTCACTGATCCCGCATACCTGGACTTTTCTTTGGGTTCTAAAAGTTGATGGCTGCCAGGATTCCTAGGGGGCAAGTTGAGGGACAACGCCTGTTCCCGTCTGAGGCACCTCAGTGAAATCGGTCTGGTGCAAGGTCCAGAGGCATCTCTGCAGCAAGCTGCTCAGTTCCAAGATTCTTATGTGTGTCTTGGGTTCTGTCACTACTGACATTTTAAATTTTAGCTACTTTGACTTAGTTTTAAAATGCTGTCAGTGGTAGGGTTTCACGCATACAACATTTCAACAATGACAAGCCACCATAGTTCCTGTTTCCCTCCAACTTGGTCTCAGGGTTTCATCCTCCCCCTACCACCATCCCCCCTCACATCATTCACCATCCCCGCCCCGCTTTCCAATCCTTCCCATCTTACTTCCCTAATAAGATTCACCTTGGAAATCAGTTCATAGATTGTTACTTTGGGCCATTTGTTGCCCCCTTATAACGGGTCCTTATATCTCACATGTGAGAGAGATTATTTGATATTTATCTCTCTCCTTGTCAGTAACTTCTCTCAGCATGATCCCCTCCAATTCCATCCATGTAGCAGCAAATTCACGATTTCATCTTTTTCTTACAGCAGTGTAGTATTCTATTGTATGTATGTACCATAGTTTCTTTAGCCAGTCATCTGTTTGGGGGTACTTGGCCATTTCTGGAGTTTGACTACTGTGAATAGTGCTTCAATGAACATAGGAGCTCAAATGTTTTGGTTTTGTTTTCTGAGTAGTTTGGGGGCCATTGGAAGATGCCAAGAGTGAAATTGTTGGGATATATGGAAATTCTTAGTTTCTTGAGAAATGTCCATATTGTTTCCACAAAAGGTTGAACCAGTCAGCATTCCCCCCAGCAGTGAAAGGAGGGTTCCTTCTTTCCCGAGTCCATGTCAACATTAGTTGTTTGTTTTTATCCTTGTGACATGTACTAGTCTCACTGGTGTGAGGTGACATGCCTCACACCAGTGATATCTCATTGTTTTGATTTGCATTTTCATGGTGATTAATATGCTTATTGACAATCTTTATGACTTTTTGTAGGAAATTTCTATTCATCTCTTCTCCCCATTTTTAATATGCTTGCTTAGTTTTATTTTCTTTGTAAGGTCTTCCTGTGATTTACATATCTTGGAGTTACTGACTTTATTTTTAACTACTCAGAAGACTGAGCACCTTTGCAGCCTCAGGTTTCTTCCCATGAACTTGCCTCTTCTGACCATGCTGTAAACACAGTTAAGAGATTTATGTGGCCACACATTTCCACTGAACCTGCTCATCCCTTCCTTTTTCTCTCAGAAGAGCCAGTTTATCCTAGATTCTATTGTTCATTCTTTCTTCCTCAGCATACCCCTTTTAATTTTAGACATTTGCCTGGGACTTACACAAGTAAAATTTTAGGTAGACTTGCACTAGGCCTACTATGTTTCATGAGTTCTCAGTTCAGTTCCCTTGTAAACTCTTTGTTTTGAACATATTATCCTTTGCTCTTAAGAATCCATGCTTTACAGTTGCATCTGGTCTACTCCTCAGCACCACTTTCCCCTCCATGGCAATGAAATGATGGGGACCTCATGTCTGGGAACACTTAACCGTATTCCATTCAGTGAATACAAAGGTGGTAATATGTTCTCCAAAGAGAATCTGAGCTGGAAACTGACCATGTCCTGGGAAGTCATTTGGTGCTTGATCCTATTATTAATGAAGGTTGATCCCATTATTAATGAAGGATTACTCACCCTGATTCCAGGGGTAAGGTCTGGGTGCTCTGACTACAGTCAAGCACTGCATAATCATCATCTCACCAGTTTAGATGCAAAATTGAATTAGATCCTGAATTTTCTCTCCACAAACTGCAAAGCCATACTTGCTGAGTACCTGCTAGGTATACAAGACAGGGTTTTTAGCTGTGAGTTTTCAGTAAGGGACTGTGCCCTGAAATGAACCTAGCCCACAGGAGGAGGACCAGAAAGATGTGTTAAATGAAGAGATTGTGAGAAACTTTTTTTTTAGTTGGAAGTGGTTCTAGTATAGTCTGACATGTCCATTTCTTTCTCAAAACAAGGCCACAACTTTACTTTCCAAGAATGAAGAGAAAAGGTATTACTAATCTGAAATTTTCCTTCAGTGTTTAGCACAAACTTAGTATCTAAGGAAAGACTGGCAAAGCACTGAAATGGGGAAAGTTATTCTTCGGGTATTCTCTTATTATCATAGACTTGAGCAAGATTGTTATTTAGTTACTGTAGCCATGAAATAATCACTGAACATTCCTAGTGGCAACACATAGAATGTTAGGTTTTATGTTAGGTAAATGTTATGAATTAGGACAAACAAATTTAATCAGCCAGACAAGCTCTATTTTTCATAATTCCAAACATTTATCACTTGTACATGTAAAACCCATGATTTTCCTGCTCTTTCTTGTGTTTTGAACACCTGACAGAAGTTAGTTACAGATTTTGTAACTTGTTTGTGATCCTCATTATGTCAATAGAAGGTGGTGTTCCCAGTTTTCTTTTTTAATTCCTCTGAAATTGAGGGAGATGGTATGGAAAGCTATGGCATATGCTAATTGCTCAGTAAACAGAGATAGGAAGGAGAAAGGGCGAGGTTGGAAGGGACAGGGGAGAGGAGCAGAATCGCCTACAGAGTCCCACAGGCTTTGCCAGGAGCCCCTAAGAACCCGCAGCTCCTGTGGCATCTAGCGCTCAAGCTGCTCATCTGTAGAGTGAGATATGCACTTCCTTAGAGCTGCACAGTATTTCACTGTGTATATGTACCACAATTTCTTGATTCACTCAACTGCAGTTGGGCATTTGGGTTGTTTGCATATCTTGGCACTACAATGAATATGGTATGCCTGTGTCCTTTTTAAAAATTTTTTTAATTTATTTTTTAATTAGTGAGTCACAGTGAGGGTACAGTTACAGATTCACACATTTTTGTTCTTCTTTTTCCCTCATGCAATGTTTAAGAGCCCATCCCTCCACCAGTGTCCATTCTCCACCACCAATGAACCCAGTATTCCTCCCACACCCCCAGCCCCATCCCTCCACCCCACCCCGCCTCTGTGGCGGGGCATTCCAATTTGATATCTCTCTTTCCTTTTGGGTGTTGTGGTTTGAAATAGGGGTATTGAGTGGTCATCCTGTTCAGTTTCTAGTCTACTTTCAGCATGCATCTCCCTTCCCGCACAGGATCTCCAATCATATATTACTTGGTGTTCCCCTCTCTATCTGGGATGACTTTCCCCCAGTGTGTGGCCAGCTTCTAAGCTATGGAGCCAACCTCCTGGTATTATATGCTATCATTCTTGGGTATTGTACTCTGTTTTTCTATATTCCACAGATGAGTGCAATCTTTCTATGTCTGTCCCTCTCTTTCTGGCTCATTTCAATTAGCATGATAATTTCCGTGTTGATCCACTTATATGCAAAGTTCATGACTTCATTTTTTTCTGACAGCTGCATAATATTCCATTGTATAGATGTACCAAAGTTTCTTTAACCAGTCATCTGTTCTCGGCACTCGGGTTTTTCCCAGATTCTGGCTATTGTAAACAGTGCTGCGATGAACATAAAAGTGCAGAAGATAGAGAGAGAAAACCCTAATAAACCGAATCAGAAATGAAAAGGGGGACATCACAACAGAAACCAATGAAATTCAAAAGATCATCAGAGACTACTTTGAAGATCTATATGCCACAAAACAAGAAAACCTAAAAGAAATGGACGAATTCCTTGATTCCTACAATCTCCCAAGACTGAACCAAGAAGATTTGAAATATCTGAATAGGCCCATAAATATCAAGGAAATCGAAACTGTAATCAAAAGTCTCCCCAAAAACAAAAGCCCAGGTCCAGACGGATTCACTGGCGAATTCTTCCAAACATTTAAAGAAGACTTGTTGCCAGTTCTCCTCAAGCTTTTTCAGGAAATTGAAAAGACAGGAACCCTCCCGAACAGTTTCTATGAGGCATGTATCTCCCTAATACCAAAAGCAAACAAAGACACCACTAACAAAGAAAACTATAGACCAATATCCCTGATGAACACCGGTGCGAAGATCCTCAACAAAATGCTTGTAAATGGAAGCCAACAACTCATCAAAAAGATCATACACCATGACCAAGTGGGATTCATCCCTGGGATGCAAGGATGGTTTAACATTCGGAAATCGATCAACATGATCCATCATATCAACAAAAGTAAAGATAAAAACCATATGATCATATCGATAGATGCAGAGAAAGCATTTGACAAGATCCAACATCCGTTCATGATAAAAACTCTCACCAAAATGAGTTTTGGAGGAACTTTCCTCAAGATAGTCAAAGCCATCTACCACGAACCTATGGCAAGCATTATCATCAATGGGGGAAAACTAAGGGCCTTTCCTCTAAGATCGGGGACAAGACAAGGATGCTCACTCTCACCACTTCTCTTGAATATAGTACTGGAAGTATTAGCAATAGCCATTAGGCAATAAAAAGATATTAAGGAGATTCAGATAGGAAAGGAAGAAATCAAGCTCTCACTATTCGCAGATGATATGATACTATAGCGAAGCCTAAACGCTCTAGTAAGAAACTCTTAGAAACAATTGACCTGTACAGTAAAGTAGCAGTCTATAAAGTCAGTACCCAAAAATCCATGGCCTTCCTATATGCAAACAATGAGACAGAGGAAAGGGACATGAAAAAAGCAATCCCATTCACAATCGTGCCCCCAAAAATCAAATACCTTGGAATCAGCTTAACTAAAGAAGTAAAGGACCTCTACAAAGAAAACTATAAAATGTTACTCCATGAAATAAAAGAGAACATGAGGAAATGGAAACATATACCCTGCTCATGGATAGGGAGAATCAATATTGTCAAAATGGCAATACTCCCCAAAGCATTATGCAGATTTAACGCAATCCCTATAAGGATACCCATGACATTCTTCAACGAAATGGATCAAGCAATCCTGAAATTTGTATGGAACAATAAACGCCCACGGATAGCTAACACAATTCTTGGGAAAAAGACGATGGGAGACATCACCCTCCCCAACCTTAAACTTTACTACAAAGCAGTAACAATTAAAACATCATGGTACTGGAACAAAGGCAGAACCGTAGAACAATGGAACAGAGCGGAATATCCCTACACACAGCCCCAAATGTATGTTCATCTAATCTTTGATAAGGGGGCAAGAAATGTGAAGTGGAGCAAGGAAAGTCTCTTCAACAAATGGTGCTGGCATAACTGGACAACCACATGCAAAAGAATAGACTTAGACCTTGATACCATGCACAAAAATCAGATCAAAGTGGATTAAAGACCTCAACATTAGACCACAATCCATAAGGTACCTCAAAGACAAGGTCGGCAAAACCCTTCATGATATTGAAGCTAAAGGTATCTTCAAAGATGATACGGAACTAAGCAATCAAGTAGAAACAGAGATAAACAAATGGGACTATATTAAACTAAAAAGCTTCTGCACCGCAAAAGACATAGTGACCAGAATTCAAAGGCAATCTGCAGAATGGGAAAGGATATTCATCCAATACCCATATGATATGGGGTTGATATCAAGGGTATATAAAGCACTGGTTGAACTCTACAAGAAGAAAACATCCAACCCAATTTGAAAATGGGCCGAAGAAATGAACAGAAACTTTTCCAAGAAAGAGATACGAATAGCCAAAAGGCACATGAAAAAATGCTCTGCATCACTAATCATCAGGGAGATGCAAATCAAAACAACCATGAGATACCACCTCACACCACAGAGAATGGCACACATCCAAAAGAACAAAAGCAACTGCTGTTGGAGAGGATATGGGGAGAAGGGGACCCTTCTACACTGCTGGTGGGAATGCCAAATGGTCAAGCCCCTTTGGAAAACAATATGGACTCTTCTCAAAAAATTAGAAATTGAGCTTCCATTTGATCCAGGAATACCACTTCTGGGAATATATCCTGGAGAAACAAAAGTATAGTTACCTGTGTACTTTTGAATTAATGTTTTTGTGTTTGGGGAGAGGGTTGATGCCAAGAATTGTTATAGCTAGGTTAAATGAGAGATTCTGTTTCTACATTTTTGAGAAATATTCATATTGCTTTCCATAGCAGTTGAACAACATTTTGACCAGCAGCAAGTGAGGGTTTCTTTCTCACCATAACCCCAACACTGGCTGTTTCCATACATTTTGCTATTGCTGTTCTCACTGATAGGAAATTCTATCTCACTCTGGCTTTTATTTCATCCCCCTAATCAGAAGTGATGATGAGCACTTTTCAAATGCCTACTGGCCATTCTTATTGCTTCTTTTGGGAAGTCTGTGCATCTCTTCTCCCCATTCTTTAATAGGATTATTGGATTTTGTTGTGTTATTGAGTGCTTTATAGATTCTAGATATTGACCCTTTATCTTAAGTGAAAATATTTTCTTTCATTCAGTAGGATGTCATTTTGTTTTTGTTCTAGTTTCTTCTGTTCTAAAGATCTTTGATTTATTGTAGCCCCATTTGTTTAGGTTTATTTTTGTCTTTTCCTCTGTGCTGATCTCATTAAAAATACCTCTGGATTCATTTCCTGGAAAGTTCTGCCTATGTTTTCTTTGATGTGATCAATGGATTCTGGTTTAATCTTGAGGTTTTTAATCCACTTCGAGTTTACCTTAGTGAATGATATGAGGTACAGTTTCGATTTCATGTCGTTACATATGGCTGTCCAATCTCCCAACCCATTTGTTCAAGATATTTTATTTGCTCCCCTTATGTACTTAGCTCCTTTGTTCTGTATTAACTTCCCATAAATATGGGGGTTTAACTCAGAACTCTCCATTCTGTTCCAGTGGTTTGTGAGTTGGTATTTATGCCATGCAGTTTTGATGTAGTATATATTTGTGGCACAAAACATTCAATTTCCCATGACATGGATGGAACTAGAGAGACAGATACATCTGTTATTCCCTGTTGTATTTCTTTATATTTCACATATGAGAAAGATCATTCTAGTGTTTCCCACTCCTTCTCACATACTTCATTCAGCAAAAACAACAAGCAGTACTAAAAACTGTGGAGAAAGTCAGGGAAATGTGAGGTGGTATATTCTTCCTTGAAGAAATGCTTCTCTGTTTCTTTTTTTGATTCTTTGAATTTTATTGGAAATGGAATTGCAACACAATGATACATGCTTTCTCCAAAATTTGCCTGTAATTTGTTAAGTTCCACATAAATAAGCATTGCACAAATAAAGATTTCCAACCATTCAACTTCCTTATAGATATCTGTGTATAGGCTAAACAGAGGAAGAATTACAGTCTAATGTCTTCTCAAATCATGTAATTAAAGTTATACCTGACATTTCTGGAGATACAGAATTTTTTTTTCACATTCATTGTGCTTTCAGGAGACACCAGTTGTTTTTTTCCCTGGAAATCAGACTCCAAAGCTAACAGCACTACACAAACATCACTGGTGCAGTTTTAGAGGCCTGAAGAATCCTGAAGTGGTCTGTCAATGGTGGAGCCTCGTGTCACATTTTGTTTGCCAGATGTCTTTACAGAAATTTTTCATAATTAATATCCCAGCTTTAACCCTATTTTTGTTGATCCCACAAGTATCACAGGACTAAAGCAGTCTTCCAGGTCAATGAACCATAGATGTTAAACTATACCTTGGCTTTTGTTATCCACACAAGCTGACCACAGGAGTCGTTCCTGTGGGCATTCAGTGGGTTGGTTTGCCTTGCAGGACCTTTGACTGACACAACTGACTGCTGCCAGGAGCAGATTCTGCCCACTTTTTCAGCCAACAACAAGGCCTGTGAAACCTCACCTCATCTCCTCTCTTTCAGGTTGGGAAACTTATCCAGGAAGCAGCTGGGAGAAGTAATTTGAAGCGAGTGACCCTGGAACTTGGAGGGAAAAGTCCCAATATTATTTTTGCTGATGCCGATTGTAAGTCAGCCCCACATAGCTTCATCCAGTGCCTCCTGCAACAGCCTTCATGTGTCTACTTTAATACCAAGGGACAGGGTGGAGTGGAGCGGGGAATTAAAGTAATAAAAGGAGAAACTCAAGAAGAAAAAATCTTCCAAAGGGAAAACATAAATCAATATTTTAATGAACACTTATCAATTGACAGTGGGAGCAAGTTTGTTTTCTAGACATGAATGAGCCACTTGACTGTTGTAGGCAAGGGCGAAAAAAGCCAGTTCAGTGCTGAATAGTGACAAAAGAACTGGCGTCAGCTTCTGAACACTTCGTGGGAGTCTCAGCCTGAAATCCCACTGTGCCTCAGTCTTTCTGCCTGATAGCTTTGTACATCATATGAAAAATCTTATTTTGCCAGCCCTCCCACCAATGCCCACACTCATACCCCTTCTCTGTTTAGCCATCAATGTCCCTTCTGCCTGTTCCATGTAAGGCTACCACACGTGGGTCACTTCTGAGTGAATAGAACAAATAAGAGAAGAGTGTGCCCTGCGACCTCCAGTGGGAACCTGCTATCTGCAGTCGCAGGCACGGCTGTGGGGATGCTGATCTGAGACACTGTCCAGGGAATGGAATTCCAAACCCTTCCCACATTTTCCTTTCCCAGTCTGCCCACTTAAAGAGGTCAGAGAGTAAATCACCTGAATTTCAGCATTCACTTGGAATTTGCAGAGTTCAGTTTTCTATACTGGCTATCAAAAGGACCCGATTTTCTTTATCTGAATTCCTGTTTAGGGGTAGGCACTGATTGACAAGATGACATTGATGATCTGACTGACTCATTTGTTGCACATGAGATTTATTAGAACTGTCTTGAATTGTAGGATGAATGAGGTGAAAAATGAGTATCCTATTTTGTTACCGAATTCCACATAAGTATAAAGGAAATTATTGTTTTCGAAGCTGATACTCTACTGTTACAGTTTGATAAATTTACCAAAATACTAATTAAACACAGAGTTACAAGGTCTATAAATGCAATGCATTCAGGTTCTAAGTGTTTGCAAATTGGTAGTTAACAAACCAAATGCAGTATGGAGATTACCTAAATACTCTAAATATTAGAGTGTTTCTAAAAAGTTAACTTTACATTTAAAATGATATTTTTCTTAAAATTGGCAGCCTAGCAGCCATTGACCTTATAGTCATATGTAAATTAACAGCCAAAATGCAGTGACTTTCTGGCACTGTTCTGCATTGTGATTGGAAAAGGGGAGGGAAGTGACCCTATGGTTAAGTCATGCTGTGGGTCAAGTGTTGTATGTGTGTCTGTTTGCTCTCCTAGTGGACTATGCAGTGGAGCAGGCCCACCAGGGTGTGTTCTTCAACCAAGGCCAGTGCTGCACTGCTGGCTCCCGCATCTTTGTTGAGGAATCCATCTATGAAGAGTTTGTGAGAAGGAGTGTGGAACGGGCCAAGAGACGCATAGTGGGGAGTCCCTTCGACCCCACCACTGAGCAGGGACCCCAGGTAGAGAAATTATAACCCTCCCATTCTTAACCCTTGATAAGCACAGAAGCTTGACTCTGAAAAACAGCATCTTCATGCTTTTCTGCTGCTTCCTTACTCCTCTGCCTTACTGTAAGAATGGCCAGTGTAGGAGGATTGGTCAATGGTTGGAAATTACCACAAGTGTTGTGGGGGGTATGAGGGGAGTTAAGATAGAGGAAGGTTCGGTATGAAAACAATAGTTGGAAATGATTATTCTGGACAAGAACTGAATTTTGAAAGTAGGTAAAGGGATATACATGATAATATTTCAGTAGCTGTATTGCAAACCATAATGCCAAAAATGAAAGAGAGAGAGAGAAAGAGAGAGAGTGGGAGGGAGAAAGAGAAGTACCTGCTGCCTGCCATATGACAGGCTGGGGTGGGGAGTGGTTTGGGAAGGGGGTGAGAAGAAACATTGGTGGTGGGTAATTACACTGGTGGAGGGATGAGTGTTGGAATATTGTATGACTGAAACCCAATCATGAAAGCTTTGTCATGCTCTATCTATGGTAATTCAATTTAAAAAAAAAAAAGAAAAGAAAAAGAAAGAATGGCCAGTGAAGTACTGTGATTTCTTAGGCTTCTCTTTCCCTTTCTAAATTTTTTACCTGAAAATCTAAAGAACTCGAGCTGCTCAAAGGCTACTTGAACTTTGGAAATAGGTTGGAGTATCTTAAGCTCCAAGGAAGACCTGGGAAGGTAAAAAATGACTTTTGGCTCTAGGACCCACTCTCAGCCGTAAGTGCTGAGTGGAGGAGGTCCCTAACAACACCGCAGTCCAGGAGAGTTGGGCTCTTTCTTCCCAGAGTCATTTATCCTTTTATCTGCTACCAAGAAATTTCTCCGTCAACTTGACCTTGCTTTGGGAAGATTCACTTGTGGCTTCCGAATGTGTCAGAAATGAAGATGGACTTTCCCTCTGCTCTCACTCTAAATGCTCACACACTGTGTTGGCTGGAAGGCTCAGCAAAGCTCACTCTTTAGGAGCCAGAACAATAGTGCAGTGGGTAGGGCACTTCTCTTACATGTGATCAGCCCGGGTTCAATCCTTCAACTCCCACTGGTCCCCAAGGCCATTAGGAGGGACCTCATAGGGCAGAGCCAGGGGTAAAGGAGGACAACCTGTGCTCAGCCAAGTGCCCATCCAGAAAAAAAAAAAAACACAACTCCGAATTCCCTTTTTAGCTCTGCAGGTTCTCTGTGACCATCAAGGGATATTTCCACATAGAACTCCTATGTTAACTGTAGATAAATTCTGTAAAATTCTGAAATTTTCAATGTTTTGTTAAGACACTGTGATTTTTAAAGTTATTCATAGTTGAGTTTCAGTCATACAATATTCCAGCAGCAATCCCACATCAATGTCAACTTCCCTCCACCAGTTTCCCCAGGTCCCTCCTGCCCTCCAGCCTGTTCCTTTGACAGGGACATTTTTGAGTTTGGGTCTCATGTTTTCAGTCCTGTTGACTCTAAAGCCGCCCCACCCCTCTGCATCACCAGTGTACTCACAGTTCTTGATCCCTGCCCCATGTCATCTCCCCCCAACTACTTCCTGCTTCTTCCCTCAGGTCCTGAGAAGGTTTTTTTGCTTGTTTGGGGGGCCATACATGGCTGTATTCAGGGCTCACTCCTGACTGTGCTCAGGGATCAATTCTGGTGGGATTCTGTTGGGAATCAAACCCAGGTTGGCCTCATGCAAGGCAAGCATCTTACCTGTTTACTACCACTCCAGCCTGATTCTAGTAATTTTTAAAGGAAGAGCTGAGCTCATCTCCTCCGGATCAGTAGATCTGTATTTTTCCCAATCAGAAACAGCATCTCTCAAGTTTGTGGGCCTTTTGAGAGAAGGTTAATATTCTAGCTGAGTAGTTCAAACTCAAGTAAATTTAGGTTTTATAGTTTTACATTATTTACCATAACAATAGAACAATAACTAACTTTGAGGGAGGCAAAACTGTCCTTTTATTTGCTTTTGGTCCTTTTGTCTTTGATTTGTCATTGATTTGTAATATTGCATTATTTCAGAGGCTTAATTTAATACCTCTGTTGTAGTGGTAAAATGCTCAGCACCTCTATTACCAAAATTACTGTGCCATACTACATACTCCCTAGCCATTCTCCCCACACCCTTCACACTCTCTACTAATGACTATGATTTTCACCAAAAGGCTCACCTTAGTTTATGGAGTAGGAAGCAAACCCTCATTCTTTAAATATGATCATTCCTGCTACGTGTAGTAGGAGTTTCATTAAAAGTAAGTCCCAGTAGATTTGATGTGTAGCACAATGTAGCTTATCTGTTGTCTTTATCATTTAGTTTTTATCCCTACCACTTGCTAAAACTATTCATTTGATTGTTAAGGTTAATTTTTCCTCTTATAATCAATAAGTAATCAACAAGTCAGTCTGTCATTATTTACAAAAATTACCGACATTTACAACTGATGATTCTGACTTGGTGGTATCCTCAAAGCTGTGCATTTATAGAATTTTTAATATTTAGGTTGAGATTATGCAAAATAAATATCTTTCATTGGTCAAAAGTGGGTTATGACTATATGTTAGTTGACTAGATGTAGTTATGAATTGAAAACAGTCACAAATAAAGTGCTTTTTTTCATTTTTCATGGAAGCCTTCACATGAATTCATTGGGTGATTTTTTTCTGTAGATTGATAAGAAACAATATAATAAGATCCTGGAACTCATCCAGAGTGGAGTGGCTGAAGGGGCCAAGCTGGAGTGTGGAGGCAAAGGGCTGGGGAGAAAGGGATTCTTCATTGAGCCCACAGTGTTCTCCAATGTCACCGATGACATGCGGATTGCCAAAGAGGAGGTATCAGCTTCATATTTCTAACTAAATCTATGCTGATCCTGGGATGGTCTGCTGGGCCTTTCAAGTAGAAATTAGAGCTTACAGCTCTTTGAATTATATTTGTTATGTAACAGCAGTAATGACTATAAAATTCTCACTCTAAAGACGAAAAGATTAAAAATGCAAGTGTGTGGATGGTGGCTAGGCGGCTACTATTAGCCAACTGAATCCATGTAATAGCCTACAACTGTAGGCTGCAGTGTGCCAGTGGCACACTGGCAACAGTTTGGTTTCCCCCACGGACAGGAAATTGTATCTGAGCATCTTCATGTTTCTGCAGTAGCAGATGAGCCAACATTCCAGAGCAATAGTCCTCAGTCTGGAGTGACATGAAAACATTGCTTTAGGAAGCTTGGTAGAATCAAAGGGATCCAGGAGGTAGGGGAATTGAGCAGTCAACACACTCGAAGGTAGTCTCTTATGCTATCTTATTGGTGGAAATATTTGGGGTATGTTTTCATGTTTCTGCTGAGAAAACGAAGTGTCTTTAAAAAGATAAAGCCAGAATAAACTTGATTTAAACTGTGGAGCTTTGGGGATGGAAACAGCAAAGCAACCATGTGGGGTCAAACTGTTTTGCTACAGATCTTTGGTCCTGTTCAGGAAATTCTGAGATTTAAGACTATGGATGAAGTTATTGAAAGAGCCAATAACTCAGAGTTTGGCCTCGTTGCGGCTGTCTTTACTAATGATATCAACAAGGCCCTCACAGTGTCCTCTGCAATGCAAGCTGGAACTGTTTGGTAAGATCGGAATCAGTGTATCCCCCTGGTATGTAGGATGTTGTAATTCTTCTGGGTCTGGATGATACAGAAATACATTCTCTGGAAGGAGAGAGAAGACAAAGGCAATTGGATTTCATCCTGTAAAAAGATACATTCCTTATTGGCTAGATCAGGAATCAAAGGAAATCTTAAATTACACATTTCATTTTATTTTATTTGGCATGGGGCAGGATGGGGGTGGGGCAATCCCAAGCAGTACTTGGATGGCCTACATGCCACTTCCAGAACTGCTCGGCCAACTGGGCCAGGTGGTCCAATGTGCAGTGATGCTTTTCAGACCCACTGGTACTCATGGCCCCCAGGGCCACAGCCTCAGTATTCAGTCCTCTATTACCTCCCCAGAAGCCTGCCAGGTAGGTGCTGTGAGGCATACACTCCAACTCACTGGGCTATCTGCCCAACTGAGGAACCTTTCAAAGAAATATCATGCTAGTGTTATTATTTCTCTACGAATAGAATTCCCACTAATGGTTCTGTGTTTTCTTCTTTCAGGATCAATTGTTACAATGCCTTAAATGCCCAGAGCCCCTTTGGGGGATTCAAGATGTCTGGAAATGGAAGAGAAATGTGAGTACCCAAAGTTTCTGGTGCTTGCAGATAGAGACTGAAAATATCTGCATAGATAAATACAAAATCATTTCATTCTCTTTCATCAGTTGTTGAACACATATAACAAAGTGCATGTAACAAAGATCAACAAAACTCACCTCCTTTAACCTGAAATGGGATGGAGAAAAATTAATGATCCAAAATGCTATATACAATGCATAGAAGTTTTTTCAATCAGGTTATACATACTGATAAAAAAAATGAGGGGCTGGAGTGATATCACAGCGGGTAGGGTGTTTGCCTTGCACGCAGCTGACCCAGGTTCGATTCCCAGCATCCCATATGTTCCCCTGAGCACCGCCAGGAGTAATTCCTGAGTGCAGAGTCAGGAGTAACCCTAAGCATCGCCAGGTATGACCCAAAAATAAATAAAAAAGAATTTTTTTTCTGGTGTGATTAGAGAAGACCTTATAAATGAACAAAACAGTTTGGAGTGTTTTAAACACAGGTCATCAGTTGCCAACCCATTGTCCGTGAAATGTTTGGTTTTGCCTCACAATATTTAAAAATATTAACTGATATATATGTTAACTGATATATATGTTATATATATGTTAACTGATATATGTTATATAAATGTGTGTATATATATATATACAGAACTAGGGGCTTTTACATGAAAGCTAGAGCTTTTTCATATTCTTATTTTCCAGTAGCAGAATTGCTGCCATGAGTTCTGCACTCAGCCATAATTCCCTTTACTCTGGCAGCTTCTGGGACTGACTTTCGGTTGTTAATTCATTTTATGTGTTCCCCATATTATTCCCTTCCATCGCATGATCTGACCCTCTAAACTCCTGAATTGGGAATGCAAAGTTAGGACACAGGATGAATGGAGGAAACTTGTACAATACAAGCAGAAATGTTGGTGGTTGAATCACAATCTAAGACTTGCAAAAGTCATTATATGGCAGCTGAAGAGATATGAGAGTTTAAAAAGCCAAGATTCTTGGCATATAGAAAATATCTTTACAGAGGCTAGAGGAAGAAGCCTAGTGAGAAGGATTTTACACTAGCCTTGGTAGCTCTCCCTCATTTGATGCCTGCTTTGTCTCATTTGTTTTTTACAGGTTTGGTGGGAAAGATACGCCTTTATGTAGATTAGAGACAGTTTATAAAGGAAACTGAGGGTTTAAAGAATTAAGTGACTTGTCCAAGTTGCCCAGGCAGCAAGTGGCAGATCTGGGAGATGCAAGGTGTTAGTGATTCCAGATGCTCTTAGTTCATGATGATGGGCCCAAGGACACTTCAAGCACATTATCAGAACTGAGTCAAGTCCTCCAGAGCTATTAAAGTCCTGAAAAGGGGACTGAAGCAAAGGGAAACTTGGCTGAAAGGGGATTTTATTTGAAGCCAACAGAAACAAATGAATATTTTTCAGTCATAATGATGATGATTGATGGCCAACATCTTCTTCAACTGACAACCCACCTACCCCCCTATTAAGAAAAAAAAATAACACTAATTTTGCTCATTTTGAAAGGAGTTGGATCCGTGTTTTCTTACTCCTATGGTTCATGAAGGAAGTAGGTCCCATGCCTGTTCCCTCCTTGTTTAGAGCAAACAGTTCACCATCAACCTCGAAACAAGGTTCACTGTACACAGGTAACGGTGCTCAGAGGAACTGCAGCACAGTAAGGCATTTTGAATATTGTTTGAGTCATAATAGTGACAAGATTGAAGTAAGCAGAAGGATTTAAGGAAACACAAATGGCTTAAGGGTTGAGAGGTGGGGAAGATCACTGCAAGACTGAAGAGGCCAGAAAACTATCAGTCTCTTCTCATGCCAAGATTGAATTGCCTTTAAAAGAAAGGAGAATTTGGGGGGCTGGAGTGATAGCACAGTGGGTAGGGCATTTGCCTTGCACGCAGCCAACACGGGTTCGATTCCCAGCATCCCATATGGTCCCCCAGCACTGCCAGGAGTAATTCCTGAGTGTAGAGCCAGGAGTAACCCCTGTGCATCACTGGGTTTGACCCGAAAGGCAAAAAAAAAAAAAAAAAGAGGGAGAGTTTGGGTAGATGGAGAGAGGATTTCAGGATTGGTGGACAAAACAAGGTATTGGTGGGGAAAGAGGCAGAATAAGCATGCTCTTGAGGAAGGCTCAGTGAATCCATAATTCCATAAGAACACAGATGATTTGCATGCCTCAGCTATTTTAGCTGAGAAGTTCTAGCCTTAACACCAAATCGTAAAATTGGTATTGTTTTGGGACTCGAGAAGAATTTCTAGAACTACATTGCTCAGATGTGTATTCTGTCTCTACCATTTAATACATATGCAGCTGTGGACAAACTCCTGCTGCTCACTGAGCCTCAGACTCAAGTGAAATGGGAATAATTAAAAAACCTCTATTCCTCAAGCTGTGCTTGTTAGATATTAGAATTAAGTTTGCCACACACCTGTCAAAGTGTCTGACAAACCCAGCTGCTCCCATCATCACTAATAAACCATGACTGTCATGTGGACAGTCCTTTTCATTTAATTAAAATGTTGCTTTGAACGCACGGTGAAACTGAACCTCTGATTCAGTTGGTGTCATCAGTGTCATCTCTGTCCAGGAGGACCTGCTTTAATCTGAAGCTTTGCTTCTGGCTTTCAGTGCTTCTCTCATGCTTGGCACACTGACCCCTGCCACAGGGTCCGGCACGTGTTTGCTTCCTGGCTGACTGTGCTCCTCCAGCTGGTCTGCGGGCATCATGTCTTCCAGCGATCTCTTCTTCACTTGCATGTGGCACTTTCTTCTTCTCAAGATGTGTTTGACTTCTTTCATCCCCTACCCCGTGTGTGCCTGTGATGCTGTGCCCATGTAGGGTTCTGGGAATTCTGCTCACATGGATCTGGTTACAGCTCATTAGCGAATTATCATGAGCATGATATAGACTTCTAATGGATAATTGCTGCATGGTGGCTTCTTTTTAAAAAAAATTTTAAATTTTATTGAATCACTATGAGATAGTTACAAGCTTTCATGTTTGGGTTACAATCTCACAAGCATGGTGGCTTCTAATCCCAGGGATAACCCATATCTTCATTCTAGGAAGGCCCCTGGTTGGGATTCAGAATGTGACATTGTTCACCACCAGTCTCTCCCATCATTGTGAATCCCCCACCTGCCCCACTCCTCCATTCCCCCGCAACACACACATGGATTCAAAATATGGCCCTGGAGATAGTTCTGTTGTGTCAGATCAGTGGTCTGAGGGACTGGAGAGCATCTTGATATTCGTCTTGTAGATACTTTTGTCATTTCCTCTTCCCAGTGTAACTAAAAAGTAATTAGGAGATGACACTCTTTGATGTGACTCACTTTGTCGTGTCTAAATTAGATGGTTCTCTGCTCTTACTTGCCCCCAGAAAGTTCCCCTTAATTGATTTTGTATGGTAGAAAATAGCTGTTTCAGCCAGAGCGATAATGCAGTGGCCATAGGCACCTGCCTTACATGCTTCCAACCCAGGTTCAAACCCTGGCACCCCGTATGGTCCCCTGAGCACTGCCAGGAGTGATCCCTGAACACAGAGCCAGGAGTAAGACCTGAGTACTCCTGGGTATGACCCAAAATATAATTAAAATAAAGAGAATGACTCAAACCCAGGATCTACCAGGTCCCTGTGCCCCATTGTCCTCATTTTAAGTCTCGGAGCTGAACAGAATGACATTCATGGCCCAGCCTCTATTCAGTCACTAGCTCCTCTGTGCCCCTCTCTAAGAGGAACAGAGAAGAGAAGTAAGACCTTTCTGGAAATAAGCTTCTCATTGGGAAGTGCTGGAGGCCCTGAGTGCTCCCACATCAAGCTGTGGACTGGGCTGCCCTCTGCAGGTTAGTGATGGCTGGTCACTGCCTCCCAAAGTCATAGACAGCCTCAGAGTGTCCTGGCTTCCCTGCAGCTCATTCTGTGGGCTGAGCTTCCCTCCTGCCCTGTCCTTGCTTCCTCAGAGAGGTTCCCCCTGAGACAAGGTGTCAATCTAGAGCCCAAACTATTAAAAAAGAAAAAGAACTGTGTCACAACTCCAGGAAAAGGAATGAAAGCCATGATCCTTGGCACATTTCCACAGGCTTTGGAGATGAGAAGCGTCATCATGATTGTCTTGTAGACAAAGGCATCTTCCACTTGTCATGAGCACACCCAATACATGCAGATCCCTGCGGCCAACCAGGTACTGGTTAAGCACTGCACAGGTTCTGTTTCCGTCATCAGTCCCAGGGCCTGAATTTTAATTTTTTTTTATAAGGTAGTTCACAATATTTGATTACATTTAATATTCAAACACCAATCCCACCACCATTACACCGTCTCACCACCATATTTGGGACGTTTCCATCCCAAGCCCCAATCCCTGTCCCAAAGCAGAACCAAAGTAATATATTTTGTATTGTTTGTTATAAAAAAATAAACACTTAAAATGCTACAAAAAAGTATCCATAGAGGAAAGAGTGTGAATATTGTTCTATTTTGGCAGGTCTATATTAAGGGCGGTCTATATTAAGACCTTCTATAAGATATCACTAACATGTTAAAGGTTGAGCCTGTTGAACATCCGTATATTGTATATATGTATACATATGTATGTATTTTCCTCTATGATGGGTTGCCTACTATTTGAACCCTATCAAATGTGGTGTGGTACTCTTGGAGTATAGGTAGAGTGTGTGGTAAGAAGTGTTGCACAGCAGTCCAGGAAAAGGTTCACCCAAGGCTGGGTCCCTTGGAGCAGGGGACCCCTCACCCACCCCTCTTGGGGCGCCTCGAGTGAAACAGCCTGGCATGGGGTCCAGTGGCATGGCTATGGTGAATATCATGTTGTGTTCCTTTCTGGGAGAGAAGGACATGCAATCTGGATGGTGGCCGATTATCTGGTGTCAGCCAGAGGTGGCTTATGGGCATGATTGCTGGGTCACTGGGGACAGGGGGAAATGGGCAGAGGACCTCTGCTCCCAGTCCCGTTGAACCCAGTTCCCAGTCATGGGGCCTGCATTTTTAATACACTGTTGGATTGATTTGGATGCAGGTGATCTGGGGACCTTCCTCTGAAAAATGCTGTAAGCCAAAGCAACTTGAGCCCCTAAGCCCAAGAAAAGGACAGAAAAAAATTTAGCCTGGGAGGAATCCTCCCAGCTTTCAGGTTGAATCTGAGAGGGTGCATGATGCAGCTCTCTGACCCAGAGACAGGAGGCTCTTCTATAATTCCTTGTAGGTAGGTGGTGCCAAGCTCATTCTCGCTTTGGAAGAAATGGTAGTGGCTGTGGAGCAGAACATGGGTCCCCAGAGTCTCCCCAGGGAACCTGTGTCCTCCTCCAAACTGCAGCCCACAGGCCCTCGGAATCTGCTGAGTGGAGTTGAGGGTCAGGCTCAGGATAGAAAGAGTCAAGAATCTTCACCTCTGGACTTCCAGAGGACTTAGAGCAGGGTTCTCCAGAACCCAGAGGACCCCACAGGGCACATTATCCTGTTGGGTCTTCACCAGACCTGACAAAGAAACAATCTTTGCCAGGGCTTGGAGGTCAGAAATCTCTTCAGGTTGGTTGAGCTTCCTGGGCACAGGAGAGCCGCTGGGTTCCTATTGAGTGGCAGGCCCTATGTCCACATGCCCTCTGTCCCTGCAGCTCAGACCTCCCTCTACCTCTATTGGTTGCAGAGTTCCAGGGGAGATACTAGCGCACAGATCTCTAGGCACCAGGCCTCTGCCTGGCTGGGAGCTGTGTGTTCCATCCATCCCACACCAGGCTCCACCAGTCCCACCTTTGCCAACACCCAAACCTGTGGTATTTCACCACCCTAGGCCTCCTGACATCTCCCACGGCCTCTTCCAGGAGCAGGGTGGGAGGAAAGTGGTTCCAAGTCTGCCCTCAAGTGCGTGCCCAGGCCAGGAAGTGAGGAGGGAGTGACCTGGCTCCAGGCAGGAGGCAGATGATATCCAGAATGAAGAGACACATTAGAAACTGCCCCAGGGCAGGAAAAAGCTGTGTGCATCAGCCTGCACTGAGCTTGGTCGTAAAGAGACTCAGAGCCTGGCTGGAGCTAACAAGGACACCACATCCCAGGAGGGACCATCCAGGCTCATCCCTCCTGTAATGCAGGAAAGAGACCACAGACCTCTCTGAGTTGGTCTGATGCTGGGAGCAAGGGCTCAGGAAGGAGAGATTGCCCCTTGTTTTGAAGAGCCAGTGCCCTGGGGCATAGCAGCCCAGCTCAGAGGTTGGGGGCCAGGGCCTGTCACAAGAGTCAGTATAGGCCCAGCCCAGGGTTAGCCTGATATGTTTCTCTGAGAGGTCGAGAACTGTCATCTCTCTGCACATGAGTGCGAAGACAAATGCCCCCTGCATCTTGGGAAAATCTGGGCTGCTTTTGGGAGGCTTCCTTTGGTCAGCCGGTCCCTCACTAGGAAGTACGCACATGCACCAGAGCTCTGCCATGGAGTTCTGGTGGTGCCCGTGCACCAGAACAGAAGCTGTTTCCCCCCACAACTCTGAACACAGCACCAGAATGGCCTCTGGAGGGGACGGGGTGGGGGTGTTGGGAGGGATACTGGGATCATCGGTGGTGGAGAATGGGCACTGGTGGAAGGATGTGTACTCGACCATTGTATGACTGAAACACAAGCACGAAAGTTTGTAAGTGTGTAACTGTACCTCACAGTGATTCACTAATAAAAAGTTAAAAAAAAAAAAAAAGAATGGCCTCTGGTGGCTCATTCTGTCCTTTCTGTTTTCCAGGGGTGAGTTCGGTTTGCGGGAGTACTCTGAAATCAAGACGGTGACAGTCAAGATCCCCCAGAAGAACTCCTAAGAAGACAGGTGGAGGCCAGCCTGCCCAGCTCTCCTCTGCTTCCCCTGGGGGCCAGCTCTCAGGAATCCAAAGCTGACGCTCACTCCTTGTTTAAAGATTTTGCTGATAGTGTGTAGGCCAGGCTGGTCACTGTAACTAACGCAGACCAGCCGGCCTGTTCTTGGCACTCTGTAAAGGGAACACCTTAGAGATGCCAAGTGTTGGGGGTTGCAGGGTGAAGGGAGGTGAACTGGTCTCAGTCATGTCCAGGGTCTCTTGTATCCATGGCCAAGTAGGGGAGCTGTGTGACTTGACATGTTCCCTTCTCTCGCTGGAGGAAAGGGAGCCTGGCCATTGTCTATAGTCCCCCACTCGCTGCTTTCAGTTCTGCTTACACTGTCGCCCTCCTGCTTCTCCGAGGAGATCTGAACTGAGCTCACTGGGGGCAGATGTTTGGGCCGGGAACAATTTTCCAAGGTTTTGCAGCCAAATTACCGTTTCATGTTATCCGTTTCTTCAAAGCAAAACACGCAATGGTTTTAGTTTGAGCCAGAGCAGACTGGGAAGGCCAGGGTCTGGTACACACTGCAGATGCACGGTGAGGAGACCGAGGCTCAGGAGCCTCCTGGCCTGGCCTGTCTTTCTTAACATCCATATGTAGCACCAGAAGAGAGGAGATAAAATTCCAAATCATCTTGTGGGGTTCACAGCTTCTAAACACACTGCCTGGGCCCATATGTGTGCACTCAGGTGCCCAGGGGTACATTGAATTCTTTCTCGGTGGTTCTGGAATTAGACAGAGATTGGGTTGTTGTGTTTTCATACACCAATAAGGTCTTTTCCAAAGCTTATCTTTAAAGTCAACCCCAAACATAACAAAAACCAACCTCAGTAATCTCCAGGATTTAGAAAAAATATAATTCTGGGTGCCTTGCAGAAATATTTCCACTTCTGATACTGCTGACCATTATTATTATGCAATTATTTCTGCAGATGAAATCTGTGGTGACTTTGGGTCCCAACCCTCACTGTTCTAGCACCTGCTGTTCAGTGTCCCCAGCATGGCCTTGGCCCATCATGTCCTAATGCCCCCTACACCCACTGGCAGCTGATTAAAGCCTGGCCAGTTCTGGAAGTTCCCCTTTCACAGAGTTCTCGCTTGGGACAGTTGCCATGTTCCCCCACAAGTTTCTCCATCAAACAGGGAGGCCCTGTCCCCACCCACTGTTGCCTCTCAGCCTGCCCAGGTGAGGCAGGAAGCAGCCCTCCTCCCAGCCCTCCCCTCTTCCGCTTCCCCAGGACTCCACTAACCTGGTGTGGGTAGTGCCAGCCTCCTCTCCTTCCTTCTCTCCACCTGCTACATCTAATCCAGTCTCACTATAACCTAGATGAAGATCACTTATTTAAAAGTACCAAATGTAACCTAGAGTATATGAAATGTGGACAACACATATGTAGCCTGGTGTATTTAACAGTTTTCTGCTTTCTATCCATATCAGTTTTCTATTTATAATCCTTACCTACTCATGATTAAAGAAATCTCTACTTGCTGTTACATGCAGAAGACTGTGTATTCAGTGGCCCCTGGCCTCGAGAGTCACCACAGTTCTGAGTTCTCCATGTAAATGTCATGCTCTCTTCCTGTAGTGTTTGTCCAAGTGAACATACCCATTAACCAGCTAGTTACCTTTGAACTGCAATATAGAATGTGAAAATGAAGATTTATTTCTTTCAATTTACTTAAAAAAAACTTCTGTGCTAGCAATAAAGCATTTATATTCTGTACTCTGTTGGCTGTGTTCTGAGTCTTTATGTCATACCATATGGGTCTTCTCAGTTCATATGGATGGTGACTGTCTCCTGCTCCTGAATAGAAGCCTGGCAGAATGTGGGAAGGCAAACATAACCCACATTTTCTGACATTATTAAAAATCACATGTGTGTACAGTTTTATGTGGAAAGCAGGTATGACTATGTAAAAAAACAAAGAATGATGTTTTTCATTCTAAATAATCTCTGCAAAAGCTAACACGATGGGGCCCGAGAGATAGTACAGCACATAGGGTGCTTGCTTTGCAAGAGACCAGCCTTGGTTAGGTTGATGGCATCCCATATAGTCCTCTGAGTCTCCCAGAGTGACCCCTGAGCACAGAGCTGGGAGTAACCCTTGAGCACCACCAGGTGTTTTCCTCAAACCAACAGAAGACTAAAACAGACATGCCTAGGGCTTTGTTCTCACAAAAACCACCTACATGACTAGTGCTCCTATGCTGATGAAACTTAGCAGTACTTTACTTTTTTTTAAATACAAAGTCAGCAGTATATTAAATTTTTTTATTAAATATAAATCAGTACTTTAATAACAAAATGAAATTATCTCCAAAGCTGACAGCCGGACACAGTGTTTTTGCAGCCGTCCACAGGATGCCATCAAAGGGAACTGTGTGACCACTTGAGCTTACTTACACTCAGAGGTGACCTTTTAGGGATAGTGTTCATTCTTTAAACTTCTTTAAACTTCAAATATCCACCCAAGTCCTGGTCAAGTGACCCAAAACAGAAACTGCTGGTGTGTCCATGGAGGAGACCAGACTCAGGGAGGAAGAGACATGTCTCTCTGGTCTTGGATTGTTGGCTTTCATGACTGAGGTCTTTTCCCTCTGAGATACAGACCGAACATGGCCAACTCTAAAACATAAAGGTACGGGTCCATGGGAATCTACCTTGGGTTTGGTTCCTTGAGCCATCAGGAAGAAAATGAGAATGAGAAGGCCATAGAGTAATCCTTTTAAAGTACTCTAGAAAGGTGCTGTTACGGAACTGACACATCACAGGACCAGAATCAGACAGACATGATTTGATAATTTTCAAAAGCATAACGTTTCTCAAACTTTATAATCTCAAGCTAAAGGCAAATGAAAATGGCATTATGAATGTCATCAATGAACCTAACATATTCATTGGCCATTAACATTACATCTCTATGAGATATTTCTTAATTTCAGTTAACTCCTGAAATCTTCATTGTACCATTCATGTTAAAAAAAAAAAGTACATCTGTATTGATGATCTAATTCTTCATGCTGTTCTAGGTAATAAGGGAAAGGATATAATGCCATGACTAAAGAATAGAAACAATATTTCTATTCTATTGTGTGTATGGTGTCAGGGGGTGTGGTGATGAGGTACTCAGATATGAAGTCACCAAGAGGTAGTTGGAGATAGGGGACTGGAGCTTGGCATTGGACAGGAGAATTGGAATTGGACAGGTTCAGGTGATGGGACAATGACTGGAACATACCAGGGACAGCTCTGTATTCGGAGTGTGAGACAGATGCAGAACCAGATTCAGAGAGAAGGAATGAGGCAAAAGTAATAGGAGTCACTGTATCAGAGAAAGAGGAAAAAGTCACGGAGCGGGTGATAGCACAGAAACCCCTAGCAGGTGAGGAGCTGGGTAGTGGTAGTGTGGTTCGAGGAGCACTGGCCCTGGGAACTTTGAACTGGCCTCTTCGGAGCTAGGTGGTGGCATTGATGGGTCAGTCAGCCCAGGCAGGAGGTGACCAGCCCACAGGAGCACTTTGTTCAGGGCCAGGCAACCTCCTGAGCTGCTGCTTCAAGAGCTACCTCTCCAGCCTCTTGGCTCACTGCCCATGACCTGCCGTCCTGACTCTAGCTCCTGTCATCCCCTAGCCCCATGGAAAGTGGACTTAGAAACTCATAATGACAGTCTTAGGCTATGTTAAATTAGAAGAAATTGGTGGATTTTCTGCCCAGGGTCAGGAGAAGCACCCGGGAAAACAGTGTAGGAATATGAAGATAAAGGAAAGGCGTCAAGGCTCAGAGGACTAGGGACAGAAGCCCTATGTGTGGAATTTGTTAGAGCCAATTGGCCACATTCTTGGCAGGGGCAGGCACAGGGATGCAGGTTCAACCAGAACACAAGTGTTGGTTGCCAGCATGTGTGTTTATGGAGTCTCTGATTCACTTCTCTAGTTGTTTTGGCTGACTAATGCCCTGGGAATATTAAAAGTCAGTCACAAGAATGAATAAAATATAATAGGAGCAATAAAAACAGTACAAGATGGCAGGAATTGAAAATGAGAACATAAATAAAGATGGGGAGAGGGGGGAATGAAGCTGTAATGAGGTTGGACAATATGCATCCCACAAGGCTCTGTCACACTTCTGATGACCCTGTTTCCTGAAGAGACAAGAGTGGGGGCTCAGAGACCAGTGGGCTCTAGGTGCAAGGCTCAGACACATTTGCTACCCTCAAGAAGCTCTTCAAAGGTGCTCAGACACCAAGAGTCAGTGGCTGTCTTGTTCCACTCTCTTAACTCCCTGCTGGACCCAACATCTTCTCATGGAAGGACAGTGAAGAGTCTTTGTGGATAAGCCTGAAAGATGGCTATCTTCCTTCAGTAGATGTGGTGAGGACCACACTCTCCCTATCCACCTTGCTGTTGGGCGAGGATCATGAGTGGGACATTTCTTACAGTGTTTTGAGACATGAGACCACATGCTGATCTCTCAAAGAGTTGAAACAAAAGACTCCTTCGCTCCTTAGGTCACAGAAAGTCATGATTCCTCACCTAGCTCTGAGGCCCCTACCATGCCACAGTACCATCTCTTCCACCTCCCAGTGTGACCTGTGTACTGGCACGTGCAGACAGTCTGGAGGGGGAGGGGGAGCCCACAGGCTGCAGGCAGGCGGGCTGTGCACTGCTGTGCGTGAACGTGATCAGGGAAGGGGAGCCTGGGAAAATCCACTCTTGAATGGCATGACGCCTTCTTCCCAAGCACACACATCATCTACCTCTTACTTGGTTGTTGGCCAGTTTAGAAGGAAGATCAGCTTGCAGTGTTGCCTTTGATGTGAAACTGTTTGGATAATGTTTCCTTTAGCCATTTATCTGTGTGGCAACAAGGACCCTGAAACCAGGGTGGCCCGGGCCCCATTCCTGCTGGAGCGGAAGTGCCTCTTTTGGTTACAAGGTCTTTGACCTTGCTGGTTTGGTTTGTTACTCCAGCGCAGGTCTTGTCCTCCTTTTCATCCTCCACTACCTCCTTTTCTTCCTCCTCCTCGTGAAATAGACATTATTTCTGAAATGCACTTGAGTTGCGTAATTTATTTTACAACATGTTTTTCCTTGGTCTGTCTACAGAGATTCACAGCTTGTTTCCTATTTTATACTCCTAGCAGGATAAAAAATTTTAAAAAGTACAATCCCCCAGGCACACCCGAGCTGCTAAGAATAGAGATCACCTGCCCT
This sequence comes from Sorex araneus, assembly GCF_027595985.1. NCBI lineage: Eukaryota > Metazoa > Chordata > Mammalia > Eulipotyphla > Soricidae > Sorex > Sorex araneus. The sequence continues at coordinate 1,310,375 of NC_073311.1, read as the reverse complement.
CGTCCCTTGCTGGGCTAAATGTAGGACCCTGGGGATCTATGCTTCCAGGACTATTTAAAGAAGGAGAGAGGAAACCCTATCTCACTCCTCTAGGTAGCCTAGAGTGAGAATTCTCAGGCTCCATTGGGGGTGTCCAAGTGGCACTTAGGAAGGACACATTGTGCTCTCAGGCTTGACACTTTGGCCAACCCAATGGCAGGATCTGTTATACAGCTAAGATCACAGTCTCCCTTCCTCAAGTTAAGTTTATTCATAAACAACACAGGATTTGTGTGAAATTGAATAAATTCCAGATGCTACTTGTTAATACAATTATCTCATGCTCCCTAGTGGCCCTGAGGGAGGTGTAATGTCCACAAACACTCAGAGCCTGCAGCAGTGGCCACTCCCAGCCCCTAATTGTGTGATTGTGTGTGCTACAAGAAATGCATGGCCTGCCAAGGGAAATTGGGGACATAAGCTTGTCAGGCATGGTCTGGGGTTCCAGTGTACATTGTGTTGCTTGTGTGTGTGTGTGTGTTTCTTGTATGTGTGTGTGTGTGTGTTTTAAGTTCAGATGTGATACACACTAATTCCAGTATGGGACGCCTTGTAACATTAAGAGTTTGTCCAATGGACAAAGGACCAGGATTCTGGAGGGTTCCTCTACTCACTAGCTGCATGTCCTTGAAAGTTGTTAGCAATTCAAATACTTAGTTTCCTCTCTTGGAAAAGGAGGCAATCTATTACTTATCCATCTTGCCTTGTCATGCTGAAGGTAGAAGAAGAAATGTAAAGGGTCATAAGAACTCCCATCTTAGAATTCAAAGAAGGCAGCAATTCATAAATCGTTCACAGGCACTGTTTTTCCAGGGCAGTTACCAATCCCACCTGGCCTCAGAACTGATCTAGCACATATGCAGTTTGGGAGTCCTAGAAGCCAGCTGGAGGACTCCTCGTGTTTAGTGGTCTCAAGACAGAACTTCGGGTGAATTCTGGGGCATCAGCTGCATAATAACCACTTAAAAACACACATCCTGGGGTCAGACTTATGACGCAAAGGGGCAGGGCACATGCTAGAGCACCCAAGTGTCAGGCGGCACCACTGGGCTGAGAATCCTCGGGAGTGGCACCCACAACAAAAAACACATAGGCGGGCCTGGGGAGGCAGCTCAGCACTCAGAGGGGCAGATTTACATGAACAGGGACTCACTCAAGTTCAATTTTCTGCAACATGTGGTTCCCCAAACACTGCTGAACCTGCTTTTTGCTTTCACTCACACCATCCAAATATCACCAGAAGGGGCCCCAGGTCCCCTCAACACAAGCTTGCAAGCCTCCAAATAAGCTAGTTTTTATAATAAAATCACATATCTGTACCCAGATTCGTCTGCCTAGCAAGACAGATGCTGCAGTCTGGTCTGCCCTTGGTTTAAAAGAACAGGAGACAGTATAGGTAAACTGGGGAGGAAGGCCCCATCTTAATTCAGAATAAAGGTCAGTTCTGTTAAGGTTATGCTGCTTCTGGTGACCTCAGCTTTTCCACCCAAGGAATCCTGCTCCCTGAGTCTATGTCATAATATTGATATGAAAGCTCCAGCAAATATTCTGAGCAGAGAAATGTTAGGCCTCTGGAAGAGCCCATTCTAAAAATGCCTCTCTTCTCCCCAGAGTGACCCTGTATGACTGTCCCCAGCTGTCCTTTTTTTGAAGAGGTCGGGAGTGTTTGGCCCACTGAACGTGGACACTGTCATCCAAGCCAGGCCTATGTAATCAGCCATTCCTGAAAGACTGCAGAGAGCAAAACTACCCCAGAACACATTCTCCTGCTGCCTGTTTGTTCTGCTTCATTCCCACCAGGGACTGTTATTCTTACAAATGAGTTACAAGGCTTGGCTCCTGAGAAGAACTGATAACCTTGACGAAGCCTGGAGCTGGTAGTCCACCCTGGAAACTCACTCAATCCTGAGGCTTTAGCTGAGGGCATGATGACCCATGATTCTGATTTGGTCTTTTTCCTCCCTTTTCTTTCTCAAAGATAACAAAAAAATTAACGCACAAAGCCACATACATATTGAAAACACTTGTCTTTTTAATTTTTTCCACTTACCCTCAGCAATATTTTGAGGCCTTTGTAATAAGTAAGCTTGTCAGGGATTCTTTTCAGGAAACTGAACCACAGTTTCAGTCTTGTCTAGTCAACACATTGTTCTGAAATGTTTTGGTAACCTTTGGAGCCCTACTCAAAAAGTGGGTTTCCCATACCCTCTAATGAAATACTTTCTTATTGGGAAGGTCAGGAAGACTTTGTGCTCATCCATGGGCTTGAATCATGCATTGGCTTCTCAGTTTGAGAGGCAGAAAGGTTCAGGTTTGTAAGAAAATATTGCAGAGGGCTACCAAACTGTGCTGGTCAAGAGGCTGTGTGCCAGCTGCCCACCAGGGAAGGCTCAGATCTGAAAAGCAGTGATGGGAAAGGATCTACTCCATGAGAAGGTGGTGGGAAATTCTGAGGTAGTGAGTATTCCTCAGTGCCCCACCCTACTTGTTCCATGGCAGGACCTTGTACCCGACATTCATAGCAGCATGATTCACAATAAATATGGTGGTGATCGTTATGTCCAATGATGGATATGTGGAAAATATGGTGGCTACATGCAACGGAATAGTGTTAACCCGGGAAAGATGAAGGATATTCTTTTTAGTTCAGGACTTCTCTTGGCTCTGCACTAGGGGGATCACTCCTAGCAAGTTTCAGGATCATGTGAGGTGCCAGGGGATTGAACCCAGGTTGGCTGAGTGCAAAGCAAAAGCCCTCCCAGCCGTATTATCACTCCAGCCCCTGAGGAAACAAATTCTGATGAAAGTTTTAAAAGATAAATGAAAATGAAGAGCTCCAAAGTTTTAGAAGCCAGACACAAGTATATGTATGATTATACTGGGATTGGACAGAGGCTTGTCCCATGCAAGAAAAACACCTGGATCCTGTACTATCTTTCTGACCCCTGTTCTTCAACTTTTGTTAAAGTCCCTTTAACAAATCTACTAGAATTCCTTTTAGTGACCCAAACTCTTTCTTTTCCTGTAAGTTTATCCTTTGCACCAATGCCCCCCTCCCTTTATCACTCACCTAGTCCAAAAATGGCTAAAATAGACAATTATTTCTTTGTGTTCATGTCATTGAAAATGATAATTTAAATAGAAAATATTTAGGGAGGGGTTATATAAAATAATTTTAGGAGTTTAGAGGGAACCTTTGAGATGGTTAGGTCTGCATCACTGTACTTATGTAGAAAAAAATGGCTTCCCACAGTTAGCCTTCAACACAGGACCTAGATCTTAAGTCCTGTATTTTTTCCCTTTTGCCTCCTGGGATACATTTGGGGGAATTTGTTATAGTGAATCTCCCATGTTCCTTAACAGAAGTAAAGCATAGTTGCTAATTTGGTATGTTTCTATAAGAGTGTCTTTTAATAAGCCCGTTAGTCCATCAGAAGCCCCTACATAAACACCCACTCCATCCACTTGATTCGCTTGAAGAAACAGAGGTTCAAGAGATTGGGGCAAGAAAGTCTTTATTGTGTAGAGAAGAGCTAAATGGGAAGAATGCTGGTGGATGCAGTGGGGTGAGAATTAGGGGTTTGGGGATTTTTGAGTTTTGAAAACTCAAATTGAACCTGCTGTTTGGTTTTCTGTAACTATGTGACTTGGCCCCAACCTTTCCCCCTCAGAGTTCAGTTTCCTTATTTGTCAAATTATGTGTGTGTGTGTGGGTGTGTGTGGGTGTGTGTGGTGGGGCAGCGGGGGTTGGGAGGTAGGAGGGTGGGAGGAGGGTGGGGGAAGGGGCAGTAGGTCATTCATGGGGAAGGAAGAATTTAGAGTCCAGAGTATTTTTACACTGGAAGATTTCTCTATAATGCCCCATCTTTGTCATCAGCCCTCCTTCCAGAAGCAAAATCAATATATTTCTTGAGAGCTTCCTAAGTATATCATGGACATTGTAAACACATTAGCCAAGGGGTTGTGGTGCCACTCAGCACAGTTATTTGGGTCCCTTCTCCAGCATCTCCATGTCCTGCAGATGAGAAGACTGAGACTTAGTGCTGATAGAATTCCATACCACACACAGAGCTTAGATGTGTTCCAAATGCTGTACTGAAGTGTGTTAAGTCTTGACCCTATGTCTTTGCTGCCCCTACCTGCTGAAGCCGTTGTTGACTGGGTCTAGAGGGCTCTGGGGCATCTACCACCTGGATCCTCTCTCCTCTCTTGCAGAAGGGAGAGCTGAATTCTGACCCTAGCATAGAATAAGACCAGAAAATATTTCTTCCATGATGGCCAGAGTTAGAAACCCCACAGGGCATCAGAGTTTCTGGATGGAGAGGCACCCCTAGTGCTTCAGAAGAAAGTTTGAATAAAATGCCCCCCTCCAAACCCTGCCATGTACTCTCCCTCCTTTCTCTGCCCATTGCAGCATCAACAATTTAAACCCAACAACCAAACCTTTTTATCTGCAAGCTTTTCAGAGAAGCTGAAAATTCTAGAGTAAAGAGACTTTGCTTCTGATAGTTGAGTCAGTTTCAGGCCTGAAACTCTTCCAGTAGGGTCCCCATCACCCTTCATTTTTCACATATCCCTGCCCCTAGCTAATAAATAGCACAATGAATCTCCACCAGGAGTCTGATTTAGGAGAAATTAGCTTTTCAACACTTGGATCAGTTTACTTCATAGCTTGGTTGTTTCCTGTTTCTCAGCATCCAATTGACTTGCCTCAGAGCTGCCAATGAGTATAGGCTTTGTGTGCAAGCATAGGAAGCATTCCTTTTCATTGCTTGAGATCCAACATGTTCCTGACGTGGAACTCCCAAGGGCATCTTATGTGGAGGGAGGAGTTCTGACTAGGAGTCCAGGCACCTGGGTTCTCGTCCCAGCTGTGAGCTGTTTTCACATCCTCGGGCATTTTTTCTCCTCCACGTGCTGGCTCCTCCCACTCAGTCCCTTTACACGGCATTGTTTCACTTAAATCTGCCTGAGGGAGAGGCTCAGCTAGTCCCACTCAAGAAAGGTTATGAGACTTGACAGAACTCAGAAGTGGCAGGAAAAGAACTAGAATCCAGGTTTCTTCCTAGTGAAAAAGACAAGCCTAACTAGAGGTAATAAGATGCCAGTCCCAGCCTCTGGCCAGCTACAGTCCTCCACCACCACCCCTCACTTTCCCATGCACCTCTTCCTCCAATCCCAATTCACCCATTGGCCACCCTTTCCATTCTACACTAGCTCCCTAGCTCTTATTTCCACTTCCAGAGCCCAACCCTACTCCTGCAACTTCCTCTTTCCTACAGTCATCCTTCAGAGTCAACAGGAGAATGGCCATCTACGCAGTGCCAGGCACTGTGCTAAGTAGAGGAATGCCTCGTGTCATCCCTAGGAACTCATTGTCTCAGTGCAGACAGAGCAATAAAGCCTTTGGGTACTCTCTATGACAAGTGCTGTGCTGGGATGGCAGTGAAACATTTTGATTGCAGAGGTATGGACTAAGGTGACTTTTGTAGAAAATTTTACTTGAGGTTTGATTTTTTTCAGATACCTCTGCATCTAAAAAATAATTTTAGAGAAGTAGAGATAGTATATCAGGTAGGGCATTTGCTTTACATGAAGCTGAGCCAGGTTTGATCTCCAGCATCTTATATGGCCCTCAACTCCTACAAGGAGTGACCCCTGAGCAGAGCCATGAGTAAGCCCTGGACACAGAGCCAGGAATAAGCTCATAGACATAGAGTCATGAGTATGGCCTGAGGACCACCAACTGCAGTCCAATAACCAAAAATAAAATAATATAATTATTAATTATAAATAAATAAAATAATATAATTATTTTTTGCTTTTTTGGGGGGTCACACCCAGCAATGCTCAGGGGTTACCCCTGGGTCTGCACTCAGGAATCACTCCTAGCGGTGCCTGGGGGAACATATGGGGTACTGGGGATCAAACCCGGGTCAGCCACGTGCAAGGCAAACGCCCTACCCGATGTGCTATCACTCCAGCCTCTAAAAAGTGTTTTTATTTTTTTTATGCTTTTTTTTGTCATACCCAGTGAGTTACTGGGTTACTCCTGGCTCTGCACTCAGGAATCACTCCTGGTGGTGCTTGGGGGACCATATGGGATGCTGGGAATCGAACCTGGGTCGGCCGCATGCAAGGCAAACGCCCTACCCGCTGTGCTATCACTCCAGCCCCTAAAAAAAGTGTTTTTAAAGGACAAATTTGGGCAAGAATTAGAGAGTAAGAACATTATGTAACCAACTATTGAACTAGCATTTTTTCAATTAAATATTTTTTTAAAATCCTTTTTCTTGAGATACTGGGATTTTCAATACTGTTAATAATGGTTTTCTATGTGTCGGATTTCAACTCTACACCTACCACCAGTGTACCCCCCTCCATCCCCCAAGATCCCTCCCTTCAACACCTCTCCTTCCACAACTCAGTTGTGTGGATCAATTCCCCTGTTTTTTTGCCTTTGGCCTTTTTTTTGGTAACTTGTTATGTATCTTTAAGTCCTGTGTATGAGAGAGATCATTCTGCAGCTATTCTTTTCTTCCCGACTAATTTCAAACAGCCTTATATCCTCTACTTCCATCTGCTTTGTGACCAATAGCATGATTTTGTTCTTTCTTAGAACTGCATATTACTCCTGTTGTATAAAACACATCCTAACCTATTATTTATCTGTAGTTGAGCATTTGAATTGTTTCTATACCTTGGCTTTTATACTAAGTGTAGAGCTTGCATTTTTTAACTTTCCCGGTGGCACACAGGAAGAGATTCAGAAGTATATCCAAAGCCCAGAATCTTAGTTAACCTAATAAGACTTCTTCAAAGAGTCTTTTTCTCTCCAGTCGGTGGGTTAGGAGAAGTGAGGATATAATCAACAAAAGCAAAACCAAAGCACATAGATTCCTCTGCAGGAAAAAATATTTGTCAAACGGGTAGATCTACGAGTGCGTTGGAAAGTAGTGAGGTGATGACAACATTTCAAAAGTAGTTCTGAAAGGGAGGGGAAGATGAACAGGTCTTGATGGCAGCAGGTCTTGATGGCACCGTAGAAACGGTGGTACTCTGATCCTCTGGCATTCTAAACAGACAGCTGGAGCAAGAGGTGGGGTTTTGAAGATGAACCCTATTCATCTTTACTCCATGCTTTTCGTTTGTAGTTTCAGTCAAAACTTCTGCAGCAACTCAGGGTGGCATGTGGGTTGAAGCGTTCTTTCAAGAAGGACAGAGAAAGGTAAAGAAGAGGAAACCCAGTAGAAGGGAGGGCCAGTCACCGACCACCATCCCAGGGTTCTGGGCAGTGAAGAGCTGGTGGGAAAACGTTGCCATGGGCCCTGAAGGACAGAAATCCTTCTATGGCTAGGGCCATCAGGCAAATAGAATTCTCAGCCTTCTAGTAACAGAAACTTTCACCCAACTGACTTTCCACATCTCCATAGACTGAGCTTGTTTGGCCTCTGCAGAAGCATATAAAGAGATTTGTAGATTTATATGCACTTCCTGGGCCTGCCTGCATATAATCACAAGTGACAAAGATGGAAAATGAATAAGGACTACAAAGTTGAACTACATGGTTTTTACTCATTGCCTATTTAGAAGAACAGCCTGGAACTTAAAAATAATCCTGGGGCTAGGAGACGGCATATTGCTTAGGATGCGTGTTAAGCATGCACCCAGTTGAAGTTTGATTCCCTGCACCACATGGTCTCCTGAGCATCACTAATGCAGTCCTGGAGGTTCCCAGAACTACTGTCATGGACTGGGGCCCCCTGCACTTCAGGGCCCCAGCAGCATTGCATCCCTGGGCCTGTGCATTAAGCTGTTAGTCCATTGGACAAGAGTTGCTGGTGTGTCCTCTGGGCCTCCTGTGCACTCCTGGGGAGGTCCACACCTGACAAACAGTAATAATAATCCTTGCCTTCTATTGTGTGGAACCATTAAATTTGACAAAATCAAAAGACAAGATCATTGTCCTTTGAATGACTTGTTTCTTTCCTATGAAATGAAGAAGAGAGTAACACATGGTTTGCAAAGCTATGAGGATTATGGACAATCTCCTGTCAAGAACTAGAATTTAGTAAACATTTTCTATGCTATAGTTTCGGGGTTTTTTTCCCCATAAGTTATAGTTTTAAATGCACTTGATAGACTAATAGATAATATTTTCAATGTACTTAACAGATGACCAATTTTCAGAGTACATAAAGAGCTCCTAGAAATAAAGAAGAAAAAAAGAAATAAAGAAGAAAAAGTAAACCTTTTAAAATTTAAAATTAGACAAAAACATGAATAGGTAATTCAGAAAATACCAGACAGCTGAGTTAGCAAATAAAAAGGCCTCATTCTTCATATTAATCTTGGCAGGATGGTTGCTTTGGTGGACTTGTCATCAATATTGGTTAAATACACTTATATATAATGCTACCATAGAATAAATAATATTCACTGACTCTGCTACATACTATGAAGAGAACAATCATGCTATTATGTGAAGAAAGGAGTGTAGAACATGATAAGACATGAAATCATGAAGGTATCTATGTTCACAGTATATATTTGACATGCTCTCTTTGTCTATATATGCATGTATTATCATAAATGTGTAGAAAGAGAAAAGAGAAAGATTCATGCCAAATATCTGCTTGGGGTTAACATGGGAAGAACCTGGCATAAAGTGAGCTCATCAAAGGACACTCTAGTTTTATTATAAAAACTTCCACTTAACAAGAGTGGGCAGATTAAATAAGTAAGTTAAATGTATAAAAGTTAACATATACATGTATACATAATGTATATATGTATGTATGTTATGTATGTACACATAACAGGTATACACCACACCTCAGCATAGGGTGTGGTAGAAATTTCTGACTCCAAATACTGCTCTACTGCTTGTTGTCTGTGGGAGGTTAGACAAGTCATTTCACTTGTCTTCCTTTCCTCATCCTTGATATAAAATCATTGTATCACTGTATCACTGTCATCCCATTGTTCATCAATTTGCTCTAGTGGGCACCAGTAACATCTCCGTTCATTCCTGTCGCATGCTAGTGTAGCCCAATGGCATATTGGGGGCTCTTTCCGCATCAAGGGAATGAGGACCTTTGTTGTTACTGTTTTGGGCATATCAAGTATGCCACAGGAAGCTTGCCAGACTCTGCAAGTGTGGGCGGGATACTCTCAGTAGCTTGCCGAGAGGGACGAAGGCTTTTGGGGCGGCCTCTAATCGCCTTTACAGGTGTTCCCAGTCTACCGGATGTAAGCTTTTGGTCGATTGGCATATTGTAATGATCTGCACACTGACAGTGTGATATAAAATAATAGTAATTCCCAGAGGGAAGTTCTGTGGGTAGAGGAACCAATACATATAAGCAACCTAGTTCTTGGCATGTGGAAAAGGCTCAGTACGTTTTTCATCACCCATTTTGCTACAATAGATCAGCAAAAACTGTCTGAGAGTGGAATTGGGAAGGTTCATAGTTAACCCACTGTCATTCTAAAATCCAGGAAACTATGCTAAAGGGAGAGAAATTCAATGTTTCCTCCAAGGGAGACAGTAAGTTTTATACCCATGTGTGATTCTGGTTTGCAAATTTTAGTGACCAGTCATACAAAATCAAATCCTCTGTGGCATACAAAAACTGGAACTCACTTCACTTCTGTTCCTGTAAAATGTTCATATCACTTTTTTTCCCCCATCTTACCTGTCATACACATAAAAGTGCAACTTCAATAAAACTCTTAACTCCAATTTGTAAATGTACCATAGTTTCTTTGGCAACGAATGAGTGCAAAGTCTGTTTTGAATAGAGTTTTGGGTCTTGAAGAATACAAATTGGCTCTAAGTGAATATGAAACCATGCAATTTGCTGCTATGTAGATTGATCTGGAGATTATTTTGTTAAGTAAAGTTAGTGAAAAGAAGAGGGACAAAGGTAGAATGATCTCTCATATGTGGGATATAAAGAAACATGATAAGAGAATAATAGCTGTCCAAAGGCAACGGAACCTAAGAACTGGCCTACAGGATTGATCTTACCATGGTGGGGGCTCTGGACAGAGCAGATTGACTGGGGGTTGGTAGAGCATTGAGGCGGAGGGGATGATGTTGGAACATTGCATTCATAGAACACTATCATTAAAAGCATTATAAATCATAATGTCTATTTTTTTAAAAAATGAAAAAAACTTAACATAGTTTTATATAAATAAAATAAAATAAAAACTTAAAATATAAAACTCATAACATGAATGTTGTGCATGACATCAGAAGCAAATGAGATCCTAGGTAATTCTATCATTCATAATCAACAATCCAAGGAAATAAATCACTAATGTTTGTATTATAAAGAGGTTCACATGTTTTCTCATTTGGTGAAGACCTGGCCAGGCAGGTCTCATTATTACCCCCAAATTTCAGAGGAGGAAATTGTGAGTTAGCAAGTTTAAGTCATTTGCCCAAGATTTTTAGAGAGCATTTAACTTTCTACTTAATTAAATGATTAACAGTTGCTATTTTAAAATAAGCAATAAAAATCTTATATTATTTTTGCTTTTTCAGAGACAGGTTATAATATGCTTTCTGAGAATATGTTTTGTTGTGTTGTAACTAAATACACCTTTTTCAGATATTCTCCAATAAAACCACTTTCAAATAACTTGCCTTATTGACAGGGTTTTCATCCTAATATTCATCTCCAAAAATAGTTACTTGTCTTAGAGAAAATGTTTCATTTGTGGTCTATTAGAGGTCAAAAGTATCATTATAAAACTGATTAAAATTTCTATTATGCTTTTATTCTAGTTTAGGGAGGAAAATAAATATGACTTGATAAATAATAGTGCTAAGACATCAAGTAAGAAAAGTCTCAAAAAATCTCATCCAAATATCCTGTGAAGTAACTGAGGGATGTCCTACACAGGGGGCCTTCTGTAGATAGGCCTAGAAGTCACTGCAGATGACAGAGAAGTATTAAAGAAAAATATTCCGCTCTGCAGGAGATCATGCTCATTGCCTCCACAGAGAAGCCTCTGGGAACAAAGGTGCTTAGTCTCGATGCAAACTTGTCTCTGTTGTGAGGGTTTGTCAAACACAGCTTGTGTCTGATCACAAACTCAAAAGTTTATGTGAATCAAGTCAAGCGCCACTGATCTCTGACCCACCAAGCTAATCAAGGGATCTTATGCTGTGGGATCCTTCCAAGGAGGTAGGGAGAATTCACATGAGTGGGAAGAAGAAAACAACAAAGGAGAAGCTTCTGAGTGGAAAATTCCTTCATCTTGAGGGAAACGTGCTGGCTAAGTTGCCCTGAGATCCAGCTAGATGTGCCGGAAGGAAGAATTTCTGTGAGAAACAGAGGTTAGGTCTCTTGGGAAGGCCCCTGAGCAGCCCAGGGCTTATTTTAATGAACTTCTACCTTTGGTAGACAGGTGGCCAAGTGCAAAATGCAAACAAGGCTACAAAGGAATGCAAATGGAAAGCCTGTGGAACCCTCCAGGGAAGGCTGCTGCTTTGAAGGTGCAGGATGGAACCTGGCTTCCTCTCTAGGGGAGCTCTCAGACTCCCACTGCCTCTGCAGGACTGTGGGTGACCAAAGTCCCACAATAGCATCTGAACGCTTCTGTTGCTCTGAAATAGATGATTCCCTTATCAATGCAGCTGGGAGAGTTAATGACATATATACCATCCACAGAGTCTACCAGATGGTTGTGCCATCGAGAATTCGCTATCGAGAATTTACTTTTAACTTGTCTTCTCTTATTTCAGAGCTCTCTGTGAATGAAGCCAATGAATGTCAAGGAATATTTCTTGGTATGCTAAAAGACTTCGTTTTTTAATTTCCGGTAACAACTACCAATTTTAAAGGAATTGCCCTTTAAAATCTGCTTCATGGAATGGTTTCTGCTGGAGTTAATGAAGAACCCATGTTTTGTGGTCACGAGTCTCAAAGCATCTGTCACAAATGAACTGTTAAGAAATCAGAAGATAGAATGTAGTACCAATGGTTTTGGGGAGAAATTGTGTGTATGCAGCTCTTGAAAGAAATCTTAATGCTTCCAGGAAACTGAGTAAGCACTATTAACAAATTGCTTACCAAATAATCAGTGACAGTTTCATCACCAAAAGGAAAACTCAGGTGTCAAGGGACCCTCTTCGTGGTACAGACTATACCACAAATATACCCACCCAATGGTGGAGAGCAAATGCGATAGAGACCTCCAGCTACTACCATGTCATATGGGGGGATGAAGGGGAGGATTTGGGGGGATTTGAGACATATTCTAACTTTAGATATTTGAAACTGGAAGTAAATTATGAGAGAGATATCAAGAGAGAAAGAGAAAGAAAGAGAGTATAGAAGAGAGAAGGGAAGAGTCCATTGGAGGAGTGATACTGATGGAGGAAGCAACCTCCTTCATCATCCAGGATGTTATTAACTGTCTTTGTGGGATTCCATGGAATCTGCTCAGAGCAGAGGGTGGACTCTTCCCAAGCTGGTCTGATCTGATAGATAAGTGAAGCACGGGATGGTAACCATTCCCGATTGACTGCATCCTCACCCAGTGTTTCTGATCTCTACCACAAAGGAAGGCAGAACATGTGCAGGACACTAAGATACTGATCTCACTATTCTGTGACATAAGGAGAAACAAAACAAGGGTATAGATGAATAGTGAACTGGGATTTAAAAACTTTGGAGAGGAAGGAGAGGAATGTAGGGAGAAGAAGAAGAGGAAGATCAGATCTGAGTGCCGTAAAAACTGTGCTTGGACCACTGTCATGAAAGCTTATCTACCATCCCTGCTCCAGAGACTCGCAATTAAATCCTGAAGGATATTAAATAACCACAAAAATTTCGAGGATACATAGTCCCCTGGCTCAGACCTCCAAGAGACCTCAGGAGGGGGGCAAGCCTAGTTCTTGCCCAGACAAAGCCCTGGCAGTTGTATTGGTCCCACTGCACCACCGCTGAGCTTCACAGACATGTCAAACTTCAAAAATTTTAGGTACACCAGTTTTTTTGCTTTTTGGAAGAAATATGCAGGCCTTCTGAAGGCATGGTGGGCAGGCTACTCCCACTCCCCGCACTCTGGAAGCCTTGGCAACCACACCCGAGTTCCACCATGGCCATGCACGCTCACTGACCATTTAAATATCCTGAATTTTCTGGAGTCACATCTCCAAACTCTACAATATTAACATCCCAGTAGAAGCACATCAGACTAGATGGAGATATAACATATTAGTCAACTAGGCTCTACTAATAAAAAAAATTAAGGGGAAGTCTCAACCACCAGCAACAGCTTAGTAAACCCTCAGGCAAGGACTTAATATTCCCATGGTGAGATACAACAATTTTCACAAATTTTCTTTCACTGAAGGATCTTTTGATCATTCCGCTAGCCATTTAGTGGTAACACCAATATGAAATAAATTATGGTGCGCCTGCTATGGGACAGGCTTGATGGGAAATGGAGGAATGTCGGAGGGAAGGTGACAGTGGTAGTGGGATTGGTGTTAGAATATTGAATGTCTGTAACAAATCATCATGAACAACTTTATTTAAACCACAGTGTTTAAATAAAATGGGTAAAAGAGAAAAAAGACTATGGTGAGAGATTTGGGCATTTTGGTGGTGGAGGGGTGTGTATTTAAGTATGAACATTAACATGTTACTTTTATAACCAGGTTACTAAAATTATAAAAATAAATAATAAATTGGGATGAGGGGTTAGGTCACACCCAGCTGAACTCAGGGTATATTCCTTTTTCTGAGCTTACTGGGATCACTCCTAGCAGTGCTCAGAGTGGTCATATGTGATGTCAGGAATAGGACTGGGGTAGGGTCAGCCACATACAAGGCAAGTGACTTACCTACTATGCTATCTTTCTGGTTCCCCAAAGTAAAACTTTTTAAAAGATATTTCCTTGGCTTTGAATTTGTACAGGGAAAGGACATCTTTTAATTTTTTTTTTAATTTGTAAGAAACTGGAGCTCCTGTAAACAGGAATGCACAATGACAGAGTGAATGTGAAAATTAAGTGAAGACATGCAAGACACTGGGTTGTTTCCTTTGGTTGGAATCTTCCTCCTTCATCATAGGGTTAGTTGCTTGCTTCTTGAAAGGAGGATCAATGCAGAGCTATGGGCTACCACACTCCCCCTTCCAGAGCTGACAATACCACCACGTCACTCAGACTCAGGGAGAGTCTCACTGCCCTGAGCTTCAGGTCTCATGGGTACACACAGGATTAATGACATGAGGGTCTTGTTAAAGTCTGTTTTATCTCAAAGAAACCACATCTTCTGATTAGCCTCCATACAACTGTGCGCACAATAAACATGGTTTAAAGGTATGACATTTAAACTCCGTTGAGCTTTCAACATGACCTCCTTTCCTATTAACAAATATTAAACAAACATTCCAATCTCTTGAATCCAAATATCTGAAACTGAAAGCAAAGAACCTAGAATAAAGAAGGAAAGATCAAGAAGGGAGGGAGGATGAGGAATCAACAAAAAAAGAGAGATGTGCTGTGGGAGGAGAAAGCAGGAACCATGTGTAAAACACAAAAATAAAAAGAAAGGGCGCGCAGGCGGCGAGGCAGGCGAAGGAAGGAAGAAGGCCAAACTGGTTGCTCGATCGATTTATTTCATGTCCATCTCCATTCTCCTCTGATTCTCCTCCTGCTTCTTTCTCCCCCATCCTACTTCATTCTCTCTCTCTCTCTGCCTCTCTCCCGGCTCTCGGTCTCTCTCTCAATCTGTGGATCTGGCCCCCGTGGATCTGGCCCCCATGGATCTCGCCCCGTGGATCTGGTTCTGTGGATCTGGCCCCCAACCCACTCTTCCAGCCTAGTTAAATCTCCACAGCATGAGGGGGTTGGGGAATACACATAGGTGTGGTCAGCAATAGGGTTAGGTTCTTTTCCCTCAGGGGATGCTTCTCCTAGGACTTAATTCTCTTTCAGCAGGAGGATCCACCCAAGGGCAGAGTCCCAAGAATGTGTTTCTCTTCTCCTCAGCCAGCAAACATATAAGAATTCATAATATTAATTATTTTGTATGGACACAATAAGAGATGCATTAAAGCTTATAGAATTGCTCTCCTGGGGCCATCTCAATCTCAGACTACAGTGCTCAGGCCAGATCAGTCTTTCCTATCCCTGGCAGGGTCCTAGTCTCATAATTACTATTGGATCATGACAGCATTTGTCTATGATCAAGCTCTTAACTTATAGTTAAGAATTAGGCACTTTGGCCAGGCCCATCTCGATGCCAGGGTAGCACATAACTCACCGCTTGCCCTGGATCCTTCCCGTCCCACGTCGGGGACCCTACTTTGGGGTGCTAGGAACTGAGGGCAACTGAGGCTTAAGTGGAGAAAGCAGATGCCCAGAAGGGAATAATATTCGAGGCCAATTAAGTCTTAAGTTATAAAAACATAATATTGTCTTCTTGTGTCTATACAAAAAAGACATAGCTTTAAAGTAAATTATTCAAAAGGCATAAAGAGGAGAGAAAGGCAATGTTATAATATTCAGTGTCCTAGAAAGTTCTGACCTTACCAATTAACAGAGTTTGATTAAGGGAAGAGCAGATAAACTGATAGAAATGGTTACAGATAAACAAAGGAATGGGAGTGACTTGGAGCACTTTGATGGGTGTGACTGATAAACCTAAGCTCCTAGTGCCAAGGGGGAAAGGACAAACCAATGATATCCAACAGGACCATATTGTTATCCTACCAGAAATGATTTTTCTTTCTCCTTTGTTTTAACCTCATCTCTGTTGCATCCAAAACTGTTTTTCTGTTGAAGAAACTTAGTATGTAACAATACATTGATAAGCACCCTTTAGAAGGTAAATCTATGAATCTCTATTAATCTTGGAAAGTTAAATAAAGACAAAATTCAGCTACATTTTTATAAATTTAAAATATGTCCTTTTAATTAATTTTAAATTTAAAATATATCAAATTTGTTTAGACATGTGAATAAGTGAGTTGAGTTAGAGGGAGTTTTAAAAAAAATCTAAGGTTCTTTCCCATTTTGGGGTGGCTAAAACCTGACTAAAAAAGGAGGTCTAAAATGTTTAACGATTTATATTTGATATGAAAACAATTTGATATGCCATGGCCGTCTGCTGCTTTGGATACAAGCCATCTCCCAATAGTGTACTATTTTTCTGCTTGATTCACCTTTAAAGAAAGGCATCGACACTGGGTAATCTAAAGTAATGACACCCCCTTACACTCTTGAGGAGACTCCCCAGTGACTTTAACTATCAATCAGACCCCGGATCCATATCTTGGAAAATAGACTGGAGTATCCGATTTCTGCTGACCTCATGGACAAAGTCCTTAGTGTACAGCCAGCAGGCCAGACTTCTCAAAATGAGAGGGGAATCTCACTGTACGTCTTGGATCTTCCCACCTTGAGCTGAGGAGCAGTTTAGGATTCATGAGAGCAGAGGCAACAGAGAAGTGGTTTTGCTTAAGTATTTCTCTTCTCTTGCACAATAGAACAACTCCAGAGTAATCAGTGAAGAATTGCATGTGAAAAGGCCCACAAACACTGAACTCCACCTCTTTCAGTGGCAAACACATTTTCAGTTATCCACTGGTCCACACCATAAAACCCCAGGACTCAGGCATTGGCATAAACATCTGAGGCCCCAGATGTGGACTGCCATGGCTGGTGACCCATTCCCCATGCATGCACCCCAGACAGGGACCCGGACTTCAACTCCTCCCAGCATCCTGCGGGACTTGCATCCTGCTCCTAGCTGCTATCACCCCTCCCTCCAGTGCGCCAACTTCCTCCATCAGGTGTGTGGACCCCTTTGTCACTCCCTCATCTACTCATCCTGGGTTTACCTTTTAAATCCCTGACCACAAAATCACATGGATGCATTAGAAAATAGGAATAACTTATTTTCTCTGCACCCCACATTTGATATACTAGATATCCCAGGTCTCACACATACCTATCAATAAGCCACGGCAATGCACAAGGGATAGCCCAATTGCAGGGGCCATAACATACAACAGGAGAAAAAGACTCCAAAACACAAAGGTCAGTATGGTAAAACAACACAGAAACTCACCAAGCCTAATGATTGAAGTCTCTAGCCCAAATGAATCAAACAGTAACAATGAACTCTATAACCTTTCTGATAATGAATTTAAAATAGAACTTTTAAGGATGCATAAGAATCTCAAAGAAAGAATGGAACACACTGCTAATAAAATACAATATGAAAAATATGAAAGCAGAGGTGAGGAAAATGCAAACAAAAATACAAGCAGAGATGACAGAGCTAAAAAAAGTTGGTAGGTGAAATGAAAACCTCAGTGGAAGGCCTCAGCAACAGAGTAACAGCTGCTGAGGATAGAATCAATGAGCTCCAAGATGAGGGGCAGAGAATCTCCAGACAACAGCAGAAAATAAAAAGGAGCCTCAAAATAAACCAACAGATGTCAAGAGAAAATTGGGATGAAGCCAAGAGGAATAACGTAAGAATCACTGGAGTCCCAGAGGGAGAGGAAGAAAACCCTGATGAAGAAGAAACTGTCAGACGTCATTGCTAAAAAAACTCCCAGAGCTGAAGACCACTTGTGATCAGATCCAGGAGGCCAGAAGGGTTCCAGCTAAAGAAAATCCAAATAAAAATATTGACACATCCTGATCAGAATGGCAAAAATCATAGACAGATGAAATTTTGAAAACAGCAAGATCAAAGAAAGAAATAGTTTATAAAGGAGTATCCTTAAGATTCACAGCAGACCGATCTGATGAAACCCTAAGGGCCTGAAGATAGTGGTGGGATATAGTGAACAAATTCAATGAAATAAACGCCTCACCTAGAATACTTTACCCAACTAGACTCTCATTCATATCAGAAGGAACAATACGCAACTTCACAGACATACAACAACTCGGGAACTTCAGAGCCTCAAAACCATGACTACAAGAGCAACTAAATGGGATACTTTAAGACAAGACAAGCCCCCCAAAATATACCAAACTTTGGCAGAAGGATGGGACAAAAACCCATAACAATAATCTCTCTCTAGGGCTGGAGTGATTGTACAGCGGGTAGGGTATTTGCCTTGCACACAGCTGACCCGGGTTTGATTCCCAGTACCCCGGTCCCCTGAGCACTGCTGGGAGTAATTTCTGAGTGCATGAGCTAGGAGTAACCCCTGTGCATCGCCAGGTGTGACCCTCCAAATAAGCAAAATAATAATAATAATCGTTTTCAACGTCAATGGGCTAAATGCACCAATTAAAACACACAGAGTGGCAGGATGGATCCAAAAACTGAATTCAACTTTCTGCTGCCTGCAAAAACACATCTGAACAGGCAGAGCAAACACAGACTCAAAGTGAAAGCATGGAAAACAATCCTACAAGCAAACAACTCCCTCAAAAAAGTGGGAGTGGCCATACTAATATCAAACTACATAGACTTCAGACTGAAGAAGTTTACAAAAGACAGTAAAGGTCATTTCTTAATAATCAAAGGATCTGTGCGCCAGGAATAACTCACTCTCCTATATGTATATGTACCTAATGAGTAACCAGCAAAATACTTAAAACAACTCCTCATAGACTTGAGGAAAGACATTACAGCAACACAATAATAGTTGTAGATTTCAACACAGCTTTATCACCTCTCGATAGATCAACAAGACTCAAGCTCAGCAAGGATATATTTTATCTGAAGGAGTAAATGAAAGACAGGGTTCTAGTAGATATATATATATAGGACATTTCACCCCCAAAAAGCATAATACATATTCTTCTCAAGTGCACATGGGACATTATCCAAGATAGATAGAAGACCACATAGTGGGCCACAAAACACACATCCATAAAATTAAGAGGATAGAAATTGTATCAAAGATCTTTTAAGACTATGGTGCACTGAAAATCGAAGTAAATCACACCCAGAAACAGAAATTCAAACCAAACATCTGGAAATTAATCAGCTCACTACTGAATAACAAACGACTTAGAAAAGAAATCAAAGAGGAAATCAAACAATTCTTGGAAACCACTGAGATTGAAAACATGAGTTGCCAGAACTTATGGCACACAGCAAATTCAGTATTAAGAGGAAAGTTCATAGCTCTACAAGCATTCTTCAGGAAGGAAGATTGAGCCCATACAAGTAATTTAACTTCACAGCTTAAGATCTTGCAGAATGACCAACAAAAGGAGCCCAAACCAGACATGAGTAAAGAAATAATAAAACTTAGAGCAGAAATTAATCTGAAAGATCAGTGAAACCAAGATCTGGTTCTTTGAGAAAATAAACAAAATCGATAAAACACTAGCAAGACTCACAAGGAATGAGAAAGAGAGATACCTAAAATACAGAATCAGAAACAAAAAGGAATCAGAAGAATCAGAAACATCATAAGAACTCACAGAAATTCAAAGGATAATCAGAGACTACTTTGAAAATCTTTATACTATGCAACTAGACAACCTCAAAGACATGGATAAATTCCTCGACTCCTATACCTCCCAAAGCTGACCCAAGAAGACTTGGAATACCTGATAGGCCTATTACTATCAAGAAAATTGAAATAGTAATCAAAAGTCTCCTGAAAAACAAAATCCCTGACCCAAATGGATTCACTAGTGAATTCTTCCAAACCTTCAAAAAGGACATACTCCCAATCGTGCTCAAGATTTTCCAAGAAATTGAAAAAACAGAAACACTTCCAAACAATTTCTATTAGGCAAATATCACCCTTATACCAAAAACAGACAGAGACACCAGAAAAAAAGAGAATTAAAGATCAATATCCCTGATGAATACTGATGCAAAGATAATCAACAAAATACTAGCAAATAAAATCCACCGACTTATCAAAAATATCATACATCATAACCAAGTAAAGTTCACCCAGAGTATGAAAGGATTGTTTAGCATTCACAAATCAATCAACAAAATACACCATATCAGTAAAAAGATAAAAACCATATGATCATATCAACAGATGCAGAGAAGGCATTTGACAAGATCAGTACCCATTTATGATAAAAACTCTCAGCAAAATGGGAATTGAAGGAACTTTCCCCAATATAGTCAAAGCCATCTACCACAAACCCACAACAAGCATTATTGTCTATGGGGAAAAGCTGAGAACCTTCCCTCTAAGATCAGGTACAAGACAAGTTTGCTCACTCTCCCCACTTTTATTCAATATAATACTGGAAGTACTTGCCATAGCACTTAGGCAAGAAAAGGATATCAAAGACATCCAGATAGGAAAGGAAGAAGTCAAGCTATCACAATTTGTAGATGACATGATACTATACTTAGAGAACCCTAAAGGTTCTACAGAAAAGCTCCTAGAAATAATAGCTTTGTAGAGCAGAGTGGCAGGTTACAAAATCAATACCCAAAAGTTCATGGCCTTCCTATACACAAATAATGAAAAAGAGGAAAGAGAATTAAAAACACAATCCTGGGGATATGGTGTCGCCAGCAGGTCAACCTGTACCTGCGGGGCGAATGCATCAGCAGCTTGATGGTGCCTTCAGACTTCCAGATGCCCCAAAATTGCTGCTGTGCCTTTGGCCAGACCCCAACAACTTGGGGCCAAGTTTACCAAGAAGTTAAATGGCCAAAAGTTAGGTATGTGGTTCTTTTCCAGTGCACACAGAACATTCTCCAAAGTAGATCATGCGCTGGGCCATGAAGCATACCTCCATAGAATCAGGAAGATAGAAATTGTATCAACTATCTTCTCAGACCATGATGCACTGAAGATAGAAGTTAATCATGCACAGACGCAGAGGACCAAACCATACACCTGGAAATTAAACAACTCAATGTTGAACAATGAGTGGGTCAGAGATGATCAAGAAAGAAATCAAAAGGTACCTGGAAACAAATGAGAATGAAGACATGAGGTATCAAAACCTGTGGGACACAGCTAAAGCTGTGTTAAGGGGAAAATTTATAGCTCTGCAAGCATATTTCAGGAAGGAAGAAAGGGCCCACATAAATAACCTGACCTCACAGCTCAAGACCTTAGAAAAGGACCAACAGAAGGAGCCCAAACCAGGCAGAAGGAAAGAAATAATAAAACTTAGAGCAGAAATCAATGATATAGAAACCCAAAAAACAATCCGAATGATCAATGAATCTAAGAGCCGGTTCTTTGAGAAAATAAATAGGATTGATAAACCACTAGCAAGAATCACAAAGAAGGAGAGAGAGAGAACTCTAATAAACCGAATCAGAAATGAAAGAGGGGACATCCAACAGAAACCAAAGAAATTCAAAAGACCATCAGAGACTACTTCAGAAGTCTATACACCACGAAACAAGAGAATCTAGGAGAAATTGATAAATTCCTGGATTCTTATAGCCTCCCAAGGCTGAACCAAGATGATTTGGAATACCCGAATAGACTCATTACTTTCAAGGAAATCAAAACTGTAATCAAAGGTCTACCCAGAAACAAAAGTCCAGGTCCAGATTAATTCACTAGTTAATTCTACCAAACATTTAAAGAGGACCTCTTTCCAGTTCTTCTCAAGCTTTTCCAGGAAATTGAGGAAACAGAAACACTCCCAGACAGTTTCTATGAGGCACATATCACCCTAATACCAAAAGCAAACAGAGACACCACAAAAAAAGAAAACTACTGGCCAATATTTCTGATGAACATGAATGCGAAGATCCTCAACAAAATATTAGCGAATAGAATCCAGCAACTCATCAAAAAGATCATACACCACGACCAAGTGGGATTCATCCCGGGGATGCAAGGATGGCTCAACATTCGGAAGTCAATCAACACAATCCACCATATCAACAAAAGACAAGATAAAAACCATATGATCATATAAATAGATTCAGAGAAAGCATTTGACAAGATCCAGCACCCAATCATGATGAAAATGCTCACCAAAATGGGCATAGAAGGGAACTTCCTCAATATAGTCAAAGCCATCTATCACAAGCCTATAGCATGCATTATCCTCAATGGGGAAAAACTGAAGGCCTTTCTCTAAGATCAGGGACAAGGCAAGGATGCCCACTCTCACCACTTCTGTTCAATATAGTACTGGAAGTACTTGCAATAGCAATTAGGCAAGAAAAAGACATTAAGGGCATCCAGATAGGAAAGGTAGAAATCAAGCTCTCGCTATTAACAGATGATATAATATTATATTTAGAGAACCCCAAAGCCTCTACCAAGAAAATCCTCAAAACAATAGACTCATATAGTAAAGTCTAATAAATTCGCAGGCTACAAAATCAATACCCAAAAGCTCATGGCTTTCCTATATGCAAATAATGAGAGAGAAGAAAGTGATATGAATAAAGCAACCCCGTTCACAATCATGCCTCAGAAAATCAAGTACCTCGGAATCAACTTAACTAAGGAGGTGAAGGACCTGTACAGAGAAAATTACAAAACGTTACTTCACGAAATAAAAGAGGACACGAGGAAATGGAAGCACATCCCCTGTTCATGGATTGGGAGAATTAACATTGTCAAAATGGCAATATTTGCCAAAGCATTATACAGATTCAATGCGATCCCTCTAAGGATACCCGTGACATTCATCAAGGAAGTGGACCAAACACTACTAAAATTCATGTGGAACAACAAACCCCCACGAATAGCTAAAGCAATTTTGGGGGGAAAATTACTTCCCCAACCTCAAGCTCTACTACAAAGCGGTAATAATTAAAACGTCATGGTACTGGAAAAAAGGCAGAGCAGTAGACCAATGGAACAGGGCAGAATATCCTTACACACAACCTCAAATATATGATCATCTAATCTTTGATAAGGGAGCAATAAATGTAAAGTGGAACAAGGAAAGCCTCTCTAACAAATGGTGCTGGCAACACCGGACAGCTACATGCAAAAAAAATGGGCTCAGACTTATACCTAACACCATGCACAAAAGTCAGATCAAAATGGATTAAAGACCTCAACATTAGACCAGAATCCATAAGGTACATTGAAGACAAGGTCGGCAAAACCCTCCACGACATTGAAGCTACAGGTATCTTCAAAGAGGACTCGCCACTGACCAGGCAAGTGGAAACAGAGATAAACAAATGGGACTATCTTAGACAGAGAAACTTCTGTACCTCAAAAGATATAGTGACCAGGATACAAAGACAGTCTAGAGAATGGGAATGGATATTCACCCAATACCCATCGGATAAGGGGTTGATATCAAGGATTTACAAGGCACTGGTCAAACTCCACAAGAAAAAAAATCATCCAACTCCATTAGAAAATGGGGAGATGAAATGAACAGAAACTTTCTCAAGGAAGAAGTCTGAATGGCTAAAAGATACATGAAAAAATGCTCCTCAGCACTTATCATCAGGGAGATGTAGATCAAAACAACAATGACATACCATCTCACATCACAGGATGGCCCACATCCAAAAGAACAAAAGCGAGCGGTGTTGGCATGGAAGTGGGGATAAAGGGACTCTCCTTCACTGCTGGTGGGAATGCCGACTGGTTCAGCCCTTTTGGAAAACAGTATGGATGAATCTCAAAAAATTAGAAATTGAGCTCTCATTTGACCCAGCAATACCACTTCTGGGAATATATCCTGGAGATGCAAAAAAGTATAGTAAAAGTGACATTTGCACCTGTATGTTCATTGTAGCACTGTTCACAATAGCCAGAATCTGGAAAAAACCCGAGTACCTGAGAACAGATGACTGGTTAAAGAAATGTTGCTACATCTACACAATGGAATACTATGCAGCTGTTAGAAAAGATGAAGTCATGAAATTTGCATATAAGTGGATGAACATGGAAAGTATCATGTTAAGTGAAATGAGTCAGAAAGAGAGGGACAGAGATAGGAAGATTGCACTCATTTGTGGAATATAAAGTAACAGAATGGCAGACTAACACCCAAGAATAGTAAATATAAGTACCAAGAGGAGGACTCCACAGCTTGGAAGCAACCTCACATGCTAGGTGAAGAAACAGCTCTGATAGATCACAAAGCAAAGGGTGCTAGGCGGGCCCACTAGGGATGGGAGATATGGGCTGAAAATAGACTATAGACACAACATGATGCCTACTTAATACCTCTGTAACAAACCACAACACCCAAAAAGAGAGAGAGAGCAAATGGGAATTCCCTGCCACAGAGGCAGAGTGGGGTGAAGAAAACAGGGTGGGGGTGTTGGGAGGGATGCTGGGACCATTGGTGGTGGAAAATGGGCACTGGTGGAGGGATGGGTACTCCTGACTGAAATGTAAGCATGAAAACCTGTAAGTCTGTGACTTTGTCTCATGGTGATTCACTAATAAAAAATTAATAAATATGTAAATAAATAAACAAAAGTTAGGTATGTGGGAGCCATACCCTCATACCTAACTCAGTTATATAAGCTCATTATTGGCTTTATTTCAGAGACCCATAAATCTTGAAAGAGATCAAAAGATGCAGTTAGGGCAGGTGGCATGGAGATAAGTGGGAACTCGTGACTGAGATCTCCAAGCCCACTTGGATTGGGACTCGGCCTCCTCCCCGCAGATCCCCAGTTTTCCAGTAGCTTGGCCATCACACCAACAAACTGCCCCCAGCGCCATGTAATCTCATCAATGGCCAAGACCCAGAGACTATAAACTAAAGCTCCCGGAAAAAAATGACACAGAATTTCCTGGGCATTATATTCCATCCATAACAAGCAACACAAAACAAATCGTCTACTATTGTCTTTTCAGCAAGTTCAGTGGTGGTGGGACTGGTGTTGAAATATTGAATGTAACCAAAGTAGAGAGAGAGTAGGGGAAGGGTTGGAATGGTTGGAATGGGGTAGGGAGTACTGGGGATTTTGGTGGCGGATGAAAGCTTTGTAACTGTATTTCACAGTGAATCAATAAAAAGGGAGAAAATTATAATAAAATAATAAGATAAAATTAACATTCTGAATAAAAATTAATGTGTATTTCATGCCCAATTCAGTCAGCTTAATCAATGGCTGAATAAATAGCAGTACTCCTACATTAAAAAAATAAAAAATCACAATCCCGTTCACAAGAGTGCCTCATAAAATTAAGTACCTAGGAATCAGCTTAACTAAAGAGGTGAAAGACCTATACAAAGAAAGCTACATAACACTACTTCAAGGAATAAGAGGACACAAGGAAATGGAGACTCATCCCCCGCTCATGGATTGGGAGGATTAACATCGTCAAAATGGCAATATGCAGTCCGTATCAGGATAACCATGACTTTTTCAAAATAATAGATAAAACACTCTTGAAATTCATATGGAGTAATAAACCCCCAGGAATAGTCAAAGCAATCCTTGGGGAAAAAATGGGTGGCATTACCTTCCCAAATCTCAAACTGTACTACAAAGCGGTAGTAATTAAAACAGCATGGTATTGGAACAGAAACAAACCCGCAGATTTATGGAACAGAGTTTAATATTCTGACACAGCCTCTCAAGTGTAAGATCACTTAATCTTTGATAAAGAGGCAGAGAATGTGAAGTGGAGCAAGGAAAGCCTCTTCAATAAGTGGTGGTGGGAAAACTGGACAGCTACATGCAAAAGAATGAAGTCAGACCTCTGTCTAATGCCAAGCACAAAAGTCAGATCAAAATGGATTAAAGACCTCAATATCAGACCAGGATTAATAAGGTACATGGAGGAAAATGTAGGCAGAACCCTTCATGATACTGAAGCTAAAGGCATCTTTAAGGGTGAAACACCACTTACCTAACGAGTGCAAATAAATATAAACAAATGGGACTACATTAAGCTAAGAAGCTCTGCACCTCAAAAGCAACAGTGACCAAAATACAGGAAGAGCCCACAGAATGGAAAAAATATTTACCCAATATCCATCAGATAGAGGTTTAATGTCCAGGATATACAAGACACTGGTAGAACTTTACAAGAAAAACCCTCTAGCACCATCAAAAAACGGGGAGAAGAAATGAACAGAAACTTCCACAGAAAAGAAATTCAAGTGAAAAAAATGCTCTACGTCGCTAATCATCAGGAATATTCAAATCAAATCAACAATGAGGTATCATCTTACACCACAGAAACTGGCACACATTAATAAGAACAAGAACTACCAGTGCTGGAATGGATGCGGGGAGAAAGGGACTCCCATTGTTGGTGGGAATGCCAACCGGTTCAGCCTTTTTGGAAAACAAAATGGACATCCCTCCAAAAACTAGAAATCTTCCTCAAGACCCAGCAATACCACTCCTGGTAATATATCCCAGAGATGCAAAAATACAGTAGAAATGACATCTGCACTTTTATGTTATTGCAGCACACTTTACAATAGCCAGAATCTGGACAAAACCCAAGTGCCTGAGAACAGATGACTGGTTGAAGATACTCTGGTACATCGACACATTGGAATACTATGCAGCTATTAGAAGAGATGAAATCATGACATGGAGAGTATCATGCTAAGTGAAATTAGTCAGAAAGAGAGGAACAGACACAGAATGTCTGCATTCATTTGTGAAATATAAAGTAGCATTATATGATAATAATATCTAAGGACAATAGAGATAAGGGACAGGAGGATCACGCAAGGGTTTGGAAGCCAGCCCCACGTGCTGGGGGGAAAAGGCAGTTTCGATGGAGAAGGGACCACTAAGTAAATGATGATTCGAGGGATCGTTCAGGATGGGAAATGTGTGCTGAAAGTAGACTAAGGACCAAACATGATAGCCTCTTGGTATCTGTATTATAAATCATAATGCCCAAAAGTAGAGAGAGAGAGAGTAAAAAGGATTGTACCTTCCACTGAGGCAGGGAGTGGCGTGGAGTTGAGGTGGAGGGTGAACACTGGGAACAATGGTGTTGGAAAATGTGCACTGGTGGAGGAATGGGTGCTTGAGCATTGTTTGACTGAAACATAATCATGCAAGTTTGTAACCATATCTCATGGTGATCCAATAAAACTTCTTTAAAAAAAATAAACATCTGAGGCCCCAAAGAGAACTTTCACGTATGAGATTATGAAGGGGTCACCCCAAGGTACACATGTGCAAAATGGAAGCAAATACAAGCATATCTTACATCAAAAGTCGATGGGAATTCATAAAATTCTGGTTTACAGGATCACCTCTGAAACTTAAACTAATTATCTTGATACACACAATACCACAATACCAGATCAATACCACTTTTAGAAATTGTTCTTGTTCCATATGCCACCTGCCCTGCACTAGTCCTCGGGATAATAGCTGGGAACCATTAAACCTGATAGCATTTCAAGTATAAGAATTTCCCAGAAAATAAATTGGTTTTATTCAGAGCTCTAGCTAAGCCCAGTACATACTTCTAAGAGGCTTTCTGTGGAAGTTATTTATTTTGACTTGGCTAAAGTGGTAGCTGTTGTTTTTAACCACAAACGATTTCATTCTCATCTGTAATCAGATTGAAGATTAAAAGTTCAATGAGGAATCAGACCACTCCCCGGCCACGCCTCCCTGGGTCCCCCAGTTCCCACGTGGCAGCCCAGGAATCAGTCATCCAGCGGCCGCCCCACCCCACCTCCCATGACCCCGCCAAGAAGATACTGGGGGCATGGCCTGTATCTCAGCGGGGCGTTGTCTCAAAGGGGGCGTGGCCTCCTCCCGGAGCTGCTGCAGTTATTATTTTTTACCTTAGCATAATAGGTATAGTCTTTTTCTTTGAAAATCACTTTAGCCATCTCAATCACTTATGCAAAATAGCTTAGTTCAACTTTATAAAAACTATCAGTGAATAAGAAAAGCTTAGCAAAACCTTCGTAAAGAGAACATAGCCTTAAGCCTTCATTAGAGGCCCACATCAATCAGGAAGAGCGCCTGAGTATAAGGAAGAACTCTAGAATAGGAACAAGGCTGCCATCAGCAATAGCACAACAGAGCCCCTCCCTTCCCACAGCAAGAGGGAAGAGGAATAAACAACTACAAAGTTCCAACTCTATACTTCCATAACAATATGAAGAAGCAGCAAAAATCCCCTCCATGAGGAGAGGGAGAAAAAAAAAATCCAGAAACCTCAACAGGGGCTACTCACATCTACGACCTCTCAGATAAAGAATTCAGAGAGGAAATATTGAGGAGAGTCGACATACTCCAAGCAACCATGGAACAGACATCCAATAAATTAAGGGAGGATATGAATGAAGCACTGGAACAGTCTACTCAAAAAATGCAGGGTGAAATGAGAGCAGAAATTTCAAAGCTACAAACAGAAGTCACACAAATAAAGGAATCGGTAGATGAATTAAAAATCTCAGTAGATGCCCTCAACAGTAGAATGACTACAGCCAAAGACAGAATCAGCGACCTTGAAGATGAGCTGCAGAAAGCTTACAGACAACAACAAATAATGGCGAAAGATCTCAAAATGGCTATAGAGTAAATCAGAGTCCTTGGGGATGACTTCAAGAGGAACAACATAAGAATCATTGGAGTACCAGAAGCACAGGGAAGTAACCCCAATGAAAAACACACAGTCAAAGACATCATTGCTAAGAAATTCCCAGAGCTGGAGAAGGCAGTCATCCAGATCCAAGGAGTCCGAAGAGTACCAGCAGAAAGAGACCCAAATAAAAAGACTCCAAGGCATATCATAGTCAGAATGATGGATGCTATGGATAGAGACACAATTCTGCAAGCAGCAAGATCAAAGAAGGAAATAACATACAAAGGAGCACCCCTCAGATTTACAGCAGACCTGTCAAGGGAAACCCTCCAAGCCTGAAGCAATGGTGGGACATAGTAAAATAACTCAACGAAATGAACGCCTCACCAAGAATACTTTATCCAGCTAAACTCTCACTCAAACTCTATTTCTCGGATAAACAACAGCTCAGGAACTTCATAGACTCAAAACCAAACTTAAAAGAAGGTCTAAAGGGGCTACTGTAAGACAAGGAGGAACCCCATAAGAACAACAAACCCCACAGAAAGATGATACAAAACCCCATCACAATAATCTATCTCAATGTCAATGGCCTAAATGCAACTATAAAGAGACACAGAGTGGCAAAATGGATCTGGAAATTAAACCCAACATTCTGCTGCCTGCAAGAAACACACCTGAACAATCAGAGTAAATACAGACTCAAAGTCAAAGGATTGAAAACAATCCTGCAAGCAAACAACTCCCTTTAAAATTCTGGAGTGGCCATTTAGTATCCAACAACAAAGGGATATGTACAACAGGAGGAAATCACACTCTTAAACGTATACGTACCTAATGAACGACGGGCTAAATATTTAAAACAACTCCTAACAGACTTTAAAGAGGACATCACTAACAGCACAATGGAGACTTCAATACCACCGTATCACCTCTGGATAGATCGACAAGAACAAAACTCAGCCAAGGAAACACTGACTCTGAAATAACAAATTGAAGAGAGAGGCCCAATAGAGCTATACAGGGCTTTACACCCCCCCAAAATAAAGAATACACATTCTTTTCCAGTACACATGGAACATTTTCCAAAATAGACCATGTACTGGGCCCCAGAACATACCTCAATAGAATGGGAAAAATAGAAATTGTATCAACTATCTTTTCAGACCACGATGCACTGAAGATAGAAGCTAACCACACACAGACATGGAGAACCAAATCAAACACCTGGAAATTAAACAACTCAATGTTGAAAAATGAGTGAGCCAGGAAGGAAATCAAGGAAGAAATCAAAAGATACTTAGAAACAAATGAGAATGAAGACAAGATACCAAAACATATGGGACACAGTTAAAGCCGTGTTAAGGGGAAATTTTATAGCTCTCCAAGCATTCCTCAGGAAGGAAGGAAGGGCCCACATAGATAGCTTGACTTCACGGCTCAACACCTTAGAAAAGGACCAGAAAAAGGAACCAAAACCAGACCGAAGGAAAGAAATAATAAAAATTAGAGCAGAAATTAATCACATGGAAACCAAAAAAAATTCGAAAGATCAATGAAACAAAGAGCTGGTTCTTTGAGAAAAATAAATGATTGATAAACCGCTAGCAAGACTCACAAAGAAAAAGAGAGAGAGAACCCTAATAAATCAAATCAGAAATGAAAAGGGGGACATCACAACAGAAACCAGAAAGATTCAAAAGATCATCAGAGACTACTTTGAAGGTCTATATGCCACAAAACAAGAAAACCTAAAAAAAAATGGATGAATTCCTTGATTCCTACAATCTCCCAAGACTGAACCAAGAAGACTTGGAATACCTGAATAGGCCCATTAATATTAAGGAAATTGAAACTGTAATCAAAAATCTCCCCAAAAACAAAAGCCCAGGTCCAGATGGATTCACGGGAGAATTCTTCCAAACATTTAAAGAAGACCTGTTGCCAGTTCTTCTCAAGCTTTTCCAGGAAATTGAAAAAACAGGAACTATCCCAAACAGTTTTTATGAAGCACACACCTCTCTAATACAAAAAGCAAACAACGACACCACTAAGAAAGAAAATTATAGACCAATATCCCTAATGAACAACGATATGAAGATCCTCAACAAAATATTAGCAAATAGGATCCAACAACTCATCAAAAAGATCATACACCATGACCAAGTGGGATTCATCCCGGGGATGCAAGGATGGTTTAACATTCGGAAATCTATCAACATAAACCATCATATCAACAAAAGTAAAGATAAAAAACCATATGATCGTATCAATAGATGCAGAGAAAGCATTTGACAAGATCCAACATCCTTTCATGATGAAAACCCTCACCAAAATGGGTTTTGGAGGAATTTTCCTCAAGATAGTTGAAGCCATCTACCACAAGCCTACAGCAAGAATTATCCTCAATGGGGAAAAACTAAGGGCCTTTCCTCTAAGATCAGGAACAAGACAAGGATGCCCACTCTCACCACTTCTCTTCAATATAGTACTGGATGTTCTTGCTATAGCTGTTAGACAAGAAAAAGACATTAAGGGCATCCAGATAGGAAAGGAAAAATCAAACTCTCACTATTTGTAGAGGATATGATACTATATCTAGAGAAGCCTAAAGCCTCTACTAAGAAACTCTTAGAAACAATAAACTTGTACAGTAAAGTTGCAAGCTACAAAATCAACACCCAAAAATCCATGGCCTTTCTATATACAAACAATGAGGCAGACGAAAAGGACATGAAAAAAGCAATCCCATTCACAATCATGCCCCAGAAAATCAAGTACCTCGGAATCAGCTTAACCAAGGAAGTAAAAGACCTCTACAAAGAAAACTATAAAACGCTACTACATGAAATAAGAGAGGATATGAGGAAATGGAAACATATACCCTGCTCATGGATAGGGAGAATAAATATTGTCAAAATGGCAATACTCCCCAAAGCATTATACAGATTCAACGTGATCCCTATAAAGATACTTATGACATTCTTCAAAGAAACAGATCAAGCAATCCTAAAATTCATATGGAACAACAAATGCCCACGGATAGCTAAAAGAATTCTTGGGAAAAAGACGATGAGAGGCATCACCCTCCCCAACCTCAAACTTTACTACAAAGTGATAACAATTAAAACAGCATGGTGCTGGAACAAAGGCATGCCGCAGACCAATGGAACAGGGTGGAATATCCCTACACACAACCCCAAATGTACGATCATCTCATCTTTGATAAGGGAGCAAGAGATGTGAAGTGGAGCAAGGAAAGCCTCTTTAAGAAATGGTGTTGGCACAACTGGACAACCACATGCAAAAGAATAGTCTTAGACCTCAACCTGACACCATGCACAAAAGTCAGATCAAAATGGATTAAAGACCTCAACATCAGACCACAAACCATAAGGTACCTCAAAGACAAGGTTGGCAAAACCCTCCATGATATTGAAGATAAAGGTATCTTCAAAGATGACATGCAACTGGCCAACCAAGTGGAAACAGATCAACAAATAGGACTACATTAAACTAAAAAGCTTCTGCACCGCAAAAGATACAGTGACCAGAATACAAAGACTATCTACAGAATGGGAAAGGATATTTACACAATACCCATCAGATAAGGGGTTGATATCAATAGTATATAAAGCACTGGTTGAACTTTACAAGAAGAAAACATCCAAGCCCATCAAAAAATGGGGCGAAGAAATGAACAGAAACTTTCCCAAGGAAGAGATACAAATGGCCAAAAGGCACATGAAAAAATGCTCTACATCACTAATCATCAGAGAGATGCAGATCAAAACAACCATGAGATACCACCTCACACCACAGAGGCTAGCACACATCCAAAAGAACAAAAGCAACCACTGTTGGAGAGGATGTGGGGAGAAAGGGACCCTTCTACATTGCTGGTGGGAATGCCGGCTACTTCAGCCCTTTTGGAAAACAATATGGACGATTCTCAAAAAACTGATGTTGAGCTCCCATTTGACCCAGCAATACCACTCCTGGGAAGATATCCCAGAAAAGGCAAAAAGTATAGTCGAAATGACATCTGCACTTATATGTTCATCGCAGCACTATTTACAATAGCCAGAATCTGGAAAAAACCTGAGTGCTCTAGAACAGATGACTGGTTAAAGAAACTTTGGTACATCTATACAATGGAATACTATGCAGCTGTTAGAAAAGATGAAGTCATGAACTTTGCATATAAGTGGATCAGCATGGAAAGTATCATGCTAAGTGAAATGAGTCAGAAAGAGAGAGACAGACGTAGAAAGATTGCACTCATCTGTGGAATATAGAATAACAGAGTAGGAGACTAACACCCAAGAATAGTAGAAATAAATACCAGGAGGTTGACTCCATGGCTTGGAAGCTGGCCTCAAATGCTGGGGAAAGGACAACTCAGATAGAGAAGGGAACACCAAGTAAAATGTGGTTGGAGGCCACAAGGGGGAAGGGTGATGCCTGCTGAATGTAGACTAGAGACTGAATACAATGGCCACTCTACACCTTTATTGCAAACCTCAACACCTAATTTGAGAGAGAGAACAAAAGTGGCAGGGTGGGGTGGGGGAGATGGGATTTGGGGGTGGGTGGGAAGGATGCTGGGTTTACTTGTGGTAGAGAATGGTCACTGGTGAAGGAATGGGTTCTCGAACTTTGTATGTGGGAAACATGAGCACAAAAATGTATAAATCTGTAACTGTACCCTCACTGTGATTCACTAATTTAAAAAATTAATTAAAAATAAATTAATTAAAGTTCAATGAGTTTCCATTTTTATAGTATATGCTACTTGATGGGAAAAATTCAGAAATGAATTTATCTATATAATCAATGAATATTAGTCATGTGGAACAATTAATATGTCTATTATTTTTGTCTTTGGAGATTGTTCACCAAATATTGCTTGTATCCAAAATAGCCTTGGTTAACCCACTGAACTGGAATATATTTTCATGAAAAAAATAACAGAAACATGCCTCTGTCTGCAGAGTTTATATTGTTCATTCTTGACGGAAAGAATAGCTCCAAATCTTGCTCCTTTGGATAATGTGGTTTTGCAATGACATTCCAATCTCTTTTTTGTTCAACCAATGAAAAGAGCAGGATGAGGGAGGTGTGGGGGGTTTATTTCCCTCTATTAGTTTGTTGGCAGAGATTTTGTTCAAACCCTGAACTGAGCTAGAATTCTTTCCAACATGCTTCAGAGGTCAGTAAAATGTTTGTTTGAATAAAATAATCAGGTTTGGAAAAGCACTTATTTTTGCTTGATTAATTTAAGGTATTTCATATACCATCCAGGTGTTCAACTCAGAAAGAATCACAGGTAGCCATATCACACCAGGAAGCATGAATAGAAATTTCTACAGTTGTTAGGAAACTCATGAGTTAGCAAAAATCTAAATGAAGATTCATCTAGCATATAAGCCCAGCTCTAAA
The DNA here is from genome assembly GCF_027595985.1 of Sorex araneus. Lineage (NCBI taxonomy): Eukaryota > Metazoa > Chordata > Mammalia > Eulipotyphla > Soricidae > Sorex > Sorex araneus. Next base: position 1,276,475 of record NC_073311.1, on the reverse strand, counting down.
ATTAGGGACTGTTATTCTTTCGGACAACATCTATGGAAACCTCTAGGAAGCAGAGACTACACATGCCTGGGGGGTTGTAGTTGACCAATGCATATGCATATCCCTAGCTAAGATACTGATGGAGAACAATATTAAATTTGTCCAACATTAGTGAATAATTCAAAAACAATGTGATTAAAATGCACATAGGATGATTCATGATTTGGACTGTCCAGGATACATAAGAGCCCTCTAGAGAAGGAAGCTTTCCCACCTCCCTTGTGCTGGACACAAGGAGAGAAACCTCTGACAAAGGCAAGGTGAGTGATGCTGGGTATCACCAGTGACAGAGAGGAGGGAGAAGAGTCCCATGTGAAAACTCCTTGGGGTTGCACTTGACAAACTTCAGTTGGATGAGAATAACCAAATGGACACTGGGCAATAATGCAAGAATGAAAAGAACTGGTGTTTTTGAAGATTAATCCTTCAGTTAAAATTTCTTTCTCTCTTCTCTATCACTCTGTTGCTCTTGATTACTTGGACACCTCTCCTGCCTTGTTGCTTCTACTCATTCAGTTTATGCTTTTGTTTATTTGTGCTTTTATATGGGGGGAACATCACCCAGTGATACTCAGGATTTAGTTCCAGCTCAGTGCTTAAGTATTGTCCCAGGCAGTGCTCAGGGCATCATGCAGAACCAGGGATCAAAACCAGAGCTCCCACATGCAAAACATGAGCTCCAATCCTTTAAGCCATTTCCCTGTCTATCCTGATTCTACCTCTTTTTACACCCCTAGCATGAACTCAAGTATCACCAGCATTATCAGCACAGGTCCCTGTCACCAGCAATAATGCCGTAAGCTGCAAGAGCTCAAGTCACAAGCAGAAGCTTATGACGCAGAGGGTGCCTGGTGTTAGTCATCTCTCAGTATTAACAACAGTACAAAAACTGGCTCCTGTTTCATAATGACATTCCCCACCCGCAATATCCACCTTGTTCCAGACTTATCTATGAAGACAAAACTTTCCTGTAAGAAAAAACATCTTATCATTTCATTTCAGGGTAGAAGAATCTGAGTCTATAGCCTGCTCTGGAGGGGAGCTGGTTTCAACAGACCCAGGAGGTCTGCTACATCTTGCCTCTGCAATATCAGGTTGCAAGCTCTCCAAGTCTCCATTACCTTCTCTGAAAATGGGAACAAACAAGCGCCTCCCTCCTGGGATCACTGCACAGGCTAGCGGGATGAAGGCACAGAGCTGATGATATCTCAATAAACATAGCTGTTGACTGCTTTTACAATTTTCCTAGCTCCCAAGTCCCAGATCATTCTTCTCTGCCACAGTGTCCCCCTGCTCCGGGGAGAGGAGAGATTGTTTTCAGAAGGTTGAGTTTTGCCACTAGATGAATTTCTGCTTCCAGATAAAGAAGAACACCACAGGAGTTCCAGAACAGCAGGCCTTGGGAGTTATGATTTATACCCTGAAGTTCCTTCAAATACAAATCAGATAGTATCAAGGGAGACAGTCTCACTGTTTTTAAAGCTACCTGCAGGCCCTATGAGAAATTCCTTTGCTTGGAGGAAGTATAATTTTGATAGAGAGTAAAGGTCAATATGTATATGTGCCTTACATGAGGACTAGCTCCTGGGCTTGGGTGGGGATTTTTGGTTTACCCTGCCATTTACTTCTGCCATTTCAGAAGAAGCTACAACTAGAGCCAGAAAGGTCCTCCTAAGAGCTTGGCAATGCCACACATCTATTTACATGGGTGACAAAGCCAAGAGATTAAGCTAAGTGTCCTTGCAGCCAGTTAATAGCTGCGTGTCTTCCTTGAGTAAAACATGTCCCTAGTTCCTGTAGGTGGCTGTTTTTTCACGTATGATTTTCTAAAACTCCTTCCTAATTTTTTATGACCTCGGAGGAAGGCTGAGAACATAGGTGGGGATCAGGATACTTAGCTGCTATGTGGGGCCATGACGGGAAAGAAGAGCTCAAGGCAAACAATCTAAGAAGAGAGGAAGAGAACTTCCATTCTGCCTGGCTGGATGGAATGAATGTCTGAGGGAGCAGCATTCTGTCCAGCTGGGGAAAGGCCAAAACTAATTTAACCTTTGGTCAAATGGTTGGGAGTTAGCTAGTTTCCTTTTTCCTCTTACATCACTCCCAGAGATTCAGACAAAAATAACATGGTCCCGATTACATGACATTATGGGCTATGAAAATACACCAGGGAGGAGAGTGCTGAAACCCCTCAGAGACAAATTAATCCTAGCAAAGCCACAGCTGTGAGACGGATACAAACAGGAGAAACAACAGCATATTGGTTCCAGGCTTGTTTGAGTTGATTTTAATCAAAAAAACATAGTTTGGTGGTGTTTCTGTTTCATTAAGATGGTGCTTTATGAAATACTCATCAATCCTCTATGTACACTGCTAAGCTCTTTGGCACATTTTTGGATTTCATTCCTAAGTTTGATTTTGTTTTCATCCTAAATGCTTAAAAGTGAAATAAATGCAATGAGAAAGCTCTGATCCCAGCTGAACCCGAGTTCCAGTATTGGGTCTCTGTCCAGGAAGCCAACGTGTGGGATCGCCCCTTTCTTGGGCCCACGCTGGTATTTGGGGCCTGGACATCAGCCCCTTTCCCCTCTCCACCCCCCCCACCCACCCAGGCTGATTGTGTCCAGAGCTGAGACTTTCCTGAAAGCCCAGCCTGAAGCCCCTGGAGGACAGTCTGCAGAATTTGTATGCACCATTGACACTTGAAAATCAAAATATTTCCTCGCTCCAGGACACAGCCGCCCTCTCCACTTTGCAATTGGGCATTACTTGGAGACCCAGTATGAACCCTAGAATAGAAATATCACAGCTGGAGCTGAACTCAACGGCAGAGAGCACACTTTCAGGATAGAACGAAATCTATTGCAATGGTTCTGGGTACTGTTTTGGCCCACAGATTGCCTGAATCCAGATTTAGCTTAGCCTATTGCCACAGTATGACACTGGCCATATTCTACCTTTACTTCAATGCACCACCTAGAAAACAGGAAGTGCAACATAAGAGGAGTGTGTATGTCACAGAGTGATGGGAGGAATGATGGTCAGACAGAAGGCTTATGATCAGTAAAAGGGCCCATTCAGGATTCCATTCCTGACACCACAAATAGAAGTCCCAGAGTTAAGTGAACAAATAGAATGAGGATGTTATCATTGTTTTCCTCGGGATTAAGAAATTGATTGGAGTCTTCCGGCAAAAGTCTGTGACGCTCCCTCGACCCGCCCTTCCGGACCCAGCCTGCTCCGCGGCCCTGAGCACCCCGGGCTTCCCTCCCCTCCGGACTGCCGGCCGAGTGGCCGGCACGCCACCCCCAGCACGTTGACCGCTGTTGGGTTGTGGGAAAGGGGCGTGGCCTAACCACCGGGGCGTGGCCTAAGAAAAGTGGGCGTGGCCTCATTGCCAGCGGCAAGTAGTTTCCTCAACATCCTATCCAAGACTAACATCCTAGCTAGTCGCAAGCAGTAGGACAATAAACCACAAGACTTCACATAAGAACTGAAGGAAACATCTCAGTAGGAGACCACGTTCTACAACCGGCAAGTAAAAAGCCAACCACTATTAACTGAGCCTATCCACAATCCTTTTTCACAACAAAAGGAAACAGGGACACTCATCATCAAGGGCCCTCTTTCATATCACCACAAACAACATGAAGAAACAGCGAAAATCCCCATTGCAACCAGAGGACGATCAAAGGAGTCCGGAAACCTCAATGGGCGCTTCCTACAAACTTGACCTCTCTGAGAAAGAATTCAGACTTGAAATCCTCAACATGTTCAATGAACTCAATGCAAAGATGGACAACTTCAAGGAAGACCTGGCGGAAACAATACAACAGACAGCCGACAAAATACGGGAAGAAATGAGAGCAGAAATAAAAATCCTTCAAAAAGAAATGAAGGATTCGGTACATGAAATCAAAAACTCTCTGGCTTCCCTCAACAATAGGATGACTGCAGCCGAAGACAGAATCAGTATGCTTGAAGATGAGCTGCAAGAGGCCTACAGGCAACATCAAACCATGGCAAGAGACCTCAAAATAGCTCTAGCCAGAATCAGAGTCCTAGGGGATGAATTCAAGAGGAACAACATTAGAATCATTGGACTACCAGAACCACAGGGAACCAACCCCAACGAAAAAGACACAGTCAAACAAATCATTGCGGAAAACTTCCCACAGCTGGACAATGCAGGCATCCAGATTCAAGGCGCCCGAAGGGTGCCAGCTAAAAGAGATCCTAACAGAAAAACCCCAAGACATATCATAGTTATGTCCAGCCTCTCTGGATGGACATCATCCAGAGAGACACAATACTGCAAGCAGCAAGGTCCAAGAAGGAAATCGCATACAAAGGAACACCCCTTAGGCTCACAGCAGATCTATCAGAGGAAACCCTCCAAGCTCGAAGGCAATGGTGGGATATAGTGAAAAAACTCAATGAAATCAACGCTTCACCAAGAATACTTTATCCGGCTAAACTCTCATTCAAACTAGAAGGAATCATACACTACTTTGGGGATAAACAACAGCTCAGGAACTTCATAGACTCAAAACCAAACCTAAAAGAAGCACTAAAGGGGCTATTGTAAGACAAGAACAACCCCTACAAGCACAACAAACCCTTGCACAAAGACGGCACAAAATCCCATAACAATAATCTCCCTTAATGTCAATGGTCTGAATTCACCAATTAAGAGACACAGACTGGCAAAATGGATTCAAAGACTCAACCCAACATTCTGTTGCCTGCAAGAAACACATCTGAATAGCCAGAACAAACACAGACTCAAAGTCAAAGGATGGAAAACAATCCTGCAAGCAAACAACTCCCTCAAGAAAGCCGGGGTGGCTTTACTAGTATCAGACAACATAGACTTCAGGTTGAAAAAGATTAGAAGGGATAGTGAAGGCCACTTTTTATTAATCAAGGGATGTGTACATCAGGAAGAAATCACACTCCTAAATGTCTACGCACCCAATGAGGGACCAGCTAAATACCTACAACAGCTGCTAAGAGACCTCGAGAAGGACATCTCGAGCAACACAATAGTAGTTGGAGACTTCAACACCGCACTGTCTCCTCTGGACAGATCTAGAAGATTAAAACTCACCAATGAAATACTGGCTTTGAAGGAAGAAATAGAAGAGAGAGGGCTAATAGATCTATACAGGGCTTTATATCCCCCAAAAAAGGAATACACATTCTTTTCCAGTGCACATGGAACATTTTCCAGAATAGACCATGCGCTGGGCCACACAACATACCTCAACAGAATCAACAAGATAGACATTGTACCAGCTATCTTTTCAGACCATGATGCACTGAAGATAAAACTTAACTGTGGACAGATGCAGAAAACCAAATCAAACACCTGGAAATTAAATAGCTCGATATTGAACAATGAGTGGGTCAGGAAGGAAATCAAGGAAGAAATCAAAAGGTACCTAGAAACAAATGAGAATGAAGACACGAGCTACCAGAACCTGTGGGACGCAGCTAAAGCCGTTTTAAGGGGAAAATTTATAGCTCTGCAAGCATATCTCAGGAAGGAAGAAAGGGCCCACATAAATAACTTGACTTCACAGCTCAAGACCATAGAAAAGGACCAACAAAAGGAGCCCAAACCAGGCAGAAGGAAAGAGATAATAAAACTTAGAGCAGAAATTAATGACATGGAAACCCAAAAGACAATCCGGAAGATCAATGAAACCAAGAGCTGGTTCTTCGAGAAAATAAACAAGATTGATAAACCACTAGCAAGACTCACAAAGAAAGAGAGGGAGAGAACCCTTATAAGCCGAATCAGAAATGAAAAGGGGGACATCACAACAGAAACCAATGAAATTCAAAAGATCATCAGAGACTACTTTGAAAATCTCTATGCCACGAAACAAGAGAATCTAGAAGAAATGTATAAATTCCTCGACTCCTATAATCTCCCAAGGCTGAACCAAGAAGACCTGGAGTACCTGAATAGTCCAATTAACATCAAGGAAATTGAAACGGTAATCAAAAGTCTTCCCAAAAACAAAAGCCCAGGCCCAGACGGATTCACTAGTGAGTTCTTCCAAACATTTAAAGAGGACCTTTTGCCAGTCCTTCTCAAGCTCTTCCAGGAAATTGAAGAAACAGAAACCCTCCCAAACAGTTTCTATGAGGCTCATATCTCCCTAATACCAAAAGCAAACAAAGACACCACAAAAAAAAGAAAACTACAGGACAATATCCCTGATGAACACAGATGCAAAAATTCTCAACAAAATATTAGCAAATAGAATTCAACAACTCATCAAAAAGATCATACACCACGACCAAGTGGGATTCATCCCGGGGATGCAAGGATGGTTTAACATCCGGATATCAATCAACATAATCCACCATATCAACAAAAGAAAAGATAAAAATCATATAATCATATCAATAGATGCAGAGAAAGCATTTGACAAGATCCAGCATCCGTTTATGATGAAAACACTAGCCAAAATGGGTATAGAAGGGACCTTCCTCAATATAGTCAAAGCCATTTATCACAAGCCTATGGCAAGCATTGTCCTCAATGGGGAAAAACTAAGAGCCTTCCCTCTGATTACAGGATGCCCACTCTCTCCACTTCTGTTCAATATAGTACTGGAAGTACTTGCAATAGCGATTAGGCAAGAAAAAGACATTAAGGGCATTCAGGTAGGAAAGGAAGAAATCAAGCTCTCACTATTCGCAGATGATATGATACTATACTTAGAGAACCCTAAAACCTCTACCAAGAAACTCCTAGAAACAATAGACTTGTACAGTAAAGTTGCAGGCTATAGAATCAATACCCAAAAGTCCATGGCTTTCCTATATGCAAATAATGAGAGAGAAGAAAGTGACCTGAGAAAAGCAATCCCATTCACAATTGTGCCTCAAAAAAACAAATACCTCGGAATCAGCTTAACAAAGGAGGTAAAGGACTTGTATAATGAAAACTATAAAACACTACTTCAGGAAGTAAAGGAGGACACGAGGAAATGGAAAGATATCCCCTGCTCATGGATTGGAAGAATTAATATTGTCAAAATGGCAATTCTCCCCAAAGCATTGTAAAAATTCAATGCGATCCCTATAGGGATACCCTTGACATTCTTCAAAGAAATGGAGCAAGTGCTCCTGAAATTCATATGGAACAATAAGCCCCCACGAATAGCTAAAGCAATCCTTGGGGAAAAGAAAATGGTAGGAATCAACCTCCCCAACTTCCAACTCTACTACAAAGCGGTAGTCATTAAAACAGCATGGTACTGGAACAAAGGCAGAGCGGCAGACCAATGGAACAGGGTTGAATACTCTGACATACACCCCCAAATATATGATCATCTAATCTTTGATAAGGGAGCAAGAAATGTGAAGTGGAGCAAGGAAAGCATGTTTAACAAATTGTGCTGGCAAAACTGGACGGCTACATGCAAAAAAATGGGCTTAGACCTCCATCTATCACCATGTACAAAAATCAGATCAAACTGGATTAAAGACCTCAACATCAGACCAGAATCCCTAAGGTACATTGAAGATAAAAACCCTCCACGACATTGAAGCCAAAGGTATCTTCAAAGCTGACACGCCACTGGCTAAGCTAGTGAAAACAAAGATAAATAAATGGGACTATCTCAAACTAAGAAGCTTCTGCAACTCAAAAGAAACAGTGACCAAAATACAAAGACAGTCTACAGAATGGGAAAGGATATTTATGCAGTACCCATCCGATAAAGGGTTGATAACAAGGATATACAATGCACTGGTTGAACTCCACAAGAAGAAAACTGCCAATCCTATCAAAAAATGGGCTGATGAAATGAACAGAAACTTTTCCAAAGAAGAAATCCGAATGGCTAAGAGGCACATGAGAAAATGTTCAACATCACTAATCATCAGGGAGATGCAGATCAAAACAACAATGAGATATCATCTCACACCACAGAGACTGGCCCACATCCCAAAAAACAAAAGCAACCGGTGTTGGCGTGGATGTGGGGAGAAAGGGACTCTCCTTCACTGCTGGTGGGAATGCCGACTGGTTCAGCCCTTTTGGAAAACAATATGGACGATTCTCAAAAAGTTAGAAATTGAGCTCCCATTTGACCCAGCAATACCACTCCTGGGAATATATCCCGGAGAGGCAAAAAGGTATAGTAGAGATGACATCTGCATTTCCATGTTCATTGCCGCTCTGTTCACAATAGCCACAATATGGAAAAAACCAGAGTGCCCGAAAACAGATGATTGCCTAAAGAAACTCTGGTATATTTACACAATGGAATACTATGTAGCTGTCAGGAAACATGAAGTCATGAAATTTGCATACAAGTGGATCAACATGGAAAGTATCATGTTGAATGAAATGAGTCAGAAAGAAAGAGACAGACATAGAAAGATTGCACTCATATGTGGAATATAATGTAACTGAGAAGTACAAGTTGGCAACAATGCAACTTCTGGCAGATATCTCTCTGGACTTAGTTACTAAAATACTAAATTACAGAAACCCAAAACTGAGAGGCCGCTAAGTGTGGTCACTCGACCTCATACTTCTTCATCCTCAGCAATGGAAAACAAATTATCTAATGCTTCCTTTTCAGCAGGTCTGACTTTAGGGGAGAGACTCTCCAAACAATAATAGTGAGTTTTGTTGAAATATTGTATGCAATCAAAGTGAAAGTAAAGTGAAATTTATTAGTTACACAGGCGGGGGGGGGCTTAGGGTGGGGAGGCTAGGGGCGTGGGGGGGGTTGGGGTGTGAGGGGGCAGGGTGGAGCTATACTGGGATTCTTGGTGGTGGAATATGAGCACTGGTGAAGGGATGGGTATTCGAGCATTGTATAACTGAGATTTAAACCTGAAAACTTTGTAACTTTGTAACTTTCCACAATAAAAAATTTAAAAAAAAAGAAATTGATTGGAATTCCATAAGGATTGGGAGGGAAGAATTCCTGTGGAAGAGGAAGAAATATAATAATAAAAAGTAGAAGACTGTGTGCCAGTCTCTGTGGTGTGAGATGATATCTCATTGTTGTTTTGATTTGCATCTCCCTGATGACTAGCGATGTGGAGCATTTTGTCATGTGCCTCTGGGCCATTTGTACTTCTTTTTTGAGGAAACTTCTGTTCATTTCTTCTCCCTATTTTTTGATGGGGTTGGAGGTTTCTTTCTTATACAATTCTACAAGTGTCTTGTATATCCTGGATATTAATCCCTTATCAGATGGGTATTGGGTAAATATTCTTCCCATTCTATGGGCTCTTTCTGTATTTTGGTCACTGTTTCTTTTGAAGTGCAGAAGCTTCTTAGTTTGATGTAGTCCCGTTTGTTTATGTTTGCTTCCACTTGCATGGTCAGTGCTGTTTTGTCCTTACAGATGCTTTTAGCTTCAATGTCATGGAGAATTCTGCCTACATTTTCTTCTATATACCTTATAGATTCATGGCTGATATTGAGATCTTTAATCCACTTTGATCTGACTTTTGTGCATGGCATCAGACAGAGGTCAGAGTTCATTTTTTTGCAAGTAGCTATCCAGTTTTCCCAGCACCACTTGTTGAAGAGACTTTCCTTGTTCCACTTTGCATTTCTTGCTCCTTTGTCAAAGATTAAGTGGCCGTATATTTGGGGGTCTGTGACAGGATATTCAACTCTATTCCATTGGTCTGCAGGTCTTTTTTCGTCCCAATACCATGCTGTTTTAATTACTACTGCCTTGTAGTGGAGTTTGAAGTTGGGGAATGTGACGCCACCCACCTTCTTTTTTCCAAGGATTGTTTTAGCTATTCGTGGGGGTTTATTGTTCCATATAAATTTCAGGAGTGTTTTGTCTATTTCTTTGAAAAATGTCATGGGTATCCTGATAGGGACTGCATTAAATTTGTATAATGCTTTGGGAAGTATTGCCATTTTGATATGTTAATTCTCCCTATCCATGAGCAGGGGATGTGTCTCCATTTCCTAGTGTCTCCTCCTTTATTTCTTGAAGTAGTGTTTTGTAATTTTCCTTGTATTGGTCCTTCACTTCTTTGGTTAAGCTGATTCCAAGGTACTTGATTTTCTGAGGTACCAGTACTGGCATGGATGTGGGGAAAAAAGGGACACTCCTTCACTGTTGGTGGGAATGCCAACTGGTCTAGCCTTTCTGGAAAACAATATGGACACTCCTTCAAAAACTAGAAATTGAGCTTCCATATGACCCCGCAATACCACTTCGGGGAATATATCCTGAGGATGCAAAAGAGCACAGTAGAAATGACATCTGTACCTATACATTCATTGCAGCACTGTTCACAATAGCCAAAATATGGAAATAACCTGAGTGCCCTAAAGCAGATGACTGGTTAAAGAAACTTTGGTACATCTACACAATGGAATACTATGCAGCTGGTAGGAGAGATGAAGTCATAAAATTTGCTTATAAATGGATATTCATGGAGAGTATCATGCTAAGTGTAATGAGTCAGAAAGAGAGGTACAGACGTAGAGGGACTGAACTCATTTGTGGAGTATAGAATAACATCATATGAGGCTGACACCCAAGGACGGTAGATACAAGGGCCAGGGGACTGCCCCACAGCTGGAAGACTGCTTCATAAGCGGAGGGGAGAAGGCAGATGGAATAGAGAAGGGATCACCAAAAATGATGGCTGGAGGAACCAGTTGGGATGGGAGGTGCTTGCCAAAAGTAGATAATAGACCAAACATGATGACCTCTCAGTGTGTTGCAAGCTATAATGCCCCAAAGTAGAGAGAGAGTATGGGGAATATTTTCTGCAATAGAGGCAGGGGGTGGGTGGGAAAGGGGGGTATACCAGAGATATTGGTAGTGGTGGAATGTGCACTGGTGGAGGGATGGGTGTTTGATCATTGTGGGATTGTAACCCAAACATGAAAGCTTGTAACCATCTCACGGTGATTCAATAAAATTTTAAAAATGTTTTAAAAAGTAGAAGACATAATTCCCAACACAAAAGAATATGTGAAACTTTAAACTTTTATTTCCAGCCTTATTCTATTTATCCATCTATCAATACATACAGACACTCATTCATCCATCCATCCATCCATCCATCCTCTAATTATCCATCTCCACTTAATTTGTGCCTTTTATGCACTGTGTAAATTTTGGTTTATAGATGATAGCTATATAATAGAACTTATAAACTAGTAGGATAGTCACATTTAAAACATAATCGCCTAATCATTTAATTTAATTTATAATGGAATTGTTCTGTGGATATTTAAAAATACACTGTTATAATAGGGAAAATGGAAAGTCTAGTTTAGCTCAGGGTTCAGAAATGCTCGATTTGAGAAATAAGAGTTTAGGCAGCTGGAGTTTTGAACTTCTGTCTCAAGATATCTCCTATAGAACAGGTCAGTAACCACCAGCTCTGGCTCTCCTTGACTTTAACATTGCAAGCTACACCCTAACCCCTTCCCTGCAATCCACAGCTCCACCGGAGGGACAGGCATAGGCATCAATTAGTGCAAGATCTAATTCTCTACATGTTGAACTCCATCCAGGTTGGGCAGGGTTGTAGCTTGTTACAGGGTTATTTGAGTATAAAATCAGAATTCCTTAGTCTTCTCTCCTTCCCTGACTTAGAGCTCACACCCTAAGTCATCTGGTATCTACCTTCCTCCCAGAGAAATAATATGGGCAGGAAAGGATATTTGTACACCACGATGTTCATTGAAGCACTAAGTATAGTATCTGGGAGATGGAAACAGTCCAAATGTCCAACATCAGATGAATAAATGAAAATAATGGATAAAGAGGATTTGGGTGTATTTGGGTGTATCATTAAGGAATGATAGAGCTAAATATCCAAAACCGTAGTCAACAATGCTCAAATGATGAGGCCCAGACTTTAATAACCATGCGTGAAAAACATACCTGTCAAGAGGGTAGACTGTGGGGTGGGGTAGGTCAGGTAACCTGGGAACATTGTTGGAGGTAAGTTGACACTCTTGGTGGGGTTGGTGCTGGAACGTTGTATGTCTAAAACTCAACTATGAAAAAAATTTAAATCAGGGATCAAATAAAGTGAAAACAGCAACAACAGAAAACATAATATGCATACACAATGGAATACTATTTGGCCATAAGATAAAATGAAATCTTGCCATTGCTGTAGTGTAAATGGAACAGAAAGTGTGTGGAACACGTGGAACAGAGTCACTAGGTCAAAGAGAGAAGGACCAACAATGGTAGATCTCACTCATCTGTGGCATACAAAGAAACAAAACAAGGCAGTACTGAACAGACAGTACTGAACAATGGCAAACCCTTGACCTTGGATTATGCAGCTGAGATCACCAAGAAGTGGGGCAAAGAAGAATTAAGAGACAGAGGTGACTCAGGGACAATGGTGGAGGGTCTTGGACCCTTTAGTGCAGGCGTGGTACATATGTACAGCAACACCAAAAGTATTAACACAATTGTAACTACTTAACCCAAACTGCAACAAAAATAATTCACTGTATCACTGTCATCCCATTGTTCATCGATTTACTCGAGCAGGCACCAATAACATCTTCATTTGTCCCAGCCCTGAGATTTTAGCAACCTCTCCTTACTTGTTTTTCCCAACAATTGGAGGCTCTTTTCAGGGTCAGGGGAATGAGACCTGTTATTGTTACTGTATTTGGCATATCGAATATGCCATGGGGAGCTTGCCAGGCTCTTCTGTGTGGGTGGGATACTCTTGGTAGCTTGCCGGGCTCTCCGAGAGGCATATATACATATATATGTATATATATACATATATATATATTTCCCTTTATAATGATGTGTCGCATGGCCACTTTGTGAACACACAGTCCAGGAATATGTCACTCATGAGTGAGGCTTGGTCAAAGCATGTGGAAAGTGGTCTGGAGCGTGGTGGCGGTTGGGTAGTGGAGATCGGTTGCCAGGGCTGGGTTCCCTTGGGGCGGGGGAGGACTCTCACCCACCCCCCTCTTGGGCACCCGTGGTACAGAGTCCTGTGGCATGGTTATGGGGGCCTCATTTTTTTGCTCCCTTCCGGGGGGAGCAGCCATGAAATCTGGAAGGTGGCCGATGAGGAGACCATCTGGTGCTGGTAGGAGGTGGCTTATGGGTAAGACTTCTGGGTCACCGGAGATTGGGGGAAGGAGGCAGAGGATCTCTGCTTCCGGGTCCCCTTGAGCCCAGAGTCCAAGATCACAAAGTTCTGCATTACCTGGGTCCCATAGGACTTCTCTCATACATGAGGCTTGGCCCGAGTGTGTGGAAAGTAGCCTGGATTGTGGCGGCGTTGGGGTACTGGAGGTCGGCTGGTGGGGCTGGGTCCCTTGGGGCAGGGAGAGCTCTCACCCGCCCCCGTCTGGAGCACCCCTTGGTGTGGAGTCTGGCATGGCTATGGGGGGGCCTCATTTTATGCTCCCTTCCGGGAGAAGCAGCTGTGAGTTCTGGAGGGTGGCCAATGCCATTCATAAAAATAGTTATGAATTTAAAATAAATAAGAAAGAAAACTCTCAAAGAGAAAATCCTTTGGGGGTAGCTCCACTCTTTGGGAAAGGTCTAGTCCCTTCTTGGACACTCCTGATATACTCTATGGTCTTTAAGTAGTGTACCATTTAGCAATAACAATGAATGGCCTGAACTTTGACGCAGCACAGCAGGCACTCCTGGGCTGGTACGTACTGCTTCCCTGTTTGTGTGTTTATGCTTTCACTAGCCCCACATCCAGGTTGCTCCATCTCAGAGGGACAGAGGGAACATGTTTATGAATATTTTTCTCACTTGTCTGTAGACCTTTTGCTAGCACAGCACATAGCTTGTGGGACTTCACCCCAGAGTTTTGACACCAAGCCCAGTTTTTATCTTCAACATGTGAGGTTAGTAACAAATTCTGTTTGGAACTCAGAGGCTACAGAAATGGTGAATGTTTCACTTTGTGATTTCCCAAGGGCAGACAGAATGAGGCAGATGGTTGTTAATTTATGCAGCAAACATTTGCTGAATGCCAACAAACCAGACCTTAAGGATTTCCTAGTGAATAAGACTGATTCAAGTCCCACCCACATGAAACTAATAATTGTCCAGGAAATTCCTACAATAAACACACAACTGCCCAGATAAGGATTAATTACAACAGTGCTGAGTGCTGGGTGAGTTTGCACAAGGGAGACAAAATAAAACTCATGATCTGTCTTTCCTAAGAAAGTCCCATTTCTATCCTGCCTAGAGAAAAGCATTACTGCAGTGGGAGCACCACTGCCCCAGGCCCTCAAGTGGAACTTAGGATCAACCCCATAGCCCATCATTCCCCAGATCCTTTGGATTCTTCTCTTTGCACCTCTTGATCTTTCCATCACTGTCTTCAGAGGCTCAGTTGTCTCTTGCCCACACCACTGTCATGCCCCACTCGGTCCACTCTCCCTCACACCTACCAACCATCTTTGAGCCCTCTTCATTCATTCCACGTAGTGCAGTCAGGTGATATCTGGAAATAAAAGCCTGACAATGCCACCTTTAACTCTCCACTCCTCCATCCAACACCCCCACCCCAAACCATCATTTAAAACCTCCAGTGCTCTCGGAATCTAGATGACTCTGGAGCATACTCCATAAAGTCCTGGAAATTCTACCTTTTCTCCCCAATGCCACCTTGAAGTGTATCCCACAGTCTGTACACAACTTACCAGTGCTCTGTCAGATCCTCAACTGTGATTTGCTCTCACTGGTTGGAAAGCTCATGTCACCCTCAAGGTGAAAACCATATTTTCTGATTTTTCTAACTAGGTCCTGCCTCCCCAACAGTGCACTTACAAATATATCAAATGGAATATTACTTGTCCACAAGAAAATATAAAGTCATGAAATTTGCTGCTACATTTCAACCTGGTGAATATTCTGATGAGTGACGTTAGTCATAGAGAGAGAGGCAGACACAGAACAATCTCTCACATGCAGGTGATAAAGAAACATAACGCTGGAATTACAAATACTCAAAATCAATGGAAACAAAGAAATTGAGAACTAATAATCAGTAAGAAACACCACACTTGAGAGGCCTAGGCATGGGGCAGGGAATGGACAATGACTATGGTGGGAATGGACAATGACTATCCTGGAGGAGCACGTGGTGCTGAAAGGTGGTAAAGTGCTGTGTATGAGACTCAACAAAAGTGCTGTTTATGAGACTGTGTGTCAGCAACAATATTGTAAATTACAGCGCAAACCATAAAAAATAACCCAAATACCACCAACATCTGGCCTGGACACTGGTTCAAAGTAATGAATGAATGAATGAATGAATGAATGAATGAATGAATGAACTAACTCTCTAGGGAAAAATAAGCTGAGAAGCTAATGGGAAGCAGAAGCTGGTTAGTTGATGTGGAGGTCAGCACTCCATCATGGACTTGGAAGGAACTGGAAAGGAAGCAACAGTGAAGCCTCAGGAAGCACTCTGAGGATAGAGAAATAAGGACTCCCTCACAGGAGAATTTGGGGACAGTAGACAGAAAACTCTGGAACTAGCACCCTCATTCCTGAGTGGAGCAGAGAAACACAATCTCAGATCATTGCAGGAGTGAGGGTGGGGGTTAGATAAGTGCTTATTATCAAAGATACATGAAGCATTGGTAGAACTTTACAAAAGAAAATATACAATTACATCAAAAAATGGGAGGAAGAAATGAACATAAACTTCCTTAAAGAAGAAATACAAATGGCCAAAAGGCACATGAAAAAAATTGCTCCACATCACTAATCATCAGGGAGATGTGAATCAAAACAACAATGAGATATCATCTCACACCCTAAAGACTGGCACATATCTAAAAGAACAAGAACAACTAGTGTTGGTGTAGAAGCAGGGAGAAAGGGACTCTCATTCATTGTTGGTGGGAATGCCAACTGGTTCAGCCTTTTTGGAAAACAATATGGGCTTTACTAAAATAACTAGAAATTGAGCTTCTATATGACCAAATAATATCACTTCTGGGAATATATCCCCGAGGGTACAAAAACACAGCAGAAATGCCATCTACTCTTCTATGTTCATTGCATCACTGTTCACAATAACCAGAATCTGGAAACAACCTAAGTTCCCAAGAACAGATGACTGGATAAAGAAACTCTGGTACATCTACACAATGGAATACTGTGCAGGTGTTAGGAAAAATGGTGTCATAAAATTTGCTTATAAATAGGTACACATGGAGAATATCATGCTGAGTCGCAGGACTGGGATATCTCCAAACTGTGGGGGGCGGGCACTGGAGTGGACCTTTTCTGAAAAATGAAAACATACAATCTATTGATGCCATCCAGTATGTCTGACTGTTGGAGAAAAACCTCCAAATAATAATAGTGAGATTCCTGTTGAAAATTGAATGTAATCAAAGTAAGGAAAGAGTAAAGTGAAAAATGTCTGCCACACAGGCAGAAGGGGAGTGGGAGGAGGGGTATGTGGAGGTTTGGCGGTGGATCAAATATGAAAACTTTGTAACTGTATTTCACAGTGATTCAATATAAAATAATTTTAAAAATGTTTAAAAAGCATAGTATGAGACTAATACCCAAGGACAGTAGAACCATGGGTCAGGAGGATTGGTCCACAGTTGGAAGCCTGCCTCAGTTACTGGGGTAGAAGGCAGTTGGGATAGAGAAGGAAACACTATGGCAATGATAGTTGGAAATGATCACTCTGGATAAGAACTGTGTGCTGAAAGTAGGTAAAGGAATGATCATGATAAATTCTCATAATTTGGGCATTCTGCAAACCATAATGCCCAAAGGGGGAGAGAGGGGGTGGTGGAGAGAGAGAGAGTGCCTGCCTTAAAGGCAGATGCAGAGATGGGGTATGGAAGGGTAACACTGGTTGTGGTTGTAGGAAACGTACACTGGTCAAGGGACAGGTCTTGGAACATTGTATGACTGAAACCTGATTATGTATAGCTTTGTAACTGTGTATCTCATGGTGACTAGACTAGAAAAATAAATAAAGGGGGAAAACAATAAAATTTATCAAGTATCATTTTTATGTTATTTATTTATTTATTTATTGCTTTTTTGGGTCACACCCGGCAATGCACAGGGGTTACTTCTAGCTCTGCACTCAGGAATTACCCCTGGCGGTGCTCAGGGGACCATATGGGATGCTAGGGATCGAACCCGGGTCGGCCGCGTGCAAGGCAAACGCCCTCCCCGCTGTGCTATTGCTCCAGCCCAAGTATCATTTTTAAAGGTGGGGAGGTCTTTGTAATAAGCGTAGTCCAGGAAGGAGGCAAGTGTACATGGAATACACACATATACACGAATCCAAGATATTTCATAAGGGAAGAGTTATGAGAAATAGGAGGAAAAAGAGGTTTCATTCATAGGCAAGACCTGGTATCCTCAATAAAAGAACATGTGCAGTGGTACAGGTTCACAGGTGATTTGGAAAGACGCAGAGATGTGCAGTCCTACTGGATGAAGACAACTGCAGGTGCACTTGCCTCTCACCCGGCACACTGTCCTCTAGGCAGAAGATGAATCCACTGGCACTGACCATCCTGGGAGACAGGGACATGGTGGGCAAGGCCAAAGCTCTGGTTTCCACAGAGAGGGCTGAGCATCCTAAGAATGGGGTCTGGCTGCCATTGATAAGTTTCAGTGGCTCGAACAAGTTATAGACTGATTGGCTTTGGCCACAGATCTTTACAGCTCACAATGCTGGGGCCAGAAGTCCACGATTGAGGGGCAGCAGACTCAATGCCTGAAGCAAACCTTCTTCCTGGGCTACAGACAGCCTCCTTTTTGCTCTATCCTCAGGGGGACTTGCAAGGAAAGGAAATCTCTCTTCCACTTCTCATGTGGGAACCAATCTCATTCTAGTGTTCATGGCCTAAATGTGGACATAAGGTGACTTGGGAGCTGTCCAGGGTGGTGGAGTAGCGGCACCATCTCCGCTCAGGCCATGTATCAGCCTCTCCCTTCCACCAAGGCATCACTGTCCCATCACAGCTCCCCATTCTTCCACCCAGTGTGTCTGGGGAAGGTTCTCTTAAACCTCCAAGACAAGAATTGCTTCTGACTCAGGGCACTTAGCATGGGGCTGTCAGTAAGGCCGGCAATATTCGGTTTCAGGTGAGGCATGGGTATTGCCAAGGACTCCAGCTTACCTGCTATCAACCCCTGCATACATTCTGCAGTTACGAGGGCCAAAGACAACCCTGAAAGCCTGGCTCCTTTCTTTGGCATGTTCCTCCCTTAGCTGTTTTTTTTTTTATTGAATCGCCATTAGATACAGTTACAAAGCTTTCATGTTTGAGTTTCAGTCATACAATGATTGAACATCCATCCCTCCACCAGTGCACATTTTCCACCACCAATGTCCCCAGTATCCCTCCCCTACATCCCACCCCTCCCCTGCCTCTATGGTAGACAATGTATCTTTTACCATTTCTCTACTTTGTGTGTTATGGTTTACAGTACATATACTGAGAGGCTACCATGTTTGGTCCTTTCAACACATATCTCCCATCCCAAGAAATCCCTCCATCACTAAATCATCACTGATTTAGTGATCCTTTCTCTATCCCAGACGCCTTCTCCCACAGCTCATGAGACAGACTTCCAACTGCAGAACAATCTTTCTGGCCCTTGTCTCTACAGTCCTTGAGTGTTAGTCTCTCTCATATTATGTTATTTTATATTCCACAAATGACTGCAGTCATTCTAAGTCTGTTCCTCTCTTTCTGACTCATCTCACTTAGCATGATACTCTCCATGTCCATCCACTTACAAGCAAATTTTATGACTTCATCTTTCCTAACAGCTCCATAGTATTCCATTGTGTAGATGTACCAAAATTTCTTTAATCAGTCATCTGTTCTCAGCACTTGAGTTGTCTCCAGATTCTGATTATTGTAAGCAGTGCTACAATGAACATGCAGGTGCAGAGTTATTTCTACTGTGGTTTTTTGTACCCCTGAGATATATTCCAGGAATGGTATTGTGGGGTCATATGGAAGCTCAATTTCTAGACTTTTTTTTTTTTTTTAATTTATTTATTTTTAATTAGAGAATCACCGTGAGGGTACAGTTACAGATTTATACACTTTTGTGCTTATATTTCCCTCATACAAAGTTCGGGAACCCATCCCTTCACCAGTGCCCATTTTCCACCACCCGTAAACCCAGTGTCCCTCCCACCCTCCCCAATCCCATCTCCCCCCCACCCCACCCTGCCACTGTGGCAAGGCATTCCCTTCTGTTTTCTCTCTCTAATTAGCTGTTGTGGTTTGCAATAAAGGTGTTGAGTGGCCGCTGTGCTCAGTCTCTAGCCCTCATTCAGCCCGCAACTCTCTTCCCCCACATGGCCTTCGACTACAATGTAGTTGGTGATCGCTTCTCTGAGTTGACCTTTCCCCGGAACGTGAGGCCAGCCTCGAAGCCATGGAGTCAACCTCCTGGTACTTATTTCTACAGTTCTTGGGTGTTAGTCTCCCACTCTGTTATTCTATATACCATAGATGAGTGCAATCTTTCTATGTCTGTCTCTCTCTATCTGACTCATTTCACTCAGCATGAAACTTTTCATGCCCATCCACTTAACTACAAAATTCTTGACCTCCTTTTTTCTAACAGCTGCATAGTATTCCATTGTATAGATGTACCAAAGTTTCCTCAACCAGTCATCCGTTCTGGGGCATTCGGGTTTTTTCCAGATTCTGGCTATTGTAAACAGTGCTGCGATGAACATACATGTGCAGATGTTGTTTCGATTGTACTTTTTTGCCTCTCTGGGATATATTCCCAGCAGTGGTATTGCTGGGTCAAATGGGAATTCAATATCTAATTTTTTGAGAGTCGTCCAAATTGTTTTCCAGAAGGGCTGAACCAGTCGGCATTCCCACCAGCAGTGAAGAAGGGTCCCTTTCTCCCCACATCCTCTCCAACAGCGGTTGCTTTTGTTCTTTTGGATGTGTGCTAGTCTCTGTGGTGTGAGGTGGTATCTCATGGTTGTTTTGATCTGCATCTCTCTGATGATTAGTGATGTAGAACACTTTTTCATGTGCCTTTTGGCCATTCGTATTTCTTCCTTGGTAAAGTTTCTGTTCATTTCTTTGCCCCATTTTTTGATGGGGTTGGATGTTTTCTTCTTGTAGAGCTCAACCAGTGCTTTATATACCATTGATATCAACCCCTTATCTGATGGGTATTGTGTAAATATCCTTTCCCATTCTGTGGATAGTCTTTGTATTCTGGTCACTGTATCTCTTGCGGTGCAGAAGCTTTTTAGTTTAATGTAGTCCCATTTGTTGATCTCTGTTTTTACTAGATTGCTTAGTTCCGTGTCACCTTTGAAGATACCCTTATCTTCAATATCGTGGAGGGTTTCGCCGACCTTGTCTTCAATGTACCTTATGGTTTGTGGTCTAATGTTGAGGTCTTTAATCCATTTTGATCTGACTTTTGTGCATGGTGTCAGGTCAAGGTCTAAACCCATTTTTTTGCATGTGGTTGTCCAGTTGTGCCAGCACCATTTGTTAAAGAGGCTTTCCTTGCTCCACTTCACTTCTCTTGCTCCCTTATCAAAGATTAGATGGTCATACATTTGGGGTTGTGTGTAGGGATATTCCACCCTGTTCCATTGGTCTATGGCTCTGCCTTTGTTCCAGTACCATGCTGTTTTAATTGTTACTGCTTTGTAGTAAAGTTTGAGGTTGGGGATGGTGATGCCTCCCATCATCTTTTTCCCAAGAATTGTTTTAGCTATCCTTGGACGTTTGTTATTCCATATGAATTTTAGGATTGCTTGATCCATTTCTTTGAAGAATGTCATGGGTATATTTATAGGGATCGCATTGAATCTGTATAATGCTTTAGGGAGTATTGCCATTTTGACAACATTGATTCTCCCTATCCACGAGCAGGGTATATGTTTCCATTTCCTCATGTCCTCTTTGAGTTCATGGAGTAGCGTTATGTAGTTTTCTTTGTAAAGGTCTTTTACTTCCTTGGTTAAGCTGATTCCGAGGTACCTGATTTTCTGGGGCACGATTGTGAATGGGATTGCTTTTTTCATGTCCCTTTCCTCTGCCTCATTGTTTGCATATATGAAGGCCATGGATTTTTGGGTATTGATTTTGTAGCCTGCAACTTTACTGTATAAGTCTATTGTTTCTAAGAGTTTCTTAGTAGAGGTTTTAGGCTTCTCTAGATATAGTATCATGTCGTCTGCAAATAGTGAGAGTTTGATTTCTTCCCTTCCTATCTGGATGCCCTTAATCTCTTTTTCTTGTCTAATAGCTATCGCAAGTACTTCCAGTACTATATTGAAGAGGAGTGGTGAGAGTGGGCATCCTTGTCTTGTGCCTGATCTCAGAGGAAAGGCCCTTAGTTTTTCCCCGTTGAGGATAATGCTTGCCGTAGGCTTGTGATAGATGGCTTCGACTATCTTGAGGAAAGTTCCTCCAAACCCCATTTTGGCGAGGGTTTTCATCATGAAAGGATGTTGGATCTTGTCAAATGCTTTCTCTGCATCTATTGATATGATCATATGGTTTTTATCTTTCCTTTTGTTGATATGCTGGATTATGTTGATTGATTTCCGAATGTTAAACCATCCTTGCATCCCTGGGATGAATCCCACTTGGTCGTGGTGTATGATCTTTTTGATGAGTTGTTGGATCCTATTTGCTAGTATTTTGTTGAGGATCTTCGCATCGGTGTTCATCAGGGAAATTGGTCTGTAATTTTCTTTCTTAGTGGTGTCTTTGTTTGCTTTTGGTATTAGGGAGATATGTGCTTCATAGAAACTGTTTGGGAGAGTTCCTGTTTTTTCAATTTCCTGGAAAAGTTTGAGGAAAACGGGCAATAGGTCTTCTTTAAATGTTTGGAAGAATTCGCCAGTGAAACCATCTGGGCCTGGGCTTTTGTTTTTGGGGAGGTTTTTGATTACCGTTTCAATTTCCTTAACATTGATGGGTCTATTCAGGTATTCCAGGTCTTCTTTCTTCAGTCTTGGGAGATTGTAGGAATCAAGGAATCCATCCATTTCTTTTAGGTTCTCCTTTTTTGTGGCGTAAAGACTTTCAAAGTAGTCTCTAATGATCTTTTGAATCTCACTGGTTTCTGTTATGATGTCCCCCTTTTCATTTCTGATTCGATTTATTAGAGTTTTCTCTCTTTCTTTCTTTGTGAGACTTGCTAGCGGTTTATCAATCTTATTTATTTTCTCAAAGAACCAACTCTTTGTTTCATTGATCTTTCGGATTGTTTTTTTGGTTTCGATGTCATTAATTTCTGCTCTAATTTTTATTATTTCTTTCCTTCGGTCTGGTTTGGGGTCCTTTTTCTGGTCCTTTTCTAGGGTCTTGAGTCGTAAAGTCAAGCTATCTATGTGGGTCCTTTCTTCCTTCCTGAGGAATGCTTGGAGAGCTATAAATTTTCCCCTTAACACGGCTTTCGCTGCGTCCCATAGGTTTTGGTAGCTCGTGTCTTCATTCTCATTTGTTTCTAAGTATCTTTTGATTTCTTCCTTGATTTCCTTCTTGACCCACTCATTGTTCAACATGGAATTGTTTAATTTCCAGGTGTTTGATTTGATTTTCCGTATTTGTGGGTGGTTAGCTTCTATCTTCAGCGCATCGTGGTCTGAAAAGATGGTTGATACAATTTCTATTTTTCCGATTCGATTGAGGTATGTTCTGGGGCCCAGTACATGGTCTATTTTTGAAAATGTTCCATGTGCACTGGAAAAGAATGTGTATTCTTTCTTTTTGGGGTGTAAGGCCCTGTATAGGTCTATTAGGCCTCTCTCTTCAATTCCTTCTTTCAGGGTCAGTGTTTCCTTGTTGAGTTTTGTTCTTGTGGATCTATCTAGAGGTGATAAGGCCGTATTGAAGTCTCCGACTACAATTGTGCTGTTAGTGATGTCCTCTTTGAAGTCTGTTAGGAGTTGTTTTAAATATTTAGCCGGTCGTTCGTTAGGAGCATATACGTTTAAGAGTGTGATTTCTTCCTGTTGTACATATCCCTTGATAAACAGAAAATGACCTTCGCTGTCCCTTTTGATCTTTTTCATCCTGAAATCTATGTTGTCGGATACCAGGATGGCCACTCCAGCTTTTTTAAGGGGGTTGTTTGCTTGGAGGATTGTTTTCCATCCTTTGACTTTGAGTCTATGTTTACTCTGTTTGTTCAGGTGTGTTTCTTGCAGGCAACAGAATGTTGGGTTTAATTTCCAGGTCCATTTAGCCACTCTGTGTCTCTTGATAGGTGCATTTAGGCCATTGACATTGAGAGAGATTATTGTGATGTGGTTTTGTGTCATCTTTCTGTGGGATTTGTTGTTCTTATGGGGCTCCTCCTTGCCTTACAGTAGCCCCTTTAGACCTTCTTTCAAGATTGGTTTTGAGTCTATGAAGGACCTGAGCTGTTGTTTATCCGAGAAGTAGTGTATGTTTCCTTCGAGTTTGAGTGAGAGTTTAGCCGGATAAAGTATTCTTGGTGAGGCATTCATTTCGTTGAGTTTTTTCACTATGTCCCACCATTGTCTTCGGGCTCGGAGGGTTTCTTCTGACAGATCGGCCGTAAATCTGAGGGGTGCTCCTTTGTATGTAATTTCCCTCTTTGACCTTGCTACTTGTAGAATTGTGTCTCTATCTACAGCATCCGCCATTCTGACTATGATATGCCTTGGAGTCTTTTTATTTGGGTCTCTTTTTGCTGGCACTCTTCGGACTTCTTGTATCTGGACGCCTGCCTTCTCCAGCTCTGGGAATTTCTTAGCGATGATGTCTTTGACTATGTTTTTTTCATTGGGGTTACTTCCCTGTGGTTCTGGTACTCCAATGATTCTTATGTTGTTCCTCTTGAAGTCATCCCCCAGGGCTCTGATTCGCTCTATAGCCATTTTGAGGTCTTTGGCCATGATTTGTTGCTGTCTGTAAGCTTTCTGCAGCTCATCCTCAAGCTCGCTGATTCTGTCTTCGGCTGTAGTCATTCTGCTGTTGAGGGCATCTAGTGAGATTTTTATTTCATCTACCGATTGCTTTATTTGTGAGACTTCGGTTCGAAGGTTTGAAATTTCTGCTCTCATTTCTGCTCTCATTTCTTCCTGTATTTTCTTGGTAGACCGTTCCAGCGCTTGATTCATCTCCTCCCTTAATTTATTGGATGTCTGTTCCATATTTGCTTGGAGTAGGTCGAGTCTCCTCCATATTTCCTCTCTGAATTGTTTATCTGAGAGGTCGTAGATGTTGGGAGACTGTTTTGAGGTTTCTAGTATCTTTTGTTCTCCCTCTCTTGGTGGAGGGGATTTTCGCTGTTTCTTCATATTGTCACGGAAGTGCAGAGTTGGCACCTTGTAGTTCTTTATTCCTCTTCCTTTTTGTGGGAAGAAGGGGCTCCGATTGTGCTAAACTTCCCTTATTCACTGATAGCTTTTATAGTGTCAGCCTAAGCTAATGGCTATTTTGCGTAAATGTTTGAGCTCGCAAAAGTGAGTTTTGAAAGGAATACACAATACGGATTGGGCTGAGGTAGCAAAGAATAACTGCGGCCGCGTTAGCGGCCGCCGCTCCGGAAAGAAGCCACGCCCACTTTTAGGCCACGCCCCCTAAGATGAGGACACGCCCCTAAGCAGCAGAGTGGGGATTGGTCAGGATCCGACGGCGGCGGCGGACCGGTGCCAGGCAGGGGCTTCAGGAGAAGCCCCGAGCCGCGGCGGGCAGGGGGCGGGGAGGGGACTTCTCCGCGCTGAGGCAGGCTCTCCAAGGGATTGCCTGTTTACCTGCAGGATGGAGATTGGTCAGGATCCGACGGCGGCGGCGGACCGGTGCCAGGCAGGGGCTTCAGGAGAAGCCCCGAGCCGCGGCGGGCAGGGGGCGGGGAGGGGACTTCTCCGCGCTGAGGCAGGCTCTCCAAGGGATTGCCTGTTTACCTGCAGGATGGAGATTGGTCAGGATCCGACGGCGGCGGCGGACCGGTGCCAGGCAGGGGCTTCAGGAGAAGCCCCGAGCCGCGGCGGGCAGGGGGCGGGGAGGGGACTTCTCCGCGCTGAGGCAGGCTCTCCAAGGGATTGCCTGTTTACCTGCAGGATGGAGATTGGTCAGGATCCGACGGCGGCGGCGGACCGGTGCCAGGCAGGGGCTTCAGGAGAAGCCCCGAGCCGCGGCGGGCAGGGGGCGGGGAGGGGACTTCTCCGCGCTGAGGCAGGCTCTCCAAGGGATTGCCTGTTTACCTGCAGGATGGAGATTGGTCAGGATCCGACGGCGGCGGCGGACCGGTGCCAGGCAGGGGCTTCAGGAGAAGCCCCGAGCCGCGGCGGGCAGGGGGCGGGGAGGGGACTTCTCCGCGCTGAGGCAGGCTCTCCAAGGGATTGCCTGTTTACCTGCAGGATGGAGATTGGTCAGGATCCGACGGCGGCGGCGGACCGGTGCCAGGCAGGGGCTTCAGGAGAAGCCCCGAGCCGCGGCGGGCAGGGGGCGGGGAGGGGACTTCTCCGCGCTGAGGCAGGCTCTCCAAGGGATTGCCTGTTTACCTGCAGGATGGAGATTGGTCAGGATCCGACGGCGGCGGCGGACCGGTGCCAGGCAGGGGCTTCAGGAGAAGCCCCGAGCCGCGGCGGGCAGGGGGCGGGGAGGGGACTTCTCCGCGCTGAGGCAGGCTCTCCAAGGGATTGCCTGTTTACCTGCAGGATGGAGATTGGTCAGGATCCGACGGCGGCGGCGGACCGGTGCCAGGCAGGGGCTTCAGGAGAAGCCCCGAGCCGCGGCGGGCAGGGGGCGGGGAGGGGACTTCTCCGCGCTGAGGCAGGCTCTCCAAGGGATTGCCTGTTTACCTGCAGGATGGAGATTGGTCAGGATCCGACGGCGGCGGCGGACCGGTGCCAGGCAGGGGCTTCAGGAGAAGCCCCGAGCCGCGGCCTCAATTTCTAGACTTTTAAGGAATGTCCATATTGTTTTCCAAAATGACTGGACCGGTCAGCATTCCTACTAACAATGAAAGAGAGTCCCTTTCTCCCCACATCCATGCCAGCACTGGTTGTTCTTGTTCTTTTTTGATGTGTGTCAGTCTCTGTAGTGCCCTAAGCTAGTTTTAAGGGAGAATCTCTGGGCCATAGAGGGGACACCCTGAGGCAGAGGTTCCAGGTACCAAAGACATGAGACTAAAAGAAAGTAGGTGAGTCGATAGGTCAGAAAAGAGGCTCCAGATATGGTGAGGCTGGAGAGCTGCACATGGGCCCGGAGAGATCCACAGAGTATCCCAGGCAGACATGGAGGTCCATATTCCATCGTAGACTTGGTTAGTAGGTGACAGCAATTCAGGGGAAATGGCATCATGGTCATTAATGTCCATCAGGCCTAGGCAATAGCTTGTAGGGATCCAAAAGCCTCTGTGTGCTCTTTGGGAGGGCTTTGGGAAGTGACTTCTGAAGCCCTGGGGAAGAGACTGGTGATGCTAGAGTGGGGAGAGAAAGTGGCTTTCAGAATGTGGTGCAAGGGGAGGAATTGGGGACCCACAGGAGGGGGGAGTTATGATTCATGCCAACTAGCTGGTGGGCCTGGGTGGGGAGACATGGAGGAGGATCCCACAGTCTCGGGGGGGGGGAAGCGTCTGTGCTTATTTCCTCGCAGAGCCACATGTAGATCCCGTAGATGCCAGTGGCCATGCTTCCTGTTAACCCACGACTCTCCTCTGCACAGCACCGTGTGTAAGAGGGTGCCTGGGGGCGGGGGGGTTGCCTTTGCTTGACTGGTTCTCATTTCCTCCTCTGCACTCTCTCTGAAGTGGTCTGTTTGGGAAAGTTACGTAAGGGCCCTTCCCCACCACTCTGCTATTTATCTTCCTTTGTGGCCCTCTCTCCCGAGCAGGATGGGTGGCCGTAGATGGACACATTTGTCAAGTACCTGCCTGGGGCCAGGATAGGTCGAGTGCTCAAAAGCCAACAAAAGATGTTGGGATAAAAATGCCCTTCCTTACAAAGCTTACATCTCCGCCTTTCCCTTTTTAGTGGTCTCAGATGACTCGAGGGTATGAGCTCCCTGGTTGGAGGCTAGAGAAATGATAGAGAACCATGAAAGAAGAAGTACTGAAAGGACAGTACTGAAAACTTGGCTAAGAAGGGCAGGAGAGGTAGTACAGCAGTCAAGGCCCTTGCCTCTTACAGAGCTGACACAAGTTTGACTCCAGGCATTGCAGAGTCCTTTGAGTATTGCCAGGGATGATCCCTGAGCACCTCCAGGTGTGATCCACTCTCCCTCCCCACCCTCCCAAAATACCAACTTGGCTCAGGAATGCCCGCTAAATGCCCACTCACTTTGTTGCACTTTATTTGACTTAGAGCCAAGGTACTTTATCTTTTGGCATCGTCACTGTTTCCACTGGCAGCTCTGCATTCTCTCTTGGCCCCCCTCCTAGCCAACAGCCTCATCTGTGTCCTTTCTGCCTCTTACCACACTCCCCGCCTCCCTGCCTCTCCCTCCCCCGCCAACTAGCTCCCTCTTTGTGGGGGGTGGACTGGTCTTTGGTGGAGGTTCTCCTCACTGCCTAGTGACTTAGAGACTTCTTCATATTTGTGCCTCCCCCCTTCTCCTTGTCGCCATTTGTTCTCTATCACCCTTCTTTCTGGATGGCTGAGGTTGGAAACATTTCAGGAATTTTTAATTGAAAATATTATGAGAACTGTTATCACCTCAGTTTCACCAGAGAGAGAAGTGCCCCCCTTCTGATGGCTGACACCGGGGGCAGGTGTGCTTTAATATCTCACCTGGGCTAACTGGGATGGGGGTGGGGTAAGCCCCCTGAGAACCTAGGCCCCAGGGGAATGTGAGAAGTGAAATATGGTCTGACAGGAAAGAGGGTGGTTGAAGAGCCAGAAAATTCCTATAAAGTCTGAAGAGGTGGGAGACAAGTATAAAATGAGCATTAGAAGAAACAAAACAAGCAGGAATTCTACCCACCCCCTCTCTCTCCCACTGCCACTCCAGAAATGACTGTGCAGGAGGCAGGTACCACCTGGATGAGAAGGGCAGAGCAGCCTTTTCCTCCCTCCCTCCCTCCCTCCCTCCCTCCCTCCCTCCCTCCCTCCCTCCCTCCCTCCCTCCCTCCCTCCCTCCCTCCCTCCCAGAGCTGGGGCTTCCCTCTGTGCTCACAGCTGCTGGCCCTGCCTGCAGCTTGGTCAGATGAGCTCAGCCTCCTTTGATCTCCTCCCCTGTGAAGTCACCAGCTCCCCACCCCTGCCAGGGCCCAGGTTAGACACCACATCTGTCAGGACCTCAGGAAAGCAAATCTGAGAGGGCCATAGACAATGGTGGTCGGGGAAGGAGTGGCTGGTGGCATAACGCCAGGCCAGAGTCACAGGAGGCCCTGGTGCTTAGGCCACAGCAGGAGCAGGAGCACCAGCTCCTTCCCGTTCTGCATGATCAGCTGGAGTCGGGGAGTTGACCCAAGAAGTGAAGAAGAATCTCATTCTGGACAGCAGCCTGGGTCTGAACTCAGTGAGCAAGACCTCACCCCCAACCCCCCCCCAACCCCAACACACACACACACACACACATTCACACCAGCAAGCAAGACCTCATACACACACACTCAAACCCAGCAAGCAAGACCTCACCCCCATCACACACACACACACACACACACTCATACCCAGTGAACAAAACCTCACCCCTCCTACACACATACACGTAGACACCGAGTGCTCAAGACCTCACACACACACACACACACACACACACACACACACACACACCCAGCAAACAGATATCACCCCCCCACACACACACACTCAAAACCGGTGGACAAAACCTCACCCCTACCAGACACATAAACACACATTCACAAACTCACCAAGTGAGCAACACACACACACCCACATCCAGCAAGCAAGACCTCACCCCCACCACACACACATGCATACACACACACACACACACTCTCACACACTGAGAGCAAAACCTCACGCTCAACATATATTGAATGAACAACACCTCACTCTCACATAGACACATACATACAACAAGTGAACAAGACTTCATCCCACTCACACACACCCGGTGAGCAAGACCTCACAACACACACACATACACACACACACACACACACTCAGGGAGTAAGACATCACACACACAAAACCATCAAGCAAGACCGCACACCCCCATCACACACACCCAATAAGCAAGACCTTACCCCCCCACACACACAGAGTTTCACTTTCATGTTTCCAAAAATGAGGGGCCTGTATAAAAGTTGGAGAAAATATCCCCCTTCCTGAAGTTGCAGGTTGGGGAGGGGGGTGGTAGGGGAAGGGAAGGGTGAAAGATTTGAAACCCATTTATTTGATCCATATTTATTTATGACAAAAATTGTAGCTCAGAGAAGTTACATGCTGAGTCAAAATAACAGCACAATAACTGCATAGCCAGTACAACCTCCACCTTTCATTGATTTCGCTTGACCAGGCAATGTCCAAGACAGAAGACCAAGGTCACCTATTAAGGAGGCTTCTGAGAGTGGATTTTCAAATCATGATTCTTCCAGATATAACTTAGAGATGCAGTAATCTGGATGGAAACCATCTCCAAGGACTCTTTAGTTTCACAGGAGTGTCAGAAAAGGCCTTTCAGATCTAAGACTTACCAGACTCTATGGCTTTTGAGACGAAGCATCATGCAGAATTTCTAAGAGTTGTGGAACTGATTGGCAAAGCTACCTCACAAATTCTCTACAGCCACATGCTAAGTCCCTCTTTCCCCAAATTTAAGGATTCTGCAAATTATTAAAAGAAGAAAAAGAGAAGCGGGGATAGGAAGGAAGGGAGAAAGCAGAAAAAAATCTTACAGTTGCCAGATGGAACACAGAACCCATTTATTCCAGGGACAATGGGGGGAAGAATATACTCTGGGCTCTCTCCCATAGCATGTCAGAGCTCATGTGGGAATTTATGGGACATTTTTGTCTGATAATTTTTCTAAAAAATGACAAAAGTGGAGGACAAAAACCTAGGAAGAAAACATAAAGCTTTTGGTGTGCCTGGCCAAGGAAGTTTTTAAGGCACTGGCCCTACACACAGCCAATCCTGGCTCAATCCCCAGCATCATATTAGATCCCAGAGATCAGCTGGAGTGATCCCTGAGCACAGCTGGGTGTGGCCCAAATATCTAAACAAAAACAAACTCACAAAATAGTTGATGGTGTGCCATGGAAGGGATGTGAGGAAAAGCCAAACATCTGGGCAGGGAGAAGGCCGGGCCCTGGGTTCTGGTGACAAGCATCTTGTCTGTGAGCAGAGGGGGGCCCTGGGGGCTGAGGCCAAGCTGGGGCAGCCTCTTCTCCCCCTCCCAGAGGGCATGACTTACCCAAACATGAGCAACTCGGCTAGCACATGGTGTTTTCTTTTTCTTGAAATAAAATATCATCACCTGATCTTAGCTAAGTAACTGTGAACTTGTAAAAGTCTGTTTGTTGTTCCCCAGAGACCCATTCAAGTGGTTTTTCCAGTGAATTTGTTCATTCAAACACTTTGCAATGTTTCTCTAATTGTTTCTCACAGTCCTGCTGTCTCATCAGGAGGTACCTCTTCCATGTCACACAGCCTCTAGCTGAAGCTCACAGAGTGGTGACCTAGAGGCAGAAGACCCTCAAGCTTTGCCATTCTCAGACACTTCTTCCAAATATAGACATTTTCCAAATCTAGAACACCTGCGAGGATCAGTACGTGTGTTCCAGCGAGTTCCAGACATCAGTCCAGGCCCTGTTTGCCTTGGCCAGGCCACTGTATCCTGTTGATATAACCATTAAGTAATTTTGCAGTGTGTCAGGCACCTCTGTGAAGCTAGAACATTTGGGTCATGGAAAACAGGTTCTGGAGACAGAAATCACTGTGGAAAGGGATGGAAGGAGTCTTCCAGGAGATGGGATACTTACAGAAAGAGCATCTTGGTTTGTTTGAGTTTTTCAATGCCTGGGACGGAGCCCTTGTCTTTTATGTGCAAGGCAGCAGCTTCACCCCTTCAGCAACAGCGCCAGCCCTGAGAAAAATATTTTGGAAAGTACATTTGGGATTTAGTTTTTACTCTTTGAGCTAACAAAAAGGCTCAAAATCCTCTGGGATTTGTCTCCTCTAGGTTGGGTCCTATTCACATATACAATAAGGCATATTAATCACAATAACATAGCTGTATTATATTTTATGTAAGACATGTTATATGAGTGTAGGATGACATTACTTTGTCCTCTCCCTGCTTGCCACAAGTAGCTTGTCCCGGTTTTCCCCGGAGTTTAGGCTTACCCCAGTCACACCCATCAAGGTGTTCCCGAATCTCTCCCATCCCTTTGTTTAGCTATAATCACTTGTCCATGCTCTCTTCCCCTAAAGAGTTAATCCACGGCTTTCCCTTAATCTGACTCTGCTAATTTGTAAGGTCAAAGCTTCCTAGGATACTGAATTTATATTATATAAGTTAATATTGCCTTTCTCCTTCTTGTGCCTTTTGAATAATTTACTTTAAAGCTATGTCTGTTTTGTATAGACACAAGAAGACAATATTATGTTTTTATAACTTAAGACTTAATTGGCCTCGAATATTATTTCCTCCCGGGCATCTGCTTTCTCCACTTAAGCCTCAATTGCCCTCAGTTCCTAGCACCCCAAAGCAGGGTCCCCGACGTGGGACGGGAAGGATCCAGGGCAAGCGGTGAGTTGTGTGCTACCCTGGCATCGAGATGGGCCTGGCCAAAGTGCCTAATGCTTAACTATAAGTTAAGAGCTTGATCATGGACAAATGCTGTCATGATCCAATAGTTATTATGAGACTAGGACCCTGCCAGGGATAGGAAAGACTGATCTGGCCTGAGCACTGTAGTCTGAGATTGAGATGGTCCCAGGAGAGCAATTCTATAAGCTTTAATGCATCTCTTATTGTGTAAATACAAAATAATTAATATTATGAATTCTTATATGTTTGCTGGCTGAGGAGAAGAGAAACACATTCATGGGACTCCGCCCTTGGGTGGATCCTCCTGCTGAAAGAGAATTAAGTCCTAGGAGAAGCATCCCCTAAGGGAAAGGACCTTACCCTATTGATTGTGACCACACCTATGGGTACGCCCCAACCCCCTCATGCTGTGGAGACTTAACTAGGCTGTAAGAGTGGATTGGGGGGCCAGATCCACGGGGCCAGATCCATGGGGGCCAGATCCACAGATCCGGAGAGAGACCGAGAGCCGGGAGAGAAGCAGGGAGAGAGAATGAAATAAACGGATCGAGCAACCAGTTTGGCCTTCTTCCTTCTTCCGTCGCCTGCCCTCGACCGACAGCACACACAGCGGTTCTGGGGCACCGGACGCGGGCAGTGAGACAGAGCCGCCCGGAGAGCCCGCGAGTGCACTCACCCCTCGGCGAGCTTTAGTTTTTTACAGCTGGCGTCCCTGGGTGGGCACGAACTACCAACTAAAGGTAAGAATAGCATTCGGTGCACCCCCACTCTAGAAAGTGAGTGGGAGATCAGGATTTTTTTAGTGTGCTACGGATTAGAATCCGAACAGCAATCCTCCACTAAGATGGGACAGATTCTGGGCCTTCCCAAGATCTTTTATATTTTCTCGAGGCAGACTGAACAGGGCAAGCCATTTATGGATTTGATTCAGTGTCTCTCCCGCAGAACAGGAGACCCGGAACTCTGCATTTCCAGAGACCAACTCCGGTCCTGCTTTAAGGTAGTTTATGCAGTTAACCCATGGTTCCCAGACGAAGGAACTCTAGAAAGTAAGATTTGGAAACAAGTTAAGAATAATGTCTCTAAGGCATCTAAGGAAGGGACTAAGATCCCCGTGGAATTCTGGATTACATGGGAGATTGTTAATTCTATTCTTCTGTTTTTGAAAAGTGCAATTGATGCGGAGGAGAATATTAGGAATAATACGGCCTCAGCTCCTCCCGCACCTAAGTCTCGAAAGGGTTTTCATAGCAAAAATACTTCTGAGGCTGGTGAATATAGCTCTACTTCCAGTGCATTAGATGGAAGTGATGCGGGTTATGAGTCTGCTGCCACTTACTCAGATTCTGAGTCCGAGAGTGATTCAGCCAAGCGGCCTCCAGACCGCTCTGGACATGCTCCCAATTGCCCAGTCCAGGCAGAGAAGAAGCAGCATCCATCTTGTCGCAGGTTAAGGATGGATTCTCTCAGTCGTTTCAAACAGGCCTGTGCTCGTACCGGCCTACATCTCCGTACTGTAGGGAGTATCTTACAGACTGGAGTAAAAAGGCCTACTGGGTACCTCAAGATTTTCACAGGGTCGCTAAGACGTGCTTAAGCCGTTCTAAGTACTTGCAGTGGAGAATGTGGCTCAGCAAGGAGGCCAAGGCAAAGCTTCAAGGCCTAGGCCATGCTGGACAAAACTTTTCAGGTATTGAGTTGACTTGTGAGATGTTAACTGGTGAAGGGAAATGGCACGACCCAGAAAGGCAAGTCACCTTGCCTCGTTCTGTTCTTGCTTATGTCTGTGACGGAGCCCTGCGTGCATGGGAGAAGGTTGATGCAGAAGCAGAATTTAAGGGAAGTTTTTACTAAGATTGTCCAGAGAGCCTCAGAACCTTATGCAGACTTTGTAGGAAGATTGATGGAAGCCATAGAAATGCAGGTTGAGGGTAAGGAGACTCATGAGCTGTTGACTAAACAATTGGCTTTTGAAAATGCTAATGAAGATTGCCAAGCCATTCTGCACCCTATTAAGGAGAAGGAAGACATATTCGGGTACTTGGAAGCATGCTGGAATGTTGGCTCTGCTAAACATAAGGTGCAGGTCTATGCCTTACCGAGACAAACTCAAAAAATGTTTTAATTGTGGAAAACCAGGCCACTTTCATAGAGATTGCAATGCGTCCCCAAGCCGTGCTATGAGAGCACGTCCTGGGCCCTGTCCCAGATGTAAGAAAGGAAACCACTGGGCCAGAGACTGCAGAGCCAGACTTGCACCTCCCGGGCCCTGTCCCCGGTGTAAGAGGGGAAATCATTGGGCCAGAGATTGTCGCTTTAATTTTGATGTAGTGGGTGACCCTAACTCGGGACACCTGCAATGGGGCCAGTCCCAGGCCCTGCAAAATCGGGATGTTCTCAGTTGCAGC
Organism: Sorex araneus; assembly: GCF_027595985.1. Taxonomy (NCBI): domain Eukaryota; kingdom Metazoa; phylum Chordata; class Mammalia; order Eulipotyphla; family Soricidae; genus Sorex; species Sorex araneus. The sequence continues at coordinate 1,242,317 of NC_073311.1, read as the reverse complement.
CCCTCTCCCCAGTGTGGAGTTTCAGAGCTCCAATCAGTATAATCGCTGCAGCCAGGGACGGCAGGAAGCGCAGCCTATTTCCTGCCCCGATACAGTTACTACAACCCCTTTTCAGTATAGAACACTGCGGCCTTAAGCCCACCACCTCTGCATTTTCAGTGGACATATGGAATGTTAAATCAAATACAAAAAGGAAATATTTTCTCAATTGAATGTAGCAGGAAAACTCCTCATTCGAGGAAAAGGCTATGCTTTTGTTTCAACAGATGATAACCCTGCTGGGAATCTTTGGGTCCCATTACGTCTTGTCAGAAGTAGAATTCAACCACCTGATTTGGATCTCAGACCTCCAGAGATTCACAATCCTTCAAATTCCAGCTCAGATTCATCATCAAACTGATCTCAGCTTGAAGGCACGAAGAAAGAAGGGGAGCCAGCGTCAGAGGACCTAGAGCAAAGGCCTCTAGCTCCTTACACATCTAATGATGTCACATTAAGACCTTTCCTTATACCCCTCTTTTACAGGTTGTGGATTGGACAATGCCAGGCCTACATATTTTTAATTAACAATACTTTATTTTTACCCTTTCCTTGGAATTCACAGGTTCCTGAAGGAGAAAGGAATAACTTTTAACAGGAACACCTTCTCATTTCTCTCTAGGATATCCATTCGTATTGGAGCTTCCCTCTGACTCTTTCTATTCACAGGCATGGAGACCAAACCCCAACTGTCAAAGCCTCTAATAACTTTAAAGTGTTTTTTCAAGACATAAGCTAGGTTGCACCTAGGACTGCCGAGGAACCAGACCAGAGAATGGCTGTATTCCTCTGCTGAAGTTCTCCTGCCAGAAGTTGTGATGCTCCTGTTCCAGTGCTCCCTGACTGATCCAATGATTCCTGAAATTTATTGAACTTCTACTTGCTGCTCCCCTGAGACTCATTGCTGCTACCACTACTGATGCTGTTACAGGAATAACTCTTCAGTTTTGATCCAGACACTTCATTTCTTCAAACTGTGACTAAATTACTCTTAATCATTGGTGACTCTCGTCACCCCTGGACAGTGTAGGACAATTAGACGCTTTACTATAAGCACTGCTCTGGGCCCAGGGTTGGACTGAAATCTTAGTACAATTAATAAGACTGGTTTGTGATTTGGAATTGTACTGTATTTAGAATTGTTCCTTTTTCTATCTCAAATTTTTGTAATTTTGTAAACAGAAAAGGGGGAGATGTAGGATGACATTACTTTGTCCTCTCCCTGCTTGCCACAAGTAGCTTGTCCCGGTTTTCCCGGGAATTTAGGCTTACCTCAGTCACACCCATCAAGGTGTTTATATATAAGTATATAAAACATAGTTATCACTATCACTCTATCACTGTCATCCCGTTGCGCATCGATTTACTCGAGCAGGCATCAGTAACGTGTCCATTGTGAGTCTTGTTACTGTTTTTGGCATATCGAATATGCCACGAGTAGCTTGCCAGGCTCTGCTATGTGGACGCGATACTCTCGGTAGCTTGCAGGGCTCTTCGAGAGGGGCAGAGGAATCAAACCTGGATCAGCTGCATGCAAGGCAAATGCCCTCCCGCTGTGCTATTGCTCCAGCCCACAACATAATTATATACTATATAATTGTATGATATGTAATTATATGTTGTATATTTAATTATATGTTAATTCAATATATTAGTTTAATATATTTAATTAAAACAGCAGGTAGGGCGTTTGCCTTGCACACTGCTGACCCAAGTTCAATTCCTCTGCCCTTCTCGGAGAACCCGGCAAGCTACCAAGAGTATCCTGCCCGCACGGCAGAGCCTGGCAAGCTACCTGTGGCATATTTGATATGCCAAATACAGTAACAATAAGTCTCACAATGGAGACGTTACTGGTGCCTGCTCAAGCAAATCGATGAACAATGGGATGACAGTGATACAATGATATACTTAATTGTATTATATAGTATATATAAATACTCATACAACATGTATATATAAATACAACCAACAGAATGTGTTAATAAATAAGTTTATACAGTATAAATACACATACACTGTGAAGTGGTATAACATGAAATATGTGAATCAATAATATGGCAGTACTATAATATCATACAATAAATATTACATAATGTCTGGTACTGGGTGCAGATTGTGGTTCCAGATATTGTGTGTAGGTACTATAAGTATGTGCTGTGTGTACTATGTATAGGTCCATATGTAAATGCTGTGTGTGCTATGTATGTGATCTACATTTGCTGTGTTCTCTGTGTATGCTCTGTGCTGTGCATGTGTTGTGTACATAGTATGTGTATGTGGATATATGTGTGTGCATTGTGCTGTGGTATGTGCTGTGTGTCCTGTTTGAGTTTAGTGTGTTTCATATGTGCTGTTTGTGTTGTATGTATGTTGTGTGTGTTCCATGTTTATGCTATGTGCTCTTTGTGTGCAATCTGTGTTTCATGGGTGTACTAGGTGCTGTGTATGTACTGGGTTTGCTGGGTGTGCTGTGTTTTCTGTGTATGCTGTCTGTGTTCCATGTGTTCTGCCGCCTGTGTTGTGTATATGTTTTGTGTGTGCTGTGTGAATGGGCACCAAGGGCAGTGACCATTGGAGACAGGCTCCTGCTGAGACCCAGCCCTGTCCCAGGCAGGACTCAAGGAGGCAGGGGCCAGAACTCCACACTGTAGGAGTTTTAAGTCCTGGGCCAACTCTGGGGAGGAGCTGCAAAGTACTCTGGAACTGCTGAGAAGGCCATTCACTTCCCCCATTTCTCCACCATCAGGGGAACTCATTTCCTCTGAAGCACAGGAACTCAGCCACACTTCTCCTGCCATGCTTGCATCAGATGCAGAGGACAGCACGGCTCAGACCACAGTGGCTGAAAAGGGCTCAGTCCTCAGAAGCAGGCAGCAAACGTGAAGGACAACAGATGTTAGTGGGAAAAGGGTCAGAAATCCCTCTCATGAATCAGAATCTGGTTGGGTGAAGGGCCAGGACAGAGAGGGGCAGTCTCTGCATAGGGGCAGAAGCTGGCTCTAGAGCATGAGAGGGACTGGTTTATGCCGTTTCTGCTCCAACATTCTTGAGGTGGCAAAGATACCTTCTTGGCATTGGTATCTTTTCAAAAAACACAATGATGATGCCTAAACTTAAGGGGATGTAAAGACACACCACGTAGCTCTTGTCTAGGGTCATATTTAGTTTGAAGAGGCGGTCAGGCCCCTGCCTTCCCGCTCAGGTCCTCTCAGTCCAACAAGGTCTCTTGCTGCCCACCACCTGCCAAGTGTCCTGTGCTTTGGTTTTAATTGGGCTCCCAGCAGCCTATGGGACTTCTCTGGCTGTTTTTCAGCTGGAGAAGGAGGTGGGTCTGGCTTCACCTGCTCTTTGCTGCCCTCACTCACTCTTTTGCTTCCAACAGGCTCCTGCTGGCTTTAATTAAGCTTTTTCAGCCTCTCCCAGGGCTGGCCCTCATGAAATGAGGTGACCCAGCTCACGGGGGCTGTTCCCCAGAGGTCTCTCAATGCCAGGCTTATCACAACAATTTCTGCTTCACATTTTCACACAACAGTGCAACCTGTACAGGAAAACATAGCTGGTAAGTGTGCTAGGTCCCAAACAGGAAGGCTCTGGAGATCTTGGGGCTCCCAGGGATGGCCAACTTGGCAGCAATCCCCGTGTGGGATTCAACAATCAATCCCTCAACAATCTCCTCTCTGCCCTTCCGAGGTTACTGTCTAACTCATATGCAGATCCCAAGCTTGTGCCTCTCAAAATAGTTCCCCTCAGTTGTGATTCAACCCCAGGGTATGTGGCTTGTGTGTAAAAGTTGACATCTCACATGGTCTTTTAGAAGTCCTCGAGGCTGCCTGTTCCAAGGTGAGACCATGTGGAATGCACAGACGGGGTCTTTGTTACTACAGAGGGCAGTGACAGGGATGCAGGCCCCAGGCCACCAGCGTGTGTGCCATGGGAGGCAGGAACAGGCCCACTGGAGCTGAACAGCATTCAATTCCAGCCACAGACTCAACACTCAGTGATTGAAAACGTCGGTCTAAAACTTGTCTTCATTTTACAGATAAGGCCAGCTTCAATGATGGCAAACTACTCCCTTTACAGCACACAGTTCTCTAAGTCTTGACAAATAAATATGGGTGTATGTTACCATGATTTATTGATACAGGACAGGCCCCTCTCAAGTCTCCCATATCTTCCTGTGATGAACTCTTTACACCCTAGCTTCAGGCAACTACAGACCTGCTTTATGCCCATACACTGTGCCCTTTTAAAAATGTCATATTTTAAAAATATTTCTTTAGATATCTGTCAAAACATCTTTAATTTTTTACTTTTATGAAAGAACTATGATTTGCAAAGTTGTTTATAGTTGAGTTGGGGGCATATTTCAACACTTCTCCCACCGCCAGTGCCAGCTTTCCTCCACAGTGTTTTCATGTTCTTTTCCCGCCCAACCCCCACCCCACCTGTCAACTTGACAGGTACGTTACAAAGTTCCAGTGCTTGTAAATTGGATTTCATGTTTTCAGTTTTGTTAAGTCCATATTTTGGGTATATAGCTATACTCCTTACTGATATCACCAGTATAACTGAAGCCCTGGTGCCTGTAACCAATTACTTCCCATTCTCTTCTGCCCCTGATTTCTTTCCTGCTCTGTCCTTCTCCTCTCTAAACACTGGGGTCAGGAGTAATCTAGGTATCCCCCCTTTACTACAATACATTTCCTCATTCAGTATTCTACAAACACAGATAAATGAGATCATTCTGTGTTTTTCTTTCTTCTGACTTACTTCACTCAACATGATATCTCTTAGATTCAATCAGGTTGCAGCAAATTGCATGATTTCATCATACCTTTCAGGTACACAGTATTCCATTATATATATGTATATGTATATGTATATACCATATCTTCATAATCCATTCATCTGTCATTGGACACCAAGGTTAAGTCCATATTTTAGCTTCTGTACTGAGTGCAGTAATGAAAAATGGTGTGTATATGAACTTTTGAGAGAAAATGTCACCTTTTAAAATTTACGGCATATAAAACCAGAGGACCAGCACCAGGGTTGAAGTGTTTACTTTGTGCATGGCAGACTCAGGTTCAATCCCTAAGCACTTTCAGGAGTGATCCCTGAGTACAAAACCAGAAGTAAGTCTTGACTACCATTAGGAGTAATCCCAAGTCACATAAAAAATAATATGTTTTATAGCATTTGATTCTGGCATAACTTAATGAGGTTGAGATTTATCCATGTTGGCACATGTACTAAAAAATGATCCTTTTTTTAATGGTTGAATCATGTTCCTTTGAAGGGATGAATCATTGTTTGTGTTCTCATTTACCAGTTTGTGAGGTCTCGTTCTGTTCAGCAGGGAGAACCCTTCGTGGGGCTGAGAAGGGGACGCAGCCGAATGAACAGACGCAGAGCCCAGAGGAGGGAGAAAAGGCGTTTATCCTATGGCAGTTACAGTACTTATACCTCCCTGCTGGAAGGAGGTGGTATAGTATGCACGCCAGGACCCCCAATAGAAATGCAGGGTGTGGCATGGGTTTTAGCTAGTAATAAACAAATGCTGATAGGATAAGATCAGTAAGATTAGGAGTGGCAACCTTTGCTAGGTGTGGCATGAGGTTAGCTAGTGATAAACAAATAGTGACAGGATAGGATCAGTAAGGTAAAATGGCTCCCTACATCTCCCCGTTTTGTTTTAAATTAAAGGTATCAGCCCTTCCTTGCAGTGCTTTCTTTGCCTGGCAACCTGATCCACAAGAATAAATCCTTGGGAGCCCGGCATCCTCAAGGTAAAGAACTGGGGGAAGATGAGGTTCTAGGTCCTACAAATCAAGCCAATGATCCTTAAACACTCGAAAATCTCATTTGTTACTCTAAGATACTAACCCGGCCCTGGACCCAAAGTAGCGCTTGCCACAGAGTGTACAATCGTTTCTCAGCATCATGGTTGACAGTAGCCTGCATTGTCCAAAGGTGGTAAGAGTCACTTTGCCATGTTTTGACGACGTTGTGTGTCTGGACCGAGGTTTGAAGAGCTATTCCTGCAATAGCAGCATTGGTGGTTACAGCAATGAGTCCCAGGATAGCTGCGATCAGGGGCACAAGGAATCGATCAGGGGCACAAGGAATCGTCGGGAGCGCCGGAGCAGTCATGTCAGGTCTTCAGTCAGGAGCCCTTCATCGGGGGAGCGTTGGATTGTCTGGTCAGGTTCATTGGTTAAAATTATACTGTGGGGAGAATCTTGGATTGAGAGGGAAGAATTGAGACAGGTAAATAATGAACAATCACCAGAAAAGAAAAATCTTTTTGTGAGTGATCAGAGATAGTATGAATTTGGGACTTGGTATGAATCCAAGTCTGAAGGTGAAGAGGGAGACAGGGAGGCACTCCAATGCAGACAGGATCAAGTGAGTATCCTAGAGAAAAAATTAAAAGGTGTTTCTTCTTTATTCGACAGCTGAGGCATCTGTGAATCCCAGGGGGTAAAAGAAAGGAATTGTTAGCCCAGATACGGGGTCCTGGCATGGTCCAATCTACAACCTGTAAAAGTGGAGGGTGAGGAGTATAAGACCAATAGATATGTTTAGCTTACTGGAATTCAAGAGGATTTCAACTGTTAATAACTATTAATGGTCTTCCAATATGAAATCTAGATTGAAAATTTCAATTTCTTTGTAGGTGCTACATTCTGATTAGAAATCTTTGTTTAGACCTGATCTAGCAAGCTCCAAAGATACCTAGATCTTTTAAATTGCTGGGCTCCATATCACTCTGACCTCCCTTGATTTTGTTTGCCCAGATCTAAGAATTACTGACTTTAAACTAGCTCTAATACTCGAGTGTTCCACAAACAGAGAGACAGACAGTCAGACAATAAACATCACACATGTGTACAAATATATACTTGATCGATCAATCTGACCCCTCAAGAGTGGCAGGAAAAAAACTAATAGACTGAGAAAGAAAAGAGCAGTCCCCAGGGCAAAGTGAGCCCTGTCGGCTGATTGGGAACATTGCTCCCCGTTTCTCTGCCTGAGCAGCCAGTTTCCTGCTTGTTGAAAAATGGGTCAAGAAAGCACTTTTGTTGATATAGCTGGCAAAACCTTCTCAAAGTTGTTGAAACCTAAGCAGAACTAAGAAAAAGATAATGATTTTTTCTTTATAAAGATAACAATTTCACACACACTAGGGGCACACGCACAAATCTTACTCCTGCACACGCTCGGACCGGTCCTTTCTTTCACGTGAGTGCGCACCCCACTCACCACCTTCACACCACCTTCACCCAAACCTGCCCTACAGGCATCCACGTTATCTCCACGTTATCTTTGGTCTTGAAGTAACGCCGGTTCCTGCTCCCACCAGGCCAAGTCTGAACAACTGTTCTGTGAGCGAGACCACTAGTTGGTCACTCCCGACTCGGCTGATGTGCTGTTGCGGGTGCGGTGGCGATGAACAGAAGCAAGTTCCTGGGTAGTGGCAGAGGGGACACTGTCCTCAGAGGATTCATTTATTCTCTGGGAGGCAGTCGGTTCAGCCAGAGCAGGTGTGTTGACCTGCCTTATCAGTCATTCAGGGAGTCAGCAGGCTACACCATCAACAGCATCAAATATGCAGGCTGACCCTCGGCCCCATATAAGGACTGGATCAGGGCCCTTCCGCAGACCACTCAGAGGATCTTTCCACCTTACTTTTGCATAAATGGGGCTGGTGGAAGTATGCCAAAAATGGTCTGCCGCACTGTGGCTTTCTTTGTCCAGTATAAGAAAGTTCATGACAAAGCAAGCATGTCTTAGGGGAAAGCGAGGCTGGGTACAGTTCCTTTTCTGTCCAGAGCTTTTGAATATATGAGTTAAGCATGAGATGGGCTCGCTCCACTATCCCCTGCCCTTGAGGGTTATAGGGGATCCCTGTATGATGGGAAATCTGCAGCTTCTTACAAAAATGCTCAAACTTTTTTCCAGTGTATCCTGGACCATTGTCTGTTTTTATTAGCTGCGGTTTGCCCAGTACAGAAAAGCAGTGCAAGACATGAGCAATGACATTTTTTGAGGCCTCTCCAGTCTGGGCTGAGGCGCAAATAAACCCACTAAAGGTGTCAATAGTCACATGCACAAAGGAAGGAATATGAGTGACATCCATTTGCCAGATGGCATTAGGGACTAGTCCTCGGGGATTGACCCTTAAGTGAGGCACGGGTAGAAGGGATAAACAGGAAGGGCACTGGCGCACAATCTGCTGTGCCTGCTCACGCGTGATTTTAAACATAAGGTGGAGAGTTTGAGCATTCAGATGGTGAAGGGCATGTGCAGTCGTGGCCTCCTGCAGTGGATGTGTTTTTAGAGTTAGCGCTGTGAAAGATCGGGTGGCCAAATATGCCAAGTGATTACCTGTCGCCAGTGGCCCAGGGAGGTTAGTGTGGGCACGAAGATGGCCTGTGAAAAATGGAGCTCGCCGGGAGCGAATATACTGTTGGATTTGCAAAAACAGTGACGTTGCAGGGGAGGGGGGTTTTATGTAACTAATAGTCTCCAGCAATGGTATGGAGAAGGCCACATAGGCACTATCCGTGTATAGTGTCTTTAACGAAGTAAGCTTCAGCTGCGTTTTTTGCAAAAGTACACGGGACCCCTGAAGACAAAATCCAAGAAAGGTATAAGGGTCAGCGATCTGAATTTTTTCAGGGGCAATTTGAAAGCCAGACTGAGTAAACGCACAGATCACCTGATTGCAACAGAGCATAGTGGCCTGTGGGTCAGATCCAGCAAGCAGTATATCATCCATATAATGTACCATATAGATGTCGGGCCATTGCGCTCAAATGGGAGCAAGAATTTGAGCCACAAATTTTTGACACAGCGTGGGGCTATTTACCATTCCCTGGGGTAAAACATTCCATTGAAAACGTTGCATGGGCTCTTTATGATTAATAGCAGGCAAACTAAAGGCAAAACGGGGGCGATCATCAGGATGCAAAGGAATTGAGAAAAAACAGTCTTTTAAGTCAAGTACTATCTTATACATTTCTGAAGGAATGGTTGCTGGGGACGGCAGTCCAGGTTGAAGCGCCCTGAAATGACCATGGTTTTATTTACTGCTCGTAGATCCTGTAGAAGTTGCCAACTGCCGTTTTTCTTTTTTATAACAAAATGGGTGTGTTCCGGGGGAGGAGGTGGGTTCTATGTGTCCCGCCTCGAGCTGTTCCTGCACTAACAACTTGGAGGCCTGTAATTTTTCAGTGGGAAGCGGCCACTGGTCCACCCATACAGGCTCATTGGACTTCCATATGATCTTATCCGTATGGGGTGCAGGAGGAGCCGTGGCAGTTACTGGAAAAAAAACCTAAGCCTGTGCCATCATTTTTCACTGGGTCAAGGGCCAGTGGCGCAGGCATGCCTTGGAGGTATTTTCCTAGACCCTTTCTGGGAGAATAACCTGCTGCAAGGAGCATGTCTATGCCCTTGGCGTCAATTAGTAAAAGGTCCATTTGTGAAAGAATATCCCGGCCCCAGAGATTGAGTGGGAGCCTGGGCAGAACATAGGGGCGTACCATCCCGGATCTTCCCTCCTTGGTGTGCCAATCAAGCAAAAATGAGCTTAACATAGGGTTTTGGGATTGACCTATACCCTGAAGGTGAGTCAGTGAGGGGGGAGGGGCCACCTTTTTGGCCAGTCTTTTTCAGCAATGACCGTTACATCCGCGCCAGTGTCAATCAGACCTAAAAACTCCTTCCCATTGATCTCTAAAATCATCAGGCCCTTATGATCAAGAATGCACTGGGCAAAAAAATGCAAAACTGTCTGACATTGGGGATGGTTTTTGTACTGTTGTTATAGGAATGAGTAATAGCTGTACTAGCCGTGCACCAGCGTCCAAGACTGAAAATGGGGAGATTGACTCAACTACTACTCCAATCTGCCCTTGAAAATTAGCATGTACAATCCCGGGGAGTACTTGCATGCCCTGAGTGAGCATATTGCCTCGCCCAATAATTAGGCCAAAAGTTCCAGATGGCAAAAGGCCACAGGTGTTGACATACACTATCTGGGGACCCTGTTCTTTAACTAATATTGTGCGGGAGGTGGCACAGAGATCCAATCCAGCTAAGTATGGGATGGCTCTGCAGAGGGATTGGGCGCCGATGGGTTGAATGGCCCATGATTTTGAAGTGCCCAAGACACGGGAGAGGGTGCGGACTGGGGGCCCTGGGGCTGGCCCTGTATCCAGTTTCCCGGCCTGGCCTTCTGGCATCACTCTGACGCCCAGTGGAAACCCTGTTTGCACAAAGGGAAAGGACTTTCAGGTCTGAGCCGAGATTTTTTATTGGGACAGTTTCTTTAAAAATGTCCAGGCTGCAGACAGCCAAAGCACAGCTTGTCTGGCTGCTCAATGGTTGAATAGAGAACTGTTTGAAGGCAGCTCCTATAGCATGCCCTATTTTTGGGGTCGTGGGATCGACATCAGAGCATAGCCGGATGTATTCTGAGAGGATCGTCCCACACTTATAGGGGTGGAGTGTGGCCTGGCAGATGGGGTTAGCATTCTCATAGGCCAAGTGGCGGATCGGATCAGCTCATTATCTGTCTCTTCGTTTTCCCATAAGTTTTTCAGCCGCCTCTGTGAGGCGCCCTATGAAATCACTATAGGGCTCATTAGCTCCCTGACGAACCTTGGCTAAGGACATTACCACTGACCCTTTAGAGGGAAGTCTCTTCCAGGCCCGGAGGGCAGCCATTTGTATTTGGGTAAGTAGCCCTGGGGGAAATTGAGCCTGCACCTCATTAGAATCCAATGGTGCATGGCCCTGAAATTTAGCAAAGATCCAGGATGAGGAAGTGCCTCCTTCTGCGACATTGTGGCACGCCATTTCTTGGCATCGTTCTAAATAATCTGCTTTCCACAAGAGATAGTCTCCCCATACTCAGGACAGCCTTAGCGACTGAGAACCAGTCGTTCAGCGTGAGCCATCCCTCACTAAAGGAGTCCAAAAGGCCAAGCGTAAAAGGAGCAGTGGGACCACAAGAAGAGACAGCAGCCTTTAAATCTTTCAGGTCTTTGAATTTTAATCTACGGTAGCTTTGGTGGGTTGGTGCCTGCGGAGCTACATCCTGAGGGGAATTTCGTCTTCGGAATGTGCCCCTTCCTCAGGCTGATAGGCCTCCTCAACTTCTCTGTCTGAGGGATCATCACCAGGTGGAGCCGTGGCAGAGGTGGGGTAATTGGGGGCCTGAGAATGGAACCTGATAACTGGGAAGGCAGCCATAGGTTTTGAAGCTAGAGTGTGGCGGGGCGGAGGAGAGACCGAGTTTGCACTAGATTCTTGGGAGAGGGTAGAAGGCTGCAGGGCACTCACTAGTTCCTGAACCAGCTGCCTTATTTGAGTCAAAAGTTGGACATTTTTCTGTTTCTGTTGGAGAACTGCGCATAAGGCGGCATTGTCCTGGGCAAGCTGGTGGACTGCCTCACTGGCGTATGGGGGATTAAAAAAGGCAGTGTCATGGGACATATAAAGGGGTGGCTGAGCTGAGGGTTGACACCTCGACTCCTCATCTACCTGGGTAGCCTTATCCTCCTGGGGCAAGGATTTAGGTTTCGGGGGAGAGGGATTGGGGATATCAGAAGTCACAGAATAAAGTCTCGGAGGTGCCTCCATGCGGGAGGGCTTAGATAGGGGAGCAGGATGGTCAGAGTCTACAGTAGTAGAATTTGAGGAGTCAGTCCCCTGCATAGGGGGGTGCCTCATCCCCAAAGACAAAGGGAGCCTTGGAACTCTCATACTTTTTCCTAAAAAATATCTCAAATTCGGAAACAAGGTGCTGAATCTCTGGCTGTCTTTTTTGCGCCTTAAGAATCACATTTAAGCCCACTTCCCGCTGCCGTCTGCGTCCCCCGAGTCTCTGAAGTCACTCCCTGCTCGCCCTGCGCGCCCCGTCTCCCGAACCGGCTTGTAACTGCGCACGTCCATCAGGTACGAGGACCATCCCTCGGCCATGCCCTCCCGTCCCCCCCATCAACAGGAAGACACTGGGGGCGTGGCCTGTGTCTTAGTGGGCGTGGTCTAAAGTGGGCGTGGCTTCCTCTCAGAGCGGTGGCCGCTAACGCGGCCGCAGTTATTCTTTGCTACCTCAGCTCAATCGGTACTGTGTATTCCTTTGAAAACTCACTTTTCCGATCTCAAACACTTACGCAAAATAGCCATTAGCTTAGGCTGACAGTATAAAAGCTATCAGTGAATAAGGGAAGTTTAGCACAATCGGAGCCCCTTCTTCCCACAAAAAGGAAGAGGAATAAATAACTACAAGGTTCCAACTCTACACTTCCGTGACAATATGAAGAAGCAGCGAAAATCCCCCCCGCGAAGAGAGGGGGAAGAAGAGATACCAGAAACCTCAACAGGGGCTTCTCACATCTACGACCTCTCAGATAAACAATTCAGAGAGGAAATCTGGAGGAGAGTCGACCTACTCCAAGCAAATATGGAACAGACATCCAATAAATTAAGGGAGGAGATGAATGAAGCGCTGGAACGGTCTACCAAGAAAATACAGGAAGAAATGAGAGCAGAAATGAGAGCAGAAATTTCAAACCTTCGAACCGAAGTCTCACAAATAAAGGAATCGGTAGATGAAATAAAAATCTCACTAGATGCCCTCAACAGTAGAATGACTACAGCCGAAGACAGAATCAGTGATCTGGAAGATGAGCTGCAGAAAGCTTATAGACAGCAACAAATCATGGCCAAAGACCTCAAAATGGCTATAGAGCGAATCAGAGCCCTGGGGGATGACTTCAAGAGGAATAACATAAGAATCATTGGAGTACCAGAACCGCAGGGAAGCAACCCCAATGAAAAAAACACAGTCAAAGACATCATTTCTAAGAAATTCCCAGAGCTGGAGAAGGCAGGCATCCAGATACAAGGAGTCCGAAGAGTACCAGCAAAAAGAGACCCGAATAAAAAGACCCCAAGGCATATCATAGTCAGAATGACGGATACCTTGGATAGAGACACAATTCTGCAAGCAGCAAGGGCAAGGAAGGAAATCACATACAAAGGAGCACCCCTCAGATTTACGGCCGATCTGTCAGAAGAAACCCTCCGAGCCCGAAGACAATGGTGGGACATAGTGAAAAAACTCAACGAAATGAATGCCTCACCAAGAATACTTTATCCAGCTAAACTCTCACTCAAACTCGAAGGAACCATACACTATTTCTCGGATAAACAACAGCTCAGGAACTTCATAGACTCAAAACCAATCTTGAAAGAAGGTCTAAAGGGGCTACTGTAAGACAAGGAGGAGCCCCATAAGAACAACAAATCCCACAGAAAGATGACACAAAACCACATCACAATAATCTCTCTCAATGTCAATGGCCTAAATGCACCTATCAAGAGACACAGAGTGGCTAAATGGATCCGGAAATTAAACCCAACATTCTGTTGCCTGCAAGAAACACACCTGAACAAACAGAGTAAACATAGACTCAAAGTCAAAGATGGGAAACAATCCTCCAAGCAAACAACCCCCTTAAAAAAGCTGGAGTGGCCATCCTGGTATCCGACAACATAGATTTCAGGATGAAAAGGATCAAAAGGGACAGCGAAGGTCATTTTCTGTTTATCAAGGGATATGTACAACAGGAAGAAATCACACTCTTAAACGTATATGCTCCTAACAAACGACCGGCTAAATATTTAAAACGACTCCTAACAGACTTCAAAGAGGACATCACTAACAGCACAATTGTAGTCGGAGACTTCAATACGGCCTTATCGCCTCTAGATAGATCCACAAGAACAAAACTCAACAAGGAAACACTGAATCTGAAAGAAGGAATTGAAGAGAGAGGCCTAATAGACCTATACAGGGCCTTACACCCCAAAAAGAAAGAATACACATTCTTTTCCAGTGCACATGGAACATTTTCAAAAATAGACCATGTACTGGGCCCCAGAACATACCTCAATAGAATCGGAAAAATAGAAATTGTATCAACCATCTTTTCAGACCACGATGCGCTGAAGATAGAAGCTAACCACTCACAAATACGGAAAATCAAATCAAACACCTGGAAATTAAACAATTCAATGTTGAACAATGAGTGGGTCAAGAAGGAAATCAAGGAAGACATCAAAAGATACTTAGAAACAAATGAGAATGAAGACACGAGCTACCAAAACCTATGGGACGCAGCTAAAGCCGTGTTAAGGGGAAAATTTATAGCTCTCCAAGCATTCCTCAGGAAGGAAGAAAGGACCCACATAGATAGCTTGACTTCACGACTCAAGACCCTAGAAAAGGACCAGAAAAAGGACTCCAAACCAGACCGAAGGAAAGAAATAATAAAAATTAGAGCAGAAATTAATGACATCGAAACCAAAAAAACAATCCGAAAGATCAATGAAACAAAGAGTTGGTTCTTTGAGAAAATAAATAAGATTGATAAACCGCCAGCAAGACTCACAAAGAAAGAAAGAGAGAAAACTCTAATAAATCGAATCAGAAGTGAAAAGGGGGACATCATAACAGAAACCAGTGAGATTCAAAAGATCATTAGAGACTACTTTGAAGGTCTTTACGCCACAAAAAAGGAGAACCTAAAAGAAATGGATGGATTCCTTGATTCCTACAATCTCCCAACACTGAAGAAGGAAGACCTGGAATACCTGAATAGACCCATCAATGTTAAGGAAATTGAAACGGTAATCAAAAACCTCCCCAAAAACAAAAGCCCAGGCCCAGATGGTTTCACTGGCGAATTCTTCCAAACATTTAAAGAAGACCTATTGCCTGTTTTCCTCAAACTTTTCCAGGAAATTGAAAAAACAGGAACTCTCCCAAACAGTTTCTATGAAGCACATATCTCCCTAATACCAAAAGCAAACAAAGACACCACTAAGAAAGAAAATTACAGACCAATTTCCCTGATGAACACCGATGCGAAGATCCTCAACAAAATACTAGCAAATAGGATCCAACAACTCATCAAAAAGATCATACATCACGACCAAGTGGGATTCATCCCAGGGATGCAAGGATGGTTTAACATTCGGAAATCAATCAACATAATCCAGCATATCAACAAAAGCAAAGATAAAAACCATATGATCATATCAATAGATGCAGAGAAAGCATTTGACAAGATCCAACATCCTTTCATGATGAAAACCCTCGCCAAAATGGGGTTTGGAGGAACTTTCCTCAAGATAGTCGAAGCCATCTATCACAAGCCTACGGCAAGCATTATCCTCAACGGGGAAAAACTAAGGGCCTTTCCTCTGAGATCAGGCACAAGACAAGGATGCCCACTCTCACCACTCCTCTTCAATATAGTACTGGAAGTACTTGCGATAGCTATTAGACAAGAAAAAGAGATTAAGGGCATCCAGATAGGAAGGGAAGAAATCAAACTCTCACTATTTGCAGACGACATGATACTATATCTAGAGAAGCCTAAAACCTCTACTAAGAAACTCTTAGAAACAATAGACTTATACAGTAAAGTTGCAGGCTACAAAATCAATACCCAAAAATCCATGGCCTTCATATATGCAAACAATGAGGCAGAGGAAAGGGACATGAAAAAAGCAATCCCATTCACAATCGTGCCCCAGAAAATCAGGTACCTCGGAATCAGCTTAACCAAGGAAGTAAAAGACCTTTACAAAGAAAACTACATAACGCTACTCCATGAAATCAAAGAGGACATGAGGAAATGGAAACATATACCCTGCTCGTGGATAGGGAGAATCAATGTTGTCAAAATGGCAATACACCCTAAAGCATTATACAGATTCTATGCGATCCCTATAAATATACCCATGACACTCTTCAAAGAAATGGATCAAGCAATCCTAAAATTCATATGGAATAACAAACGTCCAAGGATAGCTAAAACAATTCTTGGGAAAAAGATGATGGGAGGCATCACCATCCCCAACCTCAAACTTTACTACAAAGCAGTAACAATTAAAACAGCATGGTACTGGACCAAAGGCAGAGCCGTAGACCAATGGAACAGGGTGGAATATCCCTACACACAACCCCAAATGTATGACCATCTAATCTTTGATAAGGGAGCAAGAGATGTGAAGTGGAGCAAGGAAAGCCTCTTTAACAAATGGTGCTGGCACAACTGGACAACCACATGCAAAAAAATGGGTTTAGACCTTGACCTGACACCATGCACAAAAGTCAGATCAAAATGGATTAAAGACCTCAACATTAGACCACAAACCATAAGGTACATTGAAGACAAGGTCGGCGAAACCCTCCACGATATTGAAGATAAAGGTATCTTCAAAGGTGGCACGGAACTAAGCAATCTAGTAAAAACAGAGATCAACAAATGGGACTACATTAAACTAAAAAGCTTCTGCACTGCAAAAGATACAGTGACCAGAATCCAAAGACTATCCACAGAATGGGAAAGGATATTTACACAATACCCATCAGATAAGGGGTTGATATCAATGGTATATAAAGCACTGGTTGAACTCTACAAGAAGAAAACATCCAACCCCATCAAAAAATGGGGCGAAGAAATGAACAGAAACTTTACCAAGGAAGAAATACGAATGGCCAAAAGGCACATGAAAAAGTGCTCTGCATCACTAATCATCAGAGAGATGCAGATCAAAACAACCATGAGATACCACCTCACACCACAGAGACTAGCACACATCCAAAAGAACAAAAGCAACCGCTGTTGGAGAGGATGTGGGGAGAAAGGGTCCCTTCTTCACTGCTGGTGGGAATGCCGACTGGTTCAGCCCTTCTGGAAAACAATTTGGACGACTCTCAAAAAATTAGATATTGAATTCCCATTTGACCCAGCAATACCACTGCTGGGAATATATCCCAGAGAGGCAAAAAAGTACAATCGAAACAACATCTGCACATGTATGTTCATCGCAGCACTGTTTACAATAGCCAGAATCTGGAAAAAACCCGAATGCCCCAGAACGGATGACTGGTTGAGGAAACTTTGGTACATCTATACAATGGAATACTATGCAGCTGTTAGAAAAAAGGAGGTCAAGAATTTTGTAGTTAAGTGGATGGGCATGAAAAGTTTCATGCTGAGTGAAATGAGTCAGAAAGAGAGAGACAGACATAGAAAGATTGCACTCATCTATGGTATATAGTATAACAGAGTGGGAGACTAACACCCAAGAACTGTAGAAATAAGTACCAGGAGGTTGACTCCATGGCTTCGAGGCTGGCCTCACGTTCCGGGGAAAGGTCAACTCAGAGAAGCGATCACCAACTACATTGTAGTCGAAGGCCATGTGGGGGAAGGGAGTTGCGGGCTGAATGAGGGCTAGAGACTGAGCACAGCGGCCACTCAACACCTTTATTGCAAACCACAACAGCTAATTAGAGAGAAAGAACAGAAGGGAATGCCCTGCCACAGTGGCAGGGTGGGGTGGGGGGGAGATGGGATTGGGGAGGGTGGGAGGGACGCTGGGTTTACGGGTGGTGGAGAATGGGCACTGGTGAAGGGATGGGTTCCCGAACTTTGTATGAGGGAAGTATAAGCACAAACGTGTATAAATCTGTAACTGTACCCTCACGGTGATTCTCTAATTAAAAATAAATAAATTTAAAAATTAAAAAAAAACAGGAAAGGCTATCTTAGTTAATGAAAGGAGAAGTATTTTCTTGGCTAAAGCTCAAATAATGGCTCAATTCTTGCTTACAAGGGTATGTTTGGCAGAAAGATGTGCTGTTCACTGGGAAGATGGGGTGGGTTGAAAAGACAACTTTTTGAATGAAAAGAGGCAGCTATGTTATATTTACACGTTAACAGAACACTAGAACTAAATTTGATGTGGGGTAGTGCATTTATTAATTCACTTGGGATTTGTAGGTAGATAAAATGTAATTGTTTGCATTTCTATAAGGCTTAAGGCAACTTTTCTTTTGAAAACTGCACTTCATGTTTCCATTTCTGCATTTTGTGTGGTCGAGCTTGATTAAATAATAAAAGCCAATTTTCATCTAAAAAAAAAAAGAATCACATTTAAGATCCAAATAGAAAAAGCAAAATTAGTGAGAAAAAGAATGCAAATAACTGGGAATTCCCAGGAGTAGGCAGAGATGAAGGAATCAGAGGGTAAGTAGGCCATTCCCACACCAGGGTGTGTGCCAAGAAAATGGCAACCCTCAGAAATACTCACTTTTTCCGTGAATTCGTCGGCCACGTTGGGCGATAGGTGTGGAAGTCGATGTGGAGGTCTCGTTCTGTTCAGCAGGGAGAACCCTTCATGGGGCTGAGAAGGGAACACAGCCGAAGGGACGCAGAGCCCGGAGGAGGGAGAAAAGGCATTTATTCTATGGCAGTTACAGTACTTATACCTCCCTGCTGGAAGGAGGTGGTATAGTATGCACGCCAGGACCCCCAATAGAAATGCAGGGTGTGGCATGGGCTTTAGCTAGTAATAAACAAATGCTGATAGGATAAGATCAGTAAGATTAGGAGTGGCAACCTTTGCTAGGTGTGGCATGGGGTTAGCTAGTGATAAACAAATAGTGACAGGATAAGATCAGTAAGGTAAAATGGCTCTCTACACCAGTTGAAGGATATTTGCTTCGTTTTTGCTACAAACATTAATGGGCAAGTTAAATGTACCATTTACTAAGGGGAATTGTTGGATACATTATTGTAGGGTTTTTTTTTCTATTTTAGTCACTGTGATTTACAATATTGTTAATGAGAGGGCTCCATGCAAACACCATTCCAACCTCACAACACCCTCTTCCTTCCACCACGGTTTCAGGGTGCCTCTTTGAAGTCCCTTTTCCACCCTCTGTCCTCTCCTCACTACAGAAAGATCAATCTGTAGACCAGCTCTCAAGTTCTGCTGCCTTGGTGATTTGTTCTCCCTTTACTTTGTTTCTAAATACCTGAAATAGAGATGTCATTCTGTAACTGTCCCTCTCCTTTCAGTTGGCTTCACTCATCATATCCTCCAGCTCCATAATGCAAAGGCAATTTGTATGAGTTCATCTCTTATTGATTTCCAAGTAGTATTCCATTATGTATATGTCCTGTAGTTTATCCAGTCATCTGTTCTTGGTAATTTGGATTGTTTCCATATTTTGTTTGTTTGTTTGTTTGTTTTAAAACTTTTTTTTTGCTTTTTGCACAGGGATACTCCTGGCTTTGCACTTAGGAATTACTCCTGGCGGTGCTCAGGGGACCAAATGGGATGCTGGGAATCGAACTCAAATTGGCTGTGTGCAAGGCAAGCACCCTACCCACTGTACTATCGTTCCAGCTCCTGTTTCCATATTTTGGCTATTGTGATAATGCTGCAGTTAACTCAGGAGTGAAAATGTCTTTTCTGAATAGAGCTTCTGATCTTTTGTGGTAGGTGCCCAGGAATGGAACTTCTGTGTCATATGGAAGCTTAAGTCTTAGGTTTTTGAAAAGTGTCCTTATTGTTTTCCAATATGATTTAACCAGTTGACATTCCCAGCAGTAATGAATGAAGCTCCCATTCCCCCCACATCACCACCAGCACTGGTTATTTCTGTTCTTTTCAGTGTGTGCTAGTCTCACTACGTGAGGTGACACTCACCACTTTTTTAATTTGGCTTATATGTAGTGACCAAAATGATTTTAAAATCACTGTCCCATTTTGCACTCCTAAGAGGGACATATGAGAATTTTAGGCCCTATACTTCCACTTATGTGTTTTCATTGCTTAAAGAGTATTTCTTTTTGGGTCAAGACTTGGGTGAGGGCTCATGAAGGTTGAAAACCTGTCCCATGACTTCAGAGAGAGGCATGGGCCTTGGTGCCAGAAACATGCGACTCACACATTTCCAGGCCTCAGGAATACAGGAGGTTCCCAGTTGTGGCTTAGAGAATATAATTTAATGAGTATAGCCTGGAGTAAAGGTTGAGCTTGGGCAGAGACAGGTGTAAGGAACATTTCTGAGCCTGGTCTGTCCAAACTAGTGAAGAAAAATACTGAAGGAAAACACCATCCTCCAGACACACTGCTAGTACTTTGGAGTTGGTGTGAAGTGTGTGTGTGTGTGTGTGTAAGTGTATGTGCCTCTTTTATATGGAACATTAATAGGATAGAAGTATTATATATGGCTTTAATTTACATTTCCTAAATAATTTATGTGTTGAATATTTTCTCATGTGCTCAGTGTCACTGGCATTTCTTCACTGTTGAATTATCTATTTAGATATTTCCTCTGACTTTTAAGTTGGGTTGGTTTTCCTCCCATTAACTTTTGGGAATTCTTTGTATATGAAAATCCAAGTGCATGATGAGAAAAGTGAATTGCAAATAATCACTCCCAATTCATGGCTTGTAGTTTCATTTTCTTAACAGTATGTTCTTAGAATAAACATATTTAATTTTGAAGAAATCCAATTTACCAGTTTTTTCTTACATGAATTATATTTTTGATGTGATATCTAATGAAGTCTCAGTAAGCAAAGATTTTCTTAGAAGTTTCCTGAAAATACTAACACTTTAGGTGTGATATTTATGTCTTATTGGTTTCAAGTTAAATTTTAATATGTTATAATATATGCATTTCATTTTATTATTTTTTCCATTGGCTGTTAGGTTTGGTACCATCATCATCATCATCATCATCATCATCATCATCATCATCATCATCATCATCATCCCATTGCTTGACGATTTTCTTGAGCGGTCTCAGTAACATCTCCACTTGTCCTAGCCTTGAGATGTTAGCAGCCTCTCTTTACTCATCCTTCCTAACAGTGCCACATTGGAGGCTCTTTCGGGGTCAGGGGAATGAGACCCATCATTCTTACTGGTTTTGGCATATGAATATGCCATGGGGAGCTTGCCAGGCTCTTGGTAGCTTGCCAGTTTCTCCAAGAGGGAGAACTAGGCTATAAGAGGTTGCTCCACACGCTTCCGGGTGCTTGGTTTTATAGTCTCTGAATGTTGGCCATTGATGGGATTACATGGTGCTGGAGGAAGTTTCTGGGTGTGACCGCCTAGCTACTGGAAAATGGAGGATCTGGTTGGAAGAGGCCCAGTCCCCATCCGAGCAGGCTTGGAGATCTCAGCCCCGGGTCCTGCACACCTGAGTTCATTTGCTAGGTTCCTTCATGCATGAGGCTCATCCGAACGTGTGGATAGGGGCCTTGAGCATGGCTGTGACTAAGTTCCAGAGGTCTTCGGCTGCCAGGGCTCTACTAGGGGCAGAGAGGGAAACTCAACTCACCCCCACCGAGGGGTCCCGGTGAAAACAGCCAGATGGGGGCAAGAGACTCTGAGGTTTGGCACCATTTGTTGAAAACATTTAATTGTCTTCTTATTCCATTAAATTGGCTTATAAGGCCAGAAACTTGACCCAAACTTGGCTTGGACAACAGCTTTTTTGATCTACTGACAACTGCCACAGATGCTGTTGAGCACTGTTCCAGGAATTGTGCTTGGGTAGGCCCCCTTCTCCCAAGAAATCCAAATAAATACATAAATAGCCTTTGTATCCTTAACAAAATCAAAATCAATTTATGTCCATGAATAGATTGATTTTTCTACTCAGTCCCATTCATCTTTATGTCTACTCTTTCATTACTATCAAACTGTATTGCTTATTATGACTTTAAGGAAAGTCTTGAAATATGGTTCTGTGAATATCAAATTTTGTTCTTTTTAAAAATTGCTCTCGTTTTTCTGGTTCCTTTGGTTTTCTGCTAAAAGCTCTGTTATTTACTTTACTTTTTTAGTTTTTATATACATTTTGTCACTTTTTTATGTTTCTTTTTTATCTGGACTTTATTGATCTAATAAAATTACATTAAGAATTGAAATGAATTATACATTATTGCGCTCATGTTTCCCCCATACAAAGTTCGAGAACCCATCCCTTCACCAGTGCCCATTCTCTACCACCAGTAAACCCAGCATCTCTCCCACCCTCCCCAGTCCCATCTCCACCCCCCCACACCACACTGCCACTATGGCAGGGTATTCCCTTTTGTTCTCTCTCTCTGATTAGGTGTTGTGGTTTGCAATAAAGGTGTTGAGTGGCCATTGTGTTCAGTCTCTAGTCTACATTCGGCACGCATCACCCTTCCCCCGCATGACCTCCAACCACATTTTACTTGGTGTTCCCTTCTCTGAGTTGCCCAAAATGAGAGACCAGCCTCCAAGCCATGGAGTCAACCTCCTGGTACTTATTTCTACTATTCATGGGTATTAGTCTCCCAGTCTATTATTCTAATTCCACAGATGAGTGCAATCTTTCTATGTCTGTCTCTCTCTTTCTGACTCATTTCACTTAGCATGATACTTTCCATGCTGATCCACTTATATGCAAACTTCATGACCTCATTTTTTTCTAACAGCTGCATAGTATTCCATTGTATAGATGTACCAAAGTTTCTTCAACCAGTCATCTGTTCTAGGGCACTCAGGTTTTTTCCAGATTCTGGCTATTGTAAACAGTGCTGCGATGAACATATAAGTGCAGATGTCATTTCGACTATACTTTTTTGCTTCTCTGGGATATATTCCCAGCAGTGGTATTGCTGGGTCAAATGGGAGCTCAACCTCTAGTTTTTTGAGAATCGTCCATATTGTTTTCCAAAAGGGCTGAATTAGTCGGCATTCCCACCAGCAGTGTAGAAGGGTCCCTTTCTCCCCACATCCTCTCCAACAGTGGTTGCTTTTGTTCTTTTGGATGTGTACTAGTCTCTATGGTGTGAGGTGGTATCTCATGGTACTGGAACAAAGGCAGAGCCAAAGACCAATGGAACAGGGTGGAATATCCCTACACACAACCTCAAATGTACGATCACCTCATCTTTGATAAGGGAGCAAGAGATGTGAAGTGGAGCAAGGAAAGCCTCTTTAACAAATGGTGCTGGCACAACTGGACAACCACATGTAAAAGAATGGGCTTAGACCTCGACCTAACACCATGCACAAAAGTCAGATCAAAATGGATTAAAGACCTCAACATCAGAACACAATCCATAAGGTACATTGAAGACAAGGTAGGCAAAACCCTCCACGATATTTAAGATAAAGGTATCTTCAAAGATGACATGCAACTGGCCAACCAAGTGGAAACAGAGATCAACAAATGGGACTACATTAAACTAAAAAGCTTCTGCACCGCAAATGATACAGTGACCAGAATACAAAGACTATCCACAGAATGGGAAAGGATATTTACACAATACCCATCAGATAAGGGGTTGATATCAATGGTATATAAATCACTGGTTGAACTCTACAAGAAGAAAACATCCAACCCCATCAAAAAATGGGGCGAACAGAAACTTTCCCAAGGAAGAGATACGAATGGCCAAAAGGCACATGAAAAAGTGCTCTACATCACTAATCATCAGGGAGATGCAGATCTAAACTTTTTGTGTGTTTCAATAGAGATATTTCACGTATTTTTTTATGAAATTTATACTCAAATATGCCATTTTACAATGTTATTGTAAATTTATTTGCTAGCTGTTGTAGCATTAAAGAATTCCTTAGCTTATTCAAAAGAAATAGCTATGACATCTTAAAAATAATAAAACAGTTTTCTTACACTAATAAAAAAATTTTATTAGTGAATCACTGTGAGGTACAATTACAAACTTACGAGCTTTCATGTTTGCATTTCAATCATACAGTGATCATTTACCCATCCCTCCATCAGTGCCTATTCCCCTCCATCAATATCCAAGTATCCCTCCCACCACCCCCACCCTGCCTCTGTGGCAGGGTATTCCCTTTTGTTCTCTCTCCTTTTGGGTGTTGTAGTTTGCAATAGAAGTATTGAGTGGCCATCGTGGTCGGTCTATAGCTTACTTTTGGCATGCATCTTTCAACCTGAATGGGTCCTCCGAACATCCTTTATTTGGTGTTCCCTTCTCTATCTAAGCTGCCTATCCCCCCAGCATGTGAGTCCAGTTTCCAAGCCATGGAGCAGAACTCCTGGTCCTTATCTCTACTACTCTTGGGTGTTAATCTCCCATTCTAGGTGCTTTTTATTTGTTTTCTTGATTTATTGTAACTTCAGCACAATTTGAATGAGCATGTTGGAAGTAGATGTCTTCTTTCTACTCTTGAAGGGGGAATATTCCAGTGTTTCATTTTCATTTAGTAACATGTTAGATACTGGTTTTTCCATAGATGGTCTTTTGCAGGTGAAGAAACTGGCCTTCTCTTCAACTAGATTCATTTATTCATTATTTTTATAGTGCTGTGGAATCAAAGCCAGCATCTCACACATTTGCAAAGTCATTGCTCTACTGCTGAACTTCATCTCAAGCTGCCCTACTAGTTTTAAAACCAGAAATGAATGCTATATTTTTGTCTTTTTTACATCTATTTGTGTTAGAATGGTTAATTTCATTTTATTTTTAATTTTTATATCAATCTTGCATTACTGAATAAATCGTTTGAAGCTATGGTATCCTTATGAATGTATGCATATTTAGTTGTTTAGATTGAATCATCTAAAATTATGTTAAGCATTTTCTATGTTCATGAGTCTGTTCTGTAATTTTTGTATTACATTTTTCTGCTTTTTATACTGTCACTATCATCCCGTTGCTCATCAATTTGTTTGAGCGGGCACCAGTAACATCTTTCATTGTGAAGCGATAGCACAGCGGGAGGGTGTTCACCTTTCACATGGCTGACCCGTGTTCGATTCCTCCTCCCCTCTCAGAGAGCCCGGAAAGCTACCTAGAGTATCTTGCCCGCACGGCGGAGCCTGGCAAGCTACCTGTGGCGTATTGGATATGCCAAAAACAGTAAGAATAAGTCTGCTTTTTATATTAAGATTAAATTGGAAATTAGTCTCTTCAATTTTCTTGAAAAACATAAAGAACAGATGTGATTTCTATTGTAAATGTTAGAGGAATTTATCATAGAACAAGTATGGATTTCAAGCTATTAGTGGTTGGTTTGTATCTGTCATGGGAAGGTTTGATAACAGCTTGCTCTTCTTTAACATGTACAAAAGCTTTTAAAGTCTTTTCTTGAGTGATATTTAGTTATTATATTCTTCAAGGAATTTCTCTATTTCATCAAAGTTATCAAATGCATGATCATAACTGTGTTCAAATTATCTTACCTATTTAATGACCTTAGGATCTGTACTAATGATTTGTGTCATAGTTTTGTTTTGTTTTGTTTTTGGTAGGTGCCTTCTCTGGCAGCGCTATGGGGTCCAGGACCACTCCCAGTGACACTTGACCCAGTGGTGCTGGCTTACTATGGTGATGCAATGCCACTCACTCAGAGGTTCTGGATCACTGGAGCCTTAGTCAGTGGTTCTGGGGGGCCACACTCCCAAGCATGCCAGAAGTGAAACTAAAGGTCTTGAACATCCAAGGTTTCTCTACCACTTGAGCTACTTTCCCAGCCCTTGTGCTATAATTTTTTAAAATAAATCTGGTTCAGCATTTATTAATTTTATTGAATTGAAGAAACAAAATTGGGGGTCAAAGTGATCCCTGAGCATAGGATCAGAAGTAATCCCTAAGAACCAGCAGGTGTAGTTACAAAAGAGAGAGAGTGAGAGCCGGCCCCCGCCTGTCTGGGGCTCCCGAAGCCACACAAACCCCATGCTTGCGCTGTCTGCCACCTCCACGCGTGCCCTAACTCCTGCCTCCCCACCAGGTATCTGTCTCCAATGCCCTGGTTTCCGCCCTGCTTCTCCACTAGGTTGGTGGGGGCGTTTCTTTGCATCAGGGGGTGTGGCCTCAAAGGGGTGTGGCCTCCTTCCTCTGGTGGCAGCAATTCTTTTTCCCCTTCCCTGCACTGTGCACTTAGGTCACAATCCATATAACCTATTTCTTTGAAGAATACCCTGGCCATCTCAATCACTATATGCCAAATAGTCCATTAGTCTATCCTAAATTCACAAAAACTGTCAGTGAACACAAGAAGCTGCAAAAAAGCCCTTTATAAAGAGATCGTAGCCTCAAGTCTTCACTAGAGGCCCTACATAAGCTAGGAAGAGCGCCTGAGACTAAGGAACTATTCTAGAAGGGGATAAAGGCTACCATCATTGACTTAGCACATCCAGAATCCCCTACTGCAGCAAGAGGGAATAGGGATTAAGAGCTAGAAAGTTTCACCTCTATAGGCCCATAACAACATGAAGAAACAGCGAAAATCCCCACCACCGGGAGAGAGTGAAGAAAAGATCTCAGAAGCCTCAACAGGGGCTACCCACAAATACGACCTTCTCTCAGATAAAGAATTTAGAGAGGAAATCGTGAAGATGGTTGACGAACTCAAAGCAATCATGGAACAGACATCCAATAAAGTAAGGGAGGATATGAACACAGCATTGGAACGGACCATCAAGAAAATACAGGAAGAAATGAAAGCAGAAACTTCAAAGCTATGAACAGAAGTCACACAAATAAAGGAATCAGTACATGAAATTAAAAAAAAAACTCAGTAGGAACCCTCAACAGTACAATGGCTACAGCAGAATCAGCGAGCTTGAAGACGAGCTGCAGAAAGCTTACAGGCAACAAAAAATAATGGCAAAAGACCTCAAAATGGCTCTAGGGCGAATCAGAGTCCTAGGGGATGACCTTAAGAACAACATAAGAATCATTGGAGTACCAGAAGCACAGGGAAGTAACCCCAATAAAAAAAAACACAGTTAAAGACATCATTCCTAAGAAATTCCCAGAGCTGGAGGAGGCAGGCATCCAGATCCAAGGAGCCTGAAGGGGTGCCAGCTAAAACGGTACCCAGTAAAAAATCTCCAAGGCATATCATAGTCAGAATGATGGATGCCATGGATAGAGACACAATACTGAAAGCAGCAATGTCAAAGAAGGAAATCACATAAGGAGCACCCCTTAGATTTACAGCAGACCTATCAGAGAAAACCCTCTAAGCCCAAAGACAATGGAGGGATATAGTGAAAAAACTCAATGAAATGAACGCCTCACCAAGAATAGTTTATCTGGCTAAACTCTCACTTAAACTCGAAGGAACCATACATTATTTCAAGGATAAACAATAGCTTGGGAACTTATTGCTCAAAACCAAACTTAAAAGAAGGACTAAAGGGGCTACTGTAAGACAAGGAAAAATCCTACAAGAACAACAAACCCTACAGAAAGATGGCACAAAATCCCATGACAATAATCTCCCTTAATGTCAATGGTCTAAATGCACCAATCAAGAGACACAGAGTGGCAAAACGGATTCAGAAACTAAACTCAACTTTCTGCTGCCTGCAAGAAAAACACCTGAACAGTCAGAGCAAACACAAGCTCAAAGTCAAAGGATGGAAAACAATCCTGCAAGCAAACAACTCCCTCAGAAAAGCTGAGGAGTCCATACTAGTATCCAACAACATAAATTTCAAGCTGAAAAGATTAGAAGGGACAGTAAAAGGTGAATAGAAAAGGTCATTTTCTATTCATCAAGGGATATGTACAACAGAAAGGTATACGCACCTAGTGAGTGACCAGCTAAATACTTAAAACAACTCCTAACAGACTTTAAGGGGGACATCAACAACACCACAATAGTAGTTGGAGACTTCAACACTGCCTTATCACCTCTGGATAGATCTGCAAGAACAAACTCAGCAAGGAAACAATGGCTCTGAAGGAAGAAATGGAGGAGAGAGGACTAACAGACTTATACAGGGCTTTGCACCCCAAAAAGAAAGAATACACATTCTTTTTCAGTGCACACGGAATGTTCTCCAAAATAGACCACGTGCTAGGTCACAAAATATACCTCAATAGAATTGGGAAGATAGAAATTGTATCAAATATTTTTTCAGATCAGAATGCACTGAAGATAGAAGCTAATCACACACAGACGTGGAGCACCAAATCGAACACCTGAAATTAAACAACTCATTGTTGAACAATGAGTGGGTCAGAAAGGAAATCAAGGAAGAAATCAAAAGATACCTGGAAACAAATGAGAATGAAGACACAAGCTACCAGAACCTATGGGACATAGCTAAAGCTGTGTTAAGAGGAAAATTTATAGCTCTGCAAGCATTCCTCAGGAAGGAAGAAAGGGCCTACATAGATAGCTTGAACCCACAGCTCAAGATCTTAGAAAAGGACCAGCAAAAGGAACCCAAGCCAGACTGAAGGAAAGATATAATAAAACTTAGAGCAGAAATTAATGACATGGAAACCCAAAAAACAATTCGAAACATCAATGAACCAAAGAGCTGGTTCTTTGAGAAAATAAACAAGATTGATAAACCACTAGCAAGACTCACAAAGAAAGAAAGAGAGAGAACCCTAATAAACTGAATCAGAAATTAAAACGGGGACATCACAACAGAAACCAATGAAATTCAAAACATCATCAGAGACTACTTTGAAAGTGTATATGCTACGAAACAAGAGCACCTAAAAGAAATGGATAAATTCCTTGATTCCTACAATCTCCCAAGATAGAACCAAGAAGACTTGGAATACCTGAACAGGCCCATTAATATCAATGAAATTGAAACTGTAATCAAAAGTTTTCCCAAAAACAAAAGCCCAGGCCCAAACAGTTTCACTAATGAATTCTTCCAAACATTTAAAGAGGACCTCTTGCCAGTTCTCCTAAAGTTTTTCCAGGAAATTGAAGAAACAGGAACTCTCCCAAACAGTTTCTATGAAGCACATATCTCCCTAATACCAAAAGCAATTAAAGACACACTAACAAGGAAAACTACAAGCTAATATCCCTGATGAACATGGATGCAAAGATCCTCAACAAAATATTAGCAAATAGAATCCCAGGGATGCAAGGATGGTTTAACATTCGGAAATCAAACAACATAATCCATCATATCAACAAAAGTAAAAATAAAACTCATATGATCATTTCAATAGATTCAGAGAAAGCATTTGACAAGATCCAACACCCATTTATGATGAAAACTCTGACCAAAATGGGTTTAGAAGGAACTTTCCTCAAGATAGTCAAAGCCATCTACCACAAACCCGTGGTAAGCATTATCCTCAATGGAGAAAAACTTAGGGCCTTTTCTCTAAGATCAGGGACAAGACAAGGATATCCACTCTCACCACTTCTGTTCAACATAGTACTGGAATTACTTGCAATAGCAATTAGGCAAGAAAAAGACATTAAGGGTATTCAGATAGGAAAGACAAAATCAAGCTCTCACTATTCGCAAATGACATGATTCTATATCTAGAGAATCCTAAAACCTCTACTAAGAAACTCCTAGAAACAATAAACTTGTACAGTAAAGTTGCAGGCTATAAAATCAATACCCCAAAATCCATGGCCTTCCTATATGCAAATAGCGAGACAGAGGAAAGTGACATTAAAAAACAATGCCATTCACAATTGTGCCCCAGCATCAGCATCAGATCAAGTACCTCAGAATCAACCTAACTAAGGAGGTAAAGGATCTCTACAAGGAAAACTACAATATGCTGCTCAATGAAATAAAAGAGGACACAAGAAAATGGAAGCATATTCCCTGCTCATGGATAGAAAGACTTAACATTGTCAAAATGGCAATACGCCCCAAAGCACTATACAGATTCAATGTGATCCCTATAAGGATACCCATGAAATTCTTTAAAGAAATTGATCAAACACTCCTGAAATTCATATGGAACAATAAACGCCCAGGAATAGCTAAAGCAATTCTTGGGGAAAAGACAATGGGAGGCATCACCCTCTCCAACTTAAAACTTTACTACAAAGTGGTAACAATTAAAATAGCATGGTACTGGAACAAAGGCAGAGCCGCCAATCAATGGAACAGGGTGGAATATCCCTACATGCAACCCCAAATATATGACCATCTGATCTTTGATAAAGGAGAAAGAAATGTGAAGTGGATCAAGGAAAGCCTCTTCAACAAATGGTGCTGGCATAACTGGACAACCACATGCAAAAAAAATGGGCTTAGACCTCGACCTAACACCATGCACAAAAGTCAGATCAAAATGGATTATAAACCTCAGCATCAGAACACAATCCATAAGATACATGGAAGACAAGGTTGGCAAAACCCTCCACGATATTGAAACTAACGGTATCTTCAAAGATGACATGCAACTGAGCAATCAAGTGGAAACAGAGATAAACAAATGGGACTATATTAAACTTAGAAGCTTCTGCACCGCAGAAGATATAGTGACCAAAATACAAAGGCAATTTACAGAATGAGAAAGGATATTCACCCAATACCCATCTGATATGGGGTTGATATCAAGGGTATACAAGGCACTGGTTGACCTCTACAAGAAGAAAACATCCAACACCATCAAAAAATGGGGCGAAGAAATAAACAGAAACTTTCTCAAGGAAAGTTTACGAAGGGCTAAAAGCATATGAAAAAATGCTCTTCATCACTAATCATCAGGGAGATGCAGATCAAAACAACTATGAGATATCACCTCACACCACAGAGACTGGCTCACATCCAAAATAACAAAAGCAACCTCTGTTGGCGTGGATGTGGGTAGAAAGGAACCCTCCTATACTGCTGGTGGGAATGCCGACTGGTTCAACCCTTTTGGAAAACAATATGGTCACTTCTCAAAAAATTAGAAATTGAGCTCCCATTTGACTCAGCAATACCACTCCTGGAAATATACCCCAGAGAGGCAAAAAAGTGCAGTCGAAATGACATCTGCACCTGTATGTTCATCAAAGAACTATTTACAATAACCAGAATCTGGGAAAAAACCGAAAGCCCGAGAACAGATGACTGGTTAAAGAAACTTTGGTACATCTACACAATGGAATACTATGCAGCTGTCAGAAAGGATAAAGTCATGAACTTTGCGTATAAGTGGATCAACATGGAAAGTATCATGCTAAGTGAAATGAGTTGGAAAGAAAAAGACAGACACAGAAAAATTGTACTCACTTGCGGAATATAAAACAACAGAATGGGAGACTAACACCCAAGAATAGTTGCAGTAAGTACCAGGACACCTGCTCCATGGCTTGGAAGCTGACCTCACATTCTGGGGGAGACAGCAGCTCAGATATAGAAGGGAACACCAACTAAAGTGTAGTGGAGGATCCACTCAGGATGGGAGAAGCGGGTTGAAAGCATCCTATAGATTGAACAGGATAGCCACCCAATATCTCCTTTGCAAACTATAACACCCCAAAGGAGAGAGAGAACAATAAGGAATTCCCTGTCACGGAGGGGGATAGACAGCAATGGGGGGAGATGGACCCTGGGGCCATAGATGGAGGAGAATGGGCACTGGTGGAGGGATGGGTACTGTATATGAGTATTGTATATATATATATTTATGAGTATACTCATATGTATATTCATTTGTATATGAGTATTGTATATGATTATTGTATAACTGTAACAGAGGCACAAAACTCTGTAACTGCACCCTCACGGTGACTCATTAAAAAATTTTTATAAATAAAATGAAAAGAAAAGCAAATATCTTGGAATCAGCTTAACTAAGGAGATAAAGGATCTGTATAAAGAAAACTACAAAACACTACTTCAAGAAATAAAAGAGGACACTAGGAAATGGACACAAATGAATTTGCTCATGTATTGGGAGGATTAACATTGTCAAAATGACAATACTCCCCTAAGTATTATACAGATTCAATGCAATCCCTATAAGGATGCTCATGATGTTCTTCAAAGAAATAGACAAAACACTCCTGACATTCATATGGAAAAATAAACCTCCACGAATAGGTAAAGCAGTCCTTGGGAAAAAGAAGATGGGTGGCATCACCTTCCCCAATTTCAAACTGTACTACAAAGCAGTAGTAATTGAAACAGCAACAGACCCACAGACCAATGGAACAGAGTTTAATATTCTAACACAGCCTCTCTAGATCACTTAATCTTTGGTAAAGGAGTAAGTAATGTGAAGTGGATCAAGGAAAGCCTTTTCAACAAGTGGTGGTGGGAAAACTGGATGACTACACGCAAAAAAATGAACTCAGACCTCTGGCTAACACCAAGAACAAAAGTCAGATCCAGGTAGACTAAAGACCTCAATAACAGACCTGAATCCATAAGGTATCACTAGTATCACTTGTTATCCCGTTGCTCATCAATTTGTTGAGTGGGCACCAGTAATGTATCCATTGGTCCCTGTCACGTGCTAGTGTAGCCCAATGGTGTCTGCTCGCTCCAGGAACAGGAAGAGCTTCAAAATGTTCATTCAGGGTCTTGAAGAAGTTTGACCATCTCATAGGTGGGCAGCCAGGCATTCTTTTTATGTCCCATGGAATCCAATTCATAATAGCTCTAGTCCAGCGGTCATTTCCAAATCGCATTGCATGTCCAGCCCATCTGATTTTCGACGCCTTGGCAAATGAGACAGTGTTCCTGTTTCTCAATCGCCAATGGAGGTTGGAACTCCAGATTCCTTCTCTCAGTTGCATGAAATGTGGTATTCCAAGCATACCTCTTTCAATTCCTCTTTGGGAGACCCGAATAGCATTCTTATCCTGTTTTTGTAGGACCCAGGTCTCTGATGTTAGTGCAGGAAGAAGGATGGAGTCGAAAAGATGTGCCCAGAGCCAGAGGTTCTTTGTCCTCTTAAAACTTCTTTGACGCTGTTGAAGGCGTTCCACGCCGCTCTCTTCCTCCTATGCAGCTCTGGTGCCAGGTCGTTCATCATGTTGCGTTCTTGACCCAGGTACACAGAACTGCTACATTCGGAGATGTTCATTCCATTGAGAGCAAATAGGATGTCAGGAACTAGTCCATTTCTCGTGAGCATTGTTTTTGTTAGATTCAACTGTAGTCCTTCCACACTCACAGTCGAAGTCGGCCAGTATTAGTGCCACTGGCTAATGTTTGGTGTTATTAGAATGATGTCATCAACAAAGCAGAGGTGGTGTAGTTGCCGACCATCTATCTATCTTAACTCCCATTCCTTCCCATTCCAGCTGTCACATGACATTCTCGAGGGTGGCACTGAAGAGTTTCGCTGAAATGGTGTCGCCCTGCTGAACCCCTCTCTTTACGTTGATGATCACTTCCTTGTAGAATGGTGAGATCCTGGTAATACAGCTCCTGGAGGATCCTGGTGTACTGAGTTTGAATGCTCTGTTTGGCTAGGGCTTCGATGACCACTTCAGTCTCAAGAGAATCAAAGGCCTTCTTTAAATCAATGAATTTTAGACAGAGCGGCATCTTGAACTCTCGCGAAACCTCAATGAGCTTGGTCACCATGTGGATATGGTCAATTGTGCTGAATCCTTTACAGAACCTGGCTTGATTGTACTTCACATGGTTGTACAATCTCGCATGGTTGTACTTCGTCTAGTGTTCTGCCAATTCTATTCAGGATGACTCAAGTGAATAACTTGTAGAAGATGGACAACAACAGATAGTTGCTGATGTTGTGGATGTCTCCTTTTTTGTACAACAGGACAGTCCTGCTGGTTTTTCCATTGGGATGGAGCCTTGCATTCAGACAGGTAGTGTGTGAAAAGCCAAGTCAGTGTATTGATGAGTACTGGTGGTAGATTCTTCAGATATTCAGGTCTGACCTTGTCTGGACCGGGTGCTGTACATTTCTTTACTGACGAAATGGTGTGTCAGATTTCAGAAGGGACAACACTGGGAACGACATATCCATCTTGCAGAATTTGGTACGTGGGCAGGTGGATGTGGCTATGAAAGAGATCTGAGTAGAATCTGTGGATAACCTTTTCCATTGCCTCCTCAAAGATGTGATATCCATCAGGACATCAGAGGGCAGTCATCTTGGTCTTATAGTTAGCGAAGGACAGACAAGCATTGCAAATACTTTTCCCAGATTCTGCCGCATCAGCCAACACTGCTGCACTTCTCTCTTTGAGGTCTTCCTTTATCGCTTCTTTGCACAGATTTGTAAGCTCGGACCTTAGCTTGTGATTGCCTGAGGCTTGCACCAGACCACATTGCTGAATGAGCTCAAGAGTTTCTTAAGACAGGCATCTTTTTTGTGCCTTTCTCTCTCTCAGCATTCTTCGCACAATCATGGAGGTGCTGAACCAGTCTATTGTATTCTTCACCGATGTTGTCAACTACAGCATTTCCCATGTTGCTGCAATAGTGCCAAAGAGCTTCCAGTTGGTGGTCATTCTGGAAGTTCTCTTCTTAAACTTTGCAGCCCTTTCTCCCCATTCTGGGAAGTAGAATTTGGCACGAAAGAGATGATGGTCTGATCCTGTTTGGACTTTTGGGACAATAGCATCATCGGTCAGGCAAAACAGTCGATTGAATATGATGTGGTCAATTTCTCTGTGGAACTGTCCACTGGGAGACTCCAATGTCCAACATTTTGATTCAGCCTTCTGGAACTGCGAGTTACCATGGATAGTCTTGGTCAAAATGATGAACTCAGACAGTCTCTCACCCTGTTCATTCCATTCTAGGTACTGGGTCCCTATATGGAGTTCTTCAGGTGATCTCAGTCATATCTTTTTAAAATTTATTTATTTATTTATTTATTTATTATTTTTATTGAATCACCATGTGAAAAGTTACAAAGCTTTTAAGCTTAAGTCTCAGTCATACAATGATCAAACACCCATTCCTTCACCAGTGCACATGTTCCACTACCAAGAACCCAAGTATCCCAGTATACCTCCTATCCCACACCCACCCCCCCACCTGTGTGGCTGATGGTTTTCACTTGGATTTCTCTTTACTTTGATTGCATTCAATATTTCAACAGAAAACTCACTATTATTATTTGGAATTTTCTACGAACAATCAGACCTGCCAAAAAGGCATCATTTGACAATTTGTTTTCATTGCTGAGAATGAAGAGTATGCAGCCATGGGGTTTTGGATTTCTAGAGTTTTAGTAATTTAAGCCCAGAGAAATTTCTGCCAGGAATTGCATCATTACAAGCATGTACCTCTGTTTAGTGGGCTTTATAAGATGGTGGCCACCACGCCACCACTGGGGAAAGGAAAGGCCGAGAGAGAAAAACCTCTCAGGGTGGCATGGGGCCATAGCTTAGTTTACAGTCTAGAGGCATTTTTACAAGAAGCCGCTGGGTACCAAAAGTAGTTAGTTGGCCTCCAGGATCATGGGCGTTCAGGAACCCTCAGTCCTATCTTGGCATTAAAAATCACTGACAATGACCTTGTAGAAGGTGTGGTCTTCTTTATAGCTTCTCCAGTTCCATGCAGAACTTCTCAATTTCTTCTTCATCATAGTTGAATGTTGGTGCGTAGACAACGAAGACAGAAGATGCCGGCAGTGAGCCACATTTATTCAAATGTAAGCGTCCCATTTGGGTTGTTAGGCAGTCGAATGAATCAGTGCTCATGGTCAAGTTAGTGTTGATGAGGACACCAATGCCACCGACGCCTCTATTGCTTCATGTTCCAAGGAAAAATTCGTCTCCAGTGTCTAAAACGGTGTGGTGTGATCAATGCCTTCTTGTCTCTGTCAATCCAATGACATCGCACTTGGTCTTCTGCACTTGCACCATCAGGTCCTCGATGGATGCTTGCTTTCGATGCCAGCATACATGCATTAAAAGTGCAAACAGTCATTTTAGTCTTCTTTGTTTTGGCAACCTAGTTCAGTACTGAGATTTTATCAGCCTCTCCTGGCTCGTCCTTCTCAACACTGCCATATTGGGAGCTTTTCCTGGGGCAGGGGAATGAAGCCTATTTTTGTTACTGTTTTTGGTATATCAAATACGCCATGGGTAGTTTGCCAGGCTCTGCCATGTGGGTGTCATGTAAGGAGGTGGCCCCTCTCTACTCCTCACTTATCTACAATTCATAAGGTACAGAGAGGAAAATGTAGGCAGAACCCTCTGTGACATTGAAGCCAAAGGCATATTCAAGGGCGAAATGTCATTGACCAAGCAAGTGGAAACAAAAATAAATAAATGGAACTATATTAAATTAAGAAGTTTCTGCACCTCAAAAGAAACAGTGACCAAAATATAGAGAGAGCCCATGGAATGCAAAAAAGTATTTACCCACTACACATAGGATAAAGGGTTAATATTCAGGATATACAAGAGATTAATAGAACTGGACAAGAACAAAACCTCAAACCCCATCAAAAAATGTGGAGAAGAAATGAACAGAAACTTTCTGAAAAAAAGAAATACATGAAAAAAATGCTCTGCATCACTAATCATAAGGAAGATGCAAATCAAAACAACAATGATAGGACTGGCATACATAAAAAAAAAAAAAAGAACAACCAGTGTCAGCGAGGATGTGGGGAGAAAGGGACTCATTCATTGCTGGTGGGAATGCCGACTGGTCTGGCCTTTCTGGAAAACAACATGGACATAAAAACTAGAATTTGAACATCCAGATGACCCAGCAATGCCACTTCTGCGAATAGAGCCCAGGGGTACAAAAAAGCACAGTAGAAATGACATCTGCATCTGTATGTTCATTGGAGCACTGTTCACAATAGTCAGAATCTGGAAATAACCCGAGTGCCCGAGAATATACAACTGGATAAAGAAACTTTGGTACATCTACACAATGGAATACTATGCAACTGTTAGTAAAGATGAAGTCATGAAATTTACTTATACGTGGATGGACATGGAAAGCATCATGTTTATTGAAATGAGTCAGAAAGAAAGGAACAGACATAAAATGACTGCACTTAATTGTGGAATATAAAGTAACATAATAGGAGAGTAACACCTAAGGACAGTAAAGATAGGGGCCAAGTAAATCGCACCACAGCTTGGAAGCCAGTCTCACATGTTGAAGGAAAAGGCAGCTGGCATAGAGAAGGGACCACTAAGTCAATGATGGTTTGAGGGATCTCTCAGGATGGGAGATATGTGCTGAAAGTAGACTATGGACCAAACATGATGGACCTGTATTGCAAACCATAACACCCAAAAGTAAAGAGAGAGAGAGAGTAAGAGGGAATGTGCTTGCCACAGAGGCAAGGAGTGGAAAGGGTTGAGGGTGGCTGAAGGAATACTGGGAACATTGGTGGTGGAGAATGGCATTGGTGAAGGGACAGGTACTCTACATTGCATACATCATGTGACTGAAATATAATCATGAGTGTAAGTCTGCAATTTTATGTCATGGTGATTCAATTAAAAACTGAATTAAGAACTTTGATATCGGACCTGAATCCATAATGCACATAGACAAAAATGTAAGCAGAACTCTCTGTGACATTGAAACTAAAGGCATCTTCAAGGATAATGAAACATCACTGACCAAGAAAGTGGAAGCAAAGATAAATAAATAGGACTACATTAAGCTAGAAATTTCTGCACTTCAAAGGAAATGATGACCAGAACACAAAGACAGCCCACAGAAAAAATACTTACCCAACTGTCATATGGTAAAGTGTTAATATCTAAGATATAGCCATCTATCTGCCATCTCCCAGAATTGCTCATCCTTTAGAATGTGGAGGCCCAGAATCTCAGCGTCTGATCCCAGCACTCCCCTGCTCCCTGCCAGGCCTTTGACTATTCAATCTCCCATAATATCAACCGCCCTGACTCCTCTGATTCTCAGTTGTTAGCTAGCTCTAGAATTGTTTCCCCTCCCAGAGTCTTAAGGGAAACTTCAATGTCTGTCATGCTCCTGCATAGCTTCCTGCAAATCTCCTGGTCTGGATTACTCCTAGCCAGCCTAATCTCTGTTCATGGGCCTAAGATTTTCTGTGACGCTATGGAAAAAAGATCCCACAAAAGTTACTACTCAAGTACTGCCTTCCTGTTCACTCTTCAAACCTCAACCCCTAGGAACAGTTTTCTGCTTCTACAGTGACTAATAAAAATCCTCATTGCCCTCCTTATGCTACCAAACTGACCCCTTCTCTTCTCAATCAGCAAATGACTTTGACCCTTGCTGATGGCAAGTCCCTCCACTTCAACCCAGTAGCTGCCTGCATCCATCACCACCTTCATTCTTTCCCATCTGTCTGAGGAGAGAGAGTATTCTGGTGATAAACCAGGTGAATACTTCTCCCTCATTCTGTTCCATGTCCTCCTGTCTCCACCAGCCTCTTGCTCAATTAGTTATGTCCTCTTTTTAAAATCTCCCTACTTAAGCCTACATACTCTTTCCACTATCTTCATCCTCTTACCGCATAAACAAGTCAGATATAATATATGTTAAAATTAAATAAATGCCTTCTCTTAGTTCTTCAATATCATTAATTACTGTAGAAATTTACATCCCTTAAAGCTAATACTTTAAAACGTGTCTCCTACATTTACTGTTTATGCATTTTTTTTACCTTCTGGCCACTTCTCAGTACTTTGATGGCATAGAAAGATAATTTAATTGTTCCAAGAACCACAAGTTCTGGTTTTCAGTTTCAGTTACCCTGGCCCAAAGTGGTAAAGCTTCAAGACATTTCAAAACCTGCATTTTAGCTTCTTTGTTCATGAAATAAAGCATTCATTTCATACTAGGTGGTGGTCAGAGGACTTCACACTTAGTAGTAATTTAATCCCCCCCCCCATTCTCTTCCTACTCAGAGGCATAAAGAGGTCGAATAACTTGCCCAAGTTTACACAGTGAGTAAGTGCAGAAACATTTCAAAGGTACAAATCTGGCCTTAGGATCTCGGCTCTTCACCTCTAGCCCAGAGAGCCACACGAAGATTTTTGCTAATTTTAATCACTGAGAGCTCCGATCTTTGTGAATAAGTGGCAAACGTTTCCTTCCATATCTCTTCTTACAATCCCATACTAGGCCCTGGGAAGTTCTTGCCTGCTGTGGAGCAGATGATTGCCTTATGCTTTCTCTTCTCTGGAAGGCCCTAGGGAAGGGTCATTCTTGGATTTCTGTGCTCTGTCTCTCTCACTTGCTCACTCGTTCTCGCTCTCGCTCTCTCATCTCTTCTCCCTTCTGTGCTGATAAGGGACTCATTCTCTTCTACGAATTTTCTGGCAGTCAGTGGACATCATGAAATGAGGAGAATTTGGGCCTAACTTCTGTAATCTGTGAGACCTTAGCCATGACTTAGACGAACTACTGAGCCCAGCAATCACTATGTGAAAGAAAGAACCCAGCTTCCCTGATAACTACAGAGCATAAATGAATGGACAGATCATGTGGAAGGAGTATAAACCAAGGTTGATCTGTTTCTAGTAAATAAAAGTCTGCCTCCCTTTTTTTTCAAGTAGGAGACATTCTGGGAAAAGAATGGCTCAACCATGAGGCAAGGATTGTGGAATATTTCAAAACATAGTATGCAATCTTGACCCTCAAGATATTGTGTCCCCTGAAGGTAGTGAGACCTCACCTTGATGGTCCCTTTCCAGTAAGTTGGACAAGGAACAGGACATGGTGTGAAGAGAATGTTCAGACTTGTCTTGCCTGGGGATCAACAGGTAAAAGGTGAGGACCTGCGGGAGAAGCCTGGAAGTGGCTTGAAGCTATTCATGTTCCATCCATTACGTCCTGGCTCTGCGTGTTCGGGTGTAGGAACTCAGATTCCATAAACAGCCCTGAGCAGACAGCTAGCTCACAATGGCTGAACTGCTTTTCCCCTCACTTGCCCACATTTCACAAATCTCTTTCCCCTTTCCCTTTCCGGGTTTTTCACCCCCTTGCCTTTGGCTCTGTAAAGTCTTGGCAGACCTCAGAGTCAAGTTTATGTAGGTTTAATAAACAGTTAAATGAGCTCTTATTTTCTTGTTTCTGTCCCGAGTTGGAGGGAGGGAGGTTATGATGCTGAGCTAGTCTCTGGGGGAGTCATTACATAATTCTGCTATCCTCCAAGAAGAATTCTTATAAATAAATCTTATTCACAATAAATCCTCGAAGCATTGAGAAAATAGGATAATTTCATAGAAGAAAGATGATAAACTTCAATGAAATGAGCCTGAATCTTAGGTTTAAGAAAGACATCTCTTTCCATTTGTCCAACCAATGCTTTGGTGTGGCCCCTCTGGGCTAGCTTCTTTATTCTTTTTTCTGAGCAGAGAAGCTGCCTTTTGAAAAAATTACTAGGATGTGCTTGACCACTGCAGCTGAGCTGAGAGATAAGCTTCAGAATTTGTCTTAAAATACTCATCAGAGAAGATGACATGGTAAGTGTCCCTGGGAATAAAAACATATATTCGTTATATTTGGGGTTTAAATCACAATTAAAATTATTTTTAAATGACCAGTACTTGTTTATGAAGGACTTCAAGAGTAAGGGACAAATTTAGGGATGGCTGTTTCTCACCTCTGCATTAGGACAACAGAGACATAGGAGTACAATGGGTTTTTTTTTTTAATGGGGGGTTGTTTCTCTTTCACACTTAGTACAATGGAATGGAAAGTAATGAAGATGAGGATGAAAGAGGTAATGTATGTGTGTGGTTGCATGAGGGGGATGGTGCTTATAGATAACTAAGCAATTTCATCTGACTAGATGACATAGGCACTGCTCAAACAAAAATTTTAAACCCCATGGGACTATAGGAGTGCTAGAACACTAATATGTCTTCATTGCTACCCCTATCCCCTTTGGCTCCACCTAATGACAAAGAAAGCATCAATAAAGAATAGACAATAGATATATAGATTCATATGCATTTTTTGATCTAAGTATAGCCAGTAGTTTTTGCAAAGATGAAAAATCTATCCCCAATTCCTCCAGTGAGCAACAATACACACTATCCATAGAATTTTCAGCAGAACTGATCTGTTGTAAAGTTCATCCGTTGACTCTGTGTGCAGTAACTGTTTTCTAAATATTTATATTATATTAGATAATGGACTATAGAAGACTGAAGGGCCAAGGGAAAAAATATTGAGCTATTAAGCAGCCTTCTCCTGGCTAAAAAACTGACCTTTATAGAATAAAATGGCCTGCTCAAATTTTTCCCAACCAATAAAGAAAGAGAGAAGCAAGGGTCAGACTTCTAGTTTGAGTTTGGCAAATGTATATGTTGGCAAATCTCTTGTCCCAAATTTCCTCAGCATCAAAATACAATGTGATACAGAGAGAGAGAGAGAGAGAGAGAGAGAGAGCAACCAGGACTTGACTATATCTCAAGATAACACCCTACACACAATGTTTTAAGGTTCCATAAAATGCTCAAGGGCTTTTGTATCTAAGAAACAATGGAAGCAATCCATTGCTATCTGTTAATCAAATCTTCACATCTTTGAAGAACATTTAAAATGTTCTCTCATCTAGTTGGCTAAGGAAAGAAGAATGACATCTCCCACCCAACCTCACCACCTCTCCTCTCTGCCCCATTGTTATATCTATGAATCCCAATAGAATCCTGCAGAAACCTCTATTAACATCTTCTCAATAGTGTCCAATACTAATGATGGTAATGATCATGATAATGTAATCATCCCAGTTTATTGATGTCAAGTGCATGTTGATTACAAATGGAGCAGGAAGTATTTACTTGCCTCCCGCTCTCCAGGCTGGTTGTGAAATCAGAGCTGGGCTTTGGAGCAAGCATGAAGCCTGCACCTTTCCTAATGGTAATGGGATCCAGATGTGGCTCCGGCCCAGGAAGGCAAGTGATGAAAGCAGTAAAAGGGTCCTATGCACATGTGTTCTGCCAGGTGGGGTTCACTTTCAGCTCCCTCTCCACAAGCCAATATTTTGAATTTCCTCTAATTAACTTGGGTCATGTAAAAAGGATTAAAAGGCCTCCTCTCTGCAGCTTGTACCTAGTAGATGCTCATTCTTGGTTGTTGATTTATGTGCCTAGCATGACAGGGCCACTCTCAAGAGATTCTGAGGTATAAACTGTTTGGGTAAGAGCAAGTCATTAGTGGGAGACCAACACTGCCATGAAGAGGCCTTGCAGTGAAGCCATAGTTAAGTGTTAGAGACCCATGGAGAGAAGAAAGGACAGAATCCAAGTCTGAAGAACTGGAAAGTCTAAAAGATTCCAGATGTCAGGAGGTGGGACCATCAGGAGGGAAGAGGATGAGCCTCCAGCATTCTGCAGTTTTGGATTCTCAGGAACTCTGAAGCCCCTCCCTCTGCCTGCCATCTCTTCCCTGTGGGGAGGGTCTGGGTGGACTGGCCTTCTTTCTTTAATTTTTTCAGCATTCCCAACTTTTCTATCTCACCACATCCATTTTGAATGCAATGTTGCATTCATTGTTTTAAAAACTTACAATTTTTTTTAGCTGAGAAGAAAAAGAAAAAGTTGTTTTAACATGGTTGATGGGCATGCAGATCTCTTGGACATTCAAAACAGAGTGTAGAGACAAAACACTCCTAAAGAGAAATGGAATTACAACATTATAGCACCTTTGAAAACTCTGTTTTCTTATCTGTAACAGAGGTCCAAAGGCCAAACAGTTTCAAATAAGTGGCTCAATTTGAAAGCAGTACACTGTTGTGATTTGAGGGATTTTAAAGCCAAATTTCAACATTAATCTAGTGTTCTTATTTTATATGTGAATTATATGCTTGTTAAATTTTGTGTTTCAGAGATATTGTATTATTAAGATTTTTGTCAAAAAATAAAAGGATTTGCTCGACCTGCCCTTCCACATCCCAGCCTGATCCTCAGACCCTGAGCACCTTAGCCTTCCCCCCCACTCCAGACTGCCGCCCTAGTTGCCGGCACACTGCCCCCAAACACCGCAGTCGTTCTGTCTTCCGGCACAGGTGTGTGACAGCTATTGTGGGGAAGGGGGCATGGCCTAATAGTGAGGAGGCGTGGCATAGGCAAAAGTCGGCATGGCCGGTGGCCGCAAACGCGGCCTCAGATATATGTTGTTTCATCTCAACCGTCATTACCTATGTTATGTCCAAGAGTAACATCCCAGCTATCTGTAAACAGTGGGACAATAAAACACAAGACTTCACATAAGGATCAAAGGAACATCTGAGTGGGAAACAATGCTCTAGAAGGGGAAAATAAAAAGGCAACCACCATCGACCGAGCTCATCCAGAATCCTTTTTCAAAACAAGAGGGAACAGGGATAGTGATATTCAAGGTCTCTCTTCCATATCACCACCACAACATGAAGAAACAGCACAAATCCCCATCACAAGCAGAGGACGATGAAAAGAGTCCAGAAACCTCAATAGATGTTTCCTTCAAACTTCAGCTCTCTGCTAAATAATTCAGAGTTGAAATCCTCAAGATGTTCAATGAACTCAATGGAAAGATTGACAACTTAAAGGAGGACCTGCCTGACAGAAACAGTACAACAGACAGCCGGGAAAATACGAGAAAAAATGAGAGCAGAAATAAAAACCTACAAAAAGAAATGAAGGATTCAGTAGATAAAATAAAAACCTCTGTGGCTGTCCTCAACAATAGAATGACTGCATTGAAGACAGAATCAGTGTGCTTGAAGATGAGCAGCAAGAAGCCTATAGGCAACAACAAACAATGGGAAGAGACCTCAAAATAGCTCTAGGGCGACTAAGAGTCCTAGGGGATGATTTCAAGAGGAACAACATTAGAATCATTGGAGTACCAGAAGGGCAGGGAACCAACTCCAACAAAAAAGCCACAGTCAAACAAATCATTGCTGAAAAGTTCCCAGAGCTGGAGAATGCAGGCATCCAGATTCACGGCACCCGAAGAGTGCCAGCTAAAAGAGACCCTAACAGAAAAATCCCAAGACATATCATAGTTACAATAATGGACGTCATGGATAGAGACACAATACTACAAGCAGCAAGGTCGAAGAAGGAAATCACATACAAAGGAGCACCCCTTAGACTCACAGCAGACCTATCAGAGGAAACATTCCAAGCCTGAAGCCAGTGGTGGGATATAGTGAAAAAACTCAATGAAAAGAACGTTTCACCAAGAATACTTTATCTGGCTAAACTCTCATTCAAACTTGAAGGAATCATACACTATTTTGGGGATAAACAACAGCTAAGGAACTTCATAGACTCAAAACCAAACCTAAAAGATGGACTAAAGGGGCTATTGTAAGACAAGAAGAACCCCTACAAGCACAACAAACCCTTACAGAAAGATGGTGCAAACTCCCATAACAATAATCTCTCTTAATGCCAATGGTCTAAATTCACCAATTAAGAGACACAGAGTGGCAAAATGGATTCAGAGACTGAACCCAACATTTTGCTGCCTGCAAGAAACGCATCTGAATAACCAGAACAAACACAGACTCAAAGTCAAAGGATGGTAAACAATCCTGCAAGCAAACAACTCTCTCAAAAAAGCTGGGCTGGCCTTACTAGTATCGGACAACATAGATTTCAGGTTGAAAAAGATTAGAAAGGATAGGGAAGGCCATATTTTATTAATCAAAGGATATGTACAGCAGGAAGAAATCACACTCCTAAACGTGTACGCACCCAATGAGGGACCAGCCAAATTCCCCAAAAAACAACTGCTAACAGACCTTAAAAAGGACATGTCAAGCAACACAATAGTAATTGGAGAATTCAACACTGCCCTATCACCTCTGGATAGATCAAGATGATTAAAACGCACCTAGGAAATACTGGCTTTGAGGGAAGAAATAGAAGAGATAGGGCTAGTAGATCTATACAGGGCTTTATACCCCAAAAAATGGGAATACACATTCTTTCCCAATGCACATGTAACATTTTCCAGAATATACCATGTGCTGGGCCACAAACATGCCTAAACAGAATCAGGAAGATAGACATTGTATCAGCTATCTTTTCAGACGATGATGCACTGAAGATAGAAGTTAATCAAACACAGACGCAGAAAACGAAATCAAACACCTAGAAATTAAACAACTCGATGTTGAACAATGAGTGGGGTAGGAAGGAAATCAAGAAAGAAATCAAAAGGTACTTGGCAACATGTGAGAATAAAGACATGGGCTACCAGAACCTGTGGGATGCAGCTAAAGCTGTGTTAAGGGGAAAATTTATAGCTCTGCAAGCATTCCT
Organism: Sorex araneus; assembly: GCF_027595985.1. Classification (NCBI taxonomy): domain Eukaryota; kingdom Metazoa; phylum Chordata; class Mammalia; order Eulipotyphla; family Soricidae; genus Sorex; species Sorex araneus. The sequence goes on along the minus strand of NC_073311.1, from coordinate 1,197,461 downwards.
CAGGAAGGAAGAAAGGGCCCACATAATTAACTTGACTTCACAGCTTAAGATTTTAGAAAAGGACTAACAAAAGGAGCTCAAACCGGGCAGAAGAAAAGAGATAATAAACCTTAGGGCAGAAATCAACCACATGGAAAAGCAAAAGACAATCTGAAAGATCAATGAAAACAAGAGTTGGTTATTCGAGAAAGTAAACAAGATTGATAAACCATTACCAAGACTCACAAAGAAAGAGAGAGAGAAACCTTATAAACAGAATCAGAAAGGAAAAGGGAAACATCGCAACAGAAACCAAAGAAATTCAAAAGATTATCAGAGGCTACTTTGAATAGCTGTATGCCACGAAACAAGAGAACCTAGAAGAAATGGATAAATTCCTGGATTCCTATAATCTCCCAAGGCTGACTCAAGAAGACCAGGAATACTGAACAGTCCTATTCATATCAAGGAAATGAAAACTGTAATCAAAAGTCTTCAAAAAAAAAAAAAGCCCAGGTCCACATGGATTCACGAGCGAATTCTTTCAAACATTTAAAGAGGATCTGTTGCCAGTTCTTCTCAAGCTTTTCCAGGAAATTGAAAAAAAACCCCTCCGAAACAGTTTCTACGAGGCTCATATCTCGGTAATACCAAAAGCAAACAAAGACACCACAAAAAAAGAAAACTACAGGACAATATCCCTGATGAACACAGATGTGAAGTTCTCAACAAAATATTAGCAAACAGAATTCAACAATTCATCAAAAATCTCATACACCACGACAAAGTGGGATTCATCCCAGGGATGCAAGGATGGTTTAACATTTGGAAATCAATCAACATAATTCATCATATCAACAAAAGAAAAGATAAGAACCATATGATCATACCAATAGATGCAGAGAAAACATTTGACAAGATCTAGCACCCATTTTTGATGAAAATTCTTGCCAAACTGGGTATAGAAGGGACTTTTCTCAATATAGTCAAAGCCATCTACTACAAGCCTACAGCAAGCATCATCCTCAATGGGGAAAAACTAAGAGCTTTCCCTCTGAGATCAGGGATGAGACAAAGATGCCCACTCTCTCCTCTCCTGTTCAATATAGTACTGGAAGTACTTGCAATAGCGGTTAGGCAAGAAAAAGGTATTACGGGCGTTCAGGTAGAAAAGGAAGAAATCAAACTCTCACTATTTGCAGACGATAGAGAACCCTAAAACCTCTACCAAGAAACTCCTAGAAACAATAGACTTGTATAGTAAAGTTGCAGGCTATAAAATCACCACCCAAAAGTCCATGGCTTTTCTATATGCAAATAATGAGAGAGAAGAAAGCAACATGATAAAAGCAATCCCGTTCACAATTGTGCCTCAAACGATCAAGTACCTCGGAATCAGCTTAACTAAGGAGGTAAAGGACTTGTATAATGAAAACTACAAAACACTACTTCAGGAAATAAAAGAGGACATGAGGAAATGGAAAGATATTCCCTGGTCATGGATTGGAAGAATTAATATTATCAAAATGGCAATACTCCCAAAGCATTGTACAAATTTAATGTGATCCCTATAAGGATACCCTTGACATTCTTCAATTAAATGGAGCAAGCCCTCCTGAAATTCATATGGACCAATAAGGCCCCACGAATAGCTAAAGCAATTCTTGGGAAAAAGAAACTGGGAGGAATCAACCTCCCCAATTTCAAACTCTAGTACAAAGCGGTAGTAATTAAAACAGTATGGTACTGGAACAAAGGCAGAGCTATAGACCAATGGAACAGGGTTGAATATTCTAACACACCACCCCAAATATATGATCATCTAATCTTTGATAAGGGAGCAAGAAATGTGAAGTGGAGCAAAGAAAGTATGTTTAACAAATTGTGCTGGCAAAACTGGACAGCTACATGCAAAAAATGGACTCAGATCTCCAACTATCACCATATAGAAAAGTCAGATCAAAATGGATTAAAGACATCAACATCAGACCAGAATCCCTAAGGTACATTGAAGACAAGGTCAGCAAAACCCTCCAGGACATTTTAGCCAATGGTATCTTCAAAGCTGACACGCCTCTGGTCAAGCAAGTGAAAACAGAAATAAATAAATCGGACTACCTTAAACTAAGAATCTTCTGCACCTCAAAAGATACACTGATTAAAGTATAAAGACAGCCTACAGAATGGGAAAGGATATTTACCCAATACCCATATGATAAGGTGTTGATATCAAGGATATACAAGGCACTGGTTGAACTACACAAGAAGAAAACTGTTAACCCGATAAAAAAATGGGGTGATGAAATGAACAGAAACTTCCCCAAAGAAGAAATCCGAATGTCTGAGAGGCACATGAGAAAATGCTCGACATCACTAATTATCAGGGAGATGCAGATCAAAGCAACAATGAGATATCATCTCACACCACAGAGACTGGCCCACATCCAAAAAAAACAAAAGCGAGTGGTGTTGGCGTGGATGTGGAGAGAAAGGGATTCTTTTTCACTGCTGGTGGGAATGCCCTTTTGGAAAACAATATAGAAGATTCTCAAGAAATTAGAAATTGAGCTCCCATTTGACACAGCAATACCACTCCTAGAAATATACCCCGGAGAGGAAAAAAAGTATAGTAGAAATGACATTTGCATTCCTATGTTCATTGCAGCACTGTTTACAATAGCCACAATCTGGAAAAAAACCGGAGTGCCCCAAAACAGATGACTGGTTAAAGAAACTCTGGTACATCTACACAATGGAATACTATGCAGCTGTTAGAAAAGATGAAGTCATGAAATTTGCATATAAGTGGATCAGCATGGAAAGTATCATGTTAAGTGAAATGAGTCAGAAAGAAAGAGACAGATATAGAAAGATTACACTCATATGTGGAATACAAAGTAGCAGATAGGTACAATCTAGCAATGGTGCAACTCCTGGCAGATATTCCTCTGGACTTAGTTACTAAAATACAGAAATCCAAATCCTCACGGCCGCTATTGTGGCCACAACACCTCATATCTCTTCATTCTCAGCAATGGAAAACAAATTATCAAATGCTTCCTTTCCAGCGGATCCGACTCTGTGGGGGGTTACTCCAAACAATAATAGTGAGTTTTTTGTTTGAATGTATCAAAGTAAAGAGAAAGTAAAGTGAAATTTATCAGCTATGCAGGCGGGGTGGGGGACTAGGGAGGTGGGGGGTGGGGGGAAGCCTTACGATGGTTCTTGGTGGTGGAATATGTTCACTGGTGAAGGGATGGTTGTTTGAGTATTGTGTAACTGAGACTTAAGCCTGAAAGCTTTGTAACTTTCCACATGGTGATTCAATTTTAAAAAAATGGAAAAAAAGAAATAAAAGGTTTTATATAACTAAATGTCTTGAACAATGGGAGCAAATTTGGTCAATTGCCAAGTTTTTAGATACTAATATAAAATTTGCCTCAGTAAGCATATAGACATGGTTATTATAAAAAGTTTAGATAATATATGAATAAAAATTAAAAGAGGAAATAAGTCACACTGCAAATGTGACTCAGTGGTAAAGCACGTATAGGACTCTGGGTTTAATTTCTTACACTGCAAAAAGGAGGAATGGAGTAGAAATAGAAAAGGTAGAAGGAGCAGCAGGAATTAAAGGTGGCAGGAGGAGAAGGAGAATAAGGAGAAGGAGGAGAAGAAAGAAAATAAGGAGAATAAGATAAGGAGGAGAAGAAATATAGAGGACGAGGAAGAAGAAGAAAAAGAAAAAGAAGGAGGAGGAGGAGGAGAAAAAAGGAGGCGGAAGAAGGAGGAGGAGGAGAAACAAGAGAAGGAAGAGGAGGTGGAAAAGGAGGAGGAGGAGAAGGAGAAGAAGGAGAAGAAGAAAGAAAAGGAGAAGGAGAAGTGGAGGAGAAAGAGAAAGAGAAGATGAAGAAGTCGAAGAAGATAGAATAAGAAGAAGGAAGAGTGGTGAGATAGAGGAGTAAGATGAGGAATAAAAGGAAGAGGAGGGAAGAAAGTCTATAATATCATATTGCATAAATTGCTAAAATATTCAATATTTAGAATTATGTTTGAAAATATAAGCTTGCAATATGAGTGCATTTTCTTACATAGTCATGTATATGGATGTGATTTTTTACTTTCTTTAAATAAAAACATGTATTTTATTATTTTTAATAAGGAGCATTTACTGAGTACAAAGCATCTTTCTGATTTATTACATAGAGGACATTCTGTGTTCTGCATTTTCAAATAGTTTATGATGGAAAGGACAGTACAGCAGGACACCTTGCCCAGGGTCCCTGTCCCTTTTACCATCCATTCGTAGCCTCCATCAACCATTCTTACTTCAGTCTCTTCATTTGTGAAACATGAACAACATTTAACATATGTTCTGCCCAAGTGTGGTCCACTTCCCACTCCCTTCCTGTGATCCAGTACTATTCTGTATTTCTTCCGATTGACCCTAATGAAGTACAAAGATTAAAATGTTTTCCACAAGGCACCAAGTCACCTGGAAGTTCTAAAATCCATTATTCCTCAGTTTTTATAATAATATGGACCAAAATGAGGAAAACTCTGATTTTCCTAAGAAAATTAGAAAAAAGTCTCAAATGAATCTAATTTAGAATAATGAATAAAATTATGTGATGACTATATTAATATTTATGTAGTAAACATATTGGTGTTCTATTATCCAAAATGATTACCAGAAAAAAATTAGCTTTTAAAATAATAGATTTTTAAAGTAAAATCCCTAATACTCTCACATGATTCCAACTCCTGAATTCTAAGGACAAGCACTAATGTTACCAATCAATTGTCAGAGCAAGATGATTTCCTCCTTTGGTGACCATGGATGAGACAGTGTCTTGTCTTTGAATGTGGTGCTGGAATCTATAAGATAATATGCTGCTTTCTTCTGAAGATGGAAAGCAAATTCTATGATCAACTTCTGTGTTCATGGATTTTTGCTTTTTTTTTTATAACTCAGCAAACCATAGCTCCCTTAAAACATTAAAAACACTTTAATTTATGTTAAGTGGATCAACATGGAAAGTATCATGATGAGTGAAATGAGTCAGAAAGAAAGAGACAGACATAGAAAGATTGCACTCATATGTGTAATATAAAGTAGCTGAGAGGTACAAGCTTACAATGTTGCGATTTCTGGCAGATATTTCTCTGGACTTAGTTACTATAATACTAAATTACAGAAATCCAAAACTGTGCGGCTGCTAGTGTGGCCTCCTGACCTCATATCTCTTCATTCTCAGCAATGGAAAACAAATTATCAAATGCTTTCTTTTCATCAGGTCGACTTTAGGGGGGGAGAAACTCCAAATCAATCATAGTGAATTTTTTGTTGAAATATTGAATGTAATCAAAATAAAGTGGAAGTAAAGTGAAATTTACCAGTTACACATGTGGGGTGGGAGGCTGGGGAGGTGGCGGGGGAGGTATACCGTGATTCTTGGTGGTAGAATATGTGCACTGGTGAAGGGATGGGTGTTTGAGCATTGCATAACTGAGACTTAAACCTGAAAGCTTTGTAACTTTCCATATGGTGATTCAAAAAAAGAATAAATAAATAAATAAATAAAGCACTTTAACTTATGTAATGATATAAAGCAGTATTACCTCAATAAGCATTTTAGGGCATACATTGTGATGCTCAGGAGTTACTCCACGCTTTGCACTCAGAAATTACTCCTGGTGGTGCTCAGAGGACCATATGGGAAGCAGAGGGTCAAACCTGGCCAGCACGTTACGCACTGCGCTATCTTTCCAGCCCGTCAGTTTGCAGTCATTTTTAATAAACGTTTCCTTCAGATTTAATGATATATGATTTATCATGTCTCTATATTTTTACAGTTGTACGTTAAATAGATTCTAGAACCTGTAAAAAAAATGATTAAGACAGCCACATGTTAGTATGTTTTCAACTAGCATTTTCAGTCAAAAGTGGATAGAGGGGTTTCTAGATATCTATTTCAACTACCTATTTGATTCAAGAAAAAGACTGCAATTTTCCTGATTCTCAGAAAAATACGATGTATTTTTCTCAAGTCCATTCACGTCTGGTCTCCTATGTGTGGAAGACCTGGAATTTCCCAATGAAAGCCTCCAGAAATTGAAAGAGGGGATGGAGAACCGAGATGTGAAAATGTCCACACACCAAAGAATCTGCAGGAATGAGGGTCTGGTGCCCTGGGTTTCCTGATTGTTAAGGAGAAGCCTTAACAATTAAAAGTCAGCTATTGGGGTGAGGGGCAAGCAACATATCCAGTGATGCTCCAGGTTTACTCCGGGCTCTGTGCTCAGGGATCTATCCTGGCTGTGTTTGCAGAACCTGATGGTGTGCTGAGATCAAACTGAACTCAACTACATGTAAGAAAAGTGCCTGATCCTTGTGTCATTTTCCTGAGCCTAATGTCAGTTACTTTTTAATACTCTGTATAAAAACTTACTGCCCAGAATAAGCCAGTGAGCTGCTGCGTGGTGGCAGCTCACCTCTAGGGGCTGAGCAGCACGAGTCAACAGAAATGGTTCTGTTGACTGTGCAGGGGAGGGGGCTGGGTGTGTGTGTGCAAGGTCCTGTGACATGGAGTCAGGAAGGGTCACATGTAGGATAACATAGCCTCTAATAGTTAAGGTTTATTGGGTAACTCCCATCACAGTGCTCCTATTCCTCTGTGCTTATTTGTAGCTTCTTTCTTAGTGTTCTGTTGACTTTAAATACTGTTTTTCTCTTCTCCTTGGGTCCTTTGCATAGTTTATTCAGAGCCATGTCCTTTTTGTATGGACACAGGAAGACTTAGCAAATGCTATGCTTTTGTAACCTGGGAGTCATTTGACTCTACATGATATTTTCCTCCTGGGCATCTGTTCTCTCAGCTAAGCCTCAGCTGCCCTTATTTCCTAAAACCCCCAAAAGTAGGGTCCCGATGAGGGATGGGACTGACCCAGGGCAAGCGGTGAGTTGTGTGCTACCCTGGCATCGAGATGGGCCTGGCTAAAGTGCCTAATGCTTCACTATAAGTTAAGAGCTTGGTCTTATCTTGGACAAATGCTGTCATGATCCAAACAGTGGTAACTAGATTCGGACCCTGCTAGGGTTAGGAATGATTAATCTGGCTTGAATGCTGTAGCCTGAGTCTGTGGCAAGATGTTCCCAGGAGAGCTGCCCTACAAGCCTCAATGTTATCTCTTACTGTGTCCATACAAAAATAACTAGTATTAAGATGTTGATGGAGTTTTTGGACTGAGGAAAAAAGAAAAGCACCTTAAGACCTTAAGAGGTATTTTGCCTGTGAGCAGTCAGGAAGGGCTTTGGAATACCTCTAGGTAGTGTTTCCTTTGAACCCGGTGGGCCTTCAGGAAGGGCTTTCTTATGTTGATTTTGCTACCTGGCTGTGTGTAGCCTAGGGGCAAGGGAGAGAGAGGGAGAGAGAGAGAGAGAGAGAGAGAGAGAGAGAGAGAGAGAGAGAGAGAGAGAGAGAGAGAGAGAGAGAATATCCAGAGCTGCAGTAGATGCAGAGAGAGGACTGAACTAGGAGTGCGGGAGATGAGAAAGATGGAAGATTAAATAAACGGTAACTAATCAGCAACCAGCTTGGTCCTAGTTCTTCCTTCCTCTGTCCTTTGCCAACTGCCGTCCCTATCCAGCCCATACACAGTGGTTCCAGAGCACCAAACGCGGGCGATGAGACAGAGCCGCCCCAGAGAGCCCGCGAGTACACACACCCTTCAGCGTGCATTAATTTTTTACAGTCACAAGTGTCATTGCACGGATTTGTGGTTTAGAGAGAAGAGGGATTCAAGGTCAGAGTGATAGTAGAGTGGGTGCTTGTCGTGTTCAATCCCTGACATCCCATATGGTCCTCTGAGCATTGCCAGGAGTGATCCCTGAACACCTCCAGGTGTGCCCACCCCCGAAAAGAAAGAAAGAAAAAGAAAGAAAGAAAGAAAGAAAGAAAGAAAGAAAGAAAGAAAGAAAGAAAGAAAGAAAGAAAGAAAGAAAGAAAGAAAGAAAGAAAGAAAGAAAGAAAGAAAGAAAGAAAGAAAGAAAGAAAGAAAGAAAGAAAGAAAGAAAGAAAGAAAGAAAGAAAGAAAGAAAGAGGGCTAGAAAATGGCAGAGGGAAGGGAGAGCACTTCCTTTAAGTATCCATGCACAGGTTTAAAGGTCGGTTAACGCAAGAGGCATCTCTCACCAGCAAAGTGTGGCCTCAGTTTTTGAATGAAGAGTGTAAGGATTTTCAGATGCTAGCCACCCAGTGAACTCTTAGAACTAAGAAAAGACTCGGAGTGGACTTGTGAGGGGTAAGGATGCTGCCAAGAAAGCAGGGAATAAACACCAAGATTACTTTGGGGTCATTTTGGAAGCTTTATGATTTCTCCACGTTATTCCTATCACCACCGCTGTTCGTTCTCTTGTAAAGATTTGATAAAAAGAAGCAAGGTAGAATGCCTTGGCTTTGCAAGGAAGGAAACCAAAAACAACGAGGACCCAAGGTCACTTCTCTGTGAGGAAAAGGAAGTGAGGAAAACAGCTGAGTCTCCAGAAATTTTGGAAAACTGGGCAAGAAAAGGACACCAGGAGACATTCCAGCAGCTGTTCATGGCTCAACTCCTGTCAGCTTTGAGCTTTTGTGTGTTGTGTGATAACTCTGAATCTTGGCTTTTATTTTCCCTCATCTGAAGATTGCAGATGATCATACCTCTCACTGATATCTTGAAAATATTAAGTGAAATAATATAGAAACAAGGTTAATACTATACCCAAATTGCTTGATAAGAGGGCAGGAGTTCCTATGACTTTGTTCATGGGCAAGAAATTTATTTCTTTTTAAGTCACACCCTGTAGATCACGCTCAGCCAAAGAAAACCAGCCCCATTATGAGGCTGATCTCTTTCCCTTGAGGTTCCTAGAGATTTGTTAGCATGTGGGTCTGGGGGATGACAGTGTGATAAATTAACACTCTTCTCAAAAATCACTGCCATCTAGGATCCACTTCTCCACTGTCCTCGATAAGAGTCAAACAATCCCCTGGGCCTGACTCCAGGAAAAAGAGAGAGAGAACTATTTGTGTGTCTCAACAGTACTAAAACCTCACTCAAATGAAAGCAGAGACCCCCATGGTCGAATCAAACACTGGTGGGAGGCCAGGTAGCTTACCTCCTCCCAACATTCCTCTAAGGAACTGAGATTCCCTAAAATTAACTGCATTGCCAAGAAATTTCAAGGCATGCAAAAGTGAAGCCCAAGCATTTGCTGAGAATAAAAATTTACTTTAGCTTGTTTACCAAAAAAATGGTTTGAATTGGTTTATCTTTGTCATGCCATTGCTATAAAAATATAAAAAATTATTAGAAGAGTCGGGGCCCATGCTCGGCTCCGGCCGGCCGGGTTTTCGGCCCGGGCACCCATGCCCCTGCAGAGCCGGTGGATGTGGAACAAGCGGGAACCAGAGACAGCTTTAGGAATTGGGGTTCCAGCAAGTGCTTGCACCCATGTATGGAGACTGTGAACTAAGCTTTTGCCCCACGCCGGCTAACGGAGGAAATAACCTTCCTTCTTGGTCTCTCTCCCCTCCGGGAGAAGGCGTGGTGTCCGACATTTTGTGGGTCCGTTCAGAAGGTATGAACTTTGGCGCGGAAAAAAAAAAATGTGTGCTTTGAACTTGAAACAGCCGCGGGATACAGGGCCAGCCCCAGTCGGGGCCGCGCGGCCCCGGTAGCGGCCGCGCGACATTTTATCTCTTCATTCACATCAATGGAAAACTTATTATCAAATATTTCCCTATTAATAGAGCTGTATTCTTAGGGGATAAATTCCAACAAGAATAGTGAGTCTGTTTTGAAACTCTAAGAACAATAGTGAGTTATGTGTTGAAATCTGGAATGTAATCAAGGTAAAGAGAAAAGGAAGTGAAATTATCACTCACCTATGGGGTGGGTTGGGGGGTGAGGGGTGGTCTGTATACTGTTTTTTCTTTTGTTTGTCTGTTTTGTTTTTGCTTTTGTTTTTGTTTATATTGGTGGTGGAATATGGGCACTGGTTAAGGGATGGGTGTTTGAGCATTGTGTAACTGAGATATAAGCCTGAGAAGTTTGTAACTTTCCACTTGGTGATTCAATAAAATAAAATAAAAAAAAATGTTAAAAAAAAATTATTAGAAGTTTGGCTGCATTTCCTTGGCTCAGATTTTAGTGGGGGGAAAGGTGTATTTGAAGAGAAGAGATGTCAGTTGCAAGCCAGGTGCTGGGAATTCTGTTAGGTGATTTGTCTAGAGACTTGGGGCCCATAGAAAAAAATCCAACTGTGGAAACCTACTCTTTCTCTACTGTCAGTAAGGAGGGATGTACCAAAGTGATCAGACAAAACTTGGATAAGACAAACTGTTTATCTCTAGATGTGTAGAACAGGAACCATAACCACTATGTGTGAGAACTTTGAAACCCTCTTCTCTCAGAGCTTGTTTCCTTTAATCTATAAAATAAGACCAGATAATGTTTATTTCACCAAACACAATGGTTATGATGAGGTTCAAATGAGATAATTTACATGAAATGTTGATGTGAACTAGAACTTTGTCCTCAACCCTCCTTTTCTTGATTTGTACGTAGTTCTTATGTCAACTGTCAACAATTTGCACTGATGAACTACTGGTTGATTAACAGTTTTTCCAATTCTTCTTGAATCTTTTGAAGCTACCTTATGGAAAATTAATTAAGAACTGATTCCACTATACCTACTGCACCCTACCTGCTTCTCATGCCTGTGGTATGTCCAAGGTACAATTTGGATACTGGATTTGTATAGCACACTATATTTCTGAATCTTTTCAGTGGAACATTTCTCCAGACCCTACAGGAGGAGACTGGCTATTTAATATCTTAAAATGATCCAAAATTCTACAAAAAGGATTTTTGGATTTGGAAAATGAAATAGATTCTCAGTTTTGTCTTATGAAAGAAGTTTCTGAATTGAGATTAAATTGAAACCTTGAGTCAAATTACATGGTTTATCCCCTCTGATACCTCATATCCTTAGGATAAGGAATAGAGAGATGTTTCTGAACATAGAATTCTTATAGACATTTGAGCTCTGATTGTCTAATTGCAGTTGAGAGAGTGAGCTGGAAGATCAAGGTATTTGAGTTAGAAAACGTAAGATGTCTGAATCAAGGATGGAGTTTAATTCCATACTAAATTGTCCATATCTAAAATAATATCAAGCACATAGACCATAAAATGTAACAGAAAAATCATTAAATATTTTTGAATGAATAAAGGGTAAAGTTTTGAAAGAGGCCCCTTAAGTCCACAAGCAATGCTGTGGAGTTGATCTTTTTTCCGTGAATGTTACCTCTCATTTTGAGATTCATAACAGGACTGGTGGTGTTCTCAAGGGCTGGATAAATATTTTACCCATTTTGCCAATTACTTTCAAACCCCTACATAGATTCTTAATTCATTTTGGATCATTTTCAAGGTTAATAGTCACCAACTGTCACTTATATAGCTTTCGTTTCTTAGTGTTTACTTTCTATGATTTATGTGGAGTTAGTTCAAAGATAATGATAACCAGTAATTCTTTGCTCTCCAAAAGAAAATCAAGAACCAATTGACAAACTAAACCTTGGCATTTGTATTTAAAGTTAGAGAGGAATATTTTTCCTAAATGTTAAATTGTGGAGTGAGTTGCTTTACCTTGAGCTCTTAACAAACCATAGACTTTGTTCTCATCGGTATAAGATTAGTAGGTATAAATTGTGCCTGAAGACAAGATATAGATATCAGAGCCAGCGAAATAGTATAAGATTAAGGCATTTGTCATACATGTGATTGACTCTGTTTCATCCCAGGCACCACATATGGGCCTTAAACACTATCAGGAGTCCCTGAACACAGATCCAAGAGTAAATCCTGAGCACCATTAGGTGTGATCTAATCCTCAATCCCCCTGCCAAAAGAAGAAAAGAGAAGAGGGGTCAATTTGGAAAGGTCAGTACATGGAAATAGGACTCTCCCACTACTTTGACACCCCAGAAACTCATCACTAACTAATCACAGCACTCTTCCCAATAAATACAGGTAATTCATGTAATTGGATTAGTGTTATTGAATTGCTTCAGATATCCATGAGTTATGGATCACAGAAAGACAAGTGGGATTTATTCCTTTAATGCATGTTTGAGTTGTGGCTATATGTCTGGTACTAAAACTTGGCTTACAATGAATGAACGCATAATGTTTTCTATCCTGCTTACATTACAATGTGTGTGGAGGGGGGTCTTTATGGAGGATTGGAAAGTTGATAATCAAAATAAATGAGTAAATTTTTAGTTTATTACACAGTAATTAGCAAATTAATAAGTAAAATAACCAGGAGAAGGAGATGGATAACATTGAGAAAAGAGGGATTGCTTGCTTCATAGAGTACCTAAGAATATCAGCTACCTTTTACTGGGTAATCAGTTATTCACAACTTGAAACCTTAAAACAACAAACAATTTGTCGTTTCACAATCTCTATGAGTCATGAATTAATAAGCAGCATGGTTTGGTGACACTGGGTTAGAATTTCTGGCGATGTTGCAATCAAATTTCAACTGAGCTGCAGCCACCTGAAATATCTCAATGAAACTGGAGATACACTTAAGCCATTCTCTCATGGATGCCAGTAGGAAGCTTCAGTTATTTACTGTGTATCAGGAGATCTCAGTTTCTCACCAAGTGAGTCTCTCCACAAAGATGCTTTTATCTCCTCTTGGCACAGCTGCTGCTTTCACTGAGTGAGGCTGGAGAGAAAAGAAAAGAAAACCACACCGTCTTCTATCACCTAGTCTGAGAAATCAAGTTCTGTCACTTCTTCTTGTAGCTCTTGGTTCCATAAGCCAGTTCTTCTTAGTGTTGAAGGAAACCATAACACATCGTAGGAGGCAGCTCTCATAGAGCCTAGACCTCACATGAGGGAAGACTGTGAGGAAACTTTGAAGGAGATGAGGAATTTAGTCTGAAGATAAATGAGATCAGAAGCCTCCAGACAGTGACAAAAACAAGCATAAAGATATCCAGAGTCAGGGACTTGTTTGGTGTAATTAAAAAATAGCAACATGTTCAGGATGCTTAGAGCTGAACTGGTAGTGGCAAGTAACCATGGACGTTCCCTGGGAGACCTTGTGGCTACTGAAAAGATTTTCATTTTTCTCCATTTTTCTCTTCTCTTTTATGTGTAACTAACCTTCCAAGACTTATGCCACAAAACATTCATTGTATAATGTGTTTGTATATCAGGGAAACTAAGTTAAAATCCTGACACCACATGACACTCTGACCACTGCAGGATATATCTCTGAAGGTTCCCAGACGTTCTGAGATGGGTTCCACCAGGTTAGCTGAAGATGGCTGGGCATGGTCCAGGAGCATTACTTGGGAGGCTGGGAAGAATAATTAAAAAGAAGAAAAAAGAGAGAAGGATGGGAAAGAGGAGGAAGAGGAACAGGAGGAGGAGGAAGAGGAGAAAAAGAAGGAGAAGGAAAGAGAAAGAGGAGGAGGAGGAGGAGGAGGAGGAGGAGGAGGAGGAGGAGAAGGAGGAGAAGGAGGAGGAGAAGGAGGAGGAGAAGGAGGAGGAGAAGGAGGAGGAGAAGAAGGAGGAGAAGAAGGAGGAGAAGGAGGAGGAGAAGAAGGAGGAGAAGAAGGAGGAGAAGAAGGAGGAGAAGAAGGAGGAGAAGAAGGAGGAGAAGAAGAAGGAGAAGAAGAAGGAGAAGAAGAAGGAGAAGAAGAAGGAGAAGAAGAAGGAGAAGAAGAAGGAGAAGGAGAAGGAGAAGAAGAAGGAGAAGAAGAAGGAGAAGAAGAAGGAGAAGAAGAAGAAGAGAGGAGGAGGGATGAAGAAAGAAAGAAGGAAAGAAAGAAAGAAGGAAAGAAGAACGAAGAAAGAAAGAAAGAAAGAAGAGAAAGAAAGAAAGAAAGAAAGAAAGAAAGAAAGAAAAGAAAGAAAGAAAGAAAGAAAGAAGAAAGAAAGAAGAAAGAAAGAAAGAAAGAAAGAAAGAAGAAAGAAAGAAAGGAAAGAAAGAAAGAAAGAAAGAAAGAAAGAAAGAAAGAAAGAAAGAAAGAAAGAAAGAAAGAAAGAAAGAAAGAAAGAAAGAAAGAAAGAAAGAAAGAAAGAGAGAGGAAGAAGAAAGAGAAAGAAAGAAAGAAAGAAAGAAAGAAAGAAAGAAAGAAAGAAAGAAAGAAAGAAGAAGAAAGAAAGAAAGAAAGAAAGAAAGAAAGAAAGAAAGAAAGAGAAGGGAGGAAAGAAAGAGAAGGGAGGAAAGAGAGAGAAGGGAGGAAAGAGAGAGAAGGGAGGAAAGAAGGAAGAAGCAGCAACCCTTAACATAACCCAGGCAAAAGATGATGACTGAATGAAGCAGTAGCAGAGGATATGGTCAGAAGTGAAAGGGAAGTGTTATTGTGCTTCAAACAAGAACTCAGTTTCAGTTGTGTGAATTTTAGATACAAGTTACTATTAGATTCTGGAGTTCAAAGGAGAACTATAGAGTCAGGGGGGATAGTTCAGTGATTAAGGTGCTTACCTTACCTTCAACCAACCCGGTTTGAATCCCCTGCACCATATATGATCTCCTAAGCACCTACCACTCCTAAGCACAGAGCCTCCTGAAAACTGCTAGGTTTGGCCCCAACCACCAACCCCCAATACAAATTAGCTATAGACGGTAGTTATATAATGTAGATGCTGAAAACCATGGAATTAGGTGAGATCACTAACAGAGAAGGCAAGAATCAAATGCAGGCATCCAGCAACCCTGGGATGTCAGGGCGATCAGGAGGAGCTGGCATCAGAGAGGGAAGAGGACTGGCAGAGGAAAGGAAATGCATGGCACTGGCAGCTAGTGAAGAGCTGTTTGCTTGCTAGCTATAAACTTGTCAGGGAAGATAAGAACTGAGAATTCCCATGAGATATGTTGACTTGGAAACCATTGGTCAATTGAATAATTTTATTAGAACGATAGAGTGATTACTTGACTAGAGTTCCATAGTGTGAGGAACTTGATGAATTTTACTGTAGAAGGAAGCAAGAAGGAGTTGAAGAGGGAACTGGTATCAGGAGAAACAGCTATTAGCATCCAGATTGTTGTTCACAGTAGAGGGCGGCTGAGAAAGTTAAGTTAGAGCATGGGCTCTGAAATCAGATTGTTTCACTTTGAATCCTGGCCCCACATCTCACTATTTGCATTAACTTGGGGCTAGTCACTGAACCTAGCTGTGCTTTAGTTTCTTCACCTGCCACCTAGAGGTTTCAATAGCACCTCTTTGTAAGCTTGTAAGAAGCTGGTCAAGAGCTTCATTGGGATTGTCCCAAGCAATTCTTGGCACATGGTAAGTGCTCCACACTGTGGTAGTCATGTTGATGACCAAGATGATGAAATGTTGTGGTGGCCTCTCTTCATATCTCTCTAGGAAAAAAAGTGGAGAAGTTAAAACCTTTGCTAATAATGATATCTGCTTACATTCCCACCTTCCCCACATTGAAGGTGATTGAATTAGAAATGAGCTGGAAACTGAACCAGGTAATGACTCAGAGAGAGCAATAGGTGCCAGGGATTGGCAACTCTGGGTGTCTCTTCTCTCAGCACTGAAGGCAGACACATTTTTTAAGAATCAGACACTGCTTGAGGGATATTCTTTTCATAGCAAAACATTTTGTTTAGATCTTCTTATTTCCTGACAATCCTCCCTGGAACAGGGGATTTAACTTTTTTCTTTTCTAAGCATCAATAGATGCTCATTGTAAGATTTGAACATGGTTCTGATTTTTTTAAATCCCAGTTGCAATTTTATCTGATGGCTTTGAGCAAGTCTGGATTCCTGGAATGAAAGGGCATTGAGGCAGAGAAGAGTCAACAGAAGAGAAGAGTCAAAACTTCTTAACCGCCTGAGATTTTTTTTTTTAAATATGTGATTTCTACTAGAGTCATCCTGGGAAACTTCACAAATATTTCAATCGTTATTTTTAAACAAATAACCTTCACGATTCTATTTTCTACCCTGACTTTATCACTTTATTAAATGCAAGCTTTAAAAAGCAAGACCAAATTTACATCAATTGATAGACTAATTAAAGAATTAGTGCCTACACATTATTCATCCAAACTGAGACTCTTTTTGTTGAAAGAGGACACTCTTAATAATTTGACAAGGATAATATAAGTAAACTGAGTTTATCCCTTGTAACCAGAACATAGAGATAGAAAGCAGAATAATCAGAAGTTTCAAATTAAATATAGCCTATTTCAAGAAGAAAGATGGGCTCTCCTTGAAAAGAAATTTTACACTGAATTTTCTCAGTAAACTAAGGCTTAGTTGAAGTAAAACCTCAATTTAAAAAAATATCTATCATTAAAAACTTACTTCAGAAATAAATGAAAAGACCTTTTGTTAATGTCCACCATTCTCTCCTTTTCAGAACATCTTGACAATTACTTAAACTTCTGCTGTTTTGGATCAGGAAATCTGACGCAGCACTGTTTCATGGAGCCATCTCTAGGGCCTATATACTTCTAAACTATTAACACTATACTCATCTTTGCCTGAATTCAGAGCTATCTATCCACAGCCATAGAAATACTATCCTGAGTAGGTTTACCTAGACATCCCTAGTTTTCCTAGATTACCACTATTTGTCAATATTCACACTTAAGAGGTGTGAATACTTTTCCATTCAAGACCACCTTATGTTCATTGTATTTCTATTGAGATTGATTGTTTTTCAACCCCCTACACCAATTGAAGAGCCTGGCCCATGGCTTAATCCTTGAAATTCTATTCAACTCCTCATTCTTCTAATAAAATGTCTCTATTGTTGCTACAATAAACCATTTAACTGTATAAATGGCCTTACTGTATACAGAGGTCAACAGAGGTGGGAGTGGGGACAGAGTCTGCTTTAGCACAACATATTGCTACTCACTGTATGAGATCACTCCTAAACCTGGCCTGTGAAGTTACAGTTCCAGCTTTTCTTTTTGTGACAAAATAGAGAAAGGTAGTTTGAGAGTTCTAAGGAAGAGACATCCACATATAATAAGGATGGACTATTAATAATATTAGCTCTGTACATTCCAAGATTCACCACTTATTCCTGCATTTGTCTCCACCACATGGACCTATTTCAGCAAAGAAATGGTTCCACATTGCAGAAACCATCAGAAAAGGAAGCACATTTATGTAGTGAATATTCAACCCTGAGTTAAAAATAACCCTTGGAAACTTCATGTTTTTGCTTATTCCAACCTACCTTGACACAATCTACCCAGAAAATTAAAAAATTTAAAAATTTAAAAATGGGCTACATTAGTTTGCCCAAACAAAACAAATTCATTAACTATTAATGTCAAAATCTCCTGGGATTCATATAAAGTTGAAATATCCTGGATGCTACTGAAAGACAGTCTGTCACTGGTCTTCTGAAATACACTTCCCTTGTGCTTCCTATATCATTCTACATGCATTAACATTACATAACCATTAATCTAGAGCTACAAAAGTTATTTTCCCCCCTAGGCTGAACATTAGAGTCACTAAAAAATTTCTAAATGTCCCAAATGCCCAAGCTACTCCCTAATGCACTAAAGTCAAAGTGTGTAGTGGTTAAACCTATCCTTTGAAAGTTTCCCAGGTTTCTCCAGTATGCAACCAAGATGGAAAACTTTAGCAATAAATTTATCATTCTCAATATAAAAAGCGTTCCCTTTCATGTGAGATTCATATTTTTGAATCTGTCTGTAGTCAATACCAACCTGCCTGTGATAACTGTGGGTTTCTCAGTCAATCTTACTGAAAGTGTGGTCTTCAGGCCACTGCTGGGTCACAATTTCTCCAATATTAATCCTCACCAAGCTGGTAAAATGATGAAAACAACCATATCATTAAAAAAGAATCATAGTATACTTTCCTTAAGAAGTAATGAATATAGTGATATGCATTCTAATAAAGCCCCCTTAATTCATCTTGAACAAAGAACAAACAGTTTGTGTACTGGCACTTTGAGCTCTGCTTCTCTATACCAACTGCCCAGTTCTAAGGATACCACCTCAAGGCTCCCTATGGTAATGCAATCCAAGTGTGACTCTGAGGGCAGCTGAGGACAACCTGGAGTCTCAGCTCACTTAGGTATAGTGGGCTACATTCTGGACTACATTCTATGAATGCTGATGCACTGTCCACATAAATACATGTTGAGAGCCAAGAAAGACTCAGCTGGAACCATGGAGGAAGCTGAACATGAGAAAATGCCTTGATGGAGATTTTATTCTCAAATTTATTATCTAGGGGACTTCTAGTTCAACACTCAGTATCCATAGTCAGGACTTCACAAAAAAGCCTGCCCAAGAACCAGAGCCCCCAGGGGAATTTAATATTTCAGACATAGGAGATCCAGAGAGCAAGCACTAAGCATGACCCTCTCTACTGCAAGCGACAGAAAAACAACTAATTTTACCAAACACAGAAAAACTTTATTAGCTTATGTCAGACCCATGTCTCTTAGGGCAAATTTGGCCAAATCACATAGATTGGGAGAGGTTGAGAGGTAAATCCACCAAAGGAATATTGTTGACCTTCTAGCATCAGCAAGAATGGACACTAGGTCAACAAAGATAATAACTGCCCCCTGCAAAATCTTCTCAGCAATTCCATCTGTATGGAATTGCTGTATAAAGAGTTCAGCACCAACACGTCTCACATAGATTGACAGCCCATTTAGTATGTAGAGACCCATGATAGTATCAATAGTATCAATGACTGACCCAACAGACAATGGTTCTCAATTGGCTCTGAGGAGGTCATTGAAAATAGACCTTTCTAGGGGTTTATTCTTGTTGCTTCTCCAGTTCCAAGCACAATAATCTATTTTTTCATTTCTTCATTCACTTAAGTATTCATTAGACAAACATCCCTCTTGAGGACCAGTGAAGCTGATAGTTGGACCTGCACAGATGGATACGGCCCTCTTTTCAATACTTTTCACGGTCACAAGAATTTATGCTTATGCAATCTTCTTCCAAAAATGGATGAATGTGTGTATGTCTACCCTGGTATCTAGCCCAAGGCTTGCCATAAAATTGAGGCTACAGGTTGGATGCACAGATGACTACATGAGTTTAGTTTAACATGTGGTAATTCACAAAGCAATACAAGTCTCTTCACTGCTTTCCTTCTTGTAGAAGAGTTTTTTTCTTATCCCATACTTTAAAAATTTGAAGTATAAGGCTGAAAGGCCAGGACTTCACCTAGGATCAGACTGCTGAAACTAACAGAGCGAGAAGTGGCTCAGTCAGAATGAGTGCAAGGGGAGATGTGCAGATCCCAGTGCAAAGTCTTGGTGCTGCTAAGAGAGGGCCCCTTGGGACAGGTGCCAGATGTGGACCAGAGAGGCAGGAAATATCTTTGATTTCATGAGGGTGGCTGTGTAAGGGCATGTATATGTGGGGTGTGAGGGTGCTGGATGTCAGGAAGCTATGCAGATATGAGGGAAACCAGAGAGAGAATTACTGTAAAAAAATATTTGTCAAGTAGCAAAACTAACAGCTGGACCAGATTAGTTGTTCCCTTCATGTTTCTATTTTTGGACATGGAAAGAAAATGTACAAAATAATTCCTGTTTTGGAGAAAAATAGAGGAGAAAAGGAAGGTGGGTGGAGGTCGTGCTTGAACCAGGACAGAGGAAGAGGAAGAACTGAAAAGCAACCACAACGATGGGGCTCTGCTTCATTCCAGGGCTTAGGGAACACGAGTGCAGATTTCTCTTCCTCCCCAGGAAAGATGGAGGACCAGGTTTCTCTGCTCAGTGGCTGAGAAAAATCTGCAGGACAAAGTGCTATAGCAGCAGAGACAGAGAGACCATCTCGGGGTTACAGTGAAGGGGGAGTGGGGCCAGGAGGCCGCCCCCAGGCCTAAGGCTATTTTCCATCTTGTTTCCTGCTGCTAGTACCGTGTCCTGCTCTAAGCCGATTTTATTTGGGGACCACACCTGGGGATGCTCAGGGCTTACTCCTGGTTCTGTGCTCAGGGATTACTCCTGACAATGCTTAGGTGATTCCAGGGATTGAGCTTGGGCCACTTATATACAAAGCAAATACCTTACCCATTGTTCTATCTCTCCAGCCAATCCTTGTCTAATGTGAACCCTGTGAAAACTGCTTAGAAGATGTGAGGGACTCTTGCTCAGCACAGCCCACTGCTGAGAGGGAAGGGGCTCAACCCCCCGAGCCATCTCTGAGGACTACATACATTTCCAATGGGACAAACAAGGAAATTGTTTAGTGGGTGACAAAGCTTTGAAATGCTCCTAGGATTTTTATGGTAGTGACTTTGGTGCAAATACTTCAGACAATTTCAAAGTGGTTCACTTAAGCCATCTATTTCATAGCTATTTGGCAGTAGCTTCTAAAATACATACTCTGCGATACCTCGAAACAAATGAGAATGAAGACACAAGCTACCAGAACCTATGGGACGCAGCTAAAACTGTGTTAAGGGGAAAATTTATAGCTCTGCAAGCCTTCCTCAGAAAGGAAGAAAGGGCCTATATAGATAGCTTGACTTTGCAGCTCAAGATCTTAGAAGAGGACCAGCAAAAGGAACCCAAACCAGATCAAAGGAAAGAAATAATAAAACTTAGAGCAGAAATTAATGATATGGAAACCCAAAAAACAATCTGAAATGTCAATGAGACAAAGAGCTGGTTCTTCAAGAAAATAAGTAAGATTGATAAACCGCTAGCAAGAATCACAAAGAAAGAAAGAGAGAAAACCCTAATAAATCGAATCAGAAATGAAAAGGGGGACTCTCAACAGAAACCAAGGAGATTCAAAGGATCATCAGAGACTACTTTCAAAGTCTGTATGCCACGAAACAAGAGAACCTAAAAGAAACGTATGAATTCCTTGACTCCTACAATCTCCCAAGACTGAGCCAAGAAGACGTGAAATACCTGAATAGGCCCATAAATATCAAGGAAATCGAAACTGTAATCAAAAGTCTCCCCAAAAACAAAAGCCCAGGTCCAGACGGATTCACTGGCGAATTCTTCCGAACATTTAAAGAAGACTTGTTGCCAGTTCTGAAGCTTTTCCAGGAAATCGAAAAGACAGGAACCCTTCCGAACAGTTTCTACGAGGCACATATCTCCCTAATACCAAAAGCAAACAAAGACACCACTAACAAAGAAAACTATAGACCAATATTCTTGATGAACACCGATGCGAAGATCCTCAACAAAATACTAGCAAATAGAATCCAACAACTCATCAAAAAGATCATACACCATGACGAAGTGGGATTCATCCCGGGGATGCAAGGATGGTTTAACATTCGGAAATCAATCAACATAATCCATCACATCAACAAAAGTAAAGATAAAAACCATATGATCATATCCATAGATGCAGAGAAAGCATTTGACAAGATCCAACACCGATTCATGATAAAAACTCTCACCAAAATGGGTTTTGGAGGAACTTTTCTCAAGATAGTCAAAGCCATCTACCATGAACCTATGGCAAGCATTATCATCAATGGAGAAAAACTAAGGGCTTTTCCTCTAAGATCGGGGGCAAAAAAAGGATGTCCACTCTCACCACTTCTCTTTAATATAGTACTGGAAGTATTAGCAATAGCCATCAGGCAAGAAAAAGATATTAAGGGGATTCAGATTGGAAAGGAAGAAATCAAGCTCTCACTATTCGCAGACAATATGATACTATATCTAGAGAAACCTAAAAGCTCTAGTAAGAAACTCTTAGAAACAATTGACCTATACAGTAAAGTCGCAGGCTATAAAATCAATACCCAAAAATCCATGGCCTTCCCTTCAAACAATGAGACAGAGGAAAGGGACATGAAAAAAGCAATCCCGTTCACAATTGTGCTCCAGAAAATCAAATACCTTGGAATCAGCTTAACTAAAGAAGTAAAGGACCTCTACAAAGAAAACTATAAAACGCTACTCCATGAAATAAAAGAGGACATGAGGAAATGGAAACATATCCCCTGCTCATGGATAGGGAGAATAAACATTGTCAAAACGGCAATACTCCCAAAAGCATTATACAGATTTAACGCTATCCCTATTCATTCATTAACCCATGGCATTCTTCAAAGAAGCGGAGCAAGCAATCCTGAAATTTATATGGAACAATAACTGCCCACGGATAGCTAAAACAATTCTTGGGAAAAAGATACTGGAACAAAAGCAGAACTTCAGACCAATGGAACACGGTGGAATATCCCCACACACAACCTCAAATATATGATCATCTAATCTTTGATAAAGGTGCAAGAGATGTGAAGTGGAGCAAGGAAAGTCTCTTTAACAAATGGTGCTGGCACAACTGGACAACCACATGCAAAAAAATGGGCTTAGAACTCGACCTGACACCATGCACAAAAGTCAGATCAAAATGGATTAAAGACCTCAACATCAGACCACAAACCATAAGGTACATTGAAGACAAGGTCGGCAAAACCCTCCACGATATTTAAGATAAAGGTATCTTCAAAGATGACACGGAACTAAGCAACCTAGTAAAAACAGAGATCAACAAATGGGACTACATTAAACTAAAAAGCTTCTGCACCACAAAAGATACAGTGACCAGAATACAAAGACTATCTACAGAATGGGAAAGGATATTTACACATCAGATAAGGGGTTGATATCAATGGTATATAAAGCACTGGTTGAACTCTACATGAAGAAAACATCCAACCCCATCAAAAAATGGGGCGAAGAAATGAACAGAAACTTTCCCAAGGAAGAGATACGAATGGCCAAAAGGCACATGAAAAAATGCTCTACATCACTAATCATCAGAGAGATGCAGATCAAAACAACCATGAGATACCACCTCACACCACAGAGGCTAGCACACATCCAAAAGAACAAAAGCAACCACTGTTGGAGAGGATGTGGGGAGAAAGGGACCCTTCTACACTGCTGGTGGGAATGCCGGCTAGTTCAGCCCTTTTGGAAAACAGTATGGACGATTCTCAAAAAACTAGATGTTGGGCTCCCATTTGACCCAGCAATACCACTGCTGGGAATATATCCCAGAAAAGGCAAAAAGTATAGTCAAAATGACATTTGCACTTATATGTTCATCGCAGCACTGTTTACAATAGCCAGAATCTGGAAAAAACCCGAGTGCCCTAGAACAGATAACTGGTTGAAGAAACTCTGGTACATCTATACAATGGAATACTATGCAGCTGTTAGAAAGAATGAGGTCATGACGTTTGCATATAAGTGGATCAGCATGGAAAGTATTATGCTAAGTGAAATGAGTCAGAAAGAGAGAGTCAGACATAGAAAGATTGCACTCACCTGTGGAATATAGAATAATAGACTATAAGACTAACACCCAAGAATAGTAGAAATAATTACCAGGAGGCTGTCTCCATGGCTTGGAGGCTGGTCTCTCATTCTGGGCAACTCAGAGCAGGGAACACCAAGTAAAATGTGGTTGGAGGTCATGTGGGGGAAAGATGATGCGTGCCGAATATAGACTAGAGACTGAACACAATGGCCACTCAACACCTTTATTGCAAACCACAACACCTAATCAGAGAGAGAACAAAAGGGAATACCCTGCCATAGTGGCAGTGTGGGGTGGGGGGAGACGGGACTGGGGAGGGGGGTAGGGATGTTGGGTTTACTGGTGGTGGAGAATGGACACTGGTGAACGGATGGGTTATCAAACTTTGTAAGGGAGAAACATGAGCACAAAAATGTATAAATCTGTAACTGTAAAAAAATAAATAAATAAAATAACATAAAAAACCATATAACCTGCAAAAAAAATAAAATACATACTCTGCAACCCAATTATTTATAATCCTGAGTATATGACAAAAAGAAATCAGTATGTATTTGCATGTGTGTTTTCATGGAAATACAAGTACAAAAACACTAAGAGAAGTATTCTTTTTTAATTGGCTAAATCAGAAACTAGCCAAATGCCCATCAATGGTAGACTCACTGATCAAGAGCTCATGGTTGAAGAAGCAGAGTGCATATTTCCCATGCCTGAGATACTGGGTTAAAAACCTGATGTCTAGGGGTGTAGAGGTAGGTGCTTATGCAAATATAATGGTCCATTCATAAGAATGGATGATCTACAACAATACAGCTGAATTTCACATACACAATAACAAACAAAGAAGCCAGGCACAGAGAGACCCACATATCTGGTTCAACCTACATAACGTTCAAGTCAGGTGGAACCAGTGGATGTTGCTAGAAGTTGGAAGAATGGTTACTGGTCACAATCTCAGTGTTTGATAGGGTGAGCAGGTAGAATTTCAAAGACTTGTTCTGTCTCTTTATTTCTCTCTCTCTTCCTCCCTCTCTCACATACACACACTTATCTTTCAATAGGAAAGTTATAAGTTACCCAAATCCCCCTGCTTTTATGCCATGTGGTTAGGTGGGCTTAAAGTGGGCTATAGGTACAAAATTCTTCCCTGACTGAGCTGATGCTGACTTGCTTCCCCAGAACCCCCTTGGGCTCTATTCTGTACCCAGCAGCCCAAACGGGTAAGTTCCCACATGCCTTCATATCTACTTCAATATCACTTCCCACCTTAGTGTACCCCTTTCTCACACCCTCCCTTTGACGCGATTGCACAATTCCTGTTCTAGAACTGCCTGGTACAGCTATGACTTCCCGCTTTGGAAGAGGCTTTAAACAAATCTTAACTGCTGGGAACTTTGTGTGTTAGTTTTTATTTCTGTGCATTTCTCCCTGGAGGTGTGCTCCAGCTTTCAGCCCTTCACCAAAAGGGGGACCACTGAGAAGTCAGACAACCCCCCCACACACCAAGCTGCCTCAAGTTTCTGATTCTTTGGCCAAAGTGACCTAGAGGGAGTGGCCCACTATCCACAAGTGAGATTTAATTTTGGACCTGGAAATTAATTTATTGATCGGGAATAGGAAAATGGGCAGAAGTTCAAGTCTGGGATTTTATACGTTTTGTTCACAAGTAAAGTCACAGAGACAGAAATCCCTGGATCTACCATTATCTACTCTGTGAATTGGTACAAATCCTTTAAACTATGCAAGCAAGAGTTCTGCCTCTGTGGGTTTAATATTTTCACAAAAATATCTACTTACAAGGATTACAGTAACAGCCAATAACGTAACAATGACCTCCAGTAGTCACTACCTGGCTGTGGTAATCAGAAAGAGTCTCTGTTTCTGTTTTTTCCAACTTCACGTTTATTCCATGGGACTCGTCTTTCTCTGGTTCTGGATTAAATTTAGGAGATGTCTCAAGAGTTTTGTGGTCCTTTGCAGGTAATAAAAGCTGTCTTGGTTCAATAACTCCTAATTTCAGTCCAGTGAGAAATTAAACCTGATCCAACCTCTCCAAATAGTCTGGCCTGCTGTACAATCACAGCTCATATTGGAGCTGCCATTGTGAGCCAAAGTGAATTTGAATTTCTGAGCCTCAGATCCCTCCTCCCTAATCTTGTCAATCATGGTTTCTAACCCCACTAGGATCAAAGTGTGCAGGAGTGTGGAGATAGTTGGCAGGAAAGTTGTTATACCACTACTACATAGAAATCTCAGTGCAGGTCTTTGGTTACTATAGTTTTCATGGGGTCTATTTCATGAGTTTTTCAGAGAACCATGACACTGCTACAGGGGAAAATATCTCAGCTTCCTCTATGAAGGATAGCAGGTGGGAAGTTACTGGGTTACTCTATATAACCTTCACCAAATGAAGGCAGCTTATCTATTTCTCTAGCTTCTTTCTTTTTGGGGGAAAGGGGCACACATCTGGCCATACTCAGTGGTAACTCCTGGCTCTACACTCAGGAATTACTTCTGGCAGTGTCCAAGGGGATCATATGGGATGCCCAGGATCAAATATGGGACAGTCACATGCAAGGCAAATGCCCTACCTGCTGTACTATGGCTCTGGCCCCAAATTATCTAGTTTCTAACAAAAATTCTTTTCAACTATCAAGTGAAGTAATGCCTTTTATAGTAGCTGGAGATACCATGTGTTTATCTATTACAACTCAATTAATGAGGAAATTTACGTGAAAGAATTTCTGATGTTCAACATCCTCACAGCATTTGAGATAAACTATTTAATCAAAGTGCTTTGTAAAAAAAAAAATTCAGTATCTAACCTGGTAAGCTAAAAATTTGTTTTGCTTTTCATGTTTCATTTTCAGAGTGAAGCGGGGCTATTATTTCTTTCCATTGTATCAAAATATGTAATCCATACTACACTAATTCATAATCCAAGAGTTTTTTACTTGTTTCTAGTACAATCTAGTTAAGATTTGAATAACTGTTTCTTGAGAGATAAACCATTTAAAGGAACTAGAACTATGAACACCAGCAAGTGTTATCCATGCCAGAGGACCCATGACCACTGATTTCAATGAAATGAGTAAACACACAACTTCTCAGCTCTTCTATCCTAGAACATTGAGCAGACTATCCCCGAAAGTCTGACAGCTTGCTTCTCTGTAGACCTGTGCACCTCAGAAGAGGTGCGGAGTGGGCGTTTCGCCAGGTCTTGGTCCTGCACATCAGTACAGCGTGAACCTCGTTCCCCACCCCAAGTCCGTGGGAGATGTTGGCTCATAGTGTTTTCCGTGTTCATGGCGCGGCGACAGCTCTATGACAGCGCATTTTTGGGGCGGTGGGGATTGGGGTGCAGGTCGATAGGGATGCTCTGGGCAAGAGGGATGTGAACAGATCTGGCTGCGATTTTTTTTCATTGCTTTCCCAGCACCTGTTTCTTGCCTCATAGCTGCAAAAAAGTACAGCTCAGCAGGTCTTGGTTCAGGTACTCCATGGGGGGATGGGAGGTGGAAGGATTGCGAATTCGGTTATTATCTCCAAGCCTGCCCTAGGTTGGGTTAATTTCCTCTTGTTAAGTCAGCCAAGGGAGTTTCTGCAGAGTAAGGGGTAATGCCTGACTTGATATTTGGGGGATAAATCAGCAAACGTCTCTCTGAACTCGTGAGGCAGACTGGAAGGAATAGATAATCTGATTCATAAAATACAGGTCTTCTGTCCCAGAGGAGAGTAACAACTAGTAAAAAGGGAAGATTTAAAGCATTTTAGTGATGCAGGAAGATGTTTATAAAGGAATGGCAAGTGAGAACAATCCAGATCCACAACTGTACAGAGACTGAGTTTCAATGTTAAAAGGAGATAGGTTTAAGGGTTAGAAAGGTAATACAGCAAATAGAGCACTTTTCTTGCACAAGACTGACCTGGCCCTATCCCCAGTGGCCTGTAGGGTCCTCAGGAGTAAACCCTAAGTGTAGAACCAGAGTAAGCTCCAAACACTGCACTGTGTGTCTCCAGAATAGCATGAGTGTACACGTGTTTATATGCATATTTGCAACACTCATTACACATGCAGTACATGCATCATTCTTAAGGACCGAGGGTTTTCAGAGTGGCAAACAAGCACTGGCTTTACTTAAGTTCTCCTGCTTGCCTCTAATAAAAAGCTTTAAGCTTAAAGCTCTGAAGCCAATATTTACTTTTCTTCTGGCCATGAAAAGCCTAAATGACTTCTTCTTCTGGTTAAAGGCTGTTTTGTCTTCTTTGACAACCTGTTACCTGCCTTCATTAGTGATGTTAGCTAGAGCTTCTACATCGCTTGCTGAGATTCTATATCAACACTTGCTGCTTGGTTTATGTTATAGGAATGGCTTCTTTGCTTAAACCTTATAAACCAACCAACCCTCATCAGTCTCAATCTTTTTTTTTTTTGTAGTTTCTTCACCTTTTATGGCTTTCTTAGTCATAATAGAATCAAAGAGAATTTGGGCCTTGCTGCAGATTAGGCTTTGCCTTAAGGGCAATATTGTGGCTGACTTGATCTTCTATCTAGATCACTAATATTTTCTCCATATCAGCAAAACGGCTGTCTTACTTTCTATCATTGGATGTATGTTCACCAGAGCAGCACATTCAATTTCCTTCCAGAAATTTTTCTCCGCATTTGCAATTCACTATTTTGCATAAGAAGTCTAGCTTTTTGTATGTGTTCCTCATTAAACTGAAATATGAGAGACACGTGAGTCTTCCTCTTTTTTTTCTATTTTGGTTTTTGGGGAAACACCTAGAAGTGCTCAGGGCTTACTTCTGGCTCTGTGCTCCTGATCAGAAGTGGTCTGTGTTTGGGAGGATCATATGAAGTACTGGGAATCCAGCAATAACTGTACTATCTCTCTGGCACACTTCTTTTTTGCTTGAACACTTAATGGCCACTGTAGGGTTATTCAGTGGCCTGATTTCAATTTTGGGTTTCATGGAAAGTAGAAGCCAGAAGAGAGGGAGAGAATTAGGAGAATGACCTATTGGTGAAGTAGCAAAAACATACAACTTCTATTGATTAAGTCTAGTCTTAAATGGTTGAGGTTTATGACACCCCAAAACAACTTAAAATAGTAACAAGAAGTTCACTAATCACATATTACCATAACAAATACAATTATAAAGAAAAAGTCTGATGGTGGGGGTTGGAGTAGGGGTGGTGGGAGGGATACTGAGAACATTTGTGGAGGAGAATGGGCACTGGAGGAGAGATGTAAACGAAATGCAAAGATGAAAGTGCATAAGTTTGTAACTGTACCTCACGGTGATTCACTAATAAAAATTTAAAAAATAATAATAATAAACTATACAATTCCAAAAAAGATAAAATTCATTGCAGTAACTTAGAATCAAGAAAAAAGGCACAAGGTACAATCAAAATTTCTGCCATTAATAAATAATCCTGTACTCAAAGACTAACATGATGTACAAAATAATATTGTATAAATAAGTGATCCAACAACAAGGAATGGGATCCAAAGATGAAAAAAAAAGAGAAAAGAAAAAGTGTGAAACATTGCTAGATATGAAGGAGAAAGTGATATGTTGTTGAAATCAGCTTATTGTTGGAGAAATGTTCCTTTCTACAAGGTTGTCACAAACTGTGTCTTTCCTGAAAATGAAGCAAAATCTGATATCTGGTGTGTACAATAAAATTCCTGCAATCAATCTGCTAGCCACAGCACAGCACATCCTCCACACTTGGTCTTCAAGGAAGAACTTGGGGACTCTGTGTGTTTCAGGACATTGGACCCTCCCATTCCTCAGGCAGCTTGCCCAGCCTCTCCTCCCAGTGAACCCTTATTGCCCTCATAGACAACATCTGGGTCTCAGTGACAATGCTGCAGAGCAGGGTCACCAGCTGACACCCCAGGATGGGGTCCTGGACCAAGAGACACTTTCTGAAAGCCTAGGTCTACAGGTTATAGCAGACAGACAGCCAGGGAAGCTCTGCTCCCAGCCAAACCCAAACTGCCATCTTCATGTAAAAATTGATAGCACAGGGGAAGCTAAGGCAGTGGATAAATACCCCAGATGTCCTTTTGCAGCAAGGGTCTGTCTATATCGTGATTATTTTCTCTTACATATTCTCTAGTGTTTATATTTCCATAAACCTCCACTTTTCCACAAATACACACACTCACAAGCACCACAAATGTGAGATGAAGCATTCTAGGCTGGACTGTATCTTCAGTCTCCAAGTACCATGGTTAAATCCTAACCTCCAAGTATTTTGAGGAATGAGATATGATTTGTATCACCTCTTACAGAGGAAATCAAGTTAAAATGATCATTTGGGTGGCTCCTAAGCACAGTCCAATTTAACTAGTGACTTATAAACAGGGAAGCATGAGCACTAAGATAGAAACAGAGAAAATTCTGGAAAGAGTGTAGGGAGGAGACAGCCAGCCATCTACAAACTCAGGAGAGAGACCTTAGTCAACCCTGCCAGTGTGCGGACTATAACTTATAGCCTCCAGAAACATGAGACAATAAATTTCTGTTATTTCAGCCACCTGGTTTATGGCAGTTTTTATGACAGCCCTGGCAAATAAATGCATTAAGTGAAACCAACTTCCGTCTCCTCATGTTTGCTGAGAAGAATTTGAGATTCACAGATGTTACATGAGTCAAAGCCACAAAGTGAGTTTTGGAAAGACCTGGGGGTAGATTTCTACATCCTCCACTGGTTTCTTTTCTCCCTTGCCAAGATGCTCTTTTCCAGGTTTTTCTAATTAAAAACTTCATTTTGAGCTAATTACAGATTTATACAGTTATAAGAAATACTGGTAATAGACACCATCTACTTTCTACCTGTTGAATTTTAAAATATTTTTTTATTTTATAAAGAGTTCACAATATTTCATTACATTTAATATTCAAACACCAATCCCACCACCATTACCATAGTGGAAGGTTCCCACTACCATATTTTGGGTGTTTCCATCCCAAACCCCAAATCCCTGTCCCAAAGCAGAACCAAAATATTGTATTTTGTATTATTTGTTGTGAAAAACCACTGAAAATGCTACAAAAAAAGTATCCTTAGAGGAAAGAGAATGAAGATTGTTTACTTCACCCAGGAGCAATTAAGCCCTTCTATAAGAGATCACTAACAAGTTGTTAGAGATTGAGCTTTGTGTGCTTTTATATATATATATATATCTGTTAAAAAAAATTCCCCCTAAGGCTGGTTGCCTCCTACCTTGAACTCTATCAAACATGGTGCAGTACTTTTGGAATATGGGTAGGGTGTGTGGTATGAAGTGTCACACGGTGGTCCAGGAATAGGTTCACTTGTGTGTGAACCTAGGCCGAGCCTGTGGAGAGCAGTCGTGAGCAGGGAGGCAGTTGAGTTCTAGAGGTTTTTGGCTGCTGGGGCTGGATCCCTTGGGGCAAGGAGGGCTCTCACTCGCCCCTTCCCGGGGCACCCCGGGAGAAACAGCCTGGTGCGGGTCTGGTGCCATGGTTATGGCAAGCATCATGTTATGCTCCCTTCCAGGAGAGAAGGACATGCAATCTTGAATTTTTTCTTTTCTTAAAGAAATGGACGACAAGTGTTACAAGTGAAAAAAAAAATAGTATTGTAGTTTAGCTAACATGGTTACAATAGTATTAACATTTATGGCTTGAGTTTTTTGTCTGTTTTGTTTTGTTTTGGGCCACACCCCATGGTACTTAGGCTTACCCCTGGCTCTGTGCTCAGGGATCACTGGTGGAGATCTTGGGAGACTCTGTGGGATACCAGGGATTGAGCCTGGATTGGCAACATGCAAGAATGTCAAGGAAAATAAGTTTTACACTTCACTCAAACTGGTAAAATAAAAGAGCAGTCTCTGGTATATGCTAAATATATACTTTACCCACTATACTATTGCTCTTGCCTCCTCTTTATGCCTTTGATGTAAAAATTTTATGCACCTTCACCATCACCAAAGTATTCAAGACCCTCTACCACTGTCCTTATGTGACTTCTATTTCATTTTCACATATGTAATTTAAAGGGTTTTCTTAATTTACTGAAGTTCAGTGATTCCCAATACCGTTAATGATGGTTTTCATAATTCTAACACGATGCCCATCATGAGTGTACCCACTGCCCTCCCCCAAAGACCCCAGCTTTTTAAATTTTTTTGAATTTTTTCAAATTTTTAGCTGCTCCATTAATTACTGAGAGGAGGGTTTTGAAGTCTTCCAAAGCAATTTCATACTTAAGAATTTTGATTCTTTGTTCTGTCATGTTCAGCTCAGTGTTGGATACAGGACCACTTAAGATGGCCATATCTTCTTAGTGTGTCCAATACATTATCAGGCAAAGTCCCTCTCTCTCTTTGGCCATTTTCTTTGCTGTGAAGTCCACTTTATCTGGTACTAATATATAGATGTACATATATGTGCATATACATGTATATCATGGCCTTTGCTTCCTTTTGATGAAAATCTCATATGCTTTTCTATTCCATTACCACCTACATTTTTATTATTTTAATGAGATTTTATAGAAAGCATGTAAATGAATCATGTTTTTAATCTATTCTCTTATTAATTTTAAAGACTAAATTTTATTTGATAATTAGTGTTTTATTCTTCCACTTTATTATATATGTATAGATTATAGTAACTGGCTGGAAAGAGTCACAAAAGAACTTTCTAGGATGATGAAAATGTCTTAAATCTTAATGTAGACTTGGATCACACAGGCATTATAGATTTATTAGATTTATTGAATGATACTTTTGAGATCTGCACATTTCATTGTAAGTAAAATTTGCATCAAGATAAAACCATAAATAAATACTGAAACCTAGTTAATGAGAGGCATACTGATCTTGTAGTAAAGTACTAATGTCAGCAAATTATTTTTAATGTATGAAAATAATTTAGATAAATAAGTGGATAGAGGAGAGAATAGATAACTGAAAATGCAAATATAACAAAATGTCAGCATTGGGATCAAGGTGGTAGGCTTATGGGTATTCACTATGCAATTTTTTAGGGGTTTTTTGCATGTTTTTAAATCTTCATTATATGTCATAGCATAGAAATTTAGGTCTGGGTATTGATATCATTATCTTTCCCTTTAATAATTAATTTTGTGGTTTATAACAAAAGTATTGTTCTGCAAAACTTAAAGGGATAACCCAGCTCTTTGACACAAGGAGTTTAGGAAACACTCTCTAGAATCCACCAGAAAGGCCGACAGCCCCAAGTTTCCACAGTGACCTCTGCTGCCCGGGACCTTGCTGCAGCCTCCTGTTCTAATGACTGACTTAGAGCTCTCGATGGTCAGTGTGGCTTGAGACATTTTTCTCCATTGTATCACTGTCATCCTGTTGCTCTTTGATTTATGATAGGAAAACATTTGTGGAGATAGACAAAGATTAATGGAGAGGACAGAAACAGTACTGCAATAAATTTCCAGAAACTCCTCCCAGGACCAACAGTGGTTCGCAAATGTGGTGTATATCAATCAGAATCACCCCTGATTTAAGGGACATCGGAAATCAAAGAATCATGACATCATAAGAGGATCACAGTCATTTTCAAGCAGTCAAAACTAAAATTAAAGAAGATCTGTGACTTGAAGCATTAAGTACTGAAAATACAGGATAAGAGATGGGTGAAAGACATAGAATGCACTCTTAGCTGGCAGGAGCTCCTGAGGTCACTCTCTAGCACTGCATCATACACTGAGCATTGATGGAGGATGACTTCTGAGCATCAAACCAGGGGTAACACCTGGGCATCACTGAGTATGCTACCCCAGAAAACAATAAACAAAAAAGGAAGAGGAAAGAAAAGAATTAAAAATAGCTGTCTCCACTGAGAACTTGATGTGTAAGCTGCAACCACTCAACTTTGTAACTTTGTATCAAGGTGACAAGCTGGGGTCAAGGGTGATCAGGAGAGGTTGGAGCCTGGAGACTCTGGTGGAGAAAAGCTGACACTAGTGGTGGGGTTGGTGTTGAAATATTATATGCGTAAAACTCAACTACCAATAACTCTGGAAATCACAGTCATTTAGTTAAATAAAAATATTTTAATAGTCATTTTAAAGAAGCTCAACAAACTATATAATAACACAGAAAGGAAATTGAACATGATCAAGCTAAAAAGTTTAACAGAGAGGTTGAATCATTAAAGAACTGAAAGTACTATATTTGAAGAATAAAATGATAATAATAAACAATAAGTGCAAAGAAAATAGGAGCAGCAGAATGGATTCAGAAAAAATAAAGAATTTTTATTTGCATGTGAAAAACCCATGTTCTATACCTGGCACCACAAGCTCCCCTAATCATCACACTGAAAGTATCCCCACAATACAGCTGCGTGTGGGCCCAAAACAGCAAGAAGAAAAAAATCTTTGTAGCACAAAATAGAGCCTGTGAAATTATTTGAAAGAACAAAGAAAAGAACTTACAAGCATAAAATGCCAGTATTTACAATGAAATAATATTAATAAAAGCAATTGAATATTATTGGAGTGTCAGAGGAGAATAAAGGGGAAGAAATTTTGTTTAAATAAATGTGACTAAGTACTTCCACAGCTGGAAGAGCTAGTTGAGACCAAGTTCATGAAGCTATTGGTCACGCCAACATTTCAATACAAATCCACTTTCCTCAAAGTTCTAAAAAAGTAACAAGAGAGCTCCAAAATACACTAACCATCAACTCCATTTTTTGGTATCTATCCCCATGAAACAAAATTGTCCTTGAATTCAAAAAGATATATGCACATCTATATTAATTGTACCACTTAGTACAATAGTCAGGACATGGAAACAACCCGGGAAAAAAACAACCCGGGTAAATGAAGTTTTGGTGTATTATATATACAATACTATGCAGCCTCAAGGAATGATGGAAATAGGTGACCTGCTTTAGCTTGGATGAAGCTGAAGGCTCTCATGTTGAATGAAGTAAATCAGAAGGACAAAAACAAATAGATGTGCTTATTATTTGTGTTAGGTAGAACAGATATATAACAAGGGAAAGGGAGGTATCAAAAATGGGAAAACACTTGGTACTAAGTTAAATAAACAAAAATGATAGGTTAAGCGGGGAAATGGGGATAATTTAGGACCAAGGGTCAAGAGCCTTGGACTAGTTTGTGTTACATAGAAGTTAGGTATCGGTAAATATCTAAAACGCTAGAGATAACATTACTATAAACATGGGACACAAACAAAAACAATTAAGTACTAGAAAGTGTCCATCAGGAGACAGGTCTGGAGGGTGGGAAGGAACCTGGGGTCACTTGTAAATGAATGTGGCTAGTAGTAGAGGGACTGGAGTGGAAACACTGTATGACTAAGGGTCTATTGCCAACAACTTTGTAGATCATGGTGTTTAAGTAGAAACACCCCTCCTCAGTAAATCCAGAACATATACCTCAAAACAACTTAGAATAAAATTAGCTAAAATCGTAGACAGAAGATTGTCTACGATTTTAGCTAATTAAAGCCAGGAGAGGGAAGAGAGAGGGGAGTGGAGAAGCCGCCCCAAAGTTGTCAGCAGATTTTGTTGAAAAACCTAGACCAGAAGGGAGTGATATCATTAATATCATGGAATTTTGAAAAAACCTGCTATACAAGAATAATTTTTCTAGTTCAGTTTTCCATCACAAAAGGAATGTAAGGTAAAGCAAGGTGGGCATTTTCCCAGCAAAAGTTGAGAGATTTCATCACTGCTAGACCTGCTAGACCTGAAATACTGAGACTGATATTCAGGAGATGCTAATTAGTAAAAAATAAGTACAAAGGAAAATGTGCAATGCTGGTAAAGGTAAGTGTATTCAAATTAATACTCTTTAAATTTAAATAGGTTTTATTTATGGTCAAATATTCCATTTTGGTTTATAATGACCCTGTCTTGTTACATATCCAGAACTTTTAATTATTCCTTTTTTTAAATTTTATTGAATCACTGTGAGATAGTTACAAGCTTTCATGTTTGAGTTACACTCTCACAATGATCAAACACCCATCCCTCCACCAGTGCACATTCCCCACCACCAATATGCCCGGTATACAACCCCCCCTTTTCCACCCTCCCCCTGCCTCCATGGCAGACAATATTCCCCATGCTCTCTCTCTACTTTGGGGCATCATGGCTTGCAACACAGACACTGAGAGTTCATCATGTTTGGACTATTTTCTACTTTCAGCACGTATCTCCCATCCTGACTGATTCCTCCAGCCATCATTTTCTTAGTGATCCTTCTCTATTCCATCTGCCTTCTCCCCTCTGCTCATGAAGCAGGCTTCCAGCTATAGGGCAATCCTCTTGGACCTTGTATCTACTGTCCTTGGGTGTCAGCCTCATGTGATGTTCTTCTATACTCCACAAATGAGTGCAGTCCCTCTATGTCTGTACCTCTCTTTCTGACTCATTACACTTAGCAAAATACTCTCCAAGTCTATCCATTTATAAGGAAATTTCATGACTTCATCTCTCCTACCAGCTGCATAGTATTCCACTGTGTAGATGTACCAAAGTTTCTTTAACCAGTCATCTATTTTAGGGCACTCGGGTTGTTTCCAGATTTTGGCTATTGTGAACAGTGCTGCAATGAATATATAGGTACAGATGTCATTTCTACTGTGCTTTTTTGCATCTTCAGGATATATTCCCCGAAGTGGTATTGTGGGGTCATATGGAAGCTCAATTTCTAGTTTTTGAAGGAGTGTCCATATTGTTTTCCAGAAAGACTGGACCAGTTGGCATTCCAACCAACAGTGAAGGAGCGTCTCTTTTTCCCCACATCCATGCCAGCACTGGTTGCTTTTGTTCTTTTGAATGTGTGCCAGTCTCTGTGGTGTGAGATAGCATCTCATTGTTGTTTTTTATTTGCATCTCCTTGATGACTAGCGATGTGGAGCATTTTTCATGTGCCTTTTGGCCATTTGTATTTCTTTTTTGAGGAAGCTTCTTTTTTAAATTTTATTGAATCACATTATCTTATGTGATTACAAGCTTTCATGTTTGGGTCACAAACTCACAATGATCAAACACCCATCCCTCCACCAGTGCACATTCCCCACCACCAATATCCGGGGTATACCCTTCCTTTCCCACCTTCCCCCTGCCTCTATGGCAGACAATATTCCCCATACTCTCTCTGCTTTGGGGCATTGTAGCTTGCAATACAGACACTGAGAAGTCATCATGTTTGGTCCATTGTCTACTTTCGCCAAGAGGAAGCTTATGTTCATTTCTTCTCCCCATTTTTTGATGGGGTTGGAGGTTTTTTCCTTGCACAATTCTACTAGTGTCTTGTTTATCTGGATATTAATCCCATATAAGATGTGTATTGGGTAAATATTCTGTCCTTTCTGTATTTTGGTCACTGTTTCTTTTGAAGTGCAGAAGCTTCTTAGTTTGATGTAGTCCCATTTTTTATGTTTCTTCCACTTGCATGGTCAATGCTGTTTCATCCTTAAAGGTGCTTTTATCTTCAATGTCATGGAGAGTTCTGCCTACATTTTCTTCTATGTACCTTATAGATTCATGTCTGATATTGAGGTCTTTAATCCACTTTGATCTGACTTTTGTGCCTGGCATTAGACAGAGGTCAGAGTTCATTTTTTTTCAGGTAGCTATTCAGTTTTCCCAGCACCACTTGTTGAAGTGGCTTTCCTTGTTCCACTTCACATTTCTTGCTCCTTTGTCAAAGATTAAGTGGCCATATATTTGGGGGTCTGTGACAGGATATTCAACTCTGATCCTTTGATCTGCAGGTCTGTTTTTATCCCAGTACCGTGCTGTTTTAATTACTACTGCTTTGTAGTAGAGTTTGAAGGTAGGGAAGGTGATATCACCCATCTTCTTTTTCCAAGGATTGCCTTAGCTATTCGTGGGGGTTTATTGTTCCACATAAATTTCAGCAGTGTTTTGTCTATTTCTTTGAAAAATGTTATGGGTATCCTGATAGGGACTGCATTAAATTTGTATAATGCTTTGGGAAGTATTGCCATTTTGATAATGTTAATTATCCCTATCCATGAGCAGGAAATGTGTCTCCATTTCCAAGTGTCCTCTTTTATTTCTTGAAGAAGTGTTTTGTAATTTTTATTTTTTTATTTTTATTTTTTTTGCTTGTTTTTATTCAATCCTTTTTTTTATTAGTTTATTTTTAATTAGAGAGTCATCCTGAGGGTACAGTTACAGATCCATACATCTTTGTGCTCATTTTCCCCCATACAAGTTCGATAACCCATCCCTTCACCAGTGCCCATTCTCCACCACCAGTAAACCCAACACCCCTCACCCCCTCCCCAGTCACATCTCCACCCACCCCACCCTGCCACTATGGCAGGGAATTCCCTTTTGTTCTCTCTCTCTGATTAGGTGTTGTGGTTTGCAATAAAGGTGTTGAGTGGCCATTGTGTTCAGTCTCTAGTCTGTATTCGGCCCGCATGACCCTTCCCCCACATGACCTCCAACCACATTTTACTTGGTGGTCCCTTCCCTGAGTTACCCAGAATGAG
This sequence comes from Sorex araneus, assembly GCF_027595985.1. NCBI lineage: Eukaryota > Metazoa > Chordata > Mammalia > Eulipotyphla > Soricidae > Sorex > Sorex araneus. The sequence continues at coordinate 1,159,586 of NC_073311.1, read as the reverse complement.
AGACCAGCCTCCAAGCCATGGAGACAATCTCCTGGTACTTATTTCTACTATTCTTGGGCGTTAGTCTTATAGTCTGTTATTCTATATTCCACAGATGAGTGCAATCTTTCTATGTCTGACTCTCTCCTTCTGACTCATTTCACTTAGCATGATACTTTCCATGTTGATCCACTTATATGCAAACGTCATGACCTCATTTTTTCTAACAGCTGCATAGTATTCCATTGTATAGATGTACCAGAGTTTCTTCAACCAGTCATCTGTTCTAGGGCACTCGGGTTTTTTCCAGATTCTGGCTATTGTAAACAGTGCTACGGTGAACATATAAGTGCATAAGTCACTTCGACTATACTTTTTGGCTTCTCTGAGATATATTCCCAGCAGTGGTATTGCTGGGTCAAATGGGAGCTCAACATCTAATTTTTGAGAATCGTCCATACTGTTTTCCAAAAGGGCTGAACTAGCCGGCATTCCCACCAGCAGTGTAGAAGGGTCCCTTTCTCCCCACATCCTCTCCAACAGTGGTTGCTTTTGTTCTTTTGGATGTGTGCTAGCCTCTGTGGTGTGAGGTGGTATCTCATGGTTGTTTTGATCTGCATCTCTCTGACGATTAGTGTTGTAGAGCACTTTTTCATATGCCTTTTGGCCATTCGTATCTCTTCCTTGGTAAAGTTTCTGTTCATTTCTTCGCCCCATGTTTTGATGGGGTTGGATGTTTTCTTCTTGTAGAGTCAACCAGTGTTTTATATACCATTGATATCAACCCCTTGTCTGATGGGTATTGTGTAAATATCCTTTCCCATTCTGTAAATAGTCTTTGTATTCTGGTCACTGTATCTTTTGCGGTGCAGAAGCTATTTAGCTTAATGTAGTCCCATTTGTTGATCTCCATTTCCACTTGGTTGGCCAGTTCCGTGTCATCTTTGAAGATACCTTTATCTTCAATACCGTGGAGGGTTTTGCCGACCTTGTCTTCAATGTACCTTATGGTTTGTGGTCTGATGTTGAGGTCTTTAATCCATTTTGATCTGACTTTTGTGCATGGTGTCAGGTCGAGTTCTAAGCCCATTTTTTTGCATGTGGTTGTCCAGTTGTGCCAGCACCATTTGTTAAAGAGACTTTCCTTGCTCCACTTCACATCTCTTGCTCCTTTATCAAAGATTAGATGATCATACATTTGAGGTTGTGTGTGGGGATATTCCACCGTGTTCCATTGGTCTGCAGCTCTGCCTTTGTTCCAGTACCATGCTGTTTTAATTGTTACCGCTTTGTAGTACAGCTTAAGATTGGGGAGGGTGATGCCTCCCATCATCTTTTTCCCAAGAATTGTTTTAGCTATCCGTGGGCGTTTATTGTTCCATATAAATTTCAGGATTGCTTGCTCCGCTTCTTTGAAGAATGCCATGGGTTAATGAATGAATAGGGATAGCGTTAAATCTGTATAATGCTTTTGGGAGTATTGCCGTTTTGACAATGTTTATTCTCCCTATCCATGAGCAGGGGATATGTTTCCATTTCCTCATGACCTCTTTTATTTCATGGAGTAGAGTTTTATAGTTTTCTTTGTAGAGGTCCTTCACTTCTTTAGTTAAGCTGATTCCAAGATATTTGATTTTCTGGAGCACAATTGTGAATGGGATTGCTTTTTTCATGTCCCTTTCCTCTGTCTCATTGTTTGCATATAGGAAGGCCATGGATTTTTGGGTATTGATTTTATAGCCTGCGACTTTACTGTATAGGTCAATTGTTTCTAAGAGTTTCTTACTAGAGCTTTTAGGTTTCTCTAGGTATAGCATCATATCGTCTGTGAATAGTGAGAGTTTGATTTCTTCCTTTCCGATCTGAATGCCCTTAATATCTTTTTCTTGCCTGATGGCTATTGCTAATACTTCCAATACTATATTAAAGAGAAGTGGTGAGAGTGGGCATCCTTGTCTTGTCCCCGATCTTAGAGGAAAAGCCCTTAGTTTTTCTCCATTGATGCTAATGCTTGCCCTAGGTTCGTGGTAGATGGCTTTGACTATCTTGAGAAAAGTTCCTCCAAAACCCATTTTGGTGAGAGTTTTTATCATGAATCGGTGTTGGATCTTGTCAAATGCTTTCTCTGCATCTATGGATATGATCATATGGTTTTTATCTTTACTTTTGTTGAAATCAATCAACATGGATTATGTTGATTGATTTCCGAATGTTAAACCATCCTTGCATCCCCGGGATGAATCCCACTTCGTCATGGTGTATGATCTTTTTGATGAGTTGTTGGATTCTATTTGCTAGTATTTTGTTGAGGATCTTCGCATCGGTGTTCATCAAGGATATTGGTCTATAGTTTTCTTTGTTAGTGGTGTCTTTGTTTGCTTTTGGTATTAGGGAGGTATGTGCCTCGTAGAAACTGTTCGGAAGGGTTCCTGTCTTTTCGATTTCCTGGAAAAGCTTGAGGAGAACTGGCAACAAGTCTTCTTTAAATGTTTGGAAGAATTCGCCAGTGAATCCGTCTGGACCTGGGCTTTTGTTTTTGGGGAGACTTTTGATTACAGTTTCGATTTCCTTGATATTTATGGGCCTATTCAGGTATTTCACGTCTTCTTGGCTCAGTCTTGGGAGATTGTAGGAGTCAAGGAATTCGTCCATTTCTTTTAGGTTCTCTTGCTTCGTGGCATACATACTTTCAAAGTAGTCTCTGATGATCCTTTGAATCTCCTTGGTTTCTGTTGTGATGTCCCCCTTTTCATTTCTGATTCGGTTTATTAGTGTTTTCTCTTTTTCTTTATTTGTGAGTCTTGCTAGCGGTTTATCAATCTTATTTATTTTCTCGAAGAACCAGGTCTTTGTTTCATTGATCTTACGGATTGTTTTTCGGGTTTCCATATCATTAATTTCTGCTCTAGGTTTTATTATTTCTTTCCTTCGATCTGGTTTGGGTTCCTTTTGCTGGTCCTCTTCTAAGATCTTGAGCTGCGAAGTCAAGCTATCTATATAGGCCCTTTCTTCCTTTCTGAGGAAGGCTTGCAGAGCTATAAATTTTCCCCTTAACACAGCTTTAGCTGCGTCCCATAGGTTCTGGTAGCTTGTGTCTTCATTCTAATTTGTTTCGAGATATCTCTTAATTTCTTTCTTGATTTCCTCCATGACCCACTCATCGTTCAATAGTGACTTGTTTAACCTCCAAGTGTTTGATTTGGTTCTCCGCATCTGTGCATGATTAACTTCCATCTTCAGTGCATCATGGTCTGAAAAGATAGTTGATACAATTTCTATCTTTCCAATTCTATTAAGGTATAACTTGTGGCCCAGAACATGGTCTATTTTGGAAAATGTTCCGTGTGCGCTGGAAAAGAATGTGTATTCTTTCTTTTTGGGGTATATAGCCCTGTATAGGTCTATTAGCCCTGAATCATCCATTTCTTCCTTCAGGGCCATCGTTTCCTTGCTGAGTGTTGTTCTTATCATCCAGAGGTGATAAGGCAGTGTTGAAATCTCCAACTACTATCGTGGTACTAGTTATGTCCTCCTTAAATTCTGTTAGGAGTTCTTTTAAGTATTTAGCTGGTCGTTTATTAGGTGCGTATACGTTTAGGAGTGTGATTTCTTCCTGTTGTATGTATCCCTTGGTGAATATAAAATGACCTTTGCTGTCCTTTCTGATCTTTTTCAGCCTGAAATCTATGCTATAGGATAGATTGGCCACCCCCGCCTTTTTTTTGAGGGGGCTGTTTGCTTGCAGGATTGTTTTCCATCCTTTGATTTTGAATCTGTGTTTGTTCTGACTATTCAGATGTGTTTCTTGTAGGCAGCAGAAAGTTGGGTTTAGTTTCCGAATCCATTTTGCCACTCTGTGCCTCTTGATTGGTGCATTTAGCCCGTTAACATTAAGAGAAATTATTGTCATGGGATTTTGTGCCATTTTTCTGTAGGGTTTGTTGTTCTTATAGGTCTTTTTCCTTGTCTTATAGTAGCCCTTTGAGTCCTTCTTTTAAGTTTGGTCTTGAGTCTATGAAGTTGCTGAGCTGTTGCTTGTCCATGAAATAGTGTATGGTTCCTTCAAGTTTAACTGAGAGTTTAGCCAGGTAGAGTATTCTTGGTGAGGCATTCATTTCATGAAGTTTTTTCACTATATCCCACCATTGTTTCGGGCTTGGAGGGTTTCTTCTGATAGGTCTGCTGTGAATCTAAGGGGTGCTCCTTTGTATATGATCTCTTTCTTTGATCTTGCTGCTTGCAGTATTGTGTCTCTATCTGTGGCATCCATCATTCTGACTATGATATGCCTTGGGGATTTTCTATTTGGGTCCCTTTTAGCTGGCACCCTTCGGACTCCTTGTATCTCGATGTCCGCATTCTCTAGCTCTGGGAATTTTTTAGCAATGATGTCTTTAATGGTGTTTTTTTCATTGGGATTGGTTCCCTGTGGTTCCGGCACTCCCATGATTCTTATGTTGTTTCTCCTGAGGTCATCCCCTAGGACTCTAACTCGCTCTAGAGCCATTTTGAGGTCTTTTGCCATTATTTGTTGTTGCCTATATGCTTTGTGCAGCTCATCTTCAAGCTCACTGATTCTGTCTTCGGCTGTAGTCATTCTACTACTGAGGGCTCCTACGGAGTTTTTCATTTCATCTACTGATTCTTTTAGTTGTGTGACTTCTGTTCATAGCTTTGAAATTTCTGCTCTCATTTCTTCCTGGTGGAGCGTTCCAATTCTGCACCCATATCCTCCCTTAATTTATTGGATGTTCGTTCCATAGTTTTGTTGAGTTCGTGAACTATCCTCACAATTTCCTCTCTGAATTCTTTATCTGAGAGGAGGATGTATTTCTGGGAGGTCGCTGCTGAGGTTAGTGAGATGTTTTCTTGGTTCTCTCCTGGTGGTGGGGAATTTCTCTGTTTCTTCATGTTGTTATGGGCTTTACTGTCTGGAGCTCTCGTTAGCTTGGGAGGAACCTCAACTGAAGATTTTGGGCTATGCTCCTTTGACAAAGGACTTTTGTGTGCAAGTTGATGTGTTCATTGACAGTTTTCGTGAAGTTAGGATAGGGTGGGTTAGTTGAGCATTAACATATAGTAACTAAGATGATCAGGAGTTCTTCGAGGAATGAATTCTATCAATTGTGGCCAAAGGACAATGCATGGAATGGTAAAAAAAAATAACTGAGGCCACGTTAGCGGCCTGTGCTCTGGAAAGAGGCCACGCCCACTTTTAGGCCACGCCCCCTAAGATGAGGACACGCCCCTAAGCAGCGGAGTGGGGATTGGTCAGGATCCGACGGCGGCGGCGGAAAGGTCTGTGTTTTGTAATTTTTACTTGTCCTTCACGTCTTTGGTTAAGCTCATTCCAAGGTACTTGATTTTCAAATTAATACTCTTAACTTTATATTGTCCCTGAGATTTTATCAGCCTCTCCTTTCTCATCCATCCTAAAGCTGTCATATTGGGGGCTCTTTCAGTATCAAGTGAATGAGGCCCATTGTTGTTACTGTTTTTGGCATATCGAATACACCACAGGTAGCTTGCCAGGCTCTGCCAAAACTAAGAACTGCCAAAACAAAGAAAGACTAAAATGACTGTTTGTACTTTCAATGCACAATTCTGGCATCGGAAGCATCCATCAAGGACCTGATGGTGCAAGCGCAGAAGATCATGTACGACATCATTGGTCTGACTGAAAAGAGAAGGCATCGATCACGTTATGCCATTTTCAACACTGGAGAAGAACTATTCCTCAGAACATGTGTCAACAGAGGTGTTAGTGGTGTCAGTGTCCTTGTCACCACGAACTTGGCCATGAGCATTGATTCATTCGAATGTCTAACAACCCGAAATGAACGATTATGCTTGAATAGATGTGGCTCACTGCCGGCAGTTTCTATCTTCATCATCTATGCATCAGCATCCAACTATGATGAAAAGAAATTGAGAGTTCTACATGGAGCTGGAGAAGTTCTATAAAGAAGACCACACTTCTACAAGATCATTGTTGGTGATTTTAATGCCAAGATAGGACCGAGAAGGTCGCCCAAAGAACTCCATATTGGGGTCCATGGCTTAGAGTGGAATGAACAGGATGAGAGACTGAGTTTATCATGTCTACCAAGACCATCCATGGTAACTCACAGTTTCAGAAGGCCGAATCTAAACATTGGACATGGGAGTATCCCGGTGGACAGTTCCACAATGAAATTGACCACATCATATTCAATCGAAAGTTTTGCCTGACTGTTGTCCTAAAATTCCAAACGGGATTGGACCACCATCTCCTTCGTGCAAAATTCTACTTCACAGAGCGGGAAGAAAGGTCTGCAAAGTTTAAGTTGAAGAAGAGAACTCCTAGAATAACCACCAGCTGGGAGCTCTTTGGCACTATTGTGGCAATGTGGGAAGATGCCATCTTGACAACATCAACGAGGAATACAATCGACTGGTTCAGCACCTCCGTGACTGCGCGAAGAATGCAATGAGTGGGAAAGCCACAAACAGATGCCTCAAACAGAGCTTGTAAATCCTCGAGTTCATTCGCCAACATGGTTTGGCATGAGTCTCAGGCAGCTTCAAAGTAATGTCTGAGCTCGCAAAGCTGTGCAGAGGAATAAAGGAAGACCTCAAAGAGAAAAAAGCAGCAGTGTTGGCCTATGCGGCAGAAGCCAAAAAAAAGTATTCGCAATGCTCTCCTGTCCTTCACCAACTACAAGTCCTCCAATGTCGTGATGGATCTATCACATCTTCCAGAAGGGCAATGGAGAGGATTATTCATGACTTCTACTCGGATCTCTTTGACAGCCACATCCACCTGCCCACATACCAAATTCTGCAGGATGGATATGTCATTCCCAATGTCCTCCTTTCTGAAATTTGACATGCCATTTTGTCAGTAATGACGCATACAGCACCCGGTCCAGGCAAGGTCAGACCAGAACACCTGAAGAATCTGCCACCAGTACTCATCAATACACTGGCTTGGCTCTTCACATGCTACCTGTCCGTATGCAATGTCCCGTCCCAGTAGAAAACCAGCAGGACTGTTCTGTTGTACAAGAAGGGAGACATCCACGACATGGGCAACTATCACCCAATCTGCCTGTTATCTGTCATCTACAAGTTGTTCACTCGAGTCATACTGAATAGAATAGGCAGAGCACTGGACAAAGGACAATCATGCGAGCAAGCCCAGTTCTGAAAAGGATTCAGCATGATCAACCATATCCACACAGTGACCAAGCTCATTGAAGTTTTGCGAGAGTTCAAGATGCCACTCTGTCTAACGTTCATCGATTTAAAGAAGGTCTTTGATTCTTTTGAGACTGAAGCGATCATTGAAGCACTAGTCAAGCAGGGTGTTCAAACTCAGTACATCAAGATCCTCCACAAGCTGTATTACGGATTCACCACCAGGATCTCACCATTCTACAAGGAAGTGATCATCAACGTAAAGAGAGGGGGTTGGCAGGGTGACACCATTTTAGCGAAACTCTTCAGAGCCACCCTCGAGAATGTCATGTGACGACCAGAATAGAAAGGAATGGGAGTGAAGGTAGATGGTCGGTAACTACATCATCTCTGCTTCGCTGATGACATCATTCTAATAACACCAAACATTAGCCAAGTGGCACAAATGCTGGCCGACTTCGACCGCGAGTGTGGATAGGTCAGGCTGCAGCTGAATCTCACCAGAACAATGTTCATGAAAAATGAACTAGTGCCCAGTGTTCCATTTGATCTCAATGGAACAAACATCTCCAAATGCAGCAGCTATGTTGGGTCAAGAACTCAACATGAGAAACAACATGGTGCCAGAACTGCACAGAAGGAAGAGAGCAGCGTGGAACACCTTCAACAGTGTTGAAGAAGGGGTTAAGATGACTAAGAAACTCCGACTCTGGGCACATCTTTTCGACTCCACCATTCTTCCTGCACTAACATACGCCTCAGAGACCTGAGCCCCACACAATCAGGATGAGAATGCTATTCGGGTATCCCAAAGAGGAATAGAAAGAGCTATGCTTGGAGTATCACATGATACTCCAAGTATATTTCACTCAAGTGAGAGAAGGAATCTGAAGTTCCAACCTCCATCAATGATCAAGAATCAGGGACTCTGTCTCATTTGCCAAGGTGTCAAAAATCAGATGGACCGGACATGTAATTTGATTTAGAGATGACCGCTGGACTAGAGCTGTTGCCGACTGAATTCCATGGGAAGTCAAAAGACCGCGTGGCTGCTCACCTACAAGAAGGTCAGACTTCTTCGTCAAAACCTTGAACGAACGGTTTGATGCTCTTCGTGTTCCTGGAGTGAGCAGATACCATTGGGCTACACTACACGTGGCAGGGATGAATGGAGACATTACTGGTGCCCACTCGAGCAAATCGAAGATCAACGGGATGACAAGTGATACAACTTAACTTAAATTTAACAGTAAAGTTACAAAGCATTGAAAATTACTCTAGGGTCAGAGATACGGCACTGAGGTTCAAGTTCTGCCTTTGTACCCCACTAATGTTAGATCAACCACCCTAAATACTACCAAATGAGGCCCCAAATCCCCTACCCCAAAAGAAGCTTTAGCTATAATTATTTATTTATACATGTACAATATAAAATATTTAAATTGTAACAAGCAAAAACATTAAAATGTCAGCATTGTATGGAAACCAAATCCAGAGAAGAATACCACAAATTTACAATATCCCTGATAAACATAGGTGCAAAAACCCTCAAAAATTATATTTGGGTTTTGGGCTTACCTTCATGGCACAGCATTCAGGAATAACTCCTGGCAGGCTTGGGGGACCATAAGTGTGCTGAGAACTGAACCCAAGTTGGCCACATGAAAGGCAAGTGCCCTATCCACTGTATTATCAATCAAATCCCAAATCCTCAAAAATACTAGCAAACCAATTTCTCTCTCTCTCTTTTTTTTTGGTTTTTGGATCACACCTCACAATGCTCAGGGGTTACTCCTGGCTCTACACTCAGGGATCACTCCTGACAGTGTACTACATACTGACAGGGTACTACAAAGAATGCCGGGGATCGAACCTGGGTTGGCTCCATGAAAGACAAACACCTTACCCACTGTACTATCATCACTCCAGCCCAATGACCAAATTCAATAATACATAAAGCAGACAATATGCTATGATCATGTTGAATATAATTCAAGTAGAAAGTATAGTTGAGCATCCATAAATCATTCAGCATTATTTTCCACACTAACAAAATGAAGAATAAGACTCTCAGAAGATATAGATATAAGAATAGGAATATAGAATAAGGATCTCAATAGATATAGAAAAAGTCTTTGGAAAATGCTGATATCTTTAAAAACTAAAAAACCCTCCAAAAATGGATATAGAAGGAATGCATCTCAACAGAATAAATATCATATATATCAAACCTATAGGTAATATATTCAACGGTCATACACATGGATGGAAACAATAGTACTGGAAATCTTCATCACTCCACTTTCATCATTAGACGGGTTAATCTAATAGAATATTGGTAAAGATAGGAGTCTTAAATAAAGAATTAGAAAAATTTGAGGAGCGATAGCACAGCGGTAGGGCGTTTGCCTTTCACACGGCCGACCTGAGTTTGATTCCTCCACCCCTCTCGGAGAGCCCGGCAAGCTATCGAGAGTATCGAGCCCGCGAGGCAGAGCCTGGCAAGCTACCCGTGCGTATTGGATATGCCAAAAACAGTAACAGTAAGTCTCTCAATGAGAGACGTTACTGGGCCCGCTCGAACAAATCAATGAGCAATGGGATGACAGTGACAGTGAGAATAATCAATATACAAAGGGCCCTCTATCTTCAAAAAGCCAAAACACATCCTTCTTTAGTGCACACTGGACATTTTTTAAAATAGACCACATACTAGAGCACAACACAAACTACACAAATTCACAAATATAGAAATGCATTCCAGGGACCCGCTCAGACTACTATGCTATTAAGGTAGAAATTAACATTTAAAAGAATATGGAGGGAAACACCAATAATTGGGAGTTGAACAAAATGCTGCTAAATAACGACTGTATCAAAGAGAAAAATCAAAGAAGATATTTAAAAATTACATGAGACAAATAAGAATGAAAAAAATGGGATACAGAAAAAGCATACTGAGGGGTGAATTCATAGCAATACTATGGGCTTACTACGGGAAAGAATAAAAAGCTCAAATTAACCATATAAGTGCCATATTAAGCACCTGAATAAAGAAAAACAAATGAATCAAAAAATAGAAGGGAAGAATTAATAAAAACTAGAGAAGAAATCAAGCTTAAGAATATGAATGGGGTCTAGAGAGACAGTGCAACCAACAGGGGTTCAATCCCCTGCATCCCATTTGGTCCCCTGAGCACTCCCAGAAGTAATTCCTGAGTGAGAAGCCAGATGTAATCCCTGAGTGTTGCTGTGTGTGGCCCCCCAAAACCAAAAGCAAATTGAAAAAAGAAAATGAATAAAAAATATCACTGTATCACTGTCACTGTCATCCCATTGCTCATCGATTTGCTTGAGCGGGTACCAGTAATGTCTCCATTGTGAGACTTGTTGCTACTGTTTTTGGCATATCGAATAAGCCACGGGTAGCTTGCCAGGCTCTACCATGCAGGCGGGATACTCTCAGTAGCTTGCCAGGCTCTCCAAGAGGGACGGAGGAATTGAACCCGGGTTGGCCGCATGCAACGGAAGCGCCCTAGCTGCTGTGCTAATTACTTTAATTCTATCATTAATAAGAAGTATAAAACAAAACAAAAAATAAAATGTTCAAATGAAACAGACTAGGTATATCAGAAGGCTGCAAGAAACTTAAAGACTGGAAAAGTAATCACTAGCATCCCTCCTTGTGGCTGGTCATTTGATTCCTTGATAACACACTTTCCTTATGAGAAGGGATCAATTAAATTGTCAATAATTTTTTAAATAGAGCAAACTCAATAATAAAGAAATCAAGAAAGCAATACAAAGAGCCAAGAAAAACAAAGATGGATCTGAAAAAAATAATGATAATAATATAGATAAACCCCTGACTATACTCAATAGAATATGCCAAATGAATTGGATCAGGGAAAAAAGCGAGAAATTACAAGAGAACACTCAAAATATATATCATGAGAGGTTGCTACGAACAACTTTACGCAGTTAGGCTGAAGAACCTAGAAGAAATGGACAGATTCTTAGAATAATGCAATCTCCCAAGTATTGAGCAAGGAGGAAATATATATACGTGTATATACATATATATGTATATGTGGTGTATATGTACATATATACCCACACCTCTGCATTCCTGTCATGTCCAAGGCCCCTTGCCCTGTTATCTCCTGCCTCTTAGATCCTCCTCCACTTCTCTCCTTCCTTGGCCTTTTTGTATCTACAATTCAGGGCCAAATTTGCCCACCTTTGATACCTTGCATTCTCTTGTCACATTGTTTTATAATCACAGATAAATGAGATCATTAGGCATTTGTTCTTATCCTTTGGACTTCATTTAGCGTGAGATCCTCCAGTTACATCCAACTTACAGCAAATTGCTGTGAAAGATGTCTGTTAAGGAGACAGCTGGGATTTGGAGAGAATCTAGGGATATCAGTGGAGGGCAGTTGACATTCGTGGGATTGGTGTTGAAAACTAACTACCTGAAACACTATTATAGGCATCTTTGTAAATCATGACTATTCTAAAAAAACTACAAAACTATCTATCATTCAAAAAATAGCCCACCAAATGCCAAAAAAATTAAAGGAGTCTAACAGAAGGGCTTGTTGATCCCAGAAATAATAGAAATAACAGATCCTGTCAACTGGACACTGACCATAGCTCCACACGTTGCTCAGACCCTGGCTGACACAGGGCTATAAGTGGGACACTGCTATGATCCCTTGTTAAGGAGCACTCTGAGGCTCCAAGAGGTGAAAGGCCTGCTCACTTAGCAAGCAGTTATGCTATTTTTTAAAATTTTAATTGATTTATAAATTATAGGGGTGAAATTTTTTTTTAAATTTTATTGAATCACCATGTGGAGGGTTACATAGTTCTCAGGATTATGTCAGTTATACAATACTCAAACACTCTTCCCTTCACCAGTGCCCATATTCCATCACCAACCACCCCAATATACCTCCTGCCCCTTCCCGCCCCCTCCCGCCCCCCCAGTCCCCGTCCTTGTAAGTGATAAGTTTCACTTTGTTTACGCTTTATCTTGATTACATTCCATGTTTCAACACATAACTCACTATTGTTGCTGAGATTCCCCCCCCCCGCCAAAAAAAAAGACAGTCCTACTGCCAAGGAAGCATTTGATAGTTCTCCATTGCTGAGAATGTAGAGATATTAAGTCCCGCTGTTTGTTACATAACTTTTCTTTCTTTTTCCCCCCTCGTCCTGCGCCACCAAGTTCATGCCTGTTTAGTAATCACCACGCTACCTGACAAAGGGGAAAAAAAACGAAAAAGATGGTTATTTCCCGTCATCAGCTGGCATGGGGCTATGGCTTAGTTGATAGTCTAGTAGAATGTCTGCAAGCAGTTTCCGGAACCAAAAGTAGTGCGCTGGTATCGGCCCTGGCTCGAGATTCCACCAGCGTCCCGCTGTTCCATGTACACAATAATATTTTCCCTTATATCCCATTCCCACGCCACCAGGTCTATGTCTGCTTAATGGACATCATACTATGGTTAACGCCACGTCACGTTTCTTCCTGAGAAAGAAGGATATTTCTTCTCAGCCAGCGTGGGGATATGGTTTAGTTCAGTCTAGAGAGATGGCTACCACTTTGATTGCCTTCAATATTTCAACAAAAGACTTACTATTCTTATTAGGATTTCCCCCCCAAAGTCCGACCTGTTAAAAAGGAACCATTTCATATTGCTGATGATTAGATGACATTAGGTCATCTAATCATCAACTGCCGCGGCCACACGGTTTTGGGTTTCTGTATAAAGTCCGGGAAAAGTACAGCCAGAAATTACATCACTACAAACTTTTACCCTTTTATGGTGCTCATAAGATAGAAAAACCTAGAGAGAGTAGGCTTGGCGTCTCCATTTTGTGCTCAAAAAGCGGTGGAAGCTGTGCTGTGCTCAGGAGGAAGGGGTTGAGAGAGAGAGGTTAAAAAACTAGAGCAATACCCGGCTCCCACTCTTGCAGCCCAGCGTAAGGTCCCAGTTCTCATTCTGCAAGTATTTCAGTGGGCTGCTGGAGTCCAAGGGCGCTCTTTTGGGCTCTTCTATCATGCTTGAGCGGCAGCCGCACCGAAAGGGCAAGCAGTTATGCTTTTAATGCAAAGGGAGGCTGTTCATGCCATGGCCCTGCTCTTAATATGATGCTGCAAACCTCTACAATTCTCTAAGGATCATGCAAGCATCTTCTCTTAGACATAGCTGGCACTTAGGAGTCACAAGGAGAAAAAGAAAAAGTGATACAAAATCTACATTTTTCACTATCACTTCCGAGAAGACTGAAGGGTTCTGACATTCTTTCACCTCAGATTTCCCTAGATGTTCTTCATTATACAGTAAGTTTTCTGATAAACTCTAGTTGTAGGGATATGTAAGAGATTAGATGTGATCATTTTAATCTTGTGCTCGTACCTCTCAACTTTCTTCTACCTTAACTTGCTTGATAGTGGTGTTGCTTAGAAATTATTTAAATAAAGACTACTTTTCAAGATTTTTAAGTAATCATGCTAAGATTACCGCCGAGATGTGATCCTGGAGGCCGCACGCATGTGCGGCCTCTCCGCAGCTGCACAAGCGTGAATCCAGACCCAGCAAAACCTCTTTCGGCATGGGCAACTGCTCGCAGAATGTCTCCAGCCTGAGAACTAAGCCTCGGCCTCGTGCCCGCCCAGGAGGGGAAAGGTATTTCTCTATCTCTCTCGCCTCTTTCTCTCCGGGGATGAAGGGCGCGGTGTCCGCCATATTAAGACGACCACAGATTGGGTTTTCAAGCCTGCAATGATCCAATATCTGGAAAAACTCTCCCTGGACTTAGTGTTAAAGTATAGAAATTCAAAACCGCGCGGCCGACCTTATTTGTCTTCACAGTAGGTCTGAATCTAGTGGGGTACTCCTAACAACAATAGTGAGGTTTGTGTTTAAATATTGAATGTAACCAAAGTAAACAGAATGTAAAATGAAACTTATCAGTTACAAGGCAGGTGGTGGGGGGGGGCGGGATGGGAGATGTACTGTGTGGGGTTTTTTTTTGTGTGTGTGTGGTGGTATATGGGCACTGGTGAAGGGATGGTTGTTTCAGCATTGTACAACTGAGACCTAAGCCTGAAAGCATTGTAATCTTCCACACGGTGATTTAATAAAAGAAAATTTTTATTTAAAAAAAAATAAAGCAATTTTAACTCTTTCTCTCACTGTGTGTCTGTTTGTCTGTCTGTCTGTCTTGGGGGCAGAGTAGATGGGACTTCACATTGTAAAACTCCATACAATAGCATAACTGTTGCTCTTAGTAATAGAAACTGGGGATGCAGGCATCAAAGGAAAATGAAAACACTCAATCCTTTTTCTCACAGACACACAAAAAAACTTCTTTTTGAATGCCAAAAGAAATAATGTAATAATCTTGATAGTAAATGTGCCAAATTCCTGCTCTTGAAAAAAAGCAATGGGTGGAACAGTTTTGCCCGAGAAATGACCACAAGGATCATATTTCCTAGATAATTTCTCCTTTTCATTTCCCTTTGCCTGAATTCTTTGCCTTTTGAAATGGAAAGCATAAATTGAGAGTAGGTCCATTTGGCCCAGCCACCCATTGTGATGAAAGGCATCCATGGGGGTCTCTGACTACCCAAGCAAGGTTCATGGTGGCCAGAACTTTGGTTCAGCTTCCTAATGCATAAACCCTTTCTCAGCATGCTAGAGGTGGACAGATGGACCCATGCAAATTAAACCCATGGGAAACTCAGATAAATCCAAAGGCTATCTTATTGCTCTCCCCAGGAACAAGGTCTAGTGAATCTCCTATACCTGGTCCTGCTAAGCTACTTCCTTAAGAGAATTCAATTAGAAGGTTGCTTGATAAAGGGACATGGGGGAGAGAAGGAATGACAAAATATAATGTTTCCAAATTCTTTACTTAGCTGTGGAACTGTTTGTGACTCTGCTTTACTCAGCTGTTAAACTGATCTCAGAACTCCTTCTCATGGATTCCAGACCCGGTGTGAAAAGCCTTCTCAGTATAGCACTCTGAAGCTGTACTAACATAACAGGGTCTCCACAACATGCAACCAGGGAGCCCTTTGCACATGGATTTCAGCACCGAGTAACCTGGAAGCCATGTAGAAACCCCCTTATATCCCATTCAAGTCCAGAAATGGTTAAAAACAAGACTTCAAAGACAGCTTATAATGCTGTCTTCTGGGAAGAACAAGTTCATTGGAAGGAGTCTAGATGTGCAGCCAAATGTGCAGCCAAAGATGAAGCTCTCACTTCATCTTTGAAGTAGACACTTACCCACCGACTTATAGACAGCAATAGGAAAGCACAGTCCAGGGCCGGAGCCAAAGCAGAGCAAGTAGGGTATTTGCCTTGCACATGGCAGACCCAGGTTTAATCCCTGGCATCCCATATGGTGCCCTTAGCACCACCAGGAGTTATTTCTAGATTCAAAGACAGAAATAACTCCTGAGTATTTCCAGGCATAGGCCCAAAACCAGAGGAAGAAGGAAAGAAAGAAAGAAAGAAAGAAAGAAAGAAAGAAAGAAAGAAAGAAAGAAAGAAAGAAAGAAAGAAAGAAAGAAAGAAAGAAAGAAAGAAAGAAAGAAAGAAAGAAAGAAAGAAAGAAAGAAAGAAAGAAAGAAAGAAAGAAAGAAAGAAAGAAAGAAAGAAAGAAAGAAAGAAAGACAGCCACAGGAGACAGAAGTATTGGTGACAACACCAACAAGTCGACACTTGTTGGTGTTGTCCTCCAACACTCCTATGGAGTCCTTCTGACTTACTTCTCTGAAGACCTTTTCTGTTTGGCGAAGTTAAGGGGGACCTCAGGAGGCAGAGTGCTTCCCCAATCAACTAGAATCACTAGGAGAGTTTATTAAAACGCAGAATTTCTGCTTTCTTATCCCCTTTGCTTCTGAATTTCTGAGTCTCTAGATCTTGGGTGGGGTCTGAAAGTTCAGACTTTGCCTTTCTAGCAATTTTCCAGATGCTGCTGATCTGCGGACCACATTTATGAGAACACTGTCTTAGAAACTCTCTTCCAATCAACTCTCACAGATCAGAGTTAGCTCATAAAACAGCACATACTCACCAGACCTGGCTTATAAAGAATTAGTTTGCTCAATACCAGATGAAGCCAACCCTTAAAAGTTTTCTTAACAGTAGGTCTTCCCAGGGCCTTAATAAAGTTGATGTACACATTATTCTTTAAGGAAAACATACATTATGCTGCATTTTCCAAACTTGGCCATCAAATATCCCTGTAAAGTTCTACTCTTTTGCAGGAGCCAGAGAAAAATGCAACACCAAAGTGCTCAAGTCCCAATGGCCACTCATTGGGAAATGTTGGTGGAGTAGAACTTTTTCAGTTGCATTTCACATCTGACCTCACTTGAATAACATAACTTTCTAGTGCATTCTCTGGAATTCCTTTATGGAATGAGCAGAGATATGGTAATCCAAACTCTGAGACTGACACCGTCTACCAGATAACTATGAAGGAACTTAACACATGATGGGTGGGGTGTGACTGATGGCATTAAGGAAGTGTCTGTGAACCCTAAATCAGAGAGAGAATGGCATGTTCTGCGGGAAGGGTAGAAACGCGGCATCTGGGAAGCTCAGAGACTGCCTGGAAAAGGACACCTGAGCTGAGTTCCAGAGCAGCAGCCACTGGCCAAGGAAACCTGACTCTCTGGGACCAGGTGGGAAGAGGAATTGATCTAAGAGTTGGTAAATGAGGGGACTGAGGAGATTGAGGAGGGTACAGACTACAATCCCTGTGCATGGTAGCACCACAATGGTTCAAAGGCATTGCTTCTGGACAGGCTCCTCTCATCCCATTTAGATTGACTTCCTTCCAAGGCTTACATAGTCTCAGAAGGTAACTTTTTTCTCTGCTGGTCTCAGACTCCAGATGCTTTTGCCAAGAATATCCTCCTCTCCCTGCTTTTCAGAGGTGTGTGGGGCAGGGTGATTGTCAGGGTGATTTGCAATGCCTGCCATTCAAAACTGGCTGGAAATGGAAATTTCTCATGGCCTGTGTCAGTCTGGGGAGGGATCCCATGGATATATTGGGCCAGAAAACAATATACTGTTCTCAGCCTATCCTTCTCTGAACTGCGCCAGGTGACAACCAGATTCATGGTGGCCACACAGTGCACAGGAGGAGAGCATGGGGTGCATGCCTGGGCACTCACATGTAGATGTGACTCTGCTCTTGGTCCCCTTGGCCACCGAGGGCAGTGGAAGAAGATAATGAGCAGAATTTTATAGACGTGTGGTTTTCTCTATGGCCTTGACCTCAGAGTCTCTGAATCATGTGTTCTTCACTGGGTCCCCCCACCTTGTTTATTTTTACAATGAGTCTTTGTTTATTTTCACAATGAGTCTTGGAAATTCTATTTCACAGCACATTTTGCCATTTTGATTTTCCAAACCAGATTTAGCAATTGTGATTCACAGTATATTAGAGATGAGAACAGCTCTAGTTGACATCACACAAACAGTGTTCTCCAGGCCCAAATAATGCAACTCCTCTCAGGATTATCTCCCTCCCAGTTGTGGTCAGGGGATAGCTTCTGGTCATTGATGCATGGTTACTTGGGTAAAAATGAAAGCTCCCAAGTCTCAAGTTTGGCATGAATTTGATTAGCTTAAAACAATTGTTATCTGTGAAACCCATTATAGATTTTATTGTTCTAGAATCAATTGACCAAATGTATTTTTTCCTGAAAGTTTCAAATGGGCCTGAGGGGCAGGGAGAAGATTTCTTTTCCTTTCATAGCATACAGTCAGCACTTTGGAAATAGAAAAAAGGAGAAGTGTCAGGAGTGACAAGATGAAGACCCTTACTTTAAGTAAGTGACACAGCTTTATTACTTCCCAGGCTTCTCTCTATAATAACCTTCAAAGCTTTTAGAGATACATATTGTATATGTCATGCGTCATTCCAAGGCCATTTTGACCTCCCAGATGATTGCAGAAGGATGACTGTATTGATTAATCTCTTGCCTATATTCAAATCCATGTCAATGAAAATGAGAAAATGCATCCTTTTAGTTAGGAGTGGATTCACAGTGCTATTGCTCTTCAGCTAAAGTGAGGGTCACACTACAAAGACCAGTGGTCATGTGAAGCAAGATGGTTATGTGACTTTTCAATGGCTCCCAGAGGATTTATGGTGGCCAGCTTCCCAGACTGGTGCACAGCTCAGTCCACATCTGGTGGAGGAGGTTTATTGAGAGTCTGGATTCTTGTATTTATAAAGCTTCCATTACCTGTTTTAACTAGGTGTTAACTTGATAAAGAACTTCACTGATAGTTAAGGATTGTCTATTTTCTCACTTTTATGAACTGCTAAAAATATTTGCAAGAGTCAAATGTGAAAGATGTATTTTATTCCTTCCTCCCTTCCTTCCCCCTTTTCCTTTTTTAAACCATGGGGACACATTTCTAGGTTGGTGCTTTCTTCCTTTTAAAAAAAATTACTAAGAAATATTTCTCATGTAGTAAAATCTGATTACAGAAATAACAGAGATCCAGTAATGACAAATAATACCAACTTATCTTACAATCTGAGTTCTAGGTCATCTCAATCAAATAATATTAAGAAATTTTTTTGATATTTTGAGATTGAGTCTTTATTTGAAAAATGAGAAGAATGAAAAGATCTGTTTTATCTGCCACCCACCATTGTTTTTAGAAGCCAATGATATAATATTCTAGGTAAATTATTTTTATAAACTATTAGCTGCATATAGTCTCAAACAATGCATTTATGTCATAAATTACTTCCTTTAGGTTTGCTAATCCATACTGCAACAAAGTCATACTAACTTTACCTGATCACATACTTGAACTGATCTCCTACAGGTTAGGAGAACCACTTGATATCTTTAGGGAGTTCTTTGCTGCTTCACTATTTTATTCATAGAGTCAACTCTTTTTATTTGTTTGTGTTTTGGTTTGGGACCAAACCAGGTGGTGCTCAGGGTTTATTCTTGGTTCTGAGATCTTATCCTGAGGCCATGAAATACCAGTTACCCAGTTTTTCCGCTAGAGGGAGCAAAGCCTTTTTTGTTTCCTTTATCCCAAGTGAAAAAAATTAATTCTGTTGAGACTTTAACACCTTAATATTATGCTATATATAAGATAACCGAACACATAGAATTATGTAAGCTGATACTTAATTGTATATGTATTTTTCTACAATGCCTAAAAATTAAAAGATACATCTTAACATATATTTAATTATTAAATACAAATTAAATATTTGTTTCTGTGCTAAGTATCTTCCAAGTTGGTCCACTGAAAAGGCCTAGAAACAGTGCCATTCTAATAGCCACAAGCACACTTTGTGTCCAGATCTTGGTTTCTAAATACCAGTAGCCAGTTAAAAAAATCACAGACTCCTTGGAGAAACAGTTGATTCTAAGTTCATAGAAGGGAAAAAAAAAACAGAAAAAAAATAAGATGACTTAAGACATTTTGATGTGCCATAAATAAGATAAGCTTCAAAAACTTATGGATACAGGTCAGAACAACACAGAAATAAACTTGAAGGAAATAGCTGGGGCAAGCCTGAGTAATAAAGTACATACTAATGGTAATTGAATAGTAATTAATTCAACTAATTAATAAACAAATGAATAAGTAAGAGGGAAAGCAAATAGCACTTCTCACAGCATACATATGTTAAGGGGATATTAAGCACTGAGAGGATAATGGACTTAGATTATCACTACTGGACAAACACCTCAGAAACTGTTAAGCTGATGGATAAAATTAGTGGACAAAAAGAAACAGGACATCTGTACCCATGATCTCCACCTATGAGCCCTATCACACTCATGAAACAAATAAATGGAGAAAAGAACCTAAATACACATAACTACAGCCTAAATCCTGAAGAATCATAAAACTAACCCAAATCAAAGAACATCGTGAAAAAGTTCTCTTTCAGTATTCTTTCAAGGTTCATGGAAACTGAGAAATTGTTAAACCTGGTAGGAGATTAAGGAAAAATGAAAATCAACCCGATTTCAGGTCCTGGATTTAACAAAAAAAAAAAACCCATTTTAGTGAGAAAGCTGGAAAATCTTTCAAATAATGCCCATAGGTTACTTAATAAATATTCAAGGAAATTGAGTGATAGAGATCTATTAACTCATTTGATAGAAAAAGAAATTACAAATTAGGAAATACTTTAAAAATCACAGTATTCAATGTATTTGGCACATATAAACTGATAACTCTCTGGTCCTAACTTTCTGGGAAAAAACTAGATCCTAGAAGCTATCTTATCTCTATTTTTCAGCTGAGAACATTGAAACTAGAGAAGAAAAGGCTGCCAAGTTTTCTCTGCAGAGTCGGGAGTCTGAATACAAAGGTGGACAGGGTTCCTGCTGTTAGCATCAGTGGCCCTTCAGCAATACTCCTTGTATTTTGCCATTCAGCAGAGAAATATTTGCTGACATATTCTGAAATGAAAACTGTCAAATCCACAGCTCAAAGATGTTTAGGGCCCATTATTCTCTTCAATGAGCTTCCATCAGGAAAGGAGATAGGAGATGTAGAACAAGAGCTACAGCCATTTTCTAAGCCCAAATTCAATTTGTTTCTATACAATATTCTTATATACAATACCCTTCTCTTCCCTTTGTTGATGTGACAGTTTCTATTTTGACCAGGGGTCACACACACACATGATAGCATTGCTCACACACTTCAGTTGTGGTGTTTGCTGGGGGTTGTGCAGTTAAGTTGTCAGATTCACATACACGTTGGTGGCAGTGCTTACCAGGGTTGGGTTCTCACACATATAGTTGTGGTTTTCATACATGTATGGTTGTGGTGCTCATACTCACAAGTGTGGTTGAGGTGCTACACCGTATGGCGGTATTGTGGCGGACATGACTCACCTTCATGGTGCTGGAGATCCCAAAGTGCGAGGGTTGTCTCAGGTATCTGAGGCAGAGTAAAGGACCAAACTCCTGATTGCAGCCTCACACTTGCAAGACAGAAAGACTCTGCCACTGAGTTATATCTCCAGGCCGTACAATATTCCAATTCTATGGTTAAAAAAAATTGAAATGAACCTGAAAAGTATATTGGCTTGTCAGGGTGAGAGCAGCAGAACTCATCTTGACACGCTGAGTGTGTAATCATTTACTCGACCAGCATTTATCAGCATCACTGTGTGCCAGGCAGCATGCTGGGTGGGGGGCTATGACAGAGACCATCACAAGCAGACAAAAGGCCCGTCCTCAGACAGCTCCAAAGCCTGCGTTCCTTTCATGAGTTTCAATACCTTTAAATATATATATATGGATATATACAATTATAGTTTTTACAAATAGGGTTACAATAATGTTCAAATTTCTGTCGTTGGTACTACAAAGTTACTGCACCCCCACCATCACCACCAATGCACCCACGAACTCTCCACCCAATCCTCTCTCACTTCTGGTTCAATGTTCCTTCCTCCCTTCCTTCTCTCCATTCTTTGCTGATATGCAACTATGGGTGTGGAGCATATTGTTCCCCTCTTGGCACCACTCATGCGCTCCAGATCCTTCATCTGGTTTATCCAGGTTTCAAGGTTTATCAGTGATAGATATTGTCAATACCCTTGACTAATTTCTCTCTACCACAGATGATTGAGCTCATCCCCTATTTATCCTACAGATCTATGCCCTGACGATGTTTATTGCAGTGTTTAGTATGATAGTCAGAGAGCAACCCAAGTATCCAACAGCAGGTGAAGACGTTGTGGTATGTATACACAATGAAATATTATGCAACTACAAGAAAAAAAAGTCATGCAATCACAGAAACTTGGGGATGGAACTGGAGAATGTCCTATTGAGGCAAATAAACCTTCCAGAGCAGTTCATAACATATGACAGCATCTCACAGCTCAATCCTGATTCTTTGAATTTTATTAAATTTTTACTTTATTTTTATAAAGTTGTGCACAATAATTTATGACATTTAATATTTGAACACCAATTCCATCACCATTACACGTTCCCACCACTTTATTTCAAATGTTTCCACCCCTAATCCCAAACCCTGGCCTGAGAGCAGAACCAAAATAATTTATTTTGTATTTCTTGTTATGAATAATCCGCTAAAAATGATCCAAAAAAGTTTCCTTAAAAGAAAGTGTGTGAGCGGGTAGGGTGTTTGCCTTGCACGCGGCCGACCCGGGTTTGATCCCGGGCATCCCATATGATTCCCCCAAGCACCGCCAGGAGTAATTCCTGAGTGCAAAGCCAGGAGTAACCCCTGAGCATCGCTGGGTGTGACCCAAAAAGCAAAAAAAAAAAAAAGAAAAGAAAGTGTGTGAATCATGCACAAAAATCAGATCAAAATGAATTCAAGACCTCAACATCAGACCACAATCCATAAGGTACATCGAAGACAAGATCGGCAAAACCCTCCACGATATTGAAGCTAAAGGTATCTTCAAAGATGACACAGAGCTAAACAATCAAGTAAAAACAGAGTTAAACAAATGGAACTACATTAAACTAATAAGATTCTGCACTGCAAAAGGCACAGGGACCAGAATACAAAGGCAATCTACAGAATGGGAAAGGATATTCACCCAATACCCATCCGGTAAAGGATTGATATCAAGGGTATACAAAGCACTGGTTGAACTCTACAAGAAGAAAACATCCAACCCCATCAGAAAATGGGGTGAAGAAATGAATTGAAACTTTTCCAAGAAAGAGATATGAATGGCTAAAAGGTACATGAAAAAATGCTCTGCATCACTAATCATCAGGGAGATGCAGATCAAAACAACTGTGAGATACCACCTCACACCACAGAGAATGGCACACATCCAAAAGAACAAAAGCAACCACTGTTGGAGAGGATGTGTAGATAAAGGGACTCTTCTACACTGCTGGTGGGAATGCCGACTGGTCAACCCCTTTGGAAAACAATATGGACGATTCTCAAAAAATTAGAAATTGAGCTTCCATTTGATCCAGCAATACCACTTCTGGGAATATATGCCGGAGAAACAAAAAAATATAGTCGAAATGACATCTGCACTTATATGTTCATCGCAGCACTGTTTACAATAGCCAGAATCTGGAAAAAAAAAAAACCGAGTGCCCGAGAACAGATGACTGGTTAAAGAAACTTTGGTACATCTATACAATGGAATACTATGCAGCTGTTAGAAAAGATGAAGTCATGAACTTTGCATGTAAGTGGATCAACATGGAAAGTATGCTAAGTGAAATGAGCCAGAAAGAGAGGGACAGGCATAGAAAGATTGCACTCATCTGTGGAATATAAAACAACAGAGTAGGAGACTAATACCCAAGAATAGTAGTATATAATACCAGGAGGTTGGTTCCATAGCTTGGAAGCTGGCTGGCCTCACACGCTGGGTGAAAGTCATCCCAGATAGAGGAGGGAACACCAAGTAAAATGTGATAGGGTATCCTGCACGGGGAGGGAGATGCGTGCTGAAAGTAGACTAGAGACTGAACACGATGGCCACTCAGTCCCCCTACTGAAAACCACAACACTCCAAAGGAGAGAGAGAGAGAACAAATTGGAATGCCCCGCCACAGAGTTGGGGTGGGGTGGGGGATGGGATGGGGGATAGGAGGGATACTGGGTTCATTGGTGGTGGATAATGGACACTGGTGGGCTCTCGAACATTGCATGAGGGAAAAACAAGCACAAAACATTGTGAATCTGTAACTCTACCCCCACTGTGACTCACTACAAAAAAATGTTTTAAAAATTTTAAATAAAAAAATAAATAAAGTGTGTGAAAATTGTATTTAACCATGGAGATAACATGTTAAAAGTTGAGCATTGTACTCATTAATATATTCCTTCTGAGAATGGTTGCCTTCTACTTTAAACTCTATCAAATGTGGTTTGCTATTCTTGGTTCATCATGGTGTGGAAAATTTAAAATATGGTTATACAGCAGATTCACACATGGGTCAGGCTCATCCAAACCTGTGTAGAGCAGCCATGAGCATGGTGATGATTGAGTTCTGAAGGTTTTCAGCTGCTGGAGCTCTGCTGGGATGTGGAGGGGGGCTCATCCTCCAGGTTGTCCCTGATGAGGCAGCCTGGTGCGGGATCTGGAGGCATGTCTGTGGTGTGTCATACTATGCTGCTCTCTACCAAGAGCTTTATTTCTGAGCCTCTGATTCTTTGCTTCTTAGTATGGTTTTTCCCCCTGCTGTTTAAATGCAAGTGTCTATCTTCACTAATCAAAGAATGAAGAGGAATTTCTCACTTGTGAGAGGGAGAAGTGGATTTGCTTTTAACTAGTGTTCTTGCAGCAGTCCCAGCTGGAGCAGAAGAGTGGATTTGTTGGGCATCTCTTTTAGTCTACACTCCAGAGCCTCCTTTGTATCCTTCACTCCAGCTCAAGTGGATATCCTTGTTCTTTGGTATGATTGGGTAGGTTATGTGGGAAGTTTGGGAAATGCTGAGCATTTTGTTCATATAAATGAATGGTCATTGCTTTTATGCTGTACACCATTTCAACTTATAAGAACTGATAATGTTCATGAAAAACTGTACTTTCAGATTGTGGGGGAAAGTTGACTTTAGTCCACAGCCTTTCTCAATGACCGGTGCCTTCTGATATACACAGGGGCATGTAGATCCACCATTTGCATGTTAAAATGCAGCTTCATGGCAACCAGAGAGCATTGTAGGCAAAGACTTTGGTTTGCCAGAACCTAGACTGGAATCTATTCTGACTCCACTTTGTGGATTTCTCACCAAAAGTGCCTCATCCCCCTCTATGCTGATTGCCACCTTCCTGGACATGGGAACACAAAGATTCAATATGGCTTCCCTGAACACTAGCACTTGACCTTCACAATCAGAAAATGAGATGCACAAACTCTGGCCTTTTGAGTATAGTCTCTTTTTGTTTGTTTGGTAGTCACATGCAGCAATACTTAGACTTTATCCTGATTCTGTGCTCCTGGAAGTGCTCAGGGGACCCTATGGGTTACCAGGAATCAAACTCAGGTTGGCTGCATGCAAGGCAAGTGCCTTATCCTCTGCATTATATCTCCAGCATGTCTGTTTTTGACCTCTCCATTTTGCCTTCTGTACAGTTATGATAAAAGTTCTTGATTTCACTGAGTTTTGTGAGCACATAAAACCACATACCTGTATAACTTTTTCTGACATTGCTTATTCTCAAGTCTCAGAATGTGAACAGCTGAGTTTTGAGTGAATTGTTATAAGTACTTTACTAATAATATATCTGTGAATGATCAAAATAGCTATGGATATGTAACTATAGTAGAGATCTCATGACCTTAACAATAAACCCTCTTTCAGTATAGAACAGTCAATGTGTGAAGAAATCAAGTCCTCTTGTCACAGATTCCACCAGAGTTCACCTCTTTAGTTCCTCTAGTCTTCCATCCTCCATATGTTGTCATTCTAAGCAACCTGAACATGCAATCCACTATGTAGATCACAGGCTTTTTGCAAGCCTAGTAATATCAACCCATCTTCAAGGGTACTCTAAACTCTGGCAGTATTGTTTCTTCTTGGAACTTAATACTCAAGTACAAAAATATAGGATATCCTTTTGAATCCCAGAATATCTTACATTGCACAAGGGGACTCAATTTCCTGCTTTGAAGTCCTACCCACTAAAATCAAGAGATAAAATGAGGGTTGGTACAACTGCTAAATGCAACAAACCAAATGTCACTAGGAATGGAGTTTTAGTGTGCAGTGTTTTATTGAAGCTATGAGAATAATGGAGTCCTTTAAGTGATCATAACACAAAACAATTTTTCCACTCTTGTACAGACAACATGGAACTCATTCCTTATTAGAACAAATCTAAGCATGGTTTTCAGCTCATTTGCCCTTTAGCTGTCTTCCATTGGTAGAAATTACTGGGCACTCATTCTGAAAATATGGGTATTTATTCTGACTGTGCCCTTAACATAGCCATTGCTACATACTTGAGATGTCACTGGTCTTATCAAGTAGAAGACAGTAACTCAGGGTGGTAATGCTCATAAAATATCACCTACTACTGGCTCTATACTCATAGATCACTCCTGGAGAGCTCTAGGGATTGAACCTAGGTCAGCCGGAGTACAAAGCAAATACCCTACCCATTGTACTATCATTCTGTACTCTGATTTTAGAATATGAAAGAGATCTTGCATCACTGCTAAATACATCTCCAAAATCTAACAAATCTAACTATATTATGTGATTTTTAAGTGTCTTCACATAGAGAGAGAAGTGTCATGATCAATTACACAGAATTTCCTCTTTCTAAATTAAAAGTAAAATGAATGGCCTAAATAAAATAAAAGTAAAATGAAATAATCTCTGCAAGTTGACCTTGAAATGTATTCATAAAACTTATGTGCAAATCATGAACCATGGAATGATTTGTTTAAGGTCATTTTGTACTTTTGAAGTGTAATTAGAAATTCCTTTTCATTAAAACTGTTTAGAAATCTCCGACCTTTCAATCAACCTAACACTTCTGAAGGCCAATATAGTTGTGAACATATTCTAAATTGGACCAGAATGTTACTTGATGTAGCATTACCAGAATGTTACAGATAAAAATCTGACATTTGCCCCTAAAATATCACATTTGATATGTGAGTACTTATAAAGTTTTTAAAAGAGCGGGTAAGAATTCAAGGATCAGACACAGAGAGAAAGTGCAGATGCTTGCCTTGCATGCAGCCAAACCTTGTTCCATCCTGGCACTACATGGTTCCTCAGGCATAGCCAAGTGCAATCCTGGTGGGTTCCCAGCGCTGCTGGGATGACCTATACAATCCCCGGTACTGCAGGGCCCAAGAACAACTGCACCTAAAGTCCTCAAATTAACTTCTTGCCAGTTGAAAATCGCCAAACTGGACCTCAGGTTGATCTGAGAACTAATTGGGAGATCCCCCAAAGGGAGGAAGAAGTCCAACCTTTAAATGATTCCCAAACAATCCGATATGAAAAAATATAATCCCTCTTAAAGCACACACATATATAAAATCAGACTTGGTCTCTACTTTCTAACATAATTGCTCCTTTTTATTGGCAGTGGTTGTGGAATTGTATGAAATGCCTTTTCAGCATCTATTGCTACTTTAAATTGTTAATATAATGAATATGTGCTAATGTTGGATAATCCTTGTGTTTCTAGGACAAAACCTGCTTGGTTATGAACAGTTATTCTTTCTATACTTTATTTGGTTAAATTTACTTAAAACTTACTTACTTGGAATTTCTAAAAGTGGCATAGATATAAAGTTGCTAATATGATAAATTTTGTCCTCTATATAATTAAGATAACACAATATATATTGGAAAGTAGGTGTGTGTGTGGACGTGTTTTAATGCCATAGGATAGTTAAATGACTTGGAAATCAAATATTCTGTAAAGGTTTTGCAGAAATCATCTTGGGTGGGGATTTTGATGGTCATCTGATGATTCTCAAGCAATGGGATAGGGCAATTCTCAGGGACAAAATACTCAGACCATGTGCGCTGGGAGCCACCAGAATTACAGGAAAGTGCTCGTGAGGAAGGTCATGCAGTGCCAGGGATTGAACTCTCTCCCAAAACATCACTTTTAAAACTAAGTGTGTGGGGCCAAATTAATAGCAAAACTGGTAGGGCACTTGCCTTGCCCACAGACAAGCTGAGTTTGATCTCCAGTACCACGTATGGTCCCCTGAGCCTAAGAGGAGTGATCCCTGACCACAACATCAGGAATAAGCCCTGAGCGCTGCCAAGTGTTGCACAGAAAAAACAACAACCACCCCCCACCCCAAAAAAACAGTGAAGTTGTGAACACTGAAGGTAAATAAAGTTGTCACTATTTCAAAATCTTCTCAGATCAACTCTGGTCAATTTTTTCATAGAAATTACTTATCTAGGGGGCCGGAGCGATAGCACAGCGGGTAGGGCGTTTGCCTTGCACGCGGCCGACCTGGGTTCGATCCCATATGGTCCCCCAAGCACCGCCAGGAGTAATTCCTGAGTGCAGAGCCAGGAGTAACCCCTGAGCATCGCTGGGTGTGACCCAAAAAGCAAAAAAAAAAAAATTACTTATCTAAACTTATAACTAACTGATATAAATTATTTAAATTAAGAGTGTACCTAATTATCACCTGTTTTTAAAAATCCCTTTCATAATAATAATGCTTACTCGTGGGTTTTGTTGAAGTTATTAGTCTTCAACACTTTCCACGTGGATTCATTTTCTGGCTTATTCAGACCTAGCTTTGCACTTATTGCTGTTTTCATCTAATTTCCATCTTATGTTCAAGTTGATGCAGCAGTTATCCAGAGTTTTAAAATTCAAGTGCATTTGCTTCCTCCTTATTTTACTGTACTGAGGTCGGTATGAATTTTGATTTTGTATCCTGGTTTTAAATCCTTTCAGCTTCTCTTAAGTTTGCTCAACATCACTCTGTTTCCTTACTTAAATTTTTTTTCTGTTTTTAAAATAAATTTATCTTTCTAAAAGTGTTTCAAGTTTTCTCTCTAAGCTGCATTAAGAAGAGCCATCAGCTGAAAGGGATCACCTAGTTGCTGGATAGAAGCTGCTGAGGCTAGAGTCAGGAGAGAGACTGAAAGGGGGGTGCCGAGTCCTGAAACAGAGGTTGCTGTGCTTTGGAATGTGAGCCTTGCCTTTCCCCAAGAACCAAGGGGATATGAGGTTTTACCAATTTTAGCCCCACATTTCTGGGACTAGCAATTCTCTGTCCCAGGGGCTGATGGCAATGGACAGATCTCCTCTCAAGAACACATCCTGATCTCAATGCCTTGTCAACCTCAACACTCAGCCTTCAACTAGGACAAAACTGGCCTAGACAGTGCTGCTGTGCTGATGGTCTGCTACATCTGGAACACCTGTGTGTCATACACAGGTGTTTGTGTTTCCCCAGCTGCAGCCCTACCCAATAAGAGGAAGCAAAAGGCCCAAATAAATACGTGCACATGTGCAGCATAATATTTCTGAAGATGAATTTCCTCCTCCTCAAAATGAAAGAATTCCAAGGAGATTTCAATGGGCTTATCTTTGTTCTGTTTCAGGCAGCCAATGAGTGACTGATGAGAGCTGCTTTCACTATGGACAAAAACGGCACAGCATGCAGGTAAAAGGCTGTACAGAAAGCCACCACCAGATTGTGGAGGTTTGTTCTGGTGAGAGCAAAAAAAGAATAATTGCTTTCTGAGCAGTAGTACAGCGCTAGGGTACTTGCCTACCTAGGTAAGTCCACACAGTGGACCTAGGTACAATCCCAGCATCCCATATGGTCCACCATGTACTGCCATGAGTAATTCCTGAAGTGCAGAGCCAGGGGTAACCCCTGAGCATTGCTGGGTGTGCCACCCCCTTACATCAAAAATAAAAGGCTTGGGACCAGGAGATAGTCCTGGGGCCTCACATGCACAACCACCTTTGTTTCGCCTTTGCCATGGAGCATCAGCCTATGTGGCTCAGAAGCCCTTAGAACTGCCTCAGTGGCTCTAGTAGGAAGCAACACATCACATTCACTGAACTGTTGGCTCTTTGGGGTAAAAATCGCTGACCTGAGCACCACTGGCTCAGAAGAAAGAACAAGAAGAAGGAGAAGAAGAAGAAGAAGAAGAAGAAGAAGAAGAAGAAGAAGAAGAAGAAGAAGAAGAAGAAGAAGAAGAAGAAGAAGAAGAAGAAGAAGAAGAAGAAGAAGAAGAAGAAGAAGAAGAAGAAGAAGAAGAAGAAGAAGAAGAAGAAGAAGAAGAAGAAGAAGAAGAAGAAGAAGAAGGAGAAGGAGAAGAAGAAGAAGAAGAAGAAGGAGAAGAAGAAGAAGAAGGAGAAGAAGAAGAAGAAGAAGGAGAAGGAGAAGAAGAAGAAGAAGAAGAAGAAGAAGAAGAAGAAGAAGAAGAAGAAGAAGAAGAAGGAGGAGGAGGAGGAGGAGAAGAAGGAGAAGAAGGAGGAGAAGAAGGAGAAGAAGGAGAAGAAGAAGAAGAAGAAGAAGAAGAAGAAGAAGAAGAAGAAGAAGAAGAAGAAGAAGAAGAAGAAGAAGAAGAAGAAGAAGAAGGAGAAGGAGAAGAAGGAGAAGAAGGAGAAGAAGGAGAAGGAGAAGAAGAAGAAGGAGAAGAAGAAGAAGAAGAAGAAGAAGAAGAAGAAGAAGAAGAAGAAAGAAGAAGAAGAAGAAGAAGAAGAAGAAGAAGAAGAAGAAGAAGAAGAAGAAGAAGAAGAAGAAGAAGAAGAAGAAGAAGAAGAAGAAGAAGAAGAAGAAGAAGAAGAAGAAGAAGAAGAAGAAGAAGAAGAAGGAGAAGAAGAAGGAGAAGGAGACCTTGCAGGTGGAGGGGAACACTAATCTGATATGGAAGAGGTTGCGTGTCAATCCCACGTTCTTGAAGCAGATGAGGCTGGAGAGCAGAGGCAGCATTGAAGTGACCTCAGGTTTAGCTATGCTAAAATAGCAGAATACATTACTCTGTAACATAATGCATGCTACTATTTGCTACCACAGAGGCCAGCAATCATACAGACTGAAAGCAACGCCAGGATTTCACGCACTAAACATAAACACTAAAGCCAACTATGGAAAGCACTTTGTCATAATCAATGTGTATGTTGCTTGTTGGATGCGGGAATATACCTAAGAAAGCAAGCCCTCCATAGGGTTCAATCAGGGCTATATGGGAGAGAAGGAATCCAACAGTTAATCTTGACTCAAAGAGTATACTCACTTGCTATAAAATATATCTCTAAATTCTTAACTAAAACAGGAGGGATGACCTAAGAGGGTTATTAAGAGATTCAACATGTGTAAGCACAAAAGCATAATGTGCAAGTACATTTCAAAAACAAACAAAAAAGTTGGAATTGGGAGAATTTCCCCCCAGTGATCTTTGGCTGGAGTTGTTTGATTTCACACACCCCCTTCTTTTTCTATTTTGCAGCTGCAGCAGAATAATTTTTTCTTTTAAGTAAAAGTGTAGCCAGCCAACTTCCTTCCCAAACATTTGTTCCTAAGTAGCTCCTGCAAAGAATAGTCAAGTGTAATCGACATGTAGGAATGTGGCAATCCATTTGCTTTATTTCTCTGAAGTTATTGCTGATTGCAGGTTTGTTTGGGAGGGATTGGCAGCTCAATTTCACTTGGTCTCATTTGGTCTCTGAATGTATTTCTAGGACATTCTACCTTTCTCTGCCAGCAGTTCATTCAATTCCTTCCTCTCACCCCTGATGGCTAGAGGAAATACTCGAGACATATTGCTGCCCTTTTGTAACAACAGCAGTAAGATATCATGGGCAGCAAGCCAGAAGATCTTCACCAAGAATAAAAACACAGATTAGCCAGAGGTGGTCCAGGAATTACCATTTATTTTTAATCAGCCCTTTGTCTGAGTCAGAAATTAACCAGTAATAGCCTCATGCATCAGAAAGAGTACAAATAAGATTTATATAGAAGGATACCCAAGTTATATTTGAAAAAATGAAAAGTGTTGAAAAATGTGTGCAGTGTGACCCTGATTTTACGAATCATCAAGAAAACAAAAAAAGTGTCTACGAGTTTGGACAGACAAAAAAAGATTTCCTGAGTGATATAGCATGTTTATTATATCACACTCATCGTCACAATTTTTCTTCAGGGAGTGAATAAGCACACAAGGAGAGAAAAGATCTGCTTTTATATTTTTCACACTAAGAAGTGTAGTAAAATAAATAAATAAATAAATAAAAGACAAAAATTTGATGAAATAAAACTTATCAATAGAGATTACATGGCATTTTAATTTGGTTTGGGGATTTTTGCAACAAAACATCACTGAGAATAAAATATACAATTCATAGCATCATTTTTCACCACTGATTACACCATTCCATGGCTTTAGTTAAGAATTGTGAGAAGACACAGCATCAAATCATTGAGTAATGGGACCATAACAATAGTACGGTGTGTAGGGAATTTGCCTTCCATATGACTGAACTGAATTTAATCCCCAGCATTTCATATGGTCCTTCCAACCCACCAGGAGTAGTCCCTGAGAACCATAATGTGTGGTCCAAAAAAAGAAAGAATGAGGAATAGACTATGTCAAAAAAAGATCCCTATTAAAAATATGGGGTTAATATCCAGGATATACAAGACACTAGTAGAATTGTACAAGGAAAAAACTTCCAATCCCATCAAGAAATGGGGAGAAGAAATGAACAGAAGCTTCCTCAAAAAAGAAATGCAAGTGGCCAAAAGGTACATGATAAAATGCTCTACATCGCTAATCATCAGGGAGATGCAAATCAAAACAACAAGATGCAGATCAAAACAACCATGAGATATCACCTCACACCACAGAGACTAGCACACATCCAAAGAACAAAAGCAACCGCTGTTGGAGAGGATGTGGGGAGAAAGGGACCCTTCTTCACTGCTGGTGGGAATGCCGACTGGTTCAGCCCTTCTGGAAAACAATTTGGACGACTCTCAAAAAATTAGATATTGAATTCCCATTTGACCCAGCAATACCACTGCTGGGAATATATCCCAGAGAGGCAAAAAAGTACAATCGAAACAACATCTGCACATGTATGTTCATCGCAGCACTGTTTACAATAGCCAGAATCTGGAAAAAACCCGAATGCCCCAGAACGGATGACTGGTTGAGGAAACTTTGGTACATCTATACAATGGAATACTATGCAGCTGTTAGAAAAAAGGAGGTCAAGAATTTTGTAGTTAAGTGGATGGGCATGAAAAGTTTCATGCTGAGTGAAATGAGTCAGAAAGAGAGAGACAGACATAGAAAGATTGCACTCATCTATGGTATATAGAATAACAGAGTGGGAGACTAACACCCAAGAACTGTAGAAATAAGTACCAGGAGGTTGACTCCATGGCTTCGAGGCTGGCCTCACGTTCCGGGGAAAGGTCAACTCAGAGAAGCGATCACCAACTACATTGTAGTCGAAGGCCATGTGGGGGAAGGGAGTTGCAGGCTGAATGAGGGCTAGAGACTGAGCACAGCGGCCACTCAACACCTTTATTGCAAACCACAACAGCTAATTAGAGAGAGAGAACAGAAGGGAATGCCTTGCCACAGTGGCAGGGTGGGGTGGGGGGGAGATGGGATTGGGGAGGGTGGGAGGGACGCTGGGTTTACGGGTGGTGGAGAATGGGCACTGGTGAAGGGATGGGTTCCCGAACTTTGTATGAGGGAAGTATAAGCACAAAAGTGTATAAATCTGTAACTGTACCCTCACGGTGATTCTCTAATTAAAAATAAATAAATTAAAAAAAAACAAAAAAACAACAATGAGATATCATCTTACACCACAAAGACTAGCACAAATCAAAGGAACAAGAACAGCCAGTGTTGGCGTGCATGTGGGGAGAATGGGACGCTCTTTCATTGTTGGTGGGAATAAAGACTGGTCCAGCCTTTTAGGAAAACAATATGGGCATTCCTTCAAAAATTAGAAATTGAGCTTTCATATAACCCAGCAATGCCACTCTGGGAATATATCCTGAGGGTGGAAAAAGGCAGAGTAGAAATGACATCTGCACCTGTATGTTCATTGCAGCACTGTTTACAATAGTCAGAATCTGGAAACAACCTGAGTGCCTGAGAACAGATGACTGGTTAAAGAAACTTTGGTGCATCCACACAAAGGAATACTATGCAGCTGTTAGGAGAGATGAAGTCATGAAACTTACATATAAGTGGGTGGTCACAATGAATGTATTATTATCTGGAAAATGTGAATCTGAGACACATAGATATCACTCTGTGAGAAAGATATACATTTTTAAAAAATGCTCAAGGTAATATTGGCAGGATGTGGAGACAAAAGCACTCCCATTCTCTGTGGGTGGGAATGTGAATTAATTCAGCCTCTATGGGAAGCAGTATGGCAATTTCTCAAAAAATTAAAAATAAAGCTGCCATATTATCCAGTAGCTTCACTCCTTGGCATCTATCCAAAGAACACAGACACTGATCCAAAGAGATATTTGCACACCTATGTTCATTACACCACTTTTGCAACAGCAAAGATCTGGAAGTAATCCAAGTGCCCAGCAGCAGAAAAAATGGATAAAGAAAATGTGTGTGTGTACACATATACACAATGGAACACTACTCGATTATAAGAGAAGATGAAATCTTGCTTTTTGCTGAAGTATGGATAAAACTTGAAGAGGTCAAGTTTAGAGAAATAAGTTAGAAGGAGAAAGGCAAATATAGAATATTCTCATGCCTGCATTAAATATAAAGAAATAAAGCAAGAGAACGGCAGTGTCCAACAAAAACAACGTCTGTGACTTTGACCACAAAACGAGTGAGTTGGGGACAGAGGTTCAAAAAGAAATGGATTGAAAGGATATAGTGGTCAGTTACAGGGGGACATCTTGACATGGGTGGTGAGTGTAGTGAAGTTACTGTTGTAACCCAAAAAGCAAATAAACATTTGCCTGCTTGTAAATTGATGCTACCTCAGTAAAATATAAATTTCAAAAATGGAAAGAATATCACATATGTATCAAGGGAGGATTAAACAAAAACTGAATATTTGAACAACTTAATGGCAATAAATATTTAAAATTGTATTAAATAGAAAAAGGAAAAACACAATTGAAGACATGAAAACTTGTGGAAAACAAAATCAACATGTTCAGTATCATGGAGGGAAAAAAAGAAAGAAATTGAAGATAAAATTCCAGTTGTGACTCATGAAAGAAGAGAGAGAAATCAGAGTTGGGGGAAATGATGTTGTCCTGAAAAACACTCAGACTCTTCTAATGAGGAGTGCAATCACAATGAGGGGTCCACTAGAGGTGAAGAAAGTGAGAGGGGAACCAAGTGACTGTTCAAAAAGCGATGGCTGAGAACTTTCCAAATCTAAAGAAATCAATGAGGAAGTGAATAGAACACTTGAACTTCTAAATGTATAAATAGCTATATTAATACATGTTATTGTTAAATTATCAAAATCCATCAATGAAGGAAAAAGTATTGGGGCTGAGAATCAGTAATATTGGAGTAAGAAAATAAGATTCTAAATGGCCATGGAACAAATTGAAAGGGACCTGGCTGTCTGGACCTGTACTTCTCAGGGCCTTTCCCTTGGTCGGGTTTGAGATTTTGCTATGAATTTCTCCTCTGCTATAAATTTTAGTGCCTTTGCCTTATCACAGGACTACATGCTTACTTAGAGAGGGCTTAGGGCTGTAGAGGGCCAGACCTGCGCAGTGCGTGGTGAGTCTTGGTGAATCTCCTGCACTAGACATTGATCCTGGAGCTGTCACAAGTCACTGCCATTCAAATTCAGGCAATCCCCCAGGAGCTCAGGACAGCAAGAAAATAAAACAAAGTCCAGTTGTCAGATTTTAAACAGAAAGATACTGGAGGTGGTCGGGCTCTGTTGATATGGCAGCCCAAGGACCATTCCTGTGAGGCAATGGCCTGGCCACTCACCACTAGGCTTCATGCCTCAAATCTAAGAGGCAGATCTTAGACTTCTTGTTCACTAGAGCTAAGATGAGAGTAACTCCTAAAAGGAAAATCAAGGCAAAAAGGAAAAAGGAAAGCGGGATCAATACTGAACATGCAAAATTAAAGACTTCTGTTGCAGGTACAGCACTATCCATTAAAATTGCATTGTGGCCACCAGACTCCACTCCAGGCTGTTTCACTCAGGGCACCCCAGCAGGGGACAGATGAGAGCCCGTCCCGCCCCAGGGGACCCAGCCCTGACAGCCAAAAACCTCCAGAACCCAGCCGCCGCCATGCCTACGGCCACTCTCCACATGCTCGGATTGAGCCTCACCCATGAGTGAATATATTCCTGGACCAACAATTTTCCTTGACTTCAAACCACACACCCTACTCATACTCCAATATTACTGTACCACATTTGATAGGGCTTAAAGTAGGGGGCAACCAGTCTTAGAGGGAAATATACTTTTTTTCACATATATATGTATATACATATATATAGAGAGAGAGTCTCTTGCCCACACACCTGGCTGTCTTCCCCGGGGCCCCTCAGAGGGGATGGGCTCCAGCTTCCCTCCCCACCCCGAGCAGAGCTCCCAGTGGCCGAAGACCACCAGAACCTAGCTACAGCCATGCTGGAGGCCCCTTTCCACATGTTCAGACA
Organism: Sorex araneus; assembly: GCF_027595985.1. NCBI lineage: Eukaryota > Metazoa > Chordata > Mammalia > Eulipotyphla > Soricidae > Sorex > Sorex araneus. The sequence continues at coordinate 1,123,256 of NC_073311.1, read as the reverse complement.
GGCCTCATGCATGAAGGTACCAGCAGAGGAACCCAGGTGTGTGTAATTCCATCAATGGCAAACATCCAGAGAGAGACTTAAAAGCAAGCTCTCAGAGTGTGATATCTTTAGCCTTCTTCTCCCTCTGGGAGAAACTGGCAATCTTCTGAGAGTTTCCTGCCCACATGGACAGCCTTGCAAGCTCCCCATGGTGTATTCATATTCAAAATCCAGTAACAAGCTGGATCTCATTCCCCTGACCCTGAAGAGCCCCCAGTGCAACATCGTTAGGAGGGCCAAGTCGAGATGGACTTCTAAGATCTCAGGGAAAGGACAGAATGAGATGTTACTGAGCCCGCCCGAGAAATCAGTGATTAACGGGATTTTGTGATCGTGATATATAGAGAGAGAGAGCACACAAGACTCAACCTTTAAGAACATGTTAGTAATCTCTAATAGAAGGGCTTAATGGCCCCTAGGCAAAATACAACAACCTCTACAGTCTTTCCTCTAAGGATACATTTTTGTAACATTTTTAGCAGTTTTACCAAACAAACAATACAAATTATATTATTTTGGTTTTGCTTTGGGGCAGGGATTGGGGTTTTGGATGGAAACATCTGAGGTATGGTGGTGGGAAGGTATAATTGTGGTGGTATTGGTGTCTGAATATTAAATGTAATTAAATATTGTGAACTACTTTATAAAATAAAAAATTTCATTCAAGATTCAAAAAATTAAATAGAATAAATTTGCATTGTCCCAGGGGCAGAAGGACCTCCTTTGAGAGATGCCATCCCTCCTACGATGGCCTCTTTCTTCTTTCCACCTGAACCATTAGCTGCTTCAGAGAATTTGATGTAATAGTGAGGCCATTCTCAGAAATAATGATGTTCTTTTTCCTAATACATCAGCATTTCTCAGTGCAACATCGTTAGGAGGGCCGAGTCGAGATGGACTTCTAAGATCTCAGGGAAAGGACAAAATGAGACATTACCGAGTGTGGATTTGGCTACTTCCTTGGTGGGGCTGGCAGACGATTTTCAGCAGCATCAACCACGTAACAATGCACTTCCCACATTCCAGCTCCAGCTTCAACCATCAAAGACATCGCCAAACACTGCAGAATTGGCTTTTCTGAATAACCTTTTAAAAAAATCATTATGAATACATTGTCGCAATGTGTAACCCTAAGTATATCTGGGTCTTACAGATGTTATAGTGACTCTCCTCAGCCTGTCATATTGATTCTTCCCAGCTATTAGCATCACCTTTTAAACCTTGAGTGCCTGTCTGATGGAGCACTAAGCAATTCTGTAGTAATTCACCTCCGTGAAAAGTTCTGGTGGCCTCAATAGCTTGGTGCCATGCCCTCATGGATGGAGAAGTCAGAACTAACAGGATGTCCTTAAACCAAGAGAAAGGCAATGACAACATGGAATCAAGCACTTTAAGCAATACAGGTTAAACATACCTTTATGTGTGAGGCCTGATAGTACAGAGAAGGTGCTTGATTTGTATGGGGCCAATTCTAGTGATCCCTAGCATCGCCAGGGGAGATTCCTGAATGCAAAGCCAGAAGTGGCCCTCAGTACCTCTGGGTGTGACACAAAACACCAAGCAAGCAAACAAAACAAGCAAAACTCTGGTGTCTTTTGAGTCAGAGGTCCTGTTAGTCATGTTTTACAACTTGGTGTTAGGCTCATTTGAAGACGTGTGTGTGTGTGAGTGTGTGTGTGTGTGTGTGTGTGTGTGTAATGTTTAAAGTTTCTCTTCAAGTCAAGGAAAATTTTTGCTTCTGTCCTTTTCACTTTGAAAGCATCTATCATTTGGGCCTCAGCAAATGTTTTAAGCTGATAGGGCAAAGCCAAATAAAGCATTCGTTGACCGTGCACGCTTTCTGTTTATATTCACCCACAGTCAAGGTATATTCCTAACAAGGTGTGAACTAGAAACTCCTGCCCACCTCTTCCTTGCGTGAGTCTTTTGGATGCGTAAAATAAAAACAGATGTGGCTTTACCCTCTCTCAAACTGTAAGCCAGATCTGGACCAGGCTAAATTTCATCCAACTAGTTTATCCACTGCTTGCCAGAACATAACGTTGCCCCCTTGCTTAGATCTCTTCCCAAGGTTCCCTTCCAAAGGTCTGACAAGAGTAATTGAAGGTAGAGCTTAACCCTCTAATTCCAGAAAGGATGTTTTCGGTTAGATTTTTGTTTTACATTCACTACATCATTTCTGCAGTGTCCAAAATATACAAAATGGAATGTTTTCCTCCCTGGATAGAAAACATTTCATCCTTACTTGATCCTAAAGTGGGTTCTTCTAATCTGTCACAAGGCATGGGGACAGTATTAGAACTGCTTTGGGGAGTGGCAGTTTGGGAAGCTCCTAGGACTGTGGGCTATGCTTTTAAGTTGATTGACAGCCTTAAGCTTCCAAAGTAAATTTCTAAACCCCAAGTAATTTTTTTGCAGACATAAGGAACTCCAGAATTCCGAAGGGAATAGGAAGTTTTATTTTTAAAATAAACTTTAAAGTTTGAAAACAATGTCTAACAAGTAGTACAGAAAGCACTGTTCTAAATTGAATTTCCCAGTGTGCTATTGGGTCTGCAGGCCATCTTCTTACCCCTGGAAGCTGCCCTCGTTCTGGCCTTCATTTGGTTTCAAACTGGTCCATTTCCACTTGTCAATATTACCTTCTCAGATACTCTTTATGAATCTCTCCTGAAATTCAGATACAGTCCCTGTTGAATTCAAAGTCTCCTCTCTTTATATACCATACAAAACAAAACCCCAACTCCCTCTGTGGCCCTCAAGGCTCTCTAGGATCTGGTCCAAATCATTTTTCCCTATATTTTTCTACGCTATTTTGTATGTTCAAGATAAATAAGATTCATTCATCCACTTTTTCCAAGTCAGAAATCTCCTCTTACACTTCTCTTCATTTGCCAGGTTGACCTCCCTGTGTCCCAATTGTGTGTCTCAAAGTACCTCATGCTCAGAAGAAACCAGAAGCTGATATAAAGCTCTCCTTGGGGCATGTTGAAATTACTAACTGCTTTATGTTGAAGCTGTGTCTTTTGAGTGAAGATCAGTGTAGCAATGGACTATGAACACAAGCAGAGGAGTTACATTAGCATCCATACCTGTCATTTCCCAAAACCATCAGCCTATGGCATTAGAGATGTCCTACAAATCATGGAATTCGAATGACCCCACAATAGTAGGGAGTGAGAGAGTTCAGAGAGATCCGAAATAGTGGTAGGTCTGTGTGTTACCTCTCAGGCCAGGAGAGAAGGCCTGCAGATCCCACAGTCTGTGCGTCTCATCTGAAGAAGAGTCTGCTTGGAACACAGAAAGAAGACATCACTCCAGGACTCTGAGAAGCATAAGTGACCCAGGAACCCTATCATACTCCTGTGTGTATTACTTCCCTGGATTGTCCAACTGTTTGTGTTGAAAACAGTTCCATAAGTGGACCGGAACAGGAAAAGCAGAACCATCCAGAGTTCTTTTCAGTCTTTCCTTCCTTATCAGCAATTCAAGTGCAGAGGGGGTTGGTAGAACATGCACTTCTCAATAAATAAAATAAAGTAGCAGGGTACATGTTGCGCAGTTACCAGTATTTCCTTTATAAGAAATATATATATATATGTCTATGTTTATGTATATACTGGAGAAATAGCACAATGGGTAGGGCATTTGCCTTGCATGTTTTCCGACCCAGGTTCGATTCCTCCATCCTTCTCAGAGAGCCCAGCAAGCTACTGAGAGTATCCCGCCCGCACAGCAGAGCCTGGCAAATATACCCGTGGCATATTCAATATGCCAAAAGCAGTAACAAGCCTCACAATGAAGACAATACTGGTGCCTGCTCAAGCAAATCGATGAACAACGAGATGATGGTGACAGTGATGTTTATGTATACAGCTACATGTGTGTGACAATAATGAAAATTTAAAATGATGTAATTTTGAGGTTTTCACATAGAAAGCAACTATTCTCTTACTTGCATGTAAAACTGGCATTGAGCAAAATAAAATTAATCAGAAAATTTGTGCCAATAATGAACACTTAAAATTTTCTTTTAAAAATTACATTTACTTGCAAATTAGAAGCACTATTACTAAAGATACTTAGGGTGGTAGGGAGAGAAACTTTTATTTTTGTACCTATAATGGAAAAGATTTCCTCAGTTTTCCCAGTAAGAGGCCCTTTAGTTTCATTTTGAACTAGAAGCTTCAAATTATGTAGTCAACTCTGGACTTTCCTGAAACTTTTCCTTCCCTAGAAAGCCTTCCCCCTTTCCTCTCTTTTCTCAGTCATTCCTAATCTCTACCCATCAAATAGTCAACCTGATTTTTCAAAACTCAATACCTCTGCTCTCTCAATACCTCTGCTCTGTAGATTTGCCTGATCCTTCCAGAAAGTACTGTTTCTAGAGTTTGGGATGTTTGTGAAGTTTCTTAGCAAAGTCACACTGAAGATAGAAGTTAATCACACAGCGATGTGGAGAATCAAATCAAACACCTGGAAAATAACTCAATATTGAACAATGAGTGGGTCAGGGAAGAAATCAAGGAATAAATCAAAAGATATCTGGAAACAAATAAGAATGAAGACACGAACTACCAGAACCTGTGGGACACAGCTAAAGCAGTGTTAAGGAGAAAATTTATAGCCCCGCAAGCATTTCTCAAGAAGGAAGAAAGGGCCCACATAACCAACCTGACTTCACAGTTCAAGATCTTGGAAAAGACCAACAAAAGCAGCCCAAACCAGGCAGAAGAAAAGAAATAATAAAACTTAGAGCCGAAATTAATGAAATGAAAACTCAAAACACCATCCAAAATATCACAAAACAAGTGCTGGTTCTTTGAGAAAATAAATAAGATTGATAAACCACTAGCAAGACTCAAAAAGAAAGAGATAGAGAGAGATCCCTAATAAACTGAAACAAATGAAAAGGGGGACATCACAACAGAAACCCAAAAAATCAAAAGATCATTAGGAGATTACTTTGAAAGTCTGTATGCCATGAAACGAGAGAACCTAGAAGAAATGTATAAATTCCTGAATTCCTATAACCTCTAAAGGCTGAACCAAGAAAATTTTGAATACCTGAATAGACCTATTGCTATCAAGGAAATTGAAACTGTAAGCAAAAGTCTTCCCAAAGACAAAAGCCCAGGTCAAGATGGATTCACTAGCGAATTCTTCCAAATATTTAAAGAGGACCTATTGCCAGTTCTTCTCAAGCTTTTCCAGGAAATTGAAGAAACAGAAACACTCCCAAACAGCTTCTATGAAGCAAATATTGTGGAGGTCTCGTCCTGTTCAGCAGGGAGAACCCTTTATGGGGCTGAGAAGGGGACACAGCCAAATGAACAGATGCAGAGCCCAGAGGAGGGAGAAAAGGCATTTATTCTATGGCAGTTACAGTATTTATACCTCCCTGCTGGGAGGAGGTGGCATAGTATGCATGCTGGGACCCCCAATAGAAATGCATGGGCGTTAGCTAGTGATAAACAAATGGTGATAGATTAAGATCAGTAAGATCAGGAGTGGCAACCTTTGCTAGCTGTGGCATGGCGTTAGCTAGTGATAAACAAATGGTGATAGGATAAGATCAGTAAGGTAAAATGGCTCCCTACAAAATATCACCCTAATACCAAAAGCAAACAGAGACATCACAAAAAAATAAATTACACACACCTATATTTCTGATGAACACAATGCAAAAATCCTCAACAAATATTATTTGGATTCTATTTGTAATAGAATCCAAGAACTCATCAAAAAGATCATACACTGTGACCAAGTGGGATTCATCTCAGGGATTCGAGGATGGTTTAACATTTGGAACTCAATCAACATAATCCATCATATCAACAAAAGAAAAGATAAAAACCATATATCATATAAATAGATGTAGAGAAAGCATATGGCAAGATCTAGCACCTGATTATGATAAAAACTATTACCAAAATGGGTATTGAAGGAACTTTCCTCAATATAGTCAAAGCCACCTAACACAAGCTAATGGCAAGCATTATGCTCAATGCTTGAGGATAAATTAAGGGGAAAAATTAAGAGCCTTCCCTCTAAGATCAGGGATGAAACAAGGATGCCCACTCTCACCCCTTCTGTTCAATATAGTACTGGAAGTACTTGTAATAGTGGTTAGGCAAGGAAAATATATTAAGGGCATCCAGATCAGAAAGGAAGAAATCAAGCTCTCACTATTTGCAAATGATATAATACTATATTTAGAGAACCCTAAAACCTCTGCCAAAAAACTCCTAGAAACAATAAACTTGCATAGTAAAATTTCAGGATGGTCCATGGTTTTCCTATACGCAAATAATGAGAGAGAAGATAGTGATATGAAAAAAGCAATCTCATTCACAATCATACCTCGGAAAATCAAATACCTTAGAATCAGCTTAACTAAGGAGGTAAAGGACCTGTACAAAGAAAACTACAAAACTCTACTTCAAGAAATAAAAGAGGACATGAGGAAATGGAAAGATATCTCCTACTCATGGATTGGGAGAATTAACATTGTCAAAATGGCAATACTCCACAAGCATTATACAGATTCAATGCAATTCCTATAAGGATACCCATGATATTCTTCAAGTAAATGGAGCAAACACTCCCAAAATTCATATGAAACAACAAGTGCCCTCTAATATCCAAAGAAATTCTTGGGGAAAAGAAGATGGAGGCATCATCTTCCCCAACCTCAAAATCTACTACAAAGTGGTAATAATTAAAAGAGTACGGTATTGGAACAAAGGCAGAGCTGCAGACCAAGGGAACAGGGTCAAATATCCTTACACACACCCTCAAAATATGTAACCATCTAATCTTTGATAAGGGAAGAAGAAATGTGAAGTGGACCAAGGAAAGCCTCTTTAACAAATGGTGCTGGCAAAACTGTACAGCTACATGCAAAAAAATGGGCTAACACCATGCAGAAAAGTCAAACCCAAGTTGATTGAAACCTCAACATCAGACCAGAATTTATAAGATACATTGAAGAAAAGGCAGGCAAAACCCTCTGTGACATTGAAGCAAACAGTATCTTCAAAGATGACATGCCACTGACCAAACAAGTGGAAACAGATATAAACAAATGGGACTATCTTAAATTAAGAAGCTCTGTACCTCAAAAGAAACAGTGACCAGAATACAAAGACAGTCTACAGAATGGGAAAGGATATTTACCTAATACCCTTCTGATAAGGGGTTAATATCAAGGATATACAAGGCAATGGTTGAACTCTACAAGAAGAAGACATCCAATCCCATCAGAAAATGGGGCAATTAAATAAACATAAACTTTCTCAAAGAAGAAATCAGAATGGCCAGAAGTCACACGAAAAAATGCTCTTCATCACTAATCATCAGGGAGATGAAAATCAAAACAACAATGAGATATCATCTCACACCATAGAGACTGGCACACATCCAAAGAACAAAAGCAACCGGTGTACCCGTGGATGTGGGGAGAAAGGGACTCTCCTACACTACTGGTGGGAATGCCAACTGATTCAGCCCTTCTGGAAAACAATATGGACATTTCTCAAAAAATTAGAAACTGAGCTCCCATTTGACCCAGCAATACCACTTCTAGGAAAATATTGAAATGGTGCAAAAAAAAGCACAGTAGAAAGGACATCTGCACCTGTATGTTCATTGCCCCACTGTTCACAATAGTCAGAATCTGGAAACAACCCGAGTGCCCGAAAACAGTCAACTGGTTAAAGAAACTTTGGTACATGTACACAACGGAATACTATGCAGATGTCAGAAAAGATGAAGTCATGAATTTTGCATATAAGTGGATCAACATGGAAAGTATCATGCTAAGTGAAATGAGTCAGAAAGAGAGAGACAGACAGAAGAATTGTACTCATCTGCGGAGCGGAATATAAAACAACAGAATGGGAGACTAACACCCAAGAATAGTAGAAATAAGTTTGCTCCATGGCTTGAAAGCCAGCCTCACATGCTAGGGGAAAAGGCAGTTCAGATACAGAAGTGAACACCAAATAAAGTGTGGTTGGAGTACCCGCTCGGGATGGATGGGAGAGGCGTGCTGAAAGAAGACTATAGATTGAACACGATGGCCATCCAATACCTCCGTTGCAAACCACAATACCCCAAAATAGAGAGAGAACAAAAGGTAATGCCCTGCCACAGAAGCAGGGTGGGGTGGGGAAAATGGGATGGGGGAGTGGGAGGGATGCTGGGGTCATCAATGGAGGAGAATGGGCACTGGTGGAAGGATGGGTACTCAAGCAGTGTACCCAAGCACGAAAATATGTAAATCTGTATATGTACCCTCACGGTGATTCATTAATAAAAAAAAATAATAAAAAAAGCAACCAGTGTTGGCGCAGATGTGGGGAGAAGGGGACTCTCCTTTACTGCTGGTGGGAATACCAACTGGTTCATCCCTTTTGGAAACAGTATGGATGTTTCTCAAAAAATTAGAAACTGAGCTCCCATTTGACCCAGCAATACCACTTCTGGGAAAATATTGCAAGGGTGCAAAAAAGCACAGTAGAAGGGACATCTGCACTGTATGTTCATTGCCACACTGTTCACAATAGCCAGAATCTGAAAACAACCCGGGTGCCCGAGAACAGACAACTGGTTAAAGAAACTTTGGTACATCTACACAATGGAATACTATGCAGCTGTTAGGAAAGATGGGGTCATGAAATTTGCATATAAATGGATAGACATGGACAGTATCATGTAAGTTAAATGAGTCAAAGAGAAAGGGACAGACATAGAATGACTGTACTCATCTGTGGAATATAAAGTAACATAATGGGTGACTAACACTCAAGAATAGTAAAGATAAGGGCTAGGAGGATTGCTCCATGGATTGGAAGCTGGCCTCACATGCTGGGGGAAAAGACAGCTGAGATAAAGAAGGGACTGGCAAGTAAATTATGCTTGAAGGGCTCACTCAGTATGGGACATGTGTGCTGAAAGTAGACTATGGACTGAATATGATGACCACTTAGTACCCATATTGTAAACTATAACACCCAAAAGGAGAGAGAGAGTAAAAAGGAATGTGCCTGACTCAGAGACAGGGTTTGTTGGGGTGAGGGTGGCCAGAGGGATACTGGAAGCATTGGTGGTGGAGAATGGGCACTGGTGAAGGGATGGGTACTCGAGATTTGTATGACTGGGATGTAATCAAGAAAGCTTGTAAGTCTGTAATTGCACCTCATGGTGATTCATTAAAAATAAATGAATAAATACAATTTTTTAAAAAGTGCTTGCCACCTGTAGAATATATGTCTAGAGACAAGATGGGCCAATTTGTTTATCTTCCCTTATTGCACTCTCCATAACTCTTGGCATCCTCTTCCTCTTTCCAAGTTTCTTCAGTTACACTAATTTGGCTTGTTTTTCAGTCTTACAGGATAGTACTATCAGGAAGCTCCAAAACAAAGTTCCATTTCCACCAAACTTAAGTGATAAACTGCTATAAGTGGAATATTGCTTTCCCCTATCTTTCATCCCACCTGGATTTCTCCATTAAAGCACTGCACCCCTCATGTGGCTCTACTTACAGTAAGGAAGTAATTAAGTTCAAGGAGGTCAGGAGCCCTGACTCACCAGAATGTATGTCCTTACCAGGAAATCTGGTAAGCACACAGAGCCCTTGCTTCCTCCCCACCAAGTGAGAACACCCAGCAAATAGCCATCTGCCTACCAGGAACAGCCTGCACCAGGAACTAAATTAACTGGCATTCCAGCCTGCAGAACTGTGAGGGGGAAAAATTATTTTGTTTAAACCACTCAGTGCATGAAACTTTGTTGGCAGCAGGAGCTGACCTAGCACCTCTTCCACTCTTCTTGCTGCAAACACCGGTGTAGTGGGAATGAGAGGGAAGGGCACTAGCTAAACCCATTAATTTAACTGGTCATTTAAAGGTTTCCCACAAAAAAAAGGTATCCAGTAGAAATATATAGTGGGAGTTGGAGATAGTAAGAGATAAAAAGAAGCTCCCAGCTAGGCAATCTCTCTTAGTCCCCAGACAGATGACAAAATAGCAGAGATTCTCACCCTTGCACACATGGTTGTAGCTAGAGACAAAGAAGGCCAAAGGGACAGGGAGCCACTGGGGTCCAGTCCTAGAAAGAACCAGTTCTGATTAGATAGAAACAAAGTCTAGCTAGGAGACACAGGTTACAGGGTTTCAGCTGCAGAGTTCAGACCAGGAACATGTACAGTGGATGTTAGCAGATGGCACAGGAACAACACTATAGTCTGTATCTGGCATCAAAGGACAGTATGAGTGGCATCATACACAGTAAAGAACAGGCCTAAACACTGGGGAGGGACCCAGATTTATCTACTTAAGCTGTATGATAAACTGCAACTTCTTAAGCATGAGTTTTGTCTGCAAATATTTCACATAATACTCAAGACCTCAGAAGTATGCCCACTTTTGCACTAAAAATATTAGAAGTTAATTGACATGAAAAATGTTTTCAGGTTAGTAGTATTAATGGCAAGAAAAATTCTCAAAGGACATGTGGGAGAAGAGAAAAACTCATACTTTTTTATGAAGCTGACAATAGTATGTAAACTAGGAGGAGCTAAGTTTAGTGAAATGCTTCCCAATGGGAATTCACAAGCCAGCTACATACACATACCAAACCAGAGTTTCAAAAATCATGTGCTTCAAATTTCACTTTGAACAAGCACCTTATGATGTGAAAACTACAATAAATTCACTGTAGGAAATAGTGTTGAATATTGAATGGAAATATCAAGGCCATACTTTTGTATATTCAATTAAGAAACTAATATTAGAGGTGATTGACATGTAGACCAATATGAAGTGTAGAACAGCAAATCCTAAGAATCAGAAACAAAGAGAATGGAGGAGCTGGAGAGATAGTATAACAGGTAGGCAATTGCCTTGCACACAGCTTACCCAAGTTTGATACTCAGCATCATTTCTGATCCCCTGAACACTGCCAGAAGAAATCCCTGAGTGCAGAGCTAGAAGTAAGCCCTAAGCACTGCTGAGTGTGGTCCAAAAACAGAGAAAGAATGGAGCTAGAATAATAAGACATCTTCTCCCACTCTTGATAAGATTTCTCCTAACAGATAAAGTCAAGATCCTTGAGGATCACACTGTAGACAGGCTGTGTAACATTGTTCTCAAGATGTCCTAGTGATGATTTCTCATTGTATATACAGTGAAACTTTAAACATTCTCATTTTTCTTTTCTTTCTTGTTGTTAATTCTAAGTGAAAACCTCTCAGGATAGTTAAAGAAAAAAAACTGGCATGCACTAGACAGCCTCCACTCTCAGTGATCTTGATCTGGAATCTTCACTCAGTCTGCCAAGTTGATCTTCCCTCCTGGGATTTTTATTTCTGGTGTATGCCACAGGAAACTCTTTGAGTCAGGCAATGTCCTTGCTACTGGGAACACACAAGAAAATGATCTGTAGTCCCTACTCTGGGGCAGGATAGAGATAAGGGATGGGAGGAGGGCATCAGCACACTGGATTATAGTCCTAGTTAATGCCCGATCACTGGAGCTACAACTTCAGTGACCTACCAGCATAAGCCATTCACTCCCTCTGTCTTTGTTCAAGGAAAATACACAGTGTTGTAGATAGATAGATAGATAGATAGATAGATAGATAGATAGATAGATAGATAGATAGATAGTGTTGAGGATAAGCCAGGCACAGACACACGACAAGGTCAAGAGAGAATCTTGGTCTGAGATCCCTCATCTCTGCAGGCTAGCAGAGATTACCAGCCAATTTAAAAAGAATACTCAAGAAAGGAAAATTTAAACTACACACAATTGACTCATCATGTGCAATCTCTCAAATTGGACTATCACTACACATTTGGGAAGGAAGACAAAAATTTCACCAGATCTTTATCCAATTTCAATAATTCAATTTCTATACCCTGCGATTTGATTAAATTTATTTGGCAACTGTCCATTCCTTACCTTAATAAAAAACAGAAGTTCTAAACCAATTTTTCTGTTTTTGTTAATTTTTTTCTTAAAGCACTGTGATTTACAAAGTTATTCATAGATAAGTTTCAGACATATAATATTCCAGCACCAATCACACCTCCAGTGTCAACTTTCCTCCACCAGTGTCCACCACCCCCAAGCCTGCCTCCTTGACAGGCACATTTTTAAGTTTGGTTGTTGTACTTTGGGTCTCCGACTTACACTTATTGTCTCTGTGATTTACATATATCATTTATATGTAGTTCGACAACCTTTTTCTGTTCTTGCTTCTTTCCTGTAGCTCCCAGTGCTGCTAGTTGGCCCCTATCTTGGGCTTCTGCACTCCCATTTATGGGATTTTTTTGGCTATAAGACTGACATTTTCTTCTATTTTAATCTTTATTTTTTTTTAATTTATTTATTTTTAATTAGAGAATCACCGTTGAGGGTACAGTTACAGATTTATACACTTTTGTGCTTATACTTCCCTCATACAAAGTTTGGGAACCCATCCCTTCACCAGTGCCCATTCTCCACCACCCGTAAACCCAGTGTCCCTCCCACCCTCCCCAATCCCATCTCCCCCCCACCCCACCCTGCCACTGTGGCAAGGCATTCCTTTCTGTTTTCTCTCTCTAATTAGCTGTTGTGGTTTGCAATAAAGGTGTTGAGTGGCCGCTGTGCTCAGTCTCTAGCCCTCATTCAGCCCGCAACCTGGGTCGACTGTGTGCAAGGCAAACGCCCTACCCGCTGTGCAATTTGCTCCAGTCCATGATATTAAGATAATAAGAGAATAATTGAAAACACAACTTTAGAGAATTTTAAGTGATGATTGCTCATTTCAAAGGAATGGCTACAAGGATATCTTAAATGAAGAACTCTGTTCAACTATACTCAGAAAAGGAAGAGACAGTCTTAGAAACATAAATTATCACTGAGGCTTGAGTGATAATACAGTGAAGGGCACTTGCCTTGCATGTGCCTGACCCTTGTTAAATCCCTGGGACCCCATTTGGCCCCTGTAACTCCCAGGAGTGATCCCTGAGACATGAGTAAGACCTGAGCACTGACAGAAGTGGCCCAATGACTGAAACAAAACAAAAACAAATTTGAGGAACAGAAGTTAGAAGAATATTGAAGTTAAAAGTGTCTGTTATTTTAAAGAGTCCCACTCCAAGTGATAAATCTCTTAAACATAATAATCAACCCACCAAATTCAACCCAAAGCAAAAACTGATTTTCTTCTTTCCCATGCCCTATATAGGCAAAGACCTATTGGCTAAAACAGTGGTTTGGATTTGCATTTCTCAACAGGGGTCAATATGGCTCTCGGTGGGCCCTGACAAGGGCCAGAAAAATTGGTTCATGGTTGGAAGCCTGCCTCAAGGGCTAGGGGAGCGGGCAGTTGGGATAGAGAAGGGACCATAAAGACAATGATGTTTGGAAGGAATCTCTCTGGATAGGCGATGTGTGCTGAAAGTTGGTAAAGGACCAAACATGATGGCTTCTCAGGATCTGTATTACAAATGATAATGCCCAAAAGGAGGAGAGAGAGACAGAGAGAGACAGAGATACAGAGAGACAGAGAGAGCCCGAGACAGAGAGAATGAGAGAATGAGGGGGTGGGGGGAAAGTGCCTGTGCCTGCCATAGAGGCAGGCTGGCAAAGGGGTGGGTGGCAAGAGGACTACAGGGGATATTGGTGTTGGAAAACGTGCGTGGGTAGAGGGATGGGTGTTGGAACATTGTTTGACTAAAACCTGATCATGAAAGATTTGTTACTGTACCTCACAGGGATTAAATATTTTTAAAAAAGAACATATGAGTTTAAAGATTAAAATAGCTCCCTTCCCCCACATGGCCTTCGACTGCAATGTAGTTGGTGACCAGAATACAAAGACTATCCACAGAATGGGAAAGGATATTTACACAATACCCATCAGATAAGGGGTTGATATCAATGGTATATAAAGCACTGGTTGAGCTCTACAAGAAGAAAACATCCAACCCCATCAAAAAATGGGGCAAAGAAATGAACAGAAACTTTACCAAGGAAGAAATACGAATGGCCAAAAGGCACATGAAAAAGTGCTCTACATCACTAATCATCAGAGAGATGCAGATCAAAACAACCATGAGATACCACCTCACACCACAGAGACTAGCACACATCCAAAAGAACAAAAGCAACCGCTGTTGGAGAGGATGTGGGGAGAAAGGGTCCCTTCTTCACTGCTGGTGGGAATGCCAACTGGTTCAGCCCTTCTGGAAAACAATTTGGACGACTCTCAAAAAATTAGATGTTGAGCTCCCATTTGACCCAGCAATACCACTGCTGGGAATATATCCCAGAGAGGCAAAAAAGTATAATCGAAACAACATCTGCACATGTATGTTCATCGCAGCACTGTTTACAATAGCCAGAATCTGGAAAAAACCCGAATGCCCCAGAACGGATGACTGGTTGAGGAAACTTTGGTACATCTATACAATGGAATACTATGCAGCTGTTAGAAAAAAGGAGGTCAAGAATTTTGTAGTTAAGTGGATGGGCATGAAAAGTTTCATGCTGAGTGAAATGAGTCAGAAATAGAGAGACAGACATAGAAAGATTGCACTCATCTGTGGTATATAGAATAACAGAGTGGGAGACTAACACCCAAGAACTGTAGAAATAAGTACCAGGAGGTTGACTCCATGGCTTCGAGGCTGGCCTCACGTTCCGGGGAAAGGTCAACTCAGAGAAGCGATCACCAACTACATTGTAGTCGAAGGCCATGTGGGGGAAGGGAGTTGCGGGCTGAATGAGGGCTAGAGACTGAGCACAGCGGCCACTCAACACCTTTATTGCAAACCACAACAGCTAATTAGAGAGAAAGAACAGAAGGGAATGCCCTGCCACAGTGGCAGGGTGGGGTGGGGGGGAGATGGGATTGGGGAGGGTGGGAGGGACGCTGGGTTTACGGGTGGTGGAGAATGGGCACTGGTGAAGGGATGGGTTCCCGAACTTTGTATGAGGGAAGTATAAGCACAAAAGTGTATAAATCTGTAACTGTACCCTCACGGTGATTCTCTAAATAAAAATAAATAAATTAAAAAATAGGAAAATAGTTCACATCCAATAATTATCTAAATTTTAGTATAATTTTATCTAATTTTTCAATGATATGTGTTTTACAAAATATTTTTCTGACTGCTAAAATAATTGTATAGTATTCCCTATTTAGTGCAAACAGATGTACAATAATGAACTCCCTGGTCACAACTTTTTATCATTATAAATGATGACTTATAGATTATACATTGATGTAGACCCTTCCTATTTTCAAAGCATAGAGTCTCTAGAAACAGAACTAAAGTATCAGAGCAAAGAAACACTTTAGAATTCTGGGTCTATATTGCCAACTGCTTTACAGAAAGACAGGGCTAAACCTTTAGTCTCACTGAAACTTGTCTGATGTGGGTATGCAGTACCCATGAGTGAGATCTCCAAGCTCACTTGGAATGGGACTGAACCCTCCCTCCAGCTTCCCAGTTTTCCAGTAGCTTGGGAGTCACACCCAAAAACTGCCTCCAGCGCCGTATAATCTCATCAATGGCCAAAATCCAAAGACTATGAAATAAAGCTCCCAGAAGAGAGCTACACAGAGCGATCTCTTATACTCTAGCCCACAGATGTACCAAAAGTAGCACACATTTTTTTGGGTTTAACATATATGTTATATAATCTCTTATATAATGGCTTAAATGGCTCCAGGATAAAATACAACAATTTTCACACACACAATCTTTACACTCTTATGGTGGTGGGAAGGTAAATAGTGGTGGGATTGGTTTTTGAATATTATCTGTAATAAGCTATTGTGAACAACTTTATAAAAATAAACTTAAATTAAAAAAAACTGGTAGGAGAAATAAAAAAGAAACTTCAACAAAGAAGAAATACAGATGGCCAAAAGGACCAAGAGTAACCCTTGGACATTGCAACTGTGACCCAAAACCACAAACAAAAATAAATCAATAATAAAAAAAAGGCCTCTGCAAAAAAAAGAACGTAAAGAAAAGAAACTTGCCTGGTGAATTCACAAACTCTTCCACTATAGTGAGGATCTTTTTTAAATCGTTTTGCAATTTGTTGAGTTAAAAATGCATCTTATTTAAGAAAAATATTGGTATTTATCATTTAAACATCTGCATTTGGAGAATTTTTTCTTTATAAGGTTTTTTATAAATTAAATATTTTGTCATTTAATGCAGATATTTTCATCCAGTCCATCCTCCTTTCTACATACTGATTTTTTAATTTTTATGTAATTAGAAATAAGTTATTTCTAATTCACTGGATGTGATTTTCTATTACTTCTGGCCTTATACTTTTTTCTGTCAGCATGTACCAATAATTTTCTATTTTCTGAGTTTGTGGTTTTATATATTTATAGTTAATTTTTATCACTGTCATCCTGTTGCTCATCGATTTGTTCGAGCGGGCACAAGTAACGTCTCTCATTGAGAGACTTATTTTTACTCTTTTTGGCATATCCAATACACACAGGTAGCTTGCCAGGCTCTGCCGCGTGGGCTCAATACTCTCGGTAGCTTGCCACGCTCTCCGAGAGGGGCGGAGGGATCGAACTCAGGTCGGCCACATGAAAGGCGAACGCCCAACCACTGTGCTATCACTCCAGCCCTTAAATTTTAACTTACTGGATATTTGTTTTGGCCTTGGAGTAAAATTTTCAACATTTAAAATGCTTTAAGGTAATTAAACCGATTTTGTAGCACCATTATTGGCTGGAGCAATAGCAGAGAGGGTAGGGTGTTTGCTTTGCACACAGCTGACCTGGGTTTGATTCCTCCATCCTTCTAGGAGAGCCCAGCAAGCTACCGAGAGTATCCCGCCGAATGACAGAGCCTGGCAAGCTCCCCGTGGTGTATTTGATATGCTAAAAACAGTAACAAGAAGTCTCACAATAGAAACTAGAAACGTTGTAGGTGCCCGCTGGAGCAAATCGATGAGCAATGGGAGGACAGTGATACAGTAATACAGTGATCCCTTGCCCCACCAATTTGTCACATGATAATTTTCATTAAAAACAAAAATGTCTAAGGTCTCTCTCTGAATTATTGTGTACTATTCATCTTAGTCTTGGATTAGAATTAAATAAGTTAAAATCTATAATTGGGGTTTAGGCGATAGTGCAAAGTACTGAAGAATATTCTTGTCTCTGTACGGATCAAGGTTTGATACTTTGCATCGCATGCCCCACCCCGTCCTCAACATCATTGGGTGTCCCTGGTGAACCCATCACTACTGAGCCCAAACACTGAAAGACCTGGTCTGCATGAATGTGCCAAACGATTCTGGGAGTTGCCGCTCCTGCGCTGCTAAGTCGAACAGGGTCCCTGAGGAGAAGGGCGGAGGTAGGGCAATGGTGTAAGGAGGGCTGACAAGCAATGCTCATGCAGCGTCTTTATTGAACAAGCAAAGAACTTTTATAGGTCTCTAGAAAGAAGCACTGTCAATGTCACCACTGTCACTGTCATCCCGTTGCTCATCCATTTGCTCAAGTGGGCACCAGTAACATCTCCATTATGAGACTTGTTTTTGTCATATTGAATACGCCACAGGTAGCTTGCCAGGCTCTGCCTTGCTGGTGAGATACCCTCTGTAGCTTGTGGGCTCCCTGAGAGGGGTGGAGAAATCGAACCCAGGTCGACCACTTACAAGGCAAACGCCCTACCTGTTGCACTATCTCTCCAGCTCAGAAAGAAAGAAGCACACATTGGAAAAATATACAGGAATGTTTGGGATACATAAGTTTAGAATGTACTGGGCTTCTAGACGCCAGTGATGTTTTTCTATTATTACATCATTTCAGCCTGTTAGAAAAACAAGAAAGTCAGCTCTTAGAATGTGTAACACCAAGATAATGGTTTCTATAAACCAGCCTTTAGACAATATGTCCCCAAGACAAGAACATTCTTTTTTTTTATTCTTTTATTGAATCACCATGTGGAAAGTTACAAAGCTTTCAGGTTTAAGTCTCAGTTATGCAATGCTCAAACACCCATCCCTTCACCAGTGCACATATTCCACCACCAAGAATCATGGTATACCTCCCCCCTGCCCCCCACATCCCAAGCCCCCCACCCCGCATGTGTAACTGGTAAATTTCACTTTACTTTCACTTTACTTTGATTACATTCAATATTTCAACAAAAAATTCACTATTATTGATTTGGAGTTTCTCCCCCCTAAAGTCGACCTGATGAAAAAAAAGCATTTGATAATTTGTTTTCCATTGCTGAGAATGAAGAGATATGAGGTCAGGAGGCTGCACTAGCAGCGGCACAGTTTTGGATTTCTGTATTTTAGTATTTTAGTAACTAAGTTCAGAGAAATATCTGCCAGAAATCGCAACATTGTAAGCTTGTACCTCTCAGCTACTTTATATTCCACATATGAGTGCGATCTTTCTATATCTGTCTCTTTCTTTCTGACTCATTTCACTCAGCATGATACTTTCCATGTTGATCCACTTATATGCAAACTTCATGAATTCATGTTTTCTGACAGCTACGTAGTATTCCATTGTGTAGATATACCAGAGTTTCTTTAGCCAATCATCTGTTTTCGGGCACTCTGGTTTTTTCCATATTGTGGCTATTGTAAACAGTGCTGCAATGAACATAGAAATGCAGATGTCATCTCTATACCTTTTTGCCTATACCTTTCGTCATCTCTATACCTTTTTGCCTCACCGGGATATATTCCCAGGAGTGGTATTGCTGGGTGAAATGGGAGCTCAGTTTCTAACTTTTTGAGAATCGTCCATATTGTTTTCCAAAAGGGCTGAGCCAGTTGGCATTCCCACCAGCAGTGAAGGAGAGTCCCTTTCTCCCCACATCCACGCCAACACCGGTTGCTTTTGTTATTTGGGATGTGGGCCAGTCTCTGTGGTGTGAGATGATATCTCATTGTTATTTTGATCTGCATCTCCCTGATGATTAGTGATGTTGAACATTTTCTCATGGGCCTCTTAGCCATTCGGATTTCTTCTTTGGGAAAGTTTCTGTTCATTTAATCACCCCATTTTTTGATCGGGTTGGCAGTTTTCTTCTTGTGGAGTTCAACCAGTGCATTGTATATCCTTGTTATCAACCCTTTATCAGATGGGTACTGCATAAATATCCTTTCCCATTCTGTAGATTGTTTTTGTATTTTGGTCACTGTTTCTTTTGAGGTGCAGAAGCTTCTTAGTTTGAGATAGTTCCATTTATTTATCTCTGTTTTCATTTGCTTGGCCAGTGGCGTATCAGCTTTGAAGATACTGTTGGCTTCAATGTCGTGGAGGGCTTTGCTGACCTAAGACAAGAACATTCTTAATATTTAACTAGGACAGGCTCCCAACAGGGAGTGGCCCCAGCTCCCTCACCAGAGCTTGGGAAGCATCCTCCAAAACATAAACTAGGAACAAAAATAATAAAATTAACTCTGTCTCTGCAGTAAATAAAAATCTACTGTTGTGTGGGGTGACCGTCCAATGTAGTAGAGTGTATGCCTTGCTTGTGTGAGGCCTGGAGTCTGCTCCTTGATACCGCATGAGACCCCACCATCATTATATAGCCCTTCATAGCAGTGCTATAACCCTTCATAACTAATGAGAAATTCCACCCCCACAAAAAATAATATTTTCTTTTGCAGGGGCCACATCCAGAAGCACTCAGGGTTTACTTTTAGCTTGTTGTTCAGGTGTCACTTTTGGTGGTGCTCAGGAAACCACATGCTACTGGGAATCAAACCCAGCCCTTCAGCATGTAAACCATGAACTCCAGCCCATTGAGCTATCTCTGGCCTTTAAAACCCCAACTTAACATCAAGGAAGGCAATGAATTTCCACTTAAAAGTGTTATATTTCTATTTTTTAAAACCCATTTAAATTTTAAACTTTTTTGGATTTTATTTGGTAAAATCCTTAATTCCTTAAGAACTTCATTCTACCTAAAAATTTGGGAGTGTACTTCATCTCTCCAATTATTCAAAACTTCTTATATGTCTTCTCTACATTCGTATGATAGTTGACTCTGGACCCTTGATAAGACCATCTCAAGTACTATAGGTGCTGTAAGAGGAATCCTTTCATTTCTGTTCTGCTCTCTAGCTGATTACTACTAGACCAGGACCACAGTTACTGCTCTTCTGTGCAGCTGATTGCTGGGCCCCTTTCTAAGCAGAGAGCTGTTATTACTGGACTGTCCGAACAGTGGAATCACCAGGATCTTTGCCAATGCCAGAGCCAGGCTCCAGCTGAGGCTACTCATCCACATTCTCCATGGCAAGTTTCTGTGTGCAGAGGCATCAGGACCCCCAGGGATGCTAATTTTATTCCAATTGTAGATAATTTTAGAGTCCAAAACTGCTCCAAAAGATTTTCAGTTGATTCTCTTGTGTGTGTGTGAGTGTGTGTGTATGTATGTTTTAATTGAATCACCATGAAAACAGTTACAAAACTTTCCAGTCTAAGTCTTGGTCATACAATGAGCAAACACCCATCCCCTCACCAGTGCACACCCTCCACCACCAATAACCTCAGTACAGCCCCATCCTGCCCCTCCCCCAACCTATGTGGAAGATGATTTCCACCTTACTCTCTCTCCGCTTTGATCACATTCAGTATTTCGACAAAAGATCCACCATTATTATTTGGAATTTTCCCCAACATTCCGACCTGCCGAAAAGGCATCATTAGATAATTTGTTTTCTATTGCTGATATGAAGAGTATTTTGGATTTCTGATATTTTAGTAATAAGTCTGGAGAGATTTCTGCCAAAAGCCACTGGGTTCCGAGATTGGTTTGTGTGCCTCTGGGATCATGGCCATTCAGGAGCCAGGAACCATTCGTGGGCTGCAACTCGGGGCCTCATTGGGGTGGGGAGAGGGGCCAGTTCCACCCCCCATCCCTTGAGACCCCGTGTGTCACGTCACTGCAGTCTCATACCTGGCTGTCCAATAGGCTCTGAAAAGGTGGCGGCCACTGTGCTGCCAGGGAGAATAGGTGGAAAGGACAAACACCTTTCCCCACCCGGGGTGGCACAGTGCCATAGTTTAATGCTCAGTCCAGATGCATTTCTGCCAGAAGCCACTGGGTTCCAAGATTGTTCTGTGTGCCTGTGGGATTGTGGTCATTCAGGAGCCAGGAGCCGTTAGTGGGTGGCAACTCAGAGCCTCATTGGGGTGGGGGGAGGGGTCAATTCCACCCTCCATCCTGTGTGTCACCGCTCTCTCTCTAGTTTTGGGCAGGGGCAGACGCTAGATCATTTATTTTTCATTGCTCACTTTGTGTATAAGGAAAGGTAGGAGGAATAGTCCTGTACCCACATACTGGAGCCATGCTTGGAGAAGCTAATGGTCGCTGGGATTCCATCTGAAGAAGTCTGGGAGACTCCACCTGCTCCATCTTGGGGTCCTGGAGATATTGGCTCAGTATGGGACCCAGAGAATTCTCTGGTGTTGTGGTGCCCGCCAGTTTTCTTCACTGCTGAGTGCAGTAAGATGGTGCCAGGTCTCTTGGGTTTTGAAGATTAGCAACTTAAAAATTAAAAATATTCTCCCTTCTTTACATTAATAATCATTTTGCATTTTATTTTATTTCATTTTATCACCTAGAATTTTTTAAAACAATGCTAAGCAACAAAGTCAACTTTAATATGATTTATTTTCATGAGAATAATAAATAGATTAGGTCCAATGTTACAAATGTTGCTATATGTCAAACATACATTTTTTTTACTCAGAGAAGGATCCTCTACATATAACATGCTCTTTTTCTATACTCCATTGTTACTTTTACGTTGGTAGGCAGAATCTCTTAAATTAACTATTTGGATTGTTTTTCTTTCCAAATTGTTTCATGTTGTCAAAACTTAGAAAACTTATTTTTGAAGTTTATCTCTTTCACCAATCCAATGATATCAAATACTGTGATCATGAACTGAGGCCACATTTGACTGGACCCTAAGACTTATACACTGTGCTGATATTGCAGGCACAGGCAGGCCAAGGCCAAGGCTGTGGTCTCTGGTGGCTTGGTAAGAGTTTGGTGCCCTGCCAGCTCCCAGTTCCTGGAACTGCCACCTTTGTGTTCCATCACTGGCTTTCTTCAGCTCCACTAGTTTCCACAGCAGCTCCCTAACTGACTACTCGCTCCCAGTCCCATTCCTTTCATTTATTTTTTACATATATAATTTTAAGCACTTTTATGTACAAGGTTGTTGCCAGTAGGGTATTGTGGATACCATGTTCCAACACCACACCCCATCATAGTCTCCAATCCCCTTCCCTTGCTCCATTATTCCCCACTACCCCCACCCAAGCCCAGCTCTATAGACCAATGCTCGGGTTCTGTTGTCTTTGGGTATTGTCAGTCCCTTACTGTGTCTCATTAGAGAGATCATTTTATGTCTGTCCTCTCTCTCTCTGGAGGACTTCCAGATAGATCCTCTCCTGAAGGAAGAGCCAGTGGGAGAAAAACCTATTTTCTTTAAAAAAAATTTAAGTACTGAATCATCACTGAGATACACAGTTACAAAGTTGTTCCTGACTGAGTTTCAGTCATACCATGTTTCTTTCTCACTGGCTCTCTTACTCCCTCCCTCCTTCCCTCTCTTCACTCTTTCTCTCCTCTCCCCCTCTCACTTTGTCTCTCCCCCCACCCCATTTTCCTTTTAGGTACTGTGTTGTGGTATCCCAAACCACAACAATATTGTGTTTTGCAATACTGTTACAGAAAGGGTATCCTGCATATCACTTTACCTACTTTCAACACTCAGTTTTTGGAAGACCCTCCCTTTGGAAATTCCAGCTAATTCCATCATGCTCATTAGAAGCAAAAAGCTTACCTTAGAAATCAAAACAAGGGGGCCGGAGTGATAGCACAGCGGGTAGGGCGTTTGCCTTGCACGCGGCCGACCCAGGTTCGATCCCCGGCATCCCATATGGTCCCCCAAGCACCGCCAGGAGTAATTCCTGAGTGTAAAACCAGGAGTAACTCCTGAGAATTGCTGGGTGTGACCCAAAAAGCAAAAAAAAAAAAAAAGAAATCAAAACAAGATTCCTGTGTGTCCCCTCATGCTGTCCAATCCTTTTCTACCATCCTTCATATCCTACAGAAGAGAGGTGGGAACACGTATCTCTCTCACCTTCACAGATCTGTCCCTTCTCTGTCCTCTCTCTGATTCCCACATCATTGATCCAGATACTGATAGATACCTCCACTATCATGGAGCATCATGGCCCAGCAGCTGTTCTTCCAGGAGTCTGGGAACGTGTGCAGTGGGGAAGACTCTTCATCCTGAGAAAGATCCAACAAAGACCTTAATACCCATTTCCAGTTCAAGGAGTCAAATAGCTGCCTCTGGTTTGGAAGCAGGTACTTGATGTGGGAGTAATAATGGAAGGTAAAATAAAAATTATTATTAATGCTTCAAAAATATTTTCTATATATCTACTGTCATGCTAATTTGCTCTTTAAACTCTTCATTGCTTTTTGAGAAATGAAGTTTTAGTCCTATGTAAATAGTTTTGAATGTTCAGTATAATCCATTAGAGAACGAGTTTAAAATTTAATGTACTTCGTTAATACATTCACACGCACCCTTCATTTCTTCTGATGTTGGGTTGCACACTTGGTTGTATGCTCACCAATGTGGCACGTTTTCTTATATGTGTACACACACCTGCAGTGCGGTTCCAGAGGTAGCACCAGCACCAGGAATCCTAAGCAGCCAACATCCTCTGGTCATGTTGGAGGCCTGGGAATCAAACCCTCAGCTCACACTTGCAAGGCCAGTGCCCAGTTGCTGTTCCATGAGCTCTTAGTCTTAGGCTACTTCAAATATTGTGTTAGATTCATATTGTAATTTTAGTGAATGTCTTTTTGTACTTTATAATATTTTATTCGCTAGTTCAAAAGAGATTAGTATTCTTGATTTTTATTAGTTTCCAGTTTTTTAAGTGTTTTTACTGTCTAACTCGGGGTTAGACAGAGCACAGAGGCACTGGACAGCTCCTCGTCTCTGTGCTCTGGGACGTTTTATATGACACAGGAACTACCAATAGTTTAAACATCTGCAAGGAAAATCTGGAAGTCTTCAGCACTGAACGCCTTATGTAGGTTCCTTTCCAGAAGGTTCTCTGATATTCTCAATTACTTCCACAGAAAGTTTCAGGATTTCCATAATGCTTTTTTGAATGCCATTTCATTGACTTATTAATATATCTTTTGCAGAATTTGCTTTTATTATTTGATTTGTTTCCTTCTCAACTGTGCAGCGTATATGTGTTTGCATGTGCACACACGCTTTCTTCATTTTCCTAAGTAATTTGTTTTAGAGTTTGAAAATAAGCAGATCTGGTATTTAACTTATTAATTACCTTGTTTTTCTGTTTGTCTAGTTTTGTTTTAATTTAACATCATCAAGACCTTCTTTTTTCTTCTTCAGGATGTTTGTTCCTTTTATAATTTGAATGCATCTCTCTGTGACCTAAATTTCATGCTATTTATCAAAAAAAAGAAGTAGAATTAAATAGTATTGTTTTTATCTGTTGCATTCAGTGGATGTTATGGGTGTGGGAGGAGGATACGGACAAGAGCAGTGGGTGGGCCTATGTCCGTCCAGGGAGAAGCAGAGGAAGTGAGAGCATTCATTGTTTTTGTTGTTGTTGATTTGGGGTTTTGGTTTTGGCCCACACCTAGGAGGGCTCAAGGGTTACTCCTATCTCAGTGCTCAGGGATTAATCCTGGTAGTGCTCAGGGGACTATATGGAATGCCAGGGATTGAGCCTGGGTCAGTGCTTGCAAGGTGAGCACTTTACCCTCTGCATTATCTGTCAGCCCCAATTCATTTTTAATATACTGGCTTCTTCAGTCAACTTACCTTTGGAGTGCTAAGTGCAGCTTCTTTTCATATGCATGTTCTCTGGAAATCTTCAAAGAAATGTCTCTTAAAGTTTTTGGTTCACTTGTCATCAAGTCATTTGTTTTCTTCAGTGTTCTTTGTTTTGAATACACATCCCTTATCAGGTTTGTCTTTTTGCAAATAATAGTAACTTTTACTTTTAGGTTTCTTTTTGCCCCTATAATTTTAATTAATTTTTATTGGCTTACTTATTGCTTTTCATCCTGTTAGGTTGTCTCATGAAAATGTGTGTAAGATAGACTAGAATAGTAGCCATTTAAACCATGTTTGGGCATTAGTCTATTAAGTGACATAGAAAATCTTTACAAATTAACCTTGGAAAGCTTTGGTTTTAGAGGCAATTTTAATTCTACTGTAAGATCTATATTATATTCTACATATGTATGCACCACACACTATATATATAACTATATATATAGAGAGAGAGAATTAACATATAAACAGGAGCCTGGAAACAATGATAAAGTAAAAACTGCCCTGAACTCAGATTTGAAGACCAAGTTCTGTGACTAGCTAAGTGAGCTGAAGTGGATTCTTTATATCTATGGTTTTGCTTTCTCTAATTAGGTCAGACTTAGATGATTCAAATATCTCTTCCAGCTCAAAGGTTTCCTGGTTCCAATCCCCCTTGAATCTGGCCCCCCCAAACCCCGCCCCCACCCCGTGTCCTGTGAGGTGTCAAGAGCTTGTGTGGGCCCTCCTGTCATCCTGCCGCCCTCCTGCTCGTCACCTGCATAACCCCTTCACTCAGTTTCCCATAGAGACTTCTTGAGGGCTTTCACCACGTTGTTTTTATTATTACACTGCCCACTGTGTTTGGAACAAAGATGACAAAAAAGTGAGAATAATAAATCATGAATAATCCTACTCAGGGTAGGATAGCAAGACAAGTAAGCAAGACAAAGCAAGATTTGTCAAAGATCTCTCAAGCTCTGTAATGAAGAAATGATAAATTGGATTTAAGGTTAATTAGGAAAATTACAATTAATTAAATATAGAAGTGAATAGAATTTAGACAGAGGGAAGTTTTGTTATTTTACTTTTAGAGTTTATTGGGGGAGCAGGGGACAAATTTGGCAGTATTCAGAGCTAACTGCTGATGGTTCCTTGCTCAGGGATCACTCCTGAGAGTGCTCGGGGGACCATATGATGGTAGGGACCAGCAGCATGCAAGGCAAGTGCTTAACTCCTGAACGGTCTTTCCAGCCCTTTGTTGTTCTCTTAAACCAATGTCTAGGGGGACAACAAGATAGTACAATGGGAAAGACTTCTTTCTCCTACAGAGCTGACTCAAGTTCAATCACTGGTAACTCGTATGACACCTCAAACACTGCCAGGAGTAATCCCTGTTTACGGAACCTGGAGTTAGCTTTGAGGACGGCTGAGTATAGTCCCAAAATGAAAATAAATAAACAAACATCCCGTTGGTTGTCAGCTACTTCCTCATCTTCATGTCTTCATGACTTACAGTGGGTACCTCTGAGTTGTGGTGGCTGTGGGAGCCAGCCCAGATATTTTCTTTAACTGGAAGAAGGCAGTGGCCGTGAATAACACAGAATGTTGCCGTTAACAGCCACCCCCATAGGGTGGCATTATCCATTGCAGCAAGAATCAGCTCAAGGCTGGAACACATCACTCTTGCCCTTTTACTCCTTGTCTTAAACACACACACTCACAGAGAGTCAGCTGTTAAGGAAAGGTCTTATGGTCTCTGAGCTAAAGTGATCATCTCCCTTACAATTTTCTAGTGAGCTGGAATTTCCCATTTTTCTCAATGAAGCCACCATGAGAAATTCTCTCCTTCCCTTTTAGATCCAAGTTGTATGTTCTTGTTAAAGACAGGTAGCTTTCTATTCAATGACTAGATCACCTACTTTCTTTTTGTTTGTTTTTATTATTTTTAAGTAAATATGTGAATCTGTTGAGGGTTTTTCCTTTGGGTTAACTTCAACCAGGATTGATCGCAGCTGATGGAAATTCTTGCCCAATTAAACCCAGAACTCAAACCGAATAGTAATCAAAAAAAAAAAAAACACCTACATGAAGGGATGGGTGTTCGAGCATTGTATAACTGAGACTTAAACCTGAAAGCTTTGTAACTTTCCACATGGTGATTCAATAAAAGAATAAATTAAAAAAGCACCTAGACTCTTAGGAGCCAGTGAGTGAAGAATTCATCATGCTTTCCCTGCTTGGATTGCTGGACTGAGTTTTCCCATGTACAGAGACAGGTGTGTGGTGCCAGGAAGTATGTGTTCTTGGCGTATGCTTCATTACCTGTGATCTATGCAAACTTTTTTAATTAGAATAAACTTAGCAATCAAAAAAAGTACAATGAGAGATGAAGAGATAGCTTAATGGACACAGTCTCCAAAATTGGCACCATATTTGGCACTGAATACTACCAGGAGTAAATACCCAAACACCAAGCCAGGAGTACTCCCTGAACCCCTCATGGTGTGATCTAAAACCAAAAGGGGAAAAAAAGCACATTTAAAGTGTCCTAAAAACATACATATTTTTCTGAAGATAATATGAAAGAAATAGTAATATGAAAAAGGAATGTGGAGTCTTCCACTTGCTATTACCTAAGGGAAAAATTCCTGCTAATATTCTACTCCGTTGAAGAAATCTAGTTGAGACCACAGAATGGTTGGTTTGCTTCTCTTAACAATGAAGAAAATGGGCCAAAACAGAGTCAACATGAAACAAATGTCTCGAGTACATCTTTTTATGTCCAGAGCTTAAATGGGTTGTTTGCCACAGATTTCATAGTCAGGCTTTCCTGGGTCTCTCCGATATCAGCTCTTTAATTTCCACATACCCGTTCCACCAACCACCCCAATTAATCACGACCATCAAGCCAGTTTTCAGAAACACCCAGGTCTCAGTCTCAGCCACCCCAGATCTCATTCCCATCCCTCCAAAGCAGCTGAACCAACATCTTTTGAGGTGACCAAATGGTGGACACATCACTGGCATACCCAGTATCCACACTTGGATTTCAACCACTTTCTCCTGACAGATTCCTTAGAACATCCACATAGGGGACTTCATTCACAGGAGGGCCCCGAAAGACTGGGTGACAAGCACACCACCCACCTAGAGGAACATCTGGAAGAATGGGCCAAAAGGCATTCTGTACCCTCCTCTATGATACAGACCACCAACGGACTGGGAAGAGTGACCAGGCGAGCATGGAGCCAGTCCACTCCTGGATGAGGAGAAACTGCCTTCCATCCTAATTTCACAGCGGGAATATGTTTCAACCTTTTCTGACCAATAGGGTTTTGAAGAGAACTCAATAAACTTAGTGCTTTGGAAAAAGATAAAAATATGAAGACTGGTTCCTTTTTGCTAAGCAACTAGCTGCTAAAATGCCACTCCTACCCTAGAGGAGTAGCTCAAATATAGGAGCACCTCACATAAATAAGTGATAGAGAGACAGAGAAAAACAGATGACAGGCATGTAGACTTAATATGTTTGTATAAGCATGTGTGTATGTATCTCCTTATATGCATTTATATTTCCATGTAAAATCCCAGCTCAAGATAGCAACACTCAATCTGACAGCCCCAGCATGTCTATTCTTTTGCCTTTTTTAATGAAAAATTATTCACAACCACTCTTAAACACTCTGCTGTCAAGCTCTTTGCTTTCTGAGTGGTGTTTTCTTGTGGAAAGAAAATAGTGGAAGAAACTCCTTGAATGAAGACTTGAGATAAACAACAACAGAGAGGCTGGAGGTACTTTATTCAAACACATGACTTCAGTGCTCTGAGGCCAACCATTCGGTAGCTAGTATGTACCACATTCAATTCAGATGCCAGGAAACACCTTAGTCATGAGGGGGCAGGTTTCAGGGAGGTGTGTTCACCTACATATATTTCAAAACAAAAAAATTTTTAGAGTTCCTTATAATAATCATTGCAAATTTCATAAAACAGTCAAACTCATAAGAAAAAAATATTTTTAGAGTCAATTTATACAACACTTCATTTTGGACTAAGTATTTGTGTGGGAAAGGGATACATATGAGTATATATATGTACTGATTAACTGGGTACAAATAACATTACATGCCTAGCTTCATTCTTGATATTGGAGAGACCAGAATAAAGGATCCACTGGGTCAGATACTCTTGTGATGTTGCTAAGTTGCTGATAGCATATGTTGGGTACAAGTGATTTTGTGGGACACTTACACTTTGCTACTCTCCAGGTGAAGTCTACACAGGTTCATCTATATCAACAACAGAATTTCTCCTGTGTGTTGAAAGAGCTAATTCTTAGAATCAACTCCCAAGTCCTACTAATTTCTGGATCCAATGACCTAAGCGTTTCCTAGAAATCTGAGGGTTCAGCTTGTTTTGAGAAATTCTTCAGCAGGTACTAATATGAGGCAGGTCAAGAAGAGCAACTCTGATGGCACTTCTCAGGGATGATGACATAGCTTAGTAGAGGGTCAAAGTTAGGACACTGACTGAGAACTACCAACTTCAACCCCAGTCCTCACGATCTTGGGAAGCAGTCTATTGTTGACCATCAATTCTGTTTTGGATCATTGTAGAGATTGAAGAGTCTGGAAATGAGTTCAGTGATCAGTTTTGAACACGGAAGGGTCTTTCTTTGCCTGGGTCTTAACTTATCCTGAAATAATGCTTCTGTAATGGGAACAAGTTGGAAAGAAATGCTGGCCTCAGCTTACGAATTACAATAAAAACCATTTGTATTGTTTACCTTATGTGAACATTACAAACGTGTGATGGAGCAGAGGCCACATCCTTCTAAATATGAGTAATTTCTTGAGTCAACAGGGCACCATTTACCTTGACCTTCAAAGGAAATACTTCAAAGTAAAAACCTGAGGTCTGCTTCCAATGGTGGGAACTCCAAAGTGGCTCTTATTTTGAATTCAGGGGGCTTGGGTGTCAATGCCAATGAGTTTGACTTTGCAGACTGTGAGCATCTGTGTGGGTGGGTGGCAGTGTCTCTCTCCAAATCCATTATGGTTTATTAGTATTCTGCCTTCAAATTAGCTTTTAAATGGAAACCTGTGGGACACCATTACATGGGAAAGTTTCCGACAGATGGGTTTAAGCAAAGGAATTTGCATTTTTTGTATAGAGTGATCAGATGTCCTTAAAGACCGTGTTTTAAACCAAAACAACCAGGGAAAGAATCTAATCCATGTATTTAGTTTTTAAAATAGGTTTGAGGGCACAAACAGCTCTGTTTTCTCATCTTTAAATCAGCAGCCTTTATAACAAGTGGTACCAGTCAGTGTGACTCCACCACCCTCAACTTCTCCCTAGTCATGGGAACCCTCATAGCTTTTGGTCTTCCATCTATGGATATATGTACCACAAAACCCTGTCTGGCACTCCATTTGTGTAATAAAAATCTCCGTAAAGAGTTGAAAATCATAATATAAGAGAGCAGTTTTATTGTGTACTATAAATTAAGATAGGAGTGAAGCAAGTAGGACACACTATAGTTTATCAATTCCTGTTTAAAAGCCTTGCAAAAAATCAACAAGTTTGCATGTGGTTGGCTCTTTGCTCTTACTGAGTGAGGGATTAAACAGTTGCAACAACCTTGAGTCCATCCAGCTGTATCAGCTGAGAGGAGGCTCCACTCTACTGCTAAAGTGAGTAGACCAGGTCCAACCAAATGAGGAGAGTAGGCACTGGAGTTTGCCCTTACAAGACTACAGCTTTCACGCTAGTCTTTTTAATTTGATGAGGATAGTTCCCTCTCCTTTTCCTTATCTTTTAAATTTTTATAAACTCCCTTGCTTATTTTTTCCAAGCATAGGTGGGTTTTCTTGGGGGGTGGGAGGGGTTGTAAGATCACACCTGGCAGTGCTCAAGGCTTTCTCCTGGCTCTGTGCCTAGAGATCACTCTGATGGGGCCCAGGGGGATCATATGGCGTACCAAGGATCAAACCTTTGTTGCAAAGCAAATGTCCTATTGCTGTACTATCTCTCCATCACTGAGATAATATTTTCATTCTAAATACATTAAAATTGCTGTGCAATTATCATCTTTTCTCCCCTCTTCTATTGGTTTAACATTAGCTTACAATATTATAGAATGTCTAGTGTAAGAATGTCTAGTGTATCACTTGTATCACTTGTATCACTTGTATCACTCGTAGTCCCGTTGATCTTCTATTTGCTCGAGCGGGTGCCAATAATGTCTCCATTTGTCCCTGTCGTGTGCTAGTGCAGCCCAATGATATCTGCTTGCTCCAGGAACAGGAAGAGCCTCAAATCGTTAGATGGGTGGCCACGAGGTCTTCTGACTCCCATGGAATCCAGTCAGTAGCAGCTCTAGTCCAGTGGTCGTCTCTGAATCACATTACGTGACCGGCCCATCCGATTTTTGATGCCTTGGCAAATGAGACAGCATCCCTGATTTTTGATCATCGATGGAGGTCAGAACTCCGGATTCCTTCTCTCACTTGAGTGAGACATGATATTCCCAGCATAGCTCTTTCAATTCCTCTTTGGGATACCCTAATAGCATTCTCATCCTGTTTGCACAGGGCCCAGATCTCTGAGGCATATGTTAGTGCAGGAAGAATGGTGGAATTGAAAAGATGTGCCCGGAGTCGGAGGTTCTTCGTTCTCTTAACCACTTCTTCGACGCTCTTGAATGCATTCCACGCTGCTCTCTTCCGCCTGCGCAGTTCTGGCACCAAGTCGTTCTTCAGGTTGATTTTTCGACCCAGGTACACATAGCTGCTGCATTCGGAGATGTTCATTCCATTGAGAGCAAATGGAGCTTCAGAGACCAGTTCGTTTTTCATGAACATCGTCTTGTTGAGATTCAGCTGCAATCCGATCTTTCCACACTCGTGGTCAAAGTCGGCCAGCATTTGTGCCGCTTGGCTAATATTTGGTGTTATGAGAACGATGTCATCAGCGAAGCAGAGGTGGTGTAATTGCTGACCGTCTATCTTCACTCACATTCCTTCCCATTCCAGTCATTGCATGATGTTCTCGAGGGGGACACTGAAGAGTTTCAGTGAAATGGTATCACCCTGCCACACCCTTCTCTTTACATCAATGATCACTTCCTTGTAGAATGGTGAGATCCTGGTGGTGAATACACAATACAGCTCGAGGAGGATTTTGATATACTGAGTTTGAACGCCCTGTTTGGCCATGGCTTCGATGACCACCTCAGTCTCAACAGAATTGAAGGCCTTCTTTAAGTCGATGAACGGTAGACAGAGCGGCATCTTGAACTCTCTCGAAACTTCAATGAGTTTGGTCACTGTGTGGATATGGTCTTTCTTGCTGAATCCCCTTCAAAACCCAGCTTGCTCGCATGGTTGTCCTTCGTCTAGTGTTCTGCCTATTCTATTCAGGATGACACGAGTGAACAGCTTGTAAATGACAGACAGCAGGCAGATTGGGCGATAGTTGCCGATGTTGTGGATGTCTCCCTTCTTGTACAACAGAAAAATCCTACTGGTTTTCCACTGAGTCAGAACCTTGCATTCAGACAGGTAGCGTGTGAAGAGTCGGGCCAGTGTATTGATGAGTACTGGTGGCAGATTCTTCAGGTATTAGGGTCTGACCTTGTGTGGACCAGGTGCTGTTCACGTCTTTACCAACGAAATGGCGTGTCAGATTTCAGAAGGGAGAACGTTGGGAACAACATATCCATCCTGCAGAATTTGGTATGTGGACAGGTGGACATGGCTGTCAAAGAGATCCAAGTAGAAGTCGTGAATAATTCTCTCCATTGCTTTTCTGGAGGATGTGATAGATCCATCGGGACGTCGGAGGGCAGTCATCTTGGTCTTGTAGTTGGCGAAGGATAGCCGAGTGTTGCAAATACTTTTCCTGGCTTCTGCTGCACTGGCCAATACTGCTGCTCTTCTTTCTTTGAGATCTTCCTTTATCGCATCTCTGCACAGCTTTGTGAGCTTGGACGTTAGCTTGTGGTTGCCTGAGGGTCATGCCAAACCACGTTGATGAATGAACTCGAGAGTTTCTGAAGATAGGTGTCTGTTTGTGGCTTTTTCACTCTCGGCATTCTTCAAACAGACATGGAGGTGCTGAACCAGTTGATCGTATTCCTCATTGATGTTGTCAAGGAAGGCATCTTCCCACGTTGCTGCAATAGTGCCAAAGAGCTCCCAGTTAGTGGTCATTCTGAGAGTTGCCTTCTTAGACTTAAATTTTGCAGACTTTTCTCCCCACTCTGTGAAGTAGAATTTCGCACGAAGGAGACGGTGGTCCGATCCCATTTGGAATTTTGGGACAACAGCAACATCAGTCAGGCAAAACTTTCGATTGAATATGATGTGGTCAATTTCATTGTGGAACTGTCCACCAGGAGACTCCCATGTCCATATCCCATATTCAGCCTTCTGGAACTGTGAGTTACCATGGATGGTCTTGGTCGACATGATGAATTCAGACAGTCTCTCACACTGATTGTTCCATTCTAGGCCATGTGTCCCAATATGGAGTTCTTCTGGCGACCTTCTCAGACCTATCTTGGCATTAAAATCACCAACAATGATCTTGTAGAAGGTGTGGTCTTCTTTATAGAACTACTCCAGTTCCATGTAGAACCTCTCAATTTCTTCTTCATAGTAGTTGGAAGCTGGTGCAGAGACAATGAAGATAGAAACTGCAGGCAGTGAGCCACATCTAGTCAAGCGTAATCGTCCAATTCTGGTTGATAAGCATTCAAATGAATCAATGCTCATGGCCAAGTTTGTGTTGACAAGGACACCAACGCCACCAACGCCTTTGCTGTCACATGTTCCGAGGAACAATTCTTCTCCAGTGTCGAAAATGGCGTGATGTGATTGATGTCTCCTCGTTTTGGTCAGACCAATGATGTCGTACTTGATCTTCTGTGCTTGCACCATCAGGTCCTCAGTGGACGCTTCTGATGCCAGTGTCTGTGTGTTGAAAGTACAGACAATCATTTCTGTCTTTCTTTGTTTTGGCAGTCTAGTTGGTCCCCGAAATTTTTTCAGCCTCTCTTTGCTCATCTTTCTTAATGCTGCCATATTGGGGGCTCTTTCAGTGACAGGTGAATGAGGCCAATTGTTGTTACTGTTGTTGGCATATCGAATATGCGACAGGTAGCTTGCTAGGCTCTGCCGTGCGGGCAGAATACTCTCGGTAGCTTGCCAGGCTCTCCAAGAGGGACGGAGGCTTTTAGGGCGGCCTCCAATTGCCCTTAGAGGTGTTACCATGGTTCACACCAAATTGAACCCTATCAAATATGGTGCGGGAATAATGGGTATTAAGTATTTTATGGTGTGTCTTGTTTCCAGGTCTCGTTGAACCTAGAGTTCAAGGTCCCAAAGTTCTGCTTACCTGATTTTGCAGGGCTTCACTTGTGCTTGAGTTTCGGCCCAAGTGTCCGGAGAGTGGCCTGGAGCGTGGCAGTGGCTTGGTAG
Source organism: Sorex araneus (assembly GCF_027595985.1). Taxonomy (NCBI): domain Eukaryota; kingdom Metazoa; phylum Chordata; class Mammalia; order Eulipotyphla; family Soricidae; genus Sorex; species Sorex araneus. The sequence goes on along the minus strand of NC_073311.1, from coordinate 1,088,821 downwards.
TGGATAGTACCTCTTTGGCTGGGGATGTTGCCAGAGCTTTGGTGGTAGGTATGATGAAGTCTACACACATGTATAGTACCTCTATCTCAATTCATTATACCTACCACCAAAGCTCTGGCAACATCCCCAGCCAAAGACCCTTCTAATGCAGATATATTTATATTGTATATAAAAAAGGATTTAGGACTATTTCCTAAAAATTTGAACTAAGTCAATTAACCATACTATTAAGGAGTTTAGGTACAGTATATTATTATTATTATTATCAATTGCTCCCCCCAAATGAAAAACTTTTAAATGTCCAATAGCTAAAATACTATGTTGATCTTTTAATTAATGTTGACAATATTTAATGACAAAGGACAGTATTCAAAGTTCTTATTAAACTAGAAAAGAGTAATTTTTAAATAGCATAAGTTTTTTTTTAATTTGATATAAATAACACATGTGCACTATACTGTTGAGAGTTTGTCTCAAAACCCAAGGTTATGAAACATTTTAATTCTCTTCATTGTGATTTTTTCTGGCTTTTCTTCTACCAACAACAAAAAAACTTTTTAAGTAAAGAAATTCTATATGTCACATATAGTATTTCTAGGTGATTGCTGAAGTAGTTTGGTTGCTAGCAGATAGCAGGTAAGGGTTACATGCCAGAAATTCTTTGAGATGGTTTACACTCTCGCTTAAACCAATATCGTGTGACACATTTTCTGTAATATTCTTAATAAAAGAGGCATAACCTTTTCCGAGTGCCTTTTTACCCTGCCACATGATCTCATTTTTCTTGTTAAACTTACTGTTGAATGCATATGATTTGTAACTTCCCTTGTAATGACCACTCCAAATGTTGGGGAGGAAAAGCCCTAGAAAACCCTGGGCTCCAGTTATAGTAGCATGATAATATATGAGTTGTTCATCCTTTTTGAACCTCAGTTGCTTCATCTGTGAAATGGTTCTTACTAGATGATATGAAAATCAATGGGTCAGTATTAAGTAAACCAGCTAGGTCAGTGGCTGACACATAACAAAGTCTCTACAAGGATTCATTTGTACTATTATTATTATTATTAATTTACTTGTTGTCATCTAACATTCTACTGTCTTCTATTTCATTTAAGGTCCATATTTTCTAAGTGTTCTTGGTTTTTAGTTTTACAGTTTAGGTTACCAAAGTTAATTTTTATCTTGCAGAATGAACTGGGTCACTTCCCAACTGATGTAGGTTCTGACACAATTTTTAGCCTTGTGTTTATTTCTGAAAAGGAAATTCAGGCCTGTGGTATAACTCAAGGGGTAAGGTGCTTGCCTTTCATGTAGAATACACTGAGTTTACTCCCCTATCCTGAAATGAAAAGTAAAATAGGAAACAGTCACTTATATAAAATGTTTAGTTCATGATAAATCATCTACCTTAATTACTAAGCATTCTAGTGGTTACTCCCAGGTGTATTACAGTTCAAACTCAGTGAATGCAAGTTGCTTAGTTATATAATTATGAATTTAATTCCATAGGTACTTATAAGATACTATTCAAAAAAAAGAAATTACAAAGCAACTTCTGAGATATTACTCAGTTTTCTTTACAATTTCTATATTTAAAATACACATCAGCATTTATGGCATGTGCATGTGTGTGTACTTCTAAATCTAAATGGTGCTTTCTAAAAAGAGTTTATAAATAAGGGAATTCAAAACATTTGAATCCCTTTTTGGCTTGCTTTTTTAGGTAAAACTTTAATTATCTATTATTTATGCAATCAAAATCCAAAAAGACCTTAGAATTCCTATGCAAATTTAAATTATCTATACAGCACAACATTCTTGGCCTTGTGGAGATGAAAACTATGCCTACAATTCATTGCTGTTCCCAGAAGGCCTGACGTCCACATCCAGATGACGTAGAGCTGACAAGTCCAACAGGGTAGCACAGAGATAGTCAAGCATTGAGGTATTATGTCTAGCTTCTCCATCTGTACAGGCTTCAGTTGCCCTGGCATGCAAGACTTACAGGACTAAAACCCAGAGGGGCCTGGGAAAACTGATGACCTCCCTTGCTTTAGAATTTTATAGTGGAGCAGTGCTGGCCAAATGCTCACATAGTCCACAACACGTTTTCAGTCTCCCTATAGATCAACTGGACCCTAGAACTGAAAGTGTACCTCACTAGGCATAGTAGTGGGCAAAAGAGCTACATCCATTTGAGTCAATGAGTGGAGGAGCTAGAAAAATAAAGGAAAGTGTGGCCATCCCAATGCGCTCCCTATCACCATGAGGTCCCCCTTAACATCACTGGGAGTAGCCCCAGAGATTCCACTCTCCAGTGAGGTGCCCCAAGTAATGCCCAGTACCATAGGACCTGAGCAGGATCATGTTCTGGGGCCTTTGCACTGAAACCCTTGTTGGCCAAGGAGGGTTTCGTAGCATGGAGAATACTCCCCACCCAAGAAAAGAAGAAAAAAAGGGTGGGAGTGTAATCACTTTCCTCTTCTCTTTCCCACCACTGGGATCAAGCAGAACTAAATGACAGTTGATCGATGGAAGCAGCTGGAATTGAGTTGCTGCTGGAGAAGAGCTCCCAAAGGCAGCTGTGAAACGTGTAGTAGGGACAGTGAGAAATGGCCAGGCTGCACCCCAGAGCTGTGAGAGCTCATTTGTTTAGGCAGTAATGCATGAGGATAGCCTAAACAAAACAAAGCACAGTGGGGACTTCACAGGGACAGTCCCAGGAAACATGGAAAGCTGGTAAGATTTCCACCTGAAGAAATGACGCTAAGGGAGGTGAAAACGGGGGGGGGGGGTGGCAAGTGAGGGCAGCAAGTCAAAGTCAATAATTACCCCCATTGGAGCTGGAAAGTGGGGGAGGTGCTTGCCTTTCACACAGCAGACCCAGGTTTGATACCCAGCACCACATGTGGAAGAGGAGAGAGAAGTGGAAAGAGAGGCTACGCTGACCCCTTCCTGGTAAAGAGAACACTCGTGTCATCACGGAAACTCAGAACCAAGGGTGAGAAGTAAGTTTCAGAGAGAAACTGACTTAGGCATTTTTGGTCTATTAAAGTGGGTTCAGGAAGGAAAGAGAATGAAGAATTCTGAAAATTAGAAGCATAGAAGAGATATATGAGTTTCTAAGGGAACCCATGTTTAGGTAAGACTACCAACCACCATATAGCCAAGAGTGATCCCTGTTTTACTCTAGTGCACAGAGGCCAGCCTTGGCACAGCACACCCCTACCCAAAGCAGACGCTTTCCGAAAGGAGCAGGAGCGTCACTCTCTGAGAAAGAGGAAAGCCAGGAGAATATTTCTAGAGCAAGAGGAGTGAGGAAAGCAAGTTTCCCCAACATCATCTAGGCAACTACCCAGCCAAACCTGACTTGTGGACCTTGTGTGAGGAGGGTTCTTCTAGAAGAGACGACAAGCTGGCATTTGACTACAAGTAGGTTTCTTACAAATACTCTCCTGATTTGGTCACTTTCAGAGGAATAGTCATAATAAATGTTCAGTGGAGACTTATTGAATCATTTAATTGAGGCCATTTAAAGTGACCTAAAAGTTAAAGGTACACTTCACCCAATCCCCAAAGCCTCTCCTTCAACTCTCCACTCAGAAATGAAGTACAAAAAGTGACAATATGATTTTCTATGTAGACAAGTGGAGAATGAGCACAATAATAACAGCTTATTGAGCACCTATGTGCCAGATATGACAGGTGTTACCATAGGGAGGGTCATTCATCCTCACTGTGAAGATGAGAAAACTGAGGCACAGGCTAAGTGACTTTCCCAAGAAACAGAAGCAGGAGACAAGGGAAGCCCACAGAGGAAAATGAAGGTGAAAAGGGGAGTTGCTGATGGAGCATAACTTAGCATCGGTGTGAAAGATTGTCAGGACTAGGGAGAGAAAGACACCAGAACTTCCCTGGACCCTCAGTTATGCCCAACTTGCCCTACCGTCAGTTTTTCCCCAGTATTTCAGTGAGTATTGTCACTCCCTTCTAGACAGAGACTTCACAATTAACTTGGACAAGCAATAGAGAGCCTGTTGTTGATTGAACCAAATTCAGGCTTTTCCAGAGATGTGGTGTCGCTCAAGTCTCTAAATAATAGTTTTAGACGTAGTGCCTTTAGAAATGAATCACTCCCAGACAAAATAAAGAAACCATTTGGGGTCATTCAAATGGTTTTAATCATTATTCAAAGATGATTTCTTACATTTTAAAAAATCATAAGCATTAGCATGTATTGTGGAAAATTTGGAAAACACCAAAATCTATGGAGAAAGTAACTATTCTTAGTGTTTCAACCTTTAAACAATCTCTGTTAGAAGCCTAGAATCTCCTTCAAGTGTGCATGTTTAAATAAATAGGAATATAGGTTTTGAATCTTCCATTTATCACCTAAAAATATGATGATATTTGCCACAAATGCCAGGGATGCAGCTGAGTGGCAACATAGAATCTTTGTAGGTATAAAATTCTGATTTTGGTCCCAGATGCCATCACGAACAACCAAGAAACACAAAACAATTAAATCATGAACAGTAAAATAATAAAAGTGACAATAACTCAAATAAAATATTTACAACGTGCTTTAATGACTATCTCATTAAATCAAATACATACCATAGAAACACCAATGGCTATTCTCATAACATTCCATGTAGAGACTAAGGTTCAGAGAACACTTAGAATGTCAAACCTCTTCTAAACTGCCCTTGACAGTTACTGTGCATTTTTTAAAATATATTTATTTGTCATCAAGTATCATTTTATTTCCTAGTTTTCAGTGGAGGAATGTATTGTTTTCTCATTGATATCAGAAACTTTTATATAGGAACCTCTTGCTGCCAAATACTTTATTTCTTTTGCCTTTCAATTATTTTCTACATTCAATTTATAGAATTTCTTAATTTTCACTTACACTATCATTTTCCCTTAGGAGTTCTTTCATTTTTATGCTTATAAAGACCTTTCCTACCAAAGTATCAAACTCTGTTTACTTTTTTTACAGCATTATTTTTATATATACTTAAATGTGATACAACTGGAATGCATTTTATTATGTAGTGTGATACTAAAGATGTAACCAATAATTGTCCAAGCTTTGTTAATTGACTGCAATTTCCTCACTGATCTGAAATGCCAAATGTATCACATTTTACATACTTCCATATGCTATGCTCTTTTTCTTGGACTTTCCTGATGCTACAGCAAATTTTGCAGACTATTCACCAAACTTCTTTATTATTTAATGTCTTCGAGAATGCAGCCAGACTACACTTCCCAAGTTCCCTTGCAGTTAATTATCATCATATGACATGCCATTTATATAATAGGGAGACAATTGTTTAGGAGAGTAATGTGTGAAATCTCCAGAATGTCTTATAAAAATAAAACACATTCATATGCAGTTTTCATTATCTCAAAAATGTGGGATTGAAAGAATCCCCGAAAAAAATCCTTAAAAATCTTGTCAAGATGATGGGATTATGGGGTAGGATTATGGAATCCTGGCTACTCTCATTGGAAGAGAGCTTGTGGCCTATCTGAAAAACCCATTTTCAACTTTGTATGGATGAGAAATAAACACATGTCTGCGGTCATATATTTAAGAGTATTTTTATATGCTATCAATTCTTATCTACGTTGTTTTCAACATGTGAAAGCTATTGTTCATTCATGGATGACATAATTTCAGCTATGGAAAGCATTTAGCATTCATCCACACCAAAAATATGCTAGAACAAATAGTAAGATTGCAGGTATATTATCAATTTATAAAACTCAACTACACGTCTATATATTAGCACTGTCACTGTCACTGTCATCCTGTTGCTCACTGATTTGCTTGAGCGGGCACCAGTAATGTCTTCATAGTGAGACTTGTTGTTACTGTTTTTGGCATATCAAATATGCCATGGGTAACTTGCTAGGCTCTGCCATGCGGGCGAGATGAGTAGCTTGCCGGGATCTCTGAGAGGGTCAGAGGAATCAAACCTGGTTTGGCCACGTGCAAATTAAGGAAACAATGCCATTGATAATAACATCAAAAGAATGAAATACCTAGAAATAAATTTTACAAAAGTAGTGCAAAGTATAATTATTGGAAAACAATAAAACTTTGAAGGGTTTTGTTTAATTTTAATTTTTATAGTATGTTAATATTATCTTTTTCATTTATCCACCTTAGTAATCTCAATTCTCTTGTCAAAACTCAATGATTTAATTTTTATTTGTCATTATACATTCTCTTTCTTTTTTTCTTTATTTACAACATGACAATACCAACATCCAATATTTTTCATTCTCCATCTGACATATTTTGTTAATATGTCACCTTCTAGTTCCACAAAAATTGTAACTAATGGTAGGATTTCATTTTTTTCTTATTAGAGAGCAGTATTCCATTTTGTGTTAATGAGCCACATCTTCTTTACCATTCCATCTGTCAAGGGACATTTGAGTTATTATAGATCTTAGTTATTGTAAATAATAGTACAATGAGCATAGGTGTGCAAATATACTTTGAAATTACTGTTTCATTATTCTTGGGACAGATGCCACGGAGTGAAATTCCAGGTTAATCTGGTAGTCCTAGTTTTAGTTCTTTAAGAAATATCCACGTTGTTTTCCACAGAGTCTGGACTAGTTAACATTTCCACCAACATGAGGGCGGTTCCTTTTTCACTACATTCCCGTCAACACCTGCTGTTCCCAGACTCCCATTTGACCCAGCAATACCCAATATTTTGACCCAGAATATTTCCCAGAGAGGCAAAAAAGTATAATCGAAATGACATCTGCACATGTATATTCATCGCAGCACTGTTTACAATAGCCAGAATCTGGAAAAAACCCAAATGCCCTAGGACGGATGACTGGTTGAGGAATCTTTGGTACATCTATATAATGGAATACTATGCAGCTGTATTAAAGGAGGTCATGAATTTTGTATTTAAGTGGATCGGCATGAAAAGTTTCATGCTAAGTGAAATGAGTCAGAAAGAGAGAGACAGACATAGAAAGATTGCACTCATCTATGGCATATAGAATAAAAGAGTGGGAGACTAACACCCAAGAATTGTAGAAATAAGTACCAGGAGGTTGACTCCATGGCTTGGAGACTGACCTCACATTCTGGGGAAAGGGCAACTCAGAGAAGGGATCACCAACTATAATGTAGTTGAAGGCCATGCAGGGGGAAGGGAGTTGCGGGCTAAATGAGGGCTAGAGACTGAGCACAGTGGCCACTCAACACCTTTATTGCAAACCTCAACAGCTAATTAGAGAGAGAGAACAGAAGGGAATGCCCTGCCACAGTGGCAGGGTGGGGTGGGGGGAGATGGGATTGGGGAGGGTGGGAGGGATGCTGGGTTTACTGGTGGTGGAGAATGGGCACTGGTGAAGGGATGGATTCCTGAACTTTGTATGAGGGAAGAATAAGCACAAAAGTGTATAAATCTGTAACTGTACCCTCACGGTGGTTCACTAATTAAAAATAAATAAATTTTAAAAAATAAAGTAATAGATGTATAAAGTGCAAAAAATAAATAAAAAGTAAATATGGGTCAAAAAAAAGAAAGTTCTAAACTTTCAAATTATTTTATAAACATAAAAATTAAAGTAAAAATATCATTTATTCTTTCTTGTCCTTTGCATTCAATGATTAAAGATGATATTTTATGGTTATTTGTTTTGAAAGTGAGGAAGTTTTGGAAGTTATTTGTTTTGAAAATGTGTGCGTGCACACACATACCACATGAACATGTGAACATGTGATTTTAGCAATGTAGCCCATGTATCCTATACTAAGGTTATTGAAATTTTTAACAGAAAGGTCTTATGCCTTTTAATCACATTTTGAGATAATAATGCAGCCTTTATATTTTGATCTGTTACTGTATGATTCACTTTCCTGGGTTTTTCTATAGCAAATCATCCATGGTGCTCATGGAGGCTCACACTCCTTTAACTGTGCATGTGGGGATCACTTTCTCAGTTGAGACACACAATTTGTGTTTATGGCATGCACTGGGAGTCAGTGCAGGGCTCACACATATGTTCATCAGGAATAACTCTTCCTGGCTTTGGTGCTCCCACATCTTCTTGGGTGGAGAGATTGACGGGGGTTATACCCTTTTTTGTGAGACACATACATCTTGCTTTATCATAGCAAGAAGTCACTTGCAGAACCAGGGATCACAGTCTGCAGAGCTGCTAGGCTCAAATAACAAAGCAGCAAGGATCATGATCAGCACATGTGGAACAACAGAGAAACACCGGGGATTTAAACTCATGACCTTACATTTGCAAGGCAGGTACTCTAAGCTGCTGTGCTATTCAGGTCTTTTCCCACAGTTTTGAAAATCTAGGTAAGTTAACCATTATTACCTCAGAAATTATTTTGAAAGGGATTTTTCAACAGGCAAAGCCAAAATGCAAGGAAAGAAGTAAAAATAGGAGGCTGGAGCGGGTAGGGCATTTGCCTTGCATGTGGCCAACCTGGGTTCGATTCCCAGCATCCCATATGGTCCCCTGAGTACCGCCAGGAGTAATTCCTGAGTGCAGAGCCAGGAGGAACCCCTGTGCATCTCCAGGTGTGACCCAAAAAGCAAAAAAAAGTCAAAATAAATATTTTAGAATAAGCTTGAAGTATGATAAATGTTTCACAATTGCAAAATAAGAAATTAGTATCTTCTTTAAATTAATCTGTGTTTCTTCATTTTATTTGCCTCAAATCAGACCTCTTTGTTTTGCCCAGAATCATTCTTATCAAAGGGCCAATTTCTATAAAAAGATTACAATAGTCAGAATAATTGAGGAGGTTATCATAAAACCACATGTGTCTGATGGGTCAAAAGAGCAATTAATGAAAGTGAAAAGTCTGGAGTAGAAACAGAAAAGAAACAAAATTAATTAATAAGCTCCAATAACAGCCATAAGTTGTTAATGCCTCAGAGTCCTTTGACCAGCTGCTTTGATCACTATTTAAAATTGTGCCCAGATTTTTCTCCTGCAGTCTTGGTATTGCACTATTTGTTGGACCAACCTTTTCTTCAGTGATAGCACAATGCTAACCAGATTTAGCCCAACATCCACTAATTTGTCAAAACTCCAGAACTTTGTACTTCACATTCTAGGTCATAATCCATTTTTAACTGTTTGACAGAGAAAATGAAGAGAGGCTGAAATGAAAGGACAAAATTAAGATAAACTGACCATCTACCTAGGTTTGCTTAGGGTAGTCCCATTTATGTTATTGCCCTGCATTCATTAATAGTAATAGTTCCATTTGTTTTAAAAGGTCCTTTATCAAACCAATACTATGGCTGACCATGGTAAAACAACACAATAAGAAGAATGAACCTGAAAGCTGGGGATTAGCCCATCAATAGTGCACCTGCCTTGCAGACTTGAAGCCCTGAATTCAGTCCTTCACACCATAGCATCCTGGTGTCCCTGATCATTTGTTGGTTCACACTGGGTTGTCCTTGCTTCTCCCTCAGGGAGCTTAAGGTTTATTGAGCCATTCTCACAACAGGGAAACTGAGGCACACCCAATTCAGGCACTAATAATAATTGCTTTTCTCTTTCCTTTATGTCATTTACATGGTTTATTTAGCAATGTCTTTTTTGTATAGACACAGGATGACAGCTGATGCTATGCTATGTAACATGGGAGTTGATAGACTCTAAAATAATATTTACACCTGGGCATCCATATTTACTTGACTTAAGCTTCAGCTGCCCATTTTTCCTAGCACTTCAAAAGCAGGGTCCCAATGAGGGACTGGATGGACCCAAGGCAAGCTGTGAGTTACCCTGGCAACAAAATGGGCCAGACCAAGCACTATAATACTTACCTATAAGTTAAGAACATGATTATGGACAAACTCTGTCATGACCTCAAAATAGGTAACCAAATAAGGACTCTGCTGGGGTTAGGAAGACTAACCTGGCCTGAGAACTGTGGTCTGGAACATATAGCGAGATGTCCTCAGGAAGAACCAAACTTTAAGCTTAATATCTCTCTTACTGTGTTCATACAAAATGACATTGTTAGAAATATTATAATAAGTAAACTTACTATGACTGCCTAAATGGATTACTAGCTGAAGAAAGGAGAAAGCAATACACCCTGGATGGAATCCCGCCCTTGGGCAGATCTCCTATTAATCTGGGGTGCTGAATCCTGAGATGAGATTTTTGTCTTTGAGTTAATCTTCTAAAGGAGTGGCCTTATCTCTCTTTGTTGTTATAATATTCAACCCCACCATTGTATACCCACCCTTTCTGATTTCTATATAACTATGCTATAAGGGGTAAGAGGAAAAAACAGGAACAGAACAGAAGAGACAAGACTAGACATTGGGGAAGGAAGAGAATTACTCTGGAATAAGACTCTGGGACTGGACTCTGGGAAGGAGATGCTGAGAAGAAGAATCTAAGAGGAAGACAAAGACTAGATGCTGGTGCTGGGGATCAAACCCAAGAGAGGTGTCCTACCCACTGTATTATCTCTCTGGCCCTGACTGCCCTTGGGAACCCCCACACCACCACACAAGAAAAACAAAACTAACAAACAAAAAAAACAAACAGTATTCAGTGCACCACAGCCAAATGTGTGCAAGCACCAAAACTAAATTGAGCAATGTGTGTGTCAGACCCATTTTCCCCTACCCTGCCCTCACAAAAGCAAAATCCCAGAAAAAAAAGCCCAACAGAAAAATGAATTTAGAAAAGAAAAGAAACCTTCATTGTTGAAGGTGGAGACTAAGATACATGTGAATTCTGTAACTTTCCAACCTGGAGGAGATGCCACGGGACATGATGCTGAGAGCTTGCATGTCCCTGCCCGAGAAGGGTTTGGTACTGTGACCTTCTGGACAGAGGATGGGGAAGAAGTCTGTGCTGGAAAGTAGGGGGGGGGAAAGAAAGGAGATGGGGGCTGCAAGGGGGAAGGGGGAAAGACAAGACAGGATGGAGGTTGGGAGCATGGGAAGAGATGCCAGTGAGGAGAACAGAGAAGTCAGGAAATACACATCCCCAAAAGATGCACATTGAAATTTCTCCCTGAAAGTTAAGCGCCAATGTCCTGTCTGCCTGCAGTAAACATCTAGATGAGCACCGGACACAGCGGGTGACAGAAAACCCTGCAAACACTCTTTGACCAAACCTCCTGGCCTCCTATTTCAAACTGGTTCCCCACATATAGCTTTTACCTACTTCAGATGTCATCTTCCACTTTCAGGAAGAGCCCTGAGTCTATTTTGTGGAAATATTCCTCCCTCAGTCTGGTCACCTTGGCCTTCCTTCAGCAAGATTCCTGTATGTGGTTAGCATATTACCCTACCTTGGGGTGGGTTTCCATTCACCAACTCGGCCCACCCACTGATCCTTGGCTGTAAATTTCCACCTTTCCTTGTTCTGTTTGGAATGAAACCTTGTCTCTCCCCTACTTCAAACTTCTTTGTTGTAACCCCTGAAATAAAACTCTGTATAACTTTGTCATGGCACAATGTATTTCCCACCTTAGAATGTCAGCTCTGTAGTAAGGAAGGCTATCCAAGTCAGGAGGAAGGAGAAAATAATAGTCCCATCCTCCCTCTCCAATCCCAGTGCAGCTGGCTAAAATTGGAAATTTCCAGAGTAATCCTGGTTTAAGCTTCTTCCTCTGATCAGATGTCTGGACATTGCATCCTGCCCTGAGCATTCCTCACTGACCAAGCAGGTATTTTAAACCCAAATCTTCCCACCAACAATATAAGCGCTATGCAGGGCACACTCCCCAACTACACAGAGCAGGAGGATGAAAAGAAGGTTGGTACCACTGCAGCTTTTCCAGTTCGTCTGGGAAGCACCTCTTTGCCTTGCCTAGCATTTGGGGAACTTTGGCCAATGGCTAAAAGCAGATTCCACTAGAATCAGAAACTGGAAGGAAGCCAAAATAAGATTGGTAAAGTCTAGGCGTAAACTGTGGAATCGCAGTGGTTGATCAAACTGAAACAGCATTTTCTTAGAGTTGGACTAATATTTCTGTGCAAAGATATTTATCACTTGGTTGTTTATTGAGATTATAAAAAGGTGGAACTAATATGTTAGAAATGGATGGAAATGCCACATGATGTAATTTTATGTAGTCATTAAAATCCAGAAGAAATGTTTATATAGACAAGGGAATAAGTGTTTAAAATAGCATACACAAAAAGTCCAGTTCTGTAAGAATTTTTTGGATATATCTGACACATATCAGTTAAAAAATAAAATTGCTGAGCTTAGCTCTTGGATAAATCCCCCCAAGAGGAGCTCTTTTTCCTTTCTCTTCTACTTTCCAATAAACTTTTATACTTTCCAAAAATATTAAGTAAAATTATAAATATATAAAAGAATCAAAGAAGGGTATAGGCCATGTTTCCTACTGTTTGAATGTTGACTGAAGTAAGCAATCAGGGCCAGAGCAATAGCATGTATTTGTTTTGCACACCGCTAACGCAAGTTTAGTCCCTGTTCCTGGAGCACCTGAGCACCACCAAGAGTGATCCTTGGGCACAGAGGTAGGTGTGGCCCAAAAATCAAAAACAAAACAAAAGCCATTAAGCAAGCATGTGTTACAATAGCTTTCAGAATTAAATAATAGGCATCTTCTTTATTCATTTGGATAAAGAACTCCCAGTGGAAACCATTGAATATAAGTCTCTGATAGTCTTTAAAGACAAACAGGTCTCTATAAGTGAGGAATTTTCTCTGTGAATTGGTATGAGAGAGCAATACGTGATGTGCTTCCTTGTTCTCACTTTGACTTTCATTCAATTTTAACTGATACCACTTACCAACCTGAGTGCAGTGACAGGTGGATAGGACAGTAGTCGTTCTAGGTGCTGAATTGCCAGCAGAGATGAAGGGTTCTCACTAAAGCAGAGATGAAGGGTTCTCACATAAGCAAGGCTCACCACCCTTGCAACAGTGCCCTAAGATACTTGTGAGGAATTAACAGAAGCATCTGCACACTTTATTAAGCATGTCCTCTAATACCCAGTGGAATCATTTTATATGGACCCTGAAATATTATTCTAAGCCAGTATGTGCTAACCTGTGTACTTCAGATCTCTGGGATAAAACAGGGAAGAGAGATAAACACTATTAATACCCATACTTTAGGCCTTGTCTAGGTGAATTCTATATTTTTATTTATTTGTACAGCTTTTGTTCATAGTTCTATATTTCCTAGAGAAAAGCATTTATATGTACTATTGGTACACATAAAAACAACATACGAGTTTGGGTGGTCGAGCTCCTCACCTCTCTACGTAGAAGTCTCGCCACCACGGTTCAAACTCTCTTCCTGCCTTTTACTGCCCTGATAACCACCATAATTTTACCTGGTCTAGAAATTTTGGTAGTACGGTTTTGCTCATTTTTGGCTTTATTTATTTATATATCACATGAGAGAAAACATTAGGTATTTGTCTTTGATTTTCTGGCTCATTTTTCCTAGCAAAATCTCCTCAAGTTCTACCCATGTCAGGGTGACAACCAAGGTTTCTTAATTTTAAATAGCCCTGGCATGCTCCGGTGAGTGTCTAGCCTGTAGCTATGGTCACCCACCAAAGGGCTGTGAGGTTGTTTCCATGTTTTGGCTCTCATTAGTAATGCTGCTACGAACACAAGAGCTACTTGTAGCTTTTCAAACGAGAATTTTCATATTCCTAAATGATTTGTTTGGCATTTCTATTTCAGTTTGGTGTGTTAAGCTCTACATCATTTCCTACAGATTCTGCACCAATGTACATTCCATCAACAGAGAACTGGGATTCCTATTTCTCTGCCTTCGTATCAGCACATGTTGTTTCCAACCATTTTAATATAGGTCATTCTCACATGCGTAAGGTGACATCTCATATATTATGTTTGTTTGTACTGAGATCAGCAGAATTCAGTTTTACTTAGAAATTAGGATATATGAAGTGTTGTTTATTGTGTGTATATGTGAGCATTTGTGTATGTGTGTGTGACCTTGTATATACTAAGTATGTGTACTACTTGTGAACTATGTTCTTGGCCCTCATTGTGGTTTTATTTGTATTTCCCTAGTAATAAGTGATTCTGAGCAATTTTATCTGCCTACCGGCCAACTATGTCTTCTTTAAAAAATATCTTACCAGTTTTCAATTGGATTGCTTTGCCAGGAGGGGCTAGGAAAGGGGCAGGGGGAGGAGATACACCTGGTGGCATATAGGGCTTACTTTCAGCTCTGTGTCAGGGGTCACTTCTAGCAGTGCTTGAGGGACTATATTTGATGCCAGTGATCAAACCCAGTTTAGTCACATGCACAGCAATCATCTAACCCCTGTACTCTCTCCAACCCTTGAAGGAATGGCTTTTTTGATGTTGGTTTGTAGGAATTTATGGTGTATCTTGGATATTAAACACTTGCTAGACATACAATGTGTAAGCATCTTCAAATGAATAGTAAAAACACACATTTTTAATATTAATGAAGTTCAAAGCCTTTTGCTTACAAAAATTCCCAGTGAGAGGCTTCTAAGTGTAAAATTCCAATTACTATTCTTTGGGGCTCATTATATTAAATATGTTGTTGCCTCAACTGCATTTTCAACTTAAGGTTTTGAGTCTCTCCAAAAGCTGACCACTCCAATTTACAGTGATCAGCTCTTTCTGAAATTCCAATTGCTACACACTGTTATATTTTCTTATTCTCTGCACTGGGGTTTTTCTCCTCTCATTAAGCAGATGCATTGGAAGTTCCCTGCAGGCAGGAACCCTGTTTTCTACATCTTTGACATAGAACAAAGTCCCCAATGGCAATATAAGTAGTGATGAATTTCCATTTCTCTGAGCTTCTTTCAGTGACATTACAGAGGGTCTTTATCTTAAAGAACATTTCCACTTTAAAGATCTTCCTAGTGATTTCTGGAAATCCAGAATAATCACCTTTTGAAAAACTCATTTGGATAATTCATGTACAAGGAGCTTTACATCACCTCTGTTGTGTTCAACAAAATTACCATCCTTTTGCTCTAGCTCAAGATTTTGCTTTTTGCCATGAAAATTCACACACGTCTGTAAGTAGAGAATTGTTTGTAGACCAGAAGCCTTGATCAGCTTGTAGGCAAATGCCCTTGTTTTATTTTTGTATTGTGTCTGAATCAAGATTGTGCTTTCATTATTTCACTTAGAACTTTCTCTGGCCATATGCTCTCTGGAAATTATTTTTCCTATTCATAAATTCCAAGTTTGTTTACTCTGGAATATGGAAGAAGCAAAAATAGAAGGTTCTGCTGTGAGGGGCAGTGTCTGCAAGAGCTGAGTTTTTTTCTGGGGAGTGATAAATGATGCTGGATTCCCTGTGGGTTAGAGGGCACCCAACTTCAAATAACTACAACATCCGATAACAAAGTTTTTCTCCGTCATTTGCAGTCCAAACACTAAGGACACAGCCCTGAGGACCCCTCATCCTTCATGTTCAATTGTAAATCCTGATTAAATAGCTTGCAGGTGTCAGGATTAAAGTATATGCAGGGGGAGCCTAAACAGACGACCAGCTGGGTTCCTCATTTGCCAGTCTTGGTTTCTTCTTTGTTTTGAAACTGTTGACAGTACAACTAAAAATGTTCCTTAGGGCCCAGGCTGAGTTAAATAACAAGCAGGATGAGTAAGAGAACAGCTGTAGATATTTTTCTGTGTTTAACATACCTGCCTTGTTGATTTATAGGAAGACCCCGTTATAATGTACATGTTGTAATCTAAAACATTTAATCTTTGGAATCAACTCTGTGATAGAGACCTCAGAAAGAGGAGAGATCTCCATGGACCATGTCTTTTCAACGTTTCCCCTGCACACAGGAAGAGTGAAATGGTGGAATCCCTTGATTTCAATCTCCAAAAGGCAGTGGTGATGTTTTCTGGGGGTGATCTGAGAGAGCTCAGTGATGGGCGAAGGAAATCTGGAGACCAGAAGGGCCTGTTTGGAGCCATGCATCTTAGGAATTCCTTTCTCTTTGCAAGAGCTTGATGGAGAAACCCAGTTCAGCACTAACCATCAGTACTGCCTTGGGGACTAGGGACATGTGAAATAGAGCTTGGATGTGTGTGGGGGTGGAGGGGCAGGGGAGGGGGGAGTGAACTTTCAAACCCTAAAGTAGTACTTGAGTGTTCCCACTTGTTTGCTTGCCCAACAGTTACCTTGTACATTTGCAGATCTCGTGGAAACCTTAACCCCTTCTCTGTGCTTGAACTTGGCTCCCTGATGGTATTTCGAGAACCTCAAAGCAGCATTAAGCAATAGCTTATTCCTACATCTTGCTTGCCACCATTGTGTGTACAAACACCTATTGCATTTAACTCATTGGGGTGGGCACCAACCCAGTGAAACTACAGATTTGAAACGTGCCTCTAACTATGGTGGGGGTCATGCCTTCCCCAGCCAGCACCCACTCCATCCCCAAGCGATTTATGTGAACCCATTATGAACCTCAAGTTTCCCTTTCCAGGAAGATTTTTGGAAAGGGGCATCAGGCCCAAACCTGAAAAATGTAATCTGAAGGGTGGCTGCCAACTGCCACGGTCCCAAAGCACAGACACGGGAATGACCACACCTTGTTTCTTCTGAACATGATTTTGTCTGGGTGATAAGGAGAGCAAAGCAACAAGGCCCAGAGAATAGGGATCCCTGATGACATTGCTGAGCTGCAGATTTGACCCTGGAGCCCACTCCACTTTGAATTTCTTGTCATAGAACATAGTTAATGTCCAATTATCATATTAGTGTTTTTCATTCATAAAAATCATCTAAGTAATACGACTTCCCTTTAGACATTCTATCTTCTAAAAATAAGAACGCGTTGAGACCCAAACTACAATAATCAAACTTAGAATGTGTCTGTTAAGAAAAGGTTGAGGCCTGGGAGGGAACCTGGGGTCATTGGTGGACGGATACAGATACCAATAATGGAATTAGAGATGGATATTGTACCCCACAATTCTATTATCAACAACTTTTTAAATCACAGTACCTAAATAAAAATAAATAATAATATTAAGCATGTAATGTCAATGAAGGCAGAGAGGACAAAAAATTAGAGAGAGTAAGAACAAAAACTTGATTTTACAAAAAAAGCAACATCAAAACCCACTTAGTTTACTTCTAATCCAGAACAACTAGCTGGACATATTTGCATAAGACACATGCTTTTAATTAATTGGCTCCCTGGAGGCGCCCCAGATGTCTCAATAATGATGATGGGGATAGAGGTCTCACCTCGGATCATGCACAGTGCAAGCACAGCTTGCATGGAAAGAGTCAGAGACTATCATGACCAGGAGAAATAGGAAAGTTTGTTATCTGTGAAAATCCTTTCGGGTCTAGGATGTTGGCTTCTACTGGGTGGGAGTCTAGTGCAGCAGAGAACTCACTTCACACTCAAGAGTATCAGGTATCATAGACTCTGCATACCTGGCTAGATCAATGTTAAGTGTTGCAACATTTAACCGAATGCGACTCCTAACAAACTGTGACATTAGAGACGTGGCTTTTCCTTCTAGTCAGTTGTTTTATTAATACTACAATTTCTTATCACTTTATTACTAATAACATCTTACTCTTCTCTTTGTCATAGGGAAACACAAACTGAAAATACTTGGAAGTGGTCTACAAGGGTCATCCAAAGATGAGGAATAGACATGCACTAGACCTGTAGAGTGTGGTCCTTTGAAGTTTACCAATTGAACTTTTAAACCCACTCTGTGTGAAATTTTTCCAAATGACTCTATTGTTCCTTGTCTTTGGAACAATCTGAGTAATGAATAAATGATAGCACCGGGTAAGGATGTTATTAAAATGGGAGAGGATGTTCCTTGCATGTGTGAGGCCCTGGTGCCATCCCCAACATAGAATGGTTCATGAACATTGCCTGAGGATGGCGCTGGCTCCACCACAACCACCATAAACAATAGTCTAAAAGTCACTGCTGGTACTCCTGATTTATAAGCACCTTTTATTTTATTTTTTAATAAAAATTTTATTTTATTAAATCACCATGTGGAAGATTACAATGCTTTCAGGCTTAAGTCTCAGTTATACAATGCTGAAGCAACCATCCCTTCACCAGTGCCCATATACCACCACCAAAAAAATGGAAAAAAAACCCACACAGTACACCTCCCATCCCGCCCCCCCCACCCCCCGCCTTGTAACTGATAAGTTTCACTTTACTTTCTGTTTACTTTGGTTACATTCAATATTTCAACACACACCTCACTATTATTGTTAGGAGTACCCCACTAGAGTCAGACCTATTGTATAAGCACCTTTTAGACATTACTTACTTTAAGAGAGAGAGAGAGAGAGAGAAACACATTTGAGGACAAGACAGACTCATTCATTTTAAGATACCTAACTAAGAAACACTTCTCCCTCAACCACTGCAGCAATCTTGTATAGTGACTATTACTATTTTTACCCTACAAAGTAAATTTGGCTTCAACTTAGATATACATAAAAAGTTGGAACCGACACCCTGGATAGTTGAAGTATATACTCCATTCACCACCTCTCCCTACTGCCAAGACCACCTACAACATTCACCTCATTTAAGGTGGTGTTTGGAAGGTGGCACCCTAGACACAATGTGGCAAAACCTGAGCATGGCTGCCAGTCTAACCCCATGTTTAAACCACTTTAAGGGCCTCACCAAAAACATCCTCACTCTTGACCTCAGGAATTCGCTGAGAGACTGAAAGAGTAGCTAAAAATTTGTTT